>NC_064616.1:273704204-274329204 GCF_023898315.1 Schistocerca nitens
ATTTCAAAAATCGAGCAAAATTAAATCATTTTGACCTTGAAATGTTGCGAACACATGTACTACTGGAACTTTCAATGGCCATTGATTTTGAGTTACAACAAATATAAATTTTTGAAATAAAAAATCATATAGTAATAAAAAAGAATTTCAGAACTCTGCAATCTTTCAGTATATGGAACAGTTTTTTCCTTAATTGCACAAACTTTAAATTTTTCACTCATTTAGTAGCTTTGTTTTTTATTTTAAGAAGTTTTCTCATAATCCAAAGTTAAAATACACTCCTGGAAATGGAAAAAAGAACACATTGACACCGGTGTGTCAGACCCACCATACTTGCTCCGGACACTGCGAGAAGGCTGTACAAGCAATGATCACACGCACGGCACAGCGGACACACCAGGAAGCGCGGTGTTGGCCGTCGAATGGCGCTAGCTGCGCAGCATTCGTGCACCGCCGCCGTCAGTGTCAGCCAGTTTGCCGTGGCATACGGAGCTCCATCGCAGTCTTTAACACTGGTAGCATGCCGCGACAGCATGGACGTGAACCGTATGTGCAGTTGACGGACTTTGAGTGAGGGCGTATAGTGGGCATGCGGGAGGCCGGGTGGACGTACCGCCGAATTGCTCAACACGTGGGGCGTGAGGTCTCCACAGTACATCGATGTTGTCGCCAGTGGTCGGCGGAAGGTGCACGTGCCCGTCGACCTGGGACCGGACCGCAGCGACGCACGGATGCATGCCAAGACCGTAGGATCCTACGCAGTGCCGTAGGGGACCGCACCGCCACTTCCCAGCAAATTAGGGACACTGTTGCTCCTGGGGTATCGGCGAGGACCATTCGCAACCGTCTCCATGAAGCTGGGCTACGGTCCCGCACACCGTTAGGCCGTCTTCCGCTCACGCCCCAACATCGTGCAGCCCGCCTCCAGTGGTGTCGCGACAGGCGTGAATGGAGGGACGAATGGAGACGTGTCGTCTTCAGCGATGAGAGTCGCTTCTGCCTTGGTGCCAATGATGGTCGTATGCGTGTTTGGCGCCGTGCAGGTGAGCGCCACAATCAGGACTGCATACGACCGAGGCACACAGGGCCAACACCCGGCATCATGGTGTGGGGAGCGATCTCCTACACTGGCCGTACACCACTGGTGATCGTCGAGGGGACACTGAATAGTGCACGGTACATCCAAACCGTCATCGAACCCATCGTTCTACCATTCCTAGACCGGCAAGGGAACTTGCTGTTCCAACAGGACAATGCACGTCCGCATGTATCCCGTGCCACCCAACGTGCTCTAGAAGGTGTAAGTCAACTACCCTGGCCAGCAAGATCTCCGGATCTGTCCCCCATTGAGCATGTTTGGGACTGGATGAAGCGTCGTCTCACGCGGTCTGCACGTCCAGCACGAACGCTGGTCCAACTGAGGCGCCAGGTGGAAATGGCATGGCAAGCCGTTCCACAGGACTACATCCAGCATCTCTACGATCGTCTCCATGGGAGAATAGCAGCCTGCATTGCTGCGAAAGGTGGATATACACTGTACTAGTGCCGACATTGTGCATGCTCTGTTGCCTGTGTCTATGTGCCTGTGGTTCTGTCAGTGTGATCATGTGATGTATCTGACCCCAGGAATGTGTCAATAAAGTTTCCCCTTCCTGGGACAATGAATTCACGGTGTTCTTATTTCAATTTCCAGGAGTGTAGTTCAATTAATCATTTAGCTGTTGAGAGAAACAAAAGTCTCTCTTGTTTCAAACTCACTGTGCACATCTCATGGAGTCCACTCACTCTCCCAATCACTATTGTTCTCAACTTTGGTTGTGCCTAGCAACATTTCCATACACGGAATATTACGTATATTTTTCAGTTCAGAAGTACGTATCCTAACATAAGTGGATGGAGCTGCATCAGTTATTCAAATAGTCTCGCACTGAAATCAAATTATGTAACTGTCTGGAAATAAAATTTAATGAAATTTTTAATCTTTTACTTTTTGCTTCAAAATTTTATGATTTTATTGTTGTTTATTCCTGTTAAAACAACACACGTACTAGAATAACACACATACTGTATTGAGACTCGTTGAGTATCAATACTTCTATCTGGATGCATTATTACTAGACTTTACTTAAATAGAAACAAATATATCTGGTTCTTTTTTTGTGGATCAGTTAAGCATCATATTATTCTAAACATAAAACAAATGCAGTAGTGTGTATTTAATTAGTTGTTCAGTAAGTTGTGATTTCATTCTACTTCTTACTTACAATGCCACAACATATGTACATTGCTATATCTCCCACAGGGAGATGCACAGTAAGAAGTAATAAGACACAGGTAAACAAGAACAAGGGTTTATTATGACCAGGGTAGAGAGATTTAATTACAAAGGAAAACCCTTTTCAATAAAAAATAATACAACTTCTCAGACACTAACAGGCATACTCTTGGAACACACAGCGAATAAATGTAGTAGAACATGAGGACTAAGCCACTGATAATCCCTAAAGACAGAGGTTGAGCATTCGGTGTAATTGGCCGACAGGTATGGATATCGCTGGAAAGTCATAGGTCCTGCTGCAGTGGCTTCTGATCGGGCTCGGACGGATGAGCTGCCAAGAGCTGGTGCATGAATTGGCCCAGAGCTCCGGTGGAGCAAAGTGCTGATGAGTTGGCTTGCGGTGCGCTATAGAGCTGCGATGTGGAGGAATTCGTGCCGATCCAGTTCTGCACTCATGACACGGTGGAGGAAATAGGTCCGTGGCACAGGGGGCCTCTGGTGGTGCTTATCCTGTCGTCTGTCATCCTTGTTGTGATCGCAGTCTGGGAGGCAACGCCTTGTTCATAGGCAACCTTTGATGCTTCAGTGTCTGAAGGGTTGCCGATCCCTTTAGGCAAAAGGCAGGTACATGCATAGCTATTACTCAAAAGTTGCCTTCCATCGTACTGGTGTTTTATAACAGTAACAGAAACGTATTTGCTTGTACGTAGATAGATTTATTTGCTTGTGTCTATTTTCTCATTAAATCCTTCCCATATGACCTGGTTGACAGTTGTAATGCATTTGCAAAATTAAACAGCTGCAAAGACAGGATTCTTAATTGTCATTGCTTCACACAATTACCTTATTACCACCTTATTTACACATCTCTCTTCGCTTCAAATTCCTCATTATACTTTCAGTTTATTATTTCATTTTATACTGTCAATTCATTATTACTTCTTATTGTCGCTGAATCGTGTCTTCCTCCTTAACATAATTATTATTCATAAATATGTCTGCGCTACCTCTTTAAAAAAACATGCTACTAAATGTCACTCCACAGCAACACACCACAAAATAATTACCAAGTCTTTTCTTTTCATAATAAACAGATAAAACATCATTTTATTCACTTCAGCATTTTAAATGAGGATATTGTCTTACTTTAAATAACTCATTTTGCTCTCTGTATGCCTGGAAGGTTTCCTCATGACAAATATTTCTTTACTATAACCATTACTGTAGGCAACATTATTTATTTCATCATGACATAATTTGCTGTAAACTGAAGAGAATATAGTGACATCTCTTCATGAAATGGTACATTACTATACCAAACAGGCATTAGTTTTACTTTAATTTAAACAAATTACTTTAAATTTACACTTGGATTTTTATGAAGGTGGAAATGGTTCCATTGCTCCTAAACATTTCCCATCTACTACTATTAAATTAATTGCTTATTACATCATAAATTACCAACCATTTAACATGAAAACATTGACACAACTTTTTCAACATTACTAAATAAAAATATGGACAAAACATTCTTTTAAAATTTTGTTAATGCAGTACTGAAATGACATTTGCTTCGATGCACTCGTATGCTTGTAGTGTACATTAAGAAATAAAAATTCACTCATTGAAATAAGCTGTTTTACATATATAAGGATTGAACCTAGTAGATGATGTTTACTTTCTCCTTATAACCTATGGTTAGGCTAGCTGGAGACGAGTGATTCAAGAAAGGAAAACTGAAATCATCTAGCTGGGCAGGGCTATATTAGCCAAATAGTGTGTACACTAAAGTGCAGCTAGCTCATAGTTTTTTACTTTATTAATTTTCCAAACTATTTCCAATTCTCCTGGCAATGTGAATGTTTACCTAGTTCAAAAATACTTCAGGGTCGGGTCAGTGAAATATCAGGCATTTTGCAGACAAGGTGTGTAGTTTAAAATCAGTTTTTTAAGTCAAATATTTTATTAGCTTTAGCATCAGCTAGTTCATATACGTTGTCATAAGCATTTCTTGAGTACCTTAAATGAACTATGATACTCATGTAGGATTTTGATACCTCTTCATTTACTGGCTGGATTTATCTTCTGTTTTTACAATCCCCTATTTTGAAACTGGTTGGTTTCATACTATTGTCATGCCCCCCTCCCCAAAGCTTTTTGCTTCATCAGTTCTTTTGCTTCATCAGTTCTTTTGCTTAGCCAGTCTTTTTATCTTGAACTATTTCACTTAAAGTGGGAAACTCAACTTCTTCCTTAATAATGTTGGTAGATCTTTCCCCAGACAATAGTTCACATGGAGCAAATCCAGTAGGCTCATTTCACAAGTTGGTAATTACGGTCTCAAAACTCTGTGTATGAATAGCCATAGCAGAGAGTTTTTTGTGAACAATGTGTTCCGCACAATCTGTTGATTTCTTTCATGGTCTTTTTGCTCATATGTCCTTGGGGAAGATTGGTGGAAATTTTTACGTGGTTAATTTTGTATATACCCATACATTGCGTAAATCTCCCAGAAATAAATTGAGGCCCATTGTCTGACAGAAGTGATTTAGATACTTCCAAATTGTGAAAATAATGTTTCTGACATTTTTACAATAGTTTTAATGTTGGCCTTCTTTATATGGTAAAGTTTTACATGTTTTTAAAAGATTGCCAGAATTGCAAAAATAACTTAACAACCTCCAGTTCAAGTGCTCAATGGCCCCAGCAAATCCACAGAAATTGTTTTGTTACATTAGGAATAACTAACTGTATGCATTAAACCCTCAGCTGGTACTCTTTGGGACCTATCATATCCAGCTAACCTTTTCTTTGCTATCCCCCATAAAAGTTGTTAAATATTACAGTTTCCTGAATTTTCTTGCAATTTTTCTAATAACATGATGACACTCGCTCTCATGTGGGTAATCAATTTATCAACATGTTTCTGCTTTTGTTTCACCAAATCCTTTCTTCTGGGCAATAAACCCTTGTCTATAAATGAGGGCATGCTGAAAGTAATGCCTCTGAATTTTTTATCTGAAAATTCCTAAAGCCTTTTAAATAAGACAAGCATTATTAACATTTTAAACCTTTGTTCTTCATGTCTACATATTTGTAAGCCTCTGAAACTGTAGCATGTAACACGATGGTGTATAACTTTACTTTGTTGGTGCATGAGAAGCAGCGTGCTGTAATCAGGTTTCAGATTCGAAGAGTTTATCGACGCATGAAGCACCCTCTCCATTGTGCAGAAACAACTATGGAGAAAATGCATTTGATAGTATATGGACCATGACATAAACAACCCCTAAAGCGAATGTCAGTGTCTATGAGAAGTCGTTCCAAATTGTTACTGTAATAGCTGCATATATGAAACAGTGTATAATAATGTAAACCTAAGCGTGACAAGGAATATGCTATCCATAATCATAGAATGAAATAATAAAGGAACAGTTGCATACCCTTTTACAGAGTAAGAGAATTAACTCTGGATACGCGAACAGTCCCCAGTTCATGATGTCAGTGGCACAATTCCATCCAGTTTTCCATCATCACTGTCATCAGAATCAGCACAAATACTTATCATCATCATCATCATCATAAAGAGAAATGATTCACTGTTCATTCTCATTTACAATACTGTCTATATCCTGTGCTTCTCTAATAAGCTTATACAACATGGTCTACTTTCTTCTCCCACGAGTTGACATCTGTAGTAGCGAGACCTTCACGTAAACAGCCTTTCCACTTCTGTTGTAATAAGAGACTTGTTGTTTTTGGAATGTAACTCTTGACATCACTCCAAACCAATTCAGTTGGGTTGAAATGGCAGTGATAAAGCAGTGGCCAAATTATCATATGACCTGTTCTCTTGCAACTTCATCTACAACATATGTAGGTGTCGCAGGCCTGTTTTGTTTAACAAGTCAATATAACAGCAGCTTTGTCATACTGATGCCTGCACATGTGCCTCCTGCCAGCAACCACTGCACCGTAGTTTCTTTGCACTCACTAGTTTCTGGAATTTTATCTAATATCACTGAATGCCAAAGTGTGTTATCCATTACAAACACTGTCAGAATGCTAAACTCGAGCAACAAATTTTTAAACCACTGCAGAAATTGTGGGTGGTCCATATCCTCATGGTAGTCACAGGTTTATCCCTGATGGAAAAACTCAACAATCCTTCACACACTAAACTGTTTGAAGAACCTTCATGGGCCACAATTAATCTGGCTCTGCTTGTTGCCTGATGACTGCTGCTATGTGGAGTATCAGCTGTCCTGCGTTTATGAACTTACGTTCAGTAAATTAGGTAAAAAATCAGTATTGTCATATCTCAGTGAGGAACTTGGAACTTTTAGCACAGGACAGGATCATGTAGAGGAACTATGGCTCAATTTTAAAAGAATAGTTGACAACGCACTGTATAGATACGGCCCAGTAGAAATGTTCATAATGGTAGGGAACCTGTGTGGTATACAGTCACTGTGAAGAAACTTTTAAAGAAACAGAGAGTATTGCTTAATATGTGTAAAACAAAGTGTAAGGCTATAGATAGTTGCTGAATGAAACACATTTGACTGTCAAGAAATCAATACATGATGCCTCCAATGACTGCTGTAGCAGTTTAGTGTATGAAGGACTTTTGAGTTTTTCCATCAGGGATAAACCTGTGACTACCATGAGGATATGGACCACCCACAATTTCTGCCACCCACAATTTCTGCAGTGGTTGAAAAATTTGTTGCTCGAGTTTAGCATTCTGACAGTGTTTGTAATGGATAACACACTTTGGTATTCAGTGATATTTGATAAAATTCCAGAAACTAGTGAGTGAGTGCAAAGAAACTACGGTGCAGTGGTTGCTGGCAGGAGGCATATGTGCAGGCATCAGTATGACAAAGCTGCTGTTATATTGACTTGTTAAACAAAATGGGCCTGCGACACCTACATGTGTTGTAGATGAAGTTGCAAGGGAACAGGTCATTGTCCAGTGATATTTCACAAAACCCAAAGAGAGACTGGTCATATGTAAAGGGTGTTGGTGGCACCAAAGTTTGTGTCCAGTCCATAGTGAATAAGACAGGAACTGATATTGAGGGCAGCATAGCGAAAGCTGAAATGCTGAACTCAGTTTTCAGATGTTCCTCTACAAAGGAAAACCCAAGAGAATTGCTCCAATTTAATTCTCATACCACTGAAAAGATGAATGAAATAAGTATTAGTGTCAGTGGTATTGAGAGAGAGCTGAAATTGTTAAAATCGAACAAAGCTCCGGGCCTGATGGAATCCCTGTCAGATTCTATACAGATTTTGCAGCCGAGTTAGTTGCTCTTCTAACTATAATCTATAGTAAATCTCTTGAACAAAAAACCATGCCCAGTTCTTGGAAAAATGCACATTTCACATCTGTCTATAAGAAGGATAGTAGAAGTACTCCTCAGAATACCATCCAGTATCCTTGATACTGATTTGTTTAGAATCTTGAAAATCATTCTGAGCTCAAACGTAGTGAGGCATCTTGAACAGGATTACCTCCTCAGTGGGAACCAGCATGAATTTCGATAAAATTGATTGTGTGAAACCCAACTCTCACTTTTCTCACACAGCATACTGAAAGCTTTGGATCAAGACAGTCAGGTAGATGCAGTATTTCTCGATTTCCAAAAAGAATTTGACTCGGTACCACACCTATGCTTACTGTCAAAAGCATGATCATATGGGGTATCGAGTAAAATTTGTGACAGGTTGGAGGACTTTTTGGTAGGGAGGATTCAGTATGTTATCTTGGATGAAGAGTCATCATCAGATGTATAAGTAATTTCAGGTGTGCCCCAAGGAATTATATTGGGACCCTTACTGTTTATGTGTGTGTTAATAACCTTGCAGACATTATTAATAGTAACCTCGACTTTGTGGGTCATAGTTTCCTAAGATGAAGTACTCTCTGGAAGAAGCTGCATAAACATTCAAATCTTGATAAGGTTTCAAAGTGGTGGAAAGATGAGAAACTTGCTTTAAATGTTCAGAAGTGTAAAATTGTGCATTTCACAAAATGAAGAAAACATAGTATCCAACGATACCATACTTGACACGCCACCCCACCCCGTGTGTGGGTGGCAGGGGGCAACTTTGAAATCTTCAGTGGAAACCCCCATTTTTTACTGCAAAGTAAGATTCCATGGCAAAATCTACATATATTTTGTCTGAAGTAGCTTTTTCATTTCACCACAGATGGCACTGTAATTGTAGGAATAGAAATGGGTACCCAGTTGTAATTTATGGCATGTTACTCAATGGGCCTTGAATATCCAGTGGTAAGTGGGAGCCCACCTCCATGCTGCAAGGGTGGGACAGGCCAGTATTTCATAACTTGTAATTCGGAACCCCATTCACAAAGTTGTATTGCTCTGACATATCAAACAGGGGACTACTCGATGCACCACCATGGCCATTTACTAATTCTCCCTTTAAATTTTAAAAAGCCTCATGACACTCTGTTGTCCAATTCCACACAACATTTTTCTTTAACAAATTATCTAAACAAGGACAATTGGTCAGTCATGAATTTTTTATAGTATCCAAACGAATTGGACAGTTCTCTCTCTCTCTCTCTCTCTCTCTCTCTCTCTCTCTCTCTCTCTCTCTCTCTCTGCAATTGCTTCAGTGTCCCTGGGTCAGTTTATATCCTTCTTTCATTAATTATATGACCTAAAAATGAAATTTATTTCTATGGAATCTGTGACTTTGTTTCAATTTCATACCTCTTTCGTAAGTACCATCAAGCACCTCATCTAAAACTCTACAGTGTTCATGCCCATTGGGAATAGCAATCAAGATGTCTTCTACATAACTGTCACTTATTAAGCGGTTCATTCATAATTCTGATAAATACACAAACAAATTTCATCCAAGAGCTACCAGGCAGTATTGGTAACAGTTATCTTCATGCAAGAAAGCTGTACATGGTCTGGATTCTTCCGCCAAACCAATGTTCCAGTAACCACAGATTACATCACAGGAAATAAGAAACTTCAAGGCATTTAATTTTTGCAAAATTTCATCAGTATCAGCTGGTTTTCACTTTCCCTTAAAACCACTTCATTTAATTTTCTTGCATCCAAAACAACCATGACACCCCCATTCTTTTTCCAAACTGCTATTAATCCTTTAAGTACTGTCGATGAGTTAACTTGTCATGCTCTGCCACTCCCCAGGAGCTGAGGACATGTTTAAACACAGTCCCTGGGTTTTCCTGAAGCACTGTGTACATGTTTACATATGCTGTTCTGTTGATCTCGCACTGCTCCAGATGAGTGTTTGCTGTACCACATATGTGCGTCTTTACATGCTTTCATTTGCAGAAAACCTCGTTTCGATATCTTGAACCATTTGTGCAATATGACAGTTGTTATGACCACATGATTCCCGATGCACAGGGATGCAAATGGGCACATCACGTGTGACTGTTGGTTGGATATAACTCAAGAGTGAAAAGAGAGGTTGTTCTGCTCTCAATTTTAAATACCATTTATATATCTTATTTACATTTTGTCCACAGCAATGTTTGAACTAAAATCAACCATACGCAAAGTTTATGCAGTGGGTTTTTGCTTCTGAAAGCTCTTTAAAATTTAATGCAGTGTGTTACTTAATTTGATGCAGCACAGTAATTGTGATGAGTAACCAAAAGAAATTCAATCCTTTATCAAGCAAAGACATCAGCCTGTAAAATGTGTGAACATCAAATGTCACCGAACAGTTTTCTTAAAATCAGTTTACAAGTATTTCATAGCAGCATTTGGGGAGAAGAGCAGAACAACCACAACAAAGCCACACTCAGAAAGGAATGCAGAGAGCACATCTGTTGCACTGAAAGGGTTAAGGAGTCAGTGTACCTACTATTTGCTCTTTCTATTATTCCTGATTGCAGCATCTTCTCAGACTCTATCCTTACAGTTTCTTTCTTCGAATATGAGGTAGCATAGGGATTAAGGAAGGAAGTTGCATGTTCTTTCAGTTTTAATTTACACTCAGTATTTGACCAGAAAAAGTTTGTTAGAGGATACCCAACTGTTTTGATTTAAAACTTCCACATAATCCCTTCGACTACATTTTATACCTTCAGTATTTTTTTCCGCCTTTTTTGATCTCTTCTTGATGGCTAATTATCTCAAAGGAAAGTGTAGTTCACCATGCTCCTCTGGCCCCATATTTTTCCAGAAAATACATTCATATAAGTTCTGATTACACACAAACTAAATTTTGCAGCAGCAAAATCAACATTGCATAAAAATTCTGTCTATAAAAGCTCTTCTACACTTAGGTCAGGTATTACTAATAATTTGCATCCTCGTAGTTGGTCCCCTAATTCAGTAGTCAACAACATTTCTTGCCTGATGCTTTTGGCCACTTTTCCAGTGTCATATACAATTCTAATTCCTGAAACAATCACTACTACTATCCATTGAAAAATATTTGAGAAATCCCATTGAATTCGCCTCCTTGTCAAGCAGGGATTCCAGGAATACCATATTTCCTTATTATTAAACAATTTGTCTTCCTCATGCAACAAATCCTGAATAATCCTTTCCCTAGGAGAAACTGTCATCTTGATGACCAAAATTTTCTGTTATAGTTAAGTGACACACAGCATAATTCTCTTCACTACCTACTACTCCTCTTTCTCCTGATACCTCCTCACTATTAACTCATTTACATAATTTATCTTCCCTTTACATAACATGTTACCTTTATTATCATAAAAAATTTCAAATAAAAGATTCCCTGCTACTTAACACTTAACTATCTTTATTACTATCAGTACTTCTGCTTGGTTCACTGTCACTGTCCTCTAATTCTTGGGTGATCGGCTGTTCTTTATTTTCTTCATTTGATCCTAAAGCAAGACACTTTAACTCCTTTGTTTCGTGTAATTGTTCCCACTCTCTCATGGCATCCTGGAAACCTCTTTTATAATTCTTCTCACCCTAAGCAGTCAAAAATTTGTATGTATCATCAGTTTGTTTGTTTGTTAGTTACCTGTCCTAACTTAGGAATCTTATCCCCACTGGAAACAGTTTTGTTTAGCAATAGACGTGGTTTAGGTCTTCCATTTTTGCTACTGTCTTTGGCTACCTTCGCACTATTTAAGGGGGCTTTGGAACACTCTGTACAGACAATGTTAAATCTAGTGACTCGGCTTCCCTGTATTTCAGGAACCTCTGTAGCCATTGACATGAAACTTTTACAGGACATTAAACTGTATGTTCTGAGTCTACTGAACTATAATAATCGCATTTCAGCCACTGCTGTGGAAATACAATTTTTTAATTACACTGTTCAAATATTGTGCACTTTTTTTTACATTATCTTAAGTAATTTTAACTATACCTAACATTGTGATCTCCTTTTAGTTCAGTAGACACAGGATATGTATGTTATTACTCCCTGAAAATTTGAATACTCTACTCGAAGCTGTTACTGGGATTTAGGGAAAAATGCAACAGAAAATGTAAATTTTCAGGAACAGCTTCTAAAGTTTCAAAAAACTATAACTCACTCAATATATGCTTAATTTTTTACTTTTAGTCACTCAGAAGCACCCTGCACCATACTGTGTATCATTCTCTTGATATTTTTCCAAGTTTGTTTCTTCTTTTATTCTTTCTGGACTCCTTAGTGGCCAACTGTGCTGCATACTCTGCTTTATCACAGGGTATATACGACCCGGGAGATCCGGGAAAAACCCGGGAATTTTTTCATCCGGAGGAAAACCGGGAAAAATCAGGGAATTTTTCTTAATTCCGGGAATTTTTCATTGTTTTAGTTTTCAGTTCAATTTTTCTAACAAAGAATATTATTGTATCCCGCTTCTGCAGAATAATACTGCAGCAACAAAACATGAACAAGAGAGAAAAACGAAAATGAAACTTACGTCGCAAAGGAAATGCGCCATATACAACAACAAATCACAGTGCTCATAAAAGCGTCTGCCAAAAGCAAAGTGTGTCAAAGGCGTTACGAAGACTATGCAATGCTTCTTAATAACAAACTGCCTCCAATGAGCATGGCATGATAGCTGTTTACATTAGATTAGTTTTAATGCAAGATCTTTTCATGTTTCACACGTATGAACATTCGGGCTTCCTGCGTCATCGTAGCTGTGCAAGTGCAGTGACGCCTGTATCTGGCACTCTCTGGCAACCGCTGAAACGAACCTATTTCTAATAGGTCACGGAAAAATATAGCGAGTATTGCTTTGAAAAACGTTACTTCCCAAGTAAATTTTCTTTTATGCAAGATAAACTATGTGCGAGAATGTACGATGAATTTCTTAAATCACAGACCATTTGACTCATTTAAAAATCAACTCTTTGGGGACAACCATCTGAAGAATTTCGAGCCCAGAAGATCAGACATTTATGTCTTTATTAAAAATTTTACTGGCACATTTATGTGATATGTTGATGTTCATGTTGTTGTTGTTGTTGTCGTCGTCGTCGTCGTCGTCGTCTTCAGTCCTGAGACTGGTTTGATGCAGCTCTCCATGCAACTCTATCCTGTGCAAGCTGCTTCATCTACCAGTACTTACTGCAACCTACATCCTTCTGAATCTGCTTAGTGTATTCATCTCTTGGTCTCCCTCTAGGATTTTTACCCTCCACGCTACCCTCCAGTGCTAAATTTGTTATCCCTTGATGCCTCAGAACATGTCCTACCAACTGGTCCCTTCTTGTCAAGTTGTGCCACAAACTCCTCTTCTCCCCAATTCTATTCAGTACCACCTCATTATTTATGTGATCTACCCATCTAATCTTCAGCATTCTTCTGTAGCACCACATTTCGAAAGCTTCTATTCTCTTCTTTTCCAAACTATTTATTGTCCATGTTTCACTTCTATACATGGCTACTCCATACAAATACTCTCAGAAACGACTTCCTGACCCTTAAATCTATACTTGGTGTTAACAAATTTCTCTTCTTCAGAAACTCTTTCCTTGCCATTGCCAGTCTACATTTTATATCTCCTCTACTTTGACCATCATCAGTTATTTTGCTCCCCAAATAGCAAAACTCCTTTACTACTTTAAGTGTCTCATTTCCTAATCTAATTCCCTCAGCATCGCCCGACTTAATTTGACTACATTCCATTATCCTCGTTTTGCTTTTGTTGGTGTTCATCTTATATCCTTCTTTCCAGACACTGTCCATTCCGTTCAACTGCTCTTCCAGGTCCTTTGCTGTCTCTGACAGAGTTACAATGTCATCGGCGAACCTCAAAGTTTTTATTTCTTCTCCATGGATTTTAATACCTACTCTGAATTTTTCTTTTGTTTCCTTTACTGCTTGCTCAATATTATGTGATATATGACGCGCAAAAAAGATCAACATTATATGTGGAAGCTTAGCTTCTCTTGCAGCTTATTAATCTTCGAGACCAATATTATATGTGAAAGCTTTGCTTTTTTTGTAGCAACAATATGTAAATTAATTTAAGCCATTAACTTTTCTTATTTGTGTGTTCGCGCTTCTTATGAGTGATCTTGCTATTGGCTGACTACGTCACATGTCCTATGCTGTCATCAGCTGGCGAGATCACGTGACATGAGCTGTAACTGGCTTACAAAAGCGCGTTGCAATCTCGATTTTAATGCTTCGGAAAGTAACATGCGGTGTTTGGTGGAATTCGAATTTATACCTTCGTAACATGAAAATATGCAGCGTACATGTTGCTGCACATCAAAGATCATTCCAAAATGTGTTTTTTTCCCCCTGAGTTTCATTTTCTAAAGTGTCGGGAAATTTTACGTCGGTGTATAAAACCATAAACCATCAAAGAATTGATAAGTTTTATAGTGCTGAGGAAACGTATACTGTCACTTAATACGGAAAACGTGTATTTTCACTCTCGAGAAAGTGTATTTTCAACCGGGAAATCCAGGATAAATCCAGGAATTTTTTTTCCTTGTCCATGTATACACTCTGTATCAATGCGAACCTTGTCCATCTGTTCAAGTTCTCCGATGAAGTTTGCTCCAGGATTAATTCCCATATGCTGTTGCACTTTCACCCTACAAAAGTTGTCATCATTAAAAGCAATAACAGCAGCACTGACCCCCACTTTAGTGTTTTCATTCCAACAAAGACATATTTTGGTAGGCGAGTCCATATAAGATTATTTAACGACTCATTGGGATTTTGAGTGTGACCATGCAGACACTCTTCAGTAATTCAGGATTTGACAGGTCTTTGTAAATAGGTTTTATGATATCCATTATTGTTGCTGGGATGGAATGTGTATGGCCGTATGAACTGTTTGAGTACTGGGCATTGTGGTAATTTCACCATGAATCAGGTCCACGAGGGCAAAAGTGGTGTACTGGTTTTTCATCAGTTGACAGTCTGTGGAAGACGGTAGCCCATACTGCCTGCTTCATTTTCAACAAATTCTCAGTATTATTTCTAATGGCCATCCCATAATACTGCTGTAGTTCATCAATCATTTTGTCTGTCAACCTCCGTCAAACTTTTTCAACTTCCTCAACCTGGTGCCCATCCTCTGGGACATGACCAACACACTTCAGTTTTGTGATAATCTCCTCACCATAAGGCTGAATGGCTACTACACTGTTATATGCTTTTGAGTCTCCATCACCTAAGAACTTTAGTGTAACACACTCCCCTTTCGTCCACAGATCAAATAAAAATTTCGGTGGCTGCAGAGGCATCCATACCACCACTTGTTCCTTCATAATTTCTGTCACAGATATGCCCGGCTTCATTCTCTGATTTACACTTATAACAATGTTTAGTTAGAACCTGGAAATCTATTACCTTCCCAGTATCTACAGTGGTCACCATAGCAACAGCATTCTTAGAACTGTAGCCGCACTTCTGCCAAGTGCCATCACAGGCTACTGTTATGTCAGTCATCATTTATTTCAACAGCTTCATTTGTAGCACCATTCATTGACTCCCATGCAACAGATTCCACAGCAGCTCCAATAAATCCTGCATACTTGTCGATTTTACAAGGTGGGTGTGGCATATTCATCACGGCAGATATTGTTTCTGCTGCAATGTGTCCTTTGCCAATAGCTCTCAATCCATGAAACGACCTAACATTTACTTCAAAATAATTATCTTTACACTTAATCAAAATATCCACGGGTGTACTGCCGGTCTACAGTGTCAAACGGGCACAATATTTCGGCGATCATACATGTCGCCATCATCAGGTGAACTGACGGACTGAGCTCCTGTGAACGTGCCGGCACGGAGATCCGTACACTATGGCTGCTCAGGGGGAACTGGGTTCGGTCGCGGCGGCGGCCGATTTAAATACCCTCCGCCCGCGGCGCGCTCACTCCGCCGTCCGCGCCACGGTTGCACGGTGGAACAGACCTCATAAACCGTGACTGTGGCTATAATCTTAGCAAGGCTTGGGAACCAGCGATTGGGTTAATCAAGAGTAAATCGAGCAAATGTATAGTTGTGACGACCACGGCGGACAGAGCCATCACACCGACGTCATCTCAGACGCCATCGCAATCCGTTCCACTGCGCGACCGGGGCGCGGACGGCGGAGTGGGCGCGCCGCGGGCGGAGGGTATTTAAATCGGCTGCCGCCACGACCGAACCCAGTTCCCCCTGAGCAGCCACAGTGTACGGATCTCCGTGCCGGCACGTTCACAGGAGCTCAGTCCGTCAGTTCACCTGATGATGGCGACATGTATGATCGCCGAAATATTGTGCCCGTTGGACACTGTAGACCGGCAGTACACTCGTGGATATTTTGATTATCAAATACGCCGGGAGAAACTCAAGAATCACATCTTTACACTTATCAGAATTCCAAAGTGAATGAGTATATTTACAACTGGCACAATTAATGATAAGTTTCCTGGCTAATCCATTAGATACCTCACTGTCTTCATGTAAACTATCTGGCGCTCCACATATTTTACAACACTCACATTCACCTACCATTTACATCACTTTCGTTTTGAGAAAACTGTATAACAATGTTTTATTTTAATCTTCGAAGCAGTAATGGGTGTTTCTGTAGATACAGACGAGTTTACCTGTATTTCATTGTCTGTAAATTCACATGCCACATGCTGAACACAACGTTTCCCTTTATTCAAAAATCTATTACCATGAAACCACGTTTCTTAAAAACACTTTATTTTGGCGTCATACTTTACTTCTTGAGAGATTTACCAATCTATTTGTCACTTTCCCTTGGAAAAACATTAGCACTTCGACATACAACGCCTGAAATGATGAGATACTGTTTTTGACAGTGCTACCAATACAACCACATAATTTAACCTTTATAACACAGCAATCCACAGCCTTCTATATAGAAAATTACTAATTTTATTAATCTTGAAGTAATACACACAAAAATTTTAACATTTTCAACTGATGTAGATTATATTTTAAAAAATAAAATAAAATACTTTCCATGTGAGTTTATAAGTGATAGATATATATCATTTTATTTGGGAAAGTGCAAATTTTATAATCAGATAAAAATCTGAAAATGTGAAGAAAAACTGTTTCCCATTCTAACTCCCCTTAATGTTGAATTTGGCTCCTTTCTAGATCCCGCACAGGTGAGAGCCGCAACTGGAGCCAACCTCAGTTTGCTGGCTGGGTTCTATAAGTACTGCTTGCTATGCTTACATCATTGAGGTTCCTCCTATCATTTCCACTCAGTCCAGTCACATTAATGTGACTACTGTCCATTTTCAGCATCAGTGTGCAATAACCACCCACAGACGGCTGATGTCAGCACTAGCAGTGGAGTGTATATAAAGTGAGTTGGAGTGGGGGGGGGGGGGGGGGAGGACGTGGGAAACAGTGCAGTCATAGTGTCATTGCTGTAATGTGAAAATGTAGCAATTTATCTGACGTCAAAAAGGGCATGATCAGGGGCTTTTGGGCTAAGTTTGTAAGCGGTTCATGTGCCACTGTGGTTAAAGTATACCACACATGGGAAAATGGCGCTATCCAAATCTGGCACTGAGGCAACTGTAGTGCACCACATGCCATAGATGGCAGGGGTGAACAACTGATACCAGAAATGTGTGCAGGCAAATAGACATGCAACTATTGAGCAACTGACCACCCAGATGAACCAAGGGTCAACCAACAATGTCTTCACGATAACTGCTGTTCCTCGGTTACGAAGGCTGAAACTCAAATACCGGTGCCATAACTGGTTGCCTACTGAATCCTGAAAGGTGGCCTTTTCAGATGAATATGTTTTATGCAACATCAGACTGATGGCCATTGGTGTGTACAGTGTGAAAGCAAACAATCTGCAAAAATTATTGGAAGGATCCAGGCCAGAGGGCATTCCATGGGTGATCTCGTCATTCTGGAAGGCACAACGGGTAAATGCAAATATGAATCTATCCTTGGGGACCATGTCCACCTGTATGTGTAGTTTCTTTTTCCTTGACATGATGACATCTGCCAACAGGACAATGCAATGTGTCGCATAGCTCGCAGTGTACATGCATGGTTCAAAGAGAATCAGGATGAGCCCCGGATTGAAACCCATCCGACAATCTGTTGGACCACTTCGAATGGGCTGTTCGCACCATGAATCCTCAACTGAGAAACCTAGCTCGCATTAATGTGACTGGACAGTGTAGTTTCATTGGTACCATTTGCAACCCAGCTCCTCCTAGAATTTCAGTTATTTCTCCCAGGTCCTGCCATACATAATCTGTTCACCTGGTAATCTCTTCTAGGTTGGTTTCTTGCCTCAAAATTTCTGACAGTCTCACCTACTGTCTGCTTAATTTTTTTCACTTTGCACACATAATTGAAAAAGTCATTGATATTACTTCTAGGGACCAGCAGGAATAAGTCCTTGGGTCTGTGGTGTAATTTGTGTTCCAGTCCATTATAATAGCTTCACTCTCTAATTCCTTATCCAAATACTTAAGTTTGTTGATCCAGTACTGACAGAAACGTTTTATAGTCTGTCCTCTGGACTCGTATATCTTTCACCAGCGCAAAATTCACTCAGTGTTTTGCCAATCATCCCTAGAGTAATATTTCTCCAAAAATAATTTCGTAAATTCTTCCAATGATTTACACTAATCTGTAACTTCAGGTGCACATCCATAAGCATCTTTCTTTAAGTAACATCTGACAAAATAAATTTTCTCTCTGTTTCTCCAGCTTATATAAATAATTAAATTTTTTAAGAAAATGCAGTTTATTGTAACGTTTAAAATTATTAAATTTCTTACATCCAATAAAAGTGCTTCATTGGACACATTACATACAGTGTGGTTTACACTCTGACCATTACTAACTTTGTTTTCAATTTTAACAGGTTTAACTTCATATTGTTCTACAGTTTGTTTCACCTCTACAGTTTTTTTCTCAACAGTGAACATGCATTTGTTTTCTACTCCAATTTTATTATTCAGTTCTACTTTGGATTTTCAGTTTGAGATTGTAACTCATTCCAATTTTCAGCACAGACTTTCTTTAACCATTCAGTGTTTTCCAGCAAGAGTCAGCAACTGCTTGCGTCCTCTTTTCACAATATTTCACAATTTTATCTTTTCTAGCTTAATGTTCTTTGCTAACATTGTTTACTTTTACATCGATTTCTTTATCCACTTTTTCTAATTTATTTTATGGACAAACTTTGACTGAATTTATCTTCTTGGCCAAATTAATAATGTCAACCATCATTTAACTAGTTTATTGTTTAATGTCACTGCCATTTTTATTCATTCCTACCCTAAAACTGCTAGTGTTATATTCATCATCACTTGAAATCATCTTTAAAGTTATTGACCATTTTTCCATTCATTTTACTCAAAGCATTCACTAACAATTTATTGCTGTCAACATATACCTGTCCTTGTCCTATAAGTCGTCTTGTTCATACTTTTGGCTGTATACCTACATCACTTATTACTCCTGCTTCCCTTTCTTGTATCTCATTATCACAGTACATAGTAGGTGGAGACCTGGTCATTTTGTCAATGACTTGACTACCATTTACTTCATCGTATATGTTAGATTCTTCCAATTGCACTCAAGTGTGATCACCAATTTCAATTTTAATTACTTCATCTTTTCCCTTGCCAAAATATAGTTCTTGCTCCTGTCCTCAAATATATTGTCATAGCAAGATCAATTTTAATTTCTGCTGCATGTCCATCAACCTCAAACACATTGTGTTTCACATCCTTGTCACTCATTTTGACAAAATCAGGAACAACACCTTGTAGCAGGAACAGTTTACCAACAACACTTAGTAACAATAACACTTTACCCTAATCACTGTCATCTGTTCGTTACTCCTTCCCATATTCGTATGTCAGTCTACAGCATTTTTTATTGCTGGGCCGCATGCTGGTTCCTCATCGGGTGCCATGTGTCCAACCATGGTCGCTCAGTCTTGAACTCGTATTGGTAGGAACTATGTTCAAGATGGTGGCTACTAAATCAGAGATGTGCATCCTTCTGAGTTGCCTTCCAGTAGTCAGGTTAATTCTGTCTTTCTTATTAGGGTCCTGTGTAGTGTTCTAATCCTTTTTGTGTCGCTATTATGTCATTTGAATTGTCATTTATGCACTACTCACTGTCACTGCCTTTCTAAACCGCAGTTCCTACATTCGAAGTCACTTTAAATATTGACATCACAGTCAAAAAATGTGTAAGTTCTACCACATGTAATTGTCCTTAAATTCATGAGTTGATTCTAATAGTGCCAGGGTAGGACTGTTCCTCACTCAGAAAGCACCACTTGTGAGATGAGATGACCTACCTGCGAAACCTTATTGTTCCCTTTAGAGTGAAGAAAGTTCATTGGATTGCTGTAAAACATGTGTTTCAGGAAATATTCCCACAACTTTTAATTAATGTGCCTTTTTCTACATTTAGTGGCAGTATATATGACAAAAGACCAGATCCATTTCTCACAAATAATGATTTTCTCAGGCAGGCCCCCTTTCCTGTACTACTAATTATTATGAAATTGAGTTAAGACACAACCATAACATTATTACTGTTAATGTAGGTAGTGGACACACAATTTTTCTTGATATATGACACAAATAAATGGAAGTTCACTTTGATACAATACACAACCAGAGTCAAAATTATTTAGAAGTTAATACCAGTCACTAATTCAGTTTAATATATTAGCTAAATAAGAGCATACACTAAGTGTGCAGATATAAGCTACAGACCTGTACTTATTACGCAAACTTCTTACATAGATATTACTGCTAAGATATCTGAGCCCAGACTTTAAAAGAAATGTTAGTATAGATCGGTACGCAAACTGAAAATTTATGGGGTGTTGTTGGCCTTATGAAGACCAACATAAGAAAAATTTAGTATTTGAGAAACTACATAATGGTCTGAAAAACTGCCAAGTTAGATTTTATAAATTTGTCTGAACTGTATGTGAGAGTAATAATTTGGTTTACAGAATAAACAATTAGTAATGTACGTCCTGGATTGTCCTGGACATTTGTTTTGTGGAATACCCGTTAACTCCTCAAAATATGTGTCAATCACTTCATTGTCAGTCCCGGCTCTTGCATAGGTGATATTTTTGACAACGCGTTCGGAGAGAACATCCTTGTGCCGCTTCATAAATGACATGGCCCACTCTCTCCCAAGTATGTTTCTATTTCCAAATGTGGGAAGGTTTCTTCCGGTTCGATCTAGATATGATTTCACGACACAGTGCAAACCAAATTACGTCATTGGGAGACCGTAAGCTGCCATTGCAATGGAATGAGCAACAAACGTATCCTCTTCTTCTTTTGTGAAAGTAGGTTGACTCCCATGCTGTCTTTTAGGTTTGGCTCTCTCTGGATTTAGGATGGCCAAACCTTTTATCTCTTTGGTTTTGTTCCACAATGTGTATTGATGAACATTGAACCCAAAAGCAAAAAAAAGAACATATAAAACATATATATGGTACAATTCAGAAAAAAACAGCTTTTAAAAGATGTTTAATAGAAAAAAATTGCCAAAAATCTAAATATCATCAGAATTTTAAGAAGGTAGGCTTAAAATTCGCATAAATGTTTCCTTTATCAAGGAAAAATGCCAGAAGTTACACTTCAGTTTAAAAACCCATTTTATGACAGTAAAGTTGGTATAGAAAATAGATGAACATAGGCAAACACCTAGTGAACATAGCTGTATTTTTCCAAACAGATGGTCATCTAAACATCTACTTTAGCCTTATCTAATAAAACATCTACTTCCAGTGTGACAGTGTATGAAAAATTAAAGAATGGCCACTAACCTTTCAGATGCTGCTCGTAGGGTAATTTTCTTTGTTAATACAAACGTAATGGCCTTCTTTTATAAGTCTTCATCTTCCTTTCAGCGCTGCAAAGACAAAAAAACATGATAAAATGTAACCTCAAACCATGGTGGGGTGACTTTTTGACAAGTTGGGGGGTCACAAAATCACCACACAAAGTGCGTGCATTTCAGTTTTTGTTTCGTATGTTCAACAAACGTGGCTTGATTTAATCAATATTCTAGAATAATTTGCCCAACAAACAAATGTACGTACCTGTTTTAGATGTCTCTTTAACAGAAACTTTTCATAATGTAAAGTTTCCATCATTTTACGAAAGCATACGTAATAGCATTGGTAAGCAACGGCATCAGAAGGAACTACATGTGCGCAGAAGCTCCACCCAGCTGCCTCTACATGGCGCAGCATGTCTGACAAACGAAATGCATGGTACATCTCTTTCCTGAGATGAGCGGTCACGGTGTGAGATTTAAAATACAAAAACTGGACCCCTTGTCACGAAGTCACTCCACCAGTCACAAAGTCACCCCATTTTATGGAAGTACAATGGCTAAATTTGCGGTAAAAAATTAGGTGTGTATGAACTTTAATATTAATTATCTTTTAACTTAATTACTTTCAATAAAGTTAAAACGTGGTACTGTACAGTCTGGATGCCAGTCTTTCTAAAGAGTACCGTCAGTATTTCTAAAACTACCTACTATAGTCGAGTCTGTGCGTAAGTTGGTCCAGGACAGTTGCAGTGGGCTGGACAAGGCAGCTTTGTGCACTTGCCTCAGCCAGTCACATAACGTGATTATGTAAACATCTCTGTGGTAGTCCCCTCCGTATAGTCACAGCTCTGTTAGATGGCTATTGTTTTCACCTGCAGCCATTTCCATTTGGGCTGTGTGGTTGAAAGCTGGCAACATTGTTGGTAGGTGTCGGGTTTCTTTTTACCCAGCCTCAACTGTTGCTCAGTCTTTATCTACTATCACATGCTGTAGTAATAATTTCGACTAGCAATTACTTTTAATTAAATAATTTCCTGTGAAACTAAATGCACTATTGGGATCTGCAAATTGAAAACTGTAGTCTGTATAATAGACCTACATTAAACACAGTCTGAATAATGTTTTGAAAGATACAGGCATGTACCCCAAGGATGTGATGAAAAGTAAAGCCTCAAAAATGTAATATCTAATATGACGGTATATGAAGCAACTATGTTGGTGCATGAGAAACAGCTCACTGTAATTGAAATTTGAATTCAAAGAGTTTGTCCACACATGGATCACTATCTCCTTCGGCATGACAATGACAAACCACACACAAGTGGTGCAACAATCTTTCACCTTGGGTTCCCTGTCATTGATCATCCTCCAGACAGTCCCAACTTGGCCCCATCCCATTTTCATCGGTTTTGAAGCCTTAAAGAACATCTTCAAGGACTTCACTTTGACAGCAATGACGCAGTGTGAGCGGAGGTGAAGTTGTGGCTCTGTCAACAATATAAAATGTTCTACAGTGTCGGTACCAACAAAATGGTCTCTCTTTGGAAGAAATATGTTTGTCACTAGGATGACTATGTTGAGAAATAAATGTGTAGACATGAAGAACAAAGATGTAGAATGTTTATAAAGTGCATGTTACTTAAAAAGCTTTAAGAGTTTTCCCAGAGAAATTCAGAGGCATTGCATTTCAGCACGCCCTTGTATATATGCACTCCATAAGTAACTAGCGGAAAATTGAAAACGGTAGGAACTAAAAGGACTGTAATCACAGCCAGTGGCATGGTTGCAGCTTGCTAGGTTATAGCTTTAACACCAATTTTAATGTTACAAATCTGCTTTAAACATGAATAAATGGTGCCAAGCTAGAAACAATAATGCACAGAGAAGTTAAACATACATATGAAAATTTTTTGTGATGATGTAACTCTTCAAAAGGTGAGATATTTTCCAGTGCTTACATTTGTTTTGTTGAACTCATGATCTTATTGGAAGTGGTTTCTCCTTGGCTGCCTCTTTTATATAAGCTCTCGTCTAGTTAGAGTTGAATATAGTTACAAATGGAATCCAACTGTGGTGCAGTTTGGTACTTTTCACTCTCAAGAAGAAGTAACAGGAGTGACAAAAATGTCTGACAGTAGCTCAGATCTTGAACTCATTGTTCTTAGATTTGTAGTCTTTATACGTCTACCAGTCTGCCATAGAGTGTGAATTTGGTGTGAAGAATTTGAGAGTTACTATGGAATTTCAGAAACGTGGAAATCTTCTTGACCACTTTTCGAATAATGTAATACTACAAAATTTGCGTGAACACATGCATTTATAGAAGCTAAATGGTGGTGATCTGCATTTTAAATTTGTTGGCTAGTACATTATCCACTTCACTACAGAAGACACTGGAAAATCTAATTAGTTCTGTTACTTTCATGTGTAAAATTTCAATCTGCCAGTTTATCTTAGTCAACTTATTGCGATTCCTCAAGTGCAACTTAATTCTTGAGAGAGTAATGAGTTTTCACAAGGAACAGTGTATAATGAGAAAAAAACTGTCAAGTAGAGGTTTCTCTCCACTGTCAAATTAGCAGAGTACAAGAAAATAAGCATTTGATTAAGTGGGAAAAAATCAAAAAACATTGACAACATTGATATTACGTATAATTACGTTAATTTCAGCTCTCTCTCTCTCTCTCTCTCTCTCTCTCTCTCTGTGTCTCTCTCTCTCTCCCCCCCCCCCCACCCGCACGCATACTACCCCCCCCTGCCCGCACGCACACTACCCCCCCTGCCCGCACGCACACTACCCCCCCTGCCCGCACGCACACTACCCCCCCTGCCCGCACGCACACTACCCCCCCTGCCCGCACGCACACTACCCCCCCTGCCCGCACGCACACTACCCCCCCTGCCCGCACGCACAGACTCCCCCCCCCCGCCCGCACGCACACACTCCCCCCCTCCGCCCGCACGCACACACTCCCCCCCTCCGCCCGCACGCACACTCTACGCCCCTCCGCCCGCACGCACACTCTACGCCCCTCCGCCCGCACGCACACTCTACCCCCCTCCGCCCGCACGCACACTCTACCCCCCTCCGCCCGCACGCACGCTCTCACCCCCTCCGCCCGCACGCACACTCTCCCCCCCTCCGCCCACACGCACACTCTCCCCCCCTCCGCCCGCACGCACACTCTCCCCCCCTCCGCCCGCAGGCGCACTCTCCCCCCCTCCGCCCGCAGGCGCACTCTCCCCCCCTCCGCCCGCACGCGCACTCTCCCCCCCTCCGCCCGCACGCGCACTCTCCCCCCCTCCGCCGGCACGCACACTCTCCCCCCCTCCGCCGGCACGCACACTCTCCCCCCCTCCGCCGGCACGCACACTCTCCCCCCCTCCGCCGGCACGCACACTCTCCCCCCCTCCGCCCGCACGCACACTCTCCCCCCCTCCGCCCGCACGCACACTCTCCCCCCCTCCGCCCGCACGCACACTCTCCCCCCCTCCGCCCGCACGCACACTCTCCCCCCCTCCGCCCGCACGCACACTCTCCCCCCCTCCGCCCGCACGCACACTCTCCCCCCCTCCGCCCGCACGCACACTCTCCCCCCCTCCGCCCGCACGCACACTCTCCCCCCCTCCGCCCGCACGCACATAATCCCCCCCTCCACCCGCACGCACACTCTCCCCCCCTCCGCCCGCACGCACACTCTCCCCCCCTCCGCCCGCACGCACCCCCTCCGCCCGCACGCGCACTCTCCCCCCCTCCGCCCGCACGCGCACTCTCCCCCCCTCCGCCCGCACGCGCACTCTCCCCCCCTCCGCCCGCACGCGCACTCTCCCCCCCTCCGCCCGCACGCGCACTCTCCCCCCCTCCGCCCGCACGCCCACTCTCCCCCCCTCCGCCCGCACGCCCACTCTCCCCCCCTCCGCCCGCACGCCCACTCTCCCCCCCTCCGCCCGCACGCCCACTCTCCCCCCCTCCGCCCGCACGCCCACTCTCCCCCCCTCCGCCCGCACGCCCACTCTCCCCCCCTCCGCCCGCACGCCCACTCTCCCCCCCTCCGCCCGCACGCCCACTCTCCCCCCCTCCGCCCGCACGCCCACTCTCCCCCCCTCCGCCCGCACGCCCACTCTCCCCCCCTCCGCCCGCACGCACACTCTCCCCCCCTCCGCCCGCACGCACACTCTCCCCCCCCTCCGCCCGCACGCACACTCTCCCCCCCTCCGCCCGCACGCACACTCTCCCCCCCTCCGCCCGCACGCACACTCTCCCCCCCTCCGCCCGCACGCACACTCTCCCCCCCTCCGCCCGCACGCACACTCTCCCCCCCTCCGCCCGCACGCACACTCTCCCCCCCTCCGCCGGCACGCACACTCTCCCCCCCTCCGCCCGCACGCACACTCTCCCCCCCTCCGCCCGCACGCACACTCTCCCCCCTCAGCCCACTCTCCCCCCCCTCAGCCCACTCTCCCCCCCTCCGCCCACTCTCCCCCCCTCCGCCCACTCTCCCCCCCACCGCCCACTCTCCCCCCCACCGCCCACTCTCCCCCCCACCGCCCACTCTCCCCCCCACCGCCCACTCTCACCCCCCCCACCGCCCACTCTCTCCCCCCCCTGCCGCCCGCGCCCACTCTCTCTCTCTCTCTCTCTCTCTCTCTCTCTCTAAGCGAGAGGGAGCGGTGTTGGCAAGAGAGGGTACTCTCTTTCCTCTCATGCCCCCCTGTCTTCTCCCAACCCCTTCCTTCCACCCCCTCCTTCTACCCCATCCTTCTACCTCTTCCCAACCCCCTCCTTTTGCACCCTCACAATGCCCTCCTGCTGCCCCCTCCTGCTCCTCTCCCACCCCATTCTATATCCCCTCCCACCTCCTTTTTCCTTGTCCATGCTCCTCTGTTCTCCCCTTCTCCCTCTCTCGTGCCCCTCTGCCTCCCCCCTCCTACCCCTGCATCTTCTTTGCCATGCACTCTCCCCCTTGCCGTGCTGTCCTCTCTCCCTCCCTCCCTCTCCGCCCCCCTCTCTCTGTCCCCTCTCTCTCTCCCCTCCCCCTCTCTCCCCTCCCTCCCTCTCTCCCCTCCATCTCTCTCTCCCCTCCCTCTCTCTCTCCCCTCCCTCTCTCTCTCCCCTCCCTATCTCTCCCCCCTCCCTCCCTCCTCCCCTCCCTCTCTCTCCCCCCTCCCTCCCTCTCTCCCCTCCCTCTCTCTCCACCCCCCCTCTCTCTCCACCCCCCCTCTCTCTCCACCCCCCCTCTCTCTCCCCCCCTCCACTCTCTCTCCCCCCCTCCCTCTCTCTCTCTCTCTCTCTCCCCTCCCTCTCTCTCCCCCCCCTCTCTCTCTCCCCTCCCCCCTCTTTCCCCCCTCCCTCTCTCTCTCCCCCCTCCCTCTCTCTCTCCCCCCTCCCTCTCTCTCTCCCCCCTCCCTCTCTCTCTCCCCCCTCCCTCTCTCTCTCCCCCCTCCCTCTCTCCCCCCTCCCTCTCTCTCTCCCCCCTCCCTCCCTCTCCCCCCTCCCTCTCTCTCCCCCCTCCCTCTCTCTCCCTCCTCCCTCTCTCCCCCCTCCCTCTCTCTCCCTCCTCCCTCTCTCCCCCTCCCTCTCTCTCCCCCTCCCTCTCTCTCCCCCCTCCCTCTCTCTCCCCCCTCCCTCTCTCTCCCCCTCCCTCTCTCTCCCCCCTCCCTCTCTCTCCCCCCTCCCTCTCTCTCCCCCCTCCCTCTCTCTCCCCCCTCCCTCTCTCTCCCCCCTCCCTCCCTCTCTCCCCCCTCCCTCCCTCTCTCCCCCTCCCTCCCTCTCTCCCCCCTCCCTCCCTCTCTCCCCCCTCCCTCCCCCTCTCCCCCCTCCCTCCCCCTCTCCCCCCTCCCTCCCTCTCTCCCCCCTCCCTCCCTCTCTCCCCCCTCCCTCCCTCTCTCCCCCCTCCCTCCCTCTCTCTCCCCTCCCTCCCCCCTCTCTCGCCTCCCTCCATCCCTCCCTCCCTCCCCCTCTCTCCCCACTCTCTCTGTCTCTCTCTCCCCCACTCTCTCTGTCTCTCTCTCCCCCACTCTCTCTGTCTCTCTCTCCCCACCTCTCTCCCTCCTCGACCACTTCAACTTTCTCTCTCTGACCGCTCTATCGCTTTGTGACTTTACACCCTCACTCTCTGACTGTCCCTGCACATGCCCTCACCCATTCCCTACTCATACCATTTTGTTTATTATTTGATGTGTTGTATAACTGGTATTGATTTTTTTTTCCTCAGAGTGGTGCGAAGAAAAGGTCTTCAGGCAACAAGAAAGGCACAAGGGATGCTGAAAAAATGGACCTAAGGAACCTTACCCCCCCTGATACCCCGGATGATGCGTAAGTTAATGAACCAGTTTTGCTTAGAGTTTTTGCAGTAATAGTTTCCTGTTTTGTAACAGTAATCATTGCTAATAGCTTGGCTTCAGTAACTTGTGTATGTAGGGAGGGTTAATTCATTGCCACTGCTGATACAAAAGGACACAAGAAGTAGTACTTTGAATTTGGACCTGAATTTCTTTCTTCAATGGAGAAAAGAGAAAATAGCTGCAGGAATTCGGAGGGGGGGGGGGGGACCATTTGTTACAGGGTAGAAGGAAAGTAAAAGTGAATGAAAAGTGAAAAGGTGTCACATCATATATAATACATCAGTAAAGACACTGTACCAGCTTTTGTTCTAACAGGATAGATGGTGTTATGTAGTGAGGAATAAAGATCAGTACAGAATAAAGTGACTAGTGGGAAGAATAATACAATCAGAATGTTGTAATTAGCTACAGTAAAATGAGAGCATTGACTCACCCAAATAGCTATGCCGCTTTACACTGACACGCTCTGAGTAGAGAGGAAGAAGCTACTAACGATGTTTAGCTAAAGATATAGTATTTGAGTCATTATATCCGGAAGAAATTGGGTGTAATAAGAATTTAGTAAAGGGTCTTGTACTACTGAAGGCTTTACTAGAATCACGAGGTGAAACTGCACCATAAACATTTTGGTGCAACAACAGTGGGTTAATACCACTGTTGTTTTTTGTCTCCTTGTGCTAATCAAATAAATTATAATCAAGCACTGTTTCTGGGACAGGGAGATATTCTGGCCCAGGATCGAATCTGCCCGCTCGAGTAAAGCTGAGGGTTGGTGTGCCAGGCGATGTTTTCCCACATCCCACTCTGTGAATACCAGCCTGGTACCCAAGACCCACCCCAGTTACGTGATTCTGAACATTTCAAAAACTTTGAACACTTACACATGAATAACACTATCCACAGTTGCAATGCACATATTCTGTCTTGGAGGGTATCGGGATGCTGACAGGAAGTACATCTGACCACCCCTTAAAATAACCCTGCCAAACCCATAAATAATCGTGTCGACCATACACCGATGCGGAACAAAGGCACAAGAGGAAGGAGAATAAAATGAGAGCAGTGGGAACCTGTAGATAATAATTAAAAAAAAAAACTGGAAAATCCTGGACTAAGTGCAATATGGAAACAAGGTGAAACCATTACTCACAAAATAGAATGGAATGTTGAGCAGAGGACAGGCACCTGGAAAAGGCTTTAAATTGCTTACCTATTCCACCATGTTTTGGGCGTGAATTCGGAACAGTATTGTATCTTCCTCCAATATTTTGGTTGAAAACTATACGAATATCTTCAACAAGAGTTGATGACAAAATTAAAACCACAGTAATGTGTCAAGTTGTCTAATTCTGTCAGCTGCTTACCTTGAAACTGGCTGTGTGGTTATTAGCTGATAAATACTGTTTTAGATGCATGTGCAAAAAAGATAGAATATTCTATCCACTGGGAAAACTTCAGGAAGCAATTGTTTAGCATTAGAGAGAGAGAGAGAGAGAGGACAGGGGAAAGATGATAAAAGTAGTTTGAGCATGGGAGTTTCAGAATGGATGATTATCTTGTAATGTGCAAGTTTCCATCTCCATAGATGAATGACACTGGACCAGGTGGGAGAATCCAATCCAAATGACCTGTCAATATAACAAACACTCTGTGCTTTTGTTTCATGATGTAGAGCATGTTCAGCAAATGATTATGGATATCTCAAAGACAGACTGTTACTGTGTTCATTCATGTATTCTCAGTGTCGTCGTAGTCATTACTAGGGCACGAATTTTTAAGTAATTACACATTCTTTTCTTTTTCCTCTGTATGTATAAGTGTAAATGTTCCAAGATTATTTTCCCAGTATTGATATATTTCATTTTATTGTTACATAATTTTACAATTTCAGTATAATTATATTTTTCAGAGATTTTAATTAATGCTATATAAAATTACATATTGACATCTTTTCCCCTTAATAATTCATGCCATCAGGAGGCCACAATATCCGAATCTGACCTTATGTAGAAGTTAAGGACAGGAACTAATTTATCTCTTAAAATCATGTTGTACTTCAATAAAATACAGTTAATTACTCTTTGAGTGGCATTATGAAGGAAGTGATACTTTTCTAAAATTCAGTTCACTGGATAATAGAGAGATGGGGCAGTTCAGCAATAAGCTGCGTGAGGATCTCACTGTCAATTTTCTCATGGGATGGGAGGTGCACAGAGCACACCGTGACATTAGCATGGGCTATTATCCCAACAGCAACTGCTTATGCATTGTAGTTAAGGGCACAAGTGAGGAGTGGAATGTGTGTCTATCACAGTAAGATCAACATTCCTGTGGAGGTGATATGCACCAAGTGCAGGGATGTCGGTAGCTTTAAAATGCCACTCTTGAAGATGTTGGCAGATAGATCTGTCCTGGAGGAGGAATCTAAGTTCCTTCAGATGGGTCCTCCATCCATTCATATTCCATTGGAGCATGGGAGCCATTTCAGTTGTGAGGTTTTAATTTACCTATATTTTTGTGTCAGGATGGTGAGACACGTGCACGAGTCAGAAGGAGTGGAGGGGCTGTTAGGATCTGTTCATCAGGTACGTAATTCCAGGATGTTCTCCTCATCAGGGAGATGTGACAGAGTGACATCTGACAGCAACCCTTTGAGGGTTGTGGGAAAAGGGGAAGCCGAGAGGCAGTATTCTTTTGGGTTGCCTTCTCTGTGCTCACAGTGAAAGTGTTGCCTTTCTCTTGTGTTGTAGCGTCCTGTATCACTATATCTTTACTTTGGCATGTATACTCTCTCTCTCTCTCTCTCTCTCTCTCTCTCTCTCTCTCTCTCTCTTTTTTTTTTTTCCCCACCCCCCCCACATGGTCTGTTTTATTTCCATAATTCTTCAGCAAAAGTTGGGCGGTCTTGACTCCAGACTGGGTGGCTCTCAGAGCCGTTGATGCACATTGCTGGAGAGTGCCAGTGCCATAGTCTGGGGCTGGCTTTCCACATACTCCATAAGTCTGTTCACCTCCACAACTCGGGTTAGGTATATAAGGCTGAACCTAAGTTGGAGGAACACTGCCATAATATGTTCAGGTAGTGTCAGAGAACTGAAGGTCACAATGTTCAGACTCAACAGCCATTGAGCGTTTTTGCGTAGAGGTTTGCACCATCCTTCTGATCCATGCAGTCAAACCAGAATCCTCATTCGTTGTGACACACAACGTTGCGCCACACGGTGGTTGCTGAAGTGTGCCCTGAGCTTACGGTTACAGAGGATTGGTGGCACTCACCAGTCCCTAGCTCAGGAAACCCAGTTTCCCCAAGCCCATAACCAGCAAATGAATGCTGAGCTCCCTGAGGTGCTTGCCATTTAGAACAACCCGGGTTCACATGTAGCTTTATTGAAAATACCACCTGTGCATCAGGCATTATCATTATCCCATCAAGAACTATGTCATTATTGGGTGTCCAACTGTAATCTACTTGTTTGGGGGCAATGCCAGTGGAGTGCCACTGTATACAATTTTATCCTGCTCTGTACTCAGATGGCAGTATTGCCACCTTCCAATATGCAGTGTCCTGTTGACGTATTCCAGCAGAATTTTTTATGGCGCAGGTCACTGAGATTTTTCAAAGGATCTTCTGTTGAACTGCGGGAACCCCTCCTTATTTGGCATGCACATGTATCCAAATATTTTGTCACTGAAGATACATGAAACTGGTTTCATTCGAATGAAATTAATAGTATGAATTATTCAGTTTTTGTTTCTACTAGATGTCCATATTGTTCAATGCTATAAAAATTTGTGTCTATTTTTATAAGTCTGTTTTAAAAATAAGTATGTTTTTTGAAACTACAATTTCCTTAATAGAAAGACTTTGCAAATGAGCTTTTTTATTTTGTGAAAAATATTTTTAAGTGGAACTTGTTATCCTCAAAATCAATATTTTGGAAATTTGCAGCAACTTTTCAGTTGTCACATCACTTAAAAAGAGATTAAAATTGCTGATCTTTGTTTTGTAGTCTCATGTTACTTTAAAGAGTTTTGAATAACCTCAGCATTGTTTATTACCTTGAAATATTTGTTTTTGTTTTCAGGCCTATCAAAGAGGATGGGACTGACTGTCTTGGTCGTCGCCGAGTTCGTAGTCCACCCATCATCGACATATATGGAAGGAGTGACATACCGAATGGCTCTTCACAGAATCTCGCTGATGTGTTTAGTACTTCACATTCACCAATTGAAGGCTCTGTTACAGTGCTAGATGTTGTGGCTGATGTTGGAAATGCAGACAGACATGTAGACGAGGAAGATGACTCAAATGAAACTTTGTTGGCAGGGGTGCTGTCAACAAATACATAGTCTCAGCTTTTGTGTGATAGTGTAATACATTTTCTACCAGTTGCTCTGAATGGTTATTGAAAGTAAAGTGCAAAACTTTATTCGAACTATGGCATCTTATATCCCTGAGTGGAAGGCCAATACTTCTAACTTCAAATGCAGACATTTACAGGAAAATAGTGCTTTCATTTCACAGTTGTGTGTTTCTGGTTTTGTACTTAATAACTGCAATACATTTTGTGGATATTGGGTAAGTAATATTTGGAAACTTTTTGATCCTTGACTCTTAATGTAGCACGAAAACTATGTCAACATTTTTAAAAAATAGAAAAGACTGTATACTGCTAAACTAGTGCCTTGATTTGTAAGTGGTACAAAACATTAGTTAATGGTGTCAGATCTCTTTGGCTATATTTTATGGCAGTTTTTTGAATGTGGATTTTGTAACAGTACTTACCTAGATTACTGTTTCGAATGCTGAAAGTTTGAGCTAAGAGCTGTTATAATAAATTTTTAAGCTTGCATAAAGTTGTGGCAGTAATTGACTGTAACATACATTTGTAAAGCTTAATTTATTTACATTATTTATCTTACTTTGTTATGGAAGCATTTGAAGTATGACTACATGTGGGGAAGCATTTGAAGTATGACTACATATTTGCCTTCTTCTCAGATTATTACAGTTCTAACTGTTGAAAAATGTGACTACTTTTTTTATTGTATTTTAAAGTTAGATATAAATAGTTTTAATAACAAAATGCACCACTGCTTCTGTTAGCATTCTCTCTCTTTTTTCCCCCCCCCCCCTCCCCCCTCTCCCCTCCCCCCCCCCACTTTTCTCTCTCTCTCTCTCTCTCTCTCTCTCTCTCTAAATTATTAGTACTGAAACTGTCATTTGGTGGCATTGGTATTTAAAGTAATGCTATTTGGTAACATCAGTTTCCAAGTTTCACTTAAAATATTTATTAAAATAACTAATTATGTTTATGACAATTACTTTGTCAAAGTAATAAGTATGGGGGTCTGTAAAGATGATATGATTTTACGTATAAAATGAACTATACGTATACTGAATAAGAAAAATTAACAACATAAATATTAATTGTAGATTATATGTAATCGCTCTAAATTACTGAGCACTACAACAGAAACATGTGATGAAAATGCACTTGATGAATTCCTGAATCTGTTTGTAAAGTTACTGCTTTCCATAAGGATGGAATAGTACAAGCAGTCTTGTTTCAATTGTTGCAAACAGTTGACTTCTGAATGCTGATGTAAGAAGTACTTGATCAACTGTGTTTGAGAATACTGGTGTCTTCAAACACTCAGCTCCCTCATTTCCACCCTGTGGTGTCGTGCCCCCCTCCCTACTGCCACTCGCTTTTGTACATCTGCCCTTATTTTTCAAATAGTACTGTGGTTTTAGTTGGCACATGAAAGTTATTTTCTGGTTGGGACATTAGATTAGACTTCAGAGGCAACTGATTCAGTGCAATTTTCCACGCTAAATTCTATAGCCAGAATTTGTGAAAGTTGACTTTTGGGAAGTCTTAATAAACAAAGTTATATTATCATAACAATAACCAAGGAACTAATCTTGAAGCGAATTTGTAAGAGATTCTGCACCTAGAATTATACACACGTCATGAGTCCATCAAGTGGTTTGTTTCTGTAGATTATGTTACACAGGCAGAAAGTTCCACATATTCAAAGTGACTGATCTGCAGGGTGTTGTTATTTTGATGATGCTGTGTACCACTCAGTCGTGCATCTCGATGTACTCTACTGACTTCTTCAAGTTACACTACTACCATATAATTTTTCACACACACAGACTGCTAAGCAGTATTGTCCTCTCATAACATTACAGCATGTGCCTCACTAGTGAAGATAATGATTTATACTATTATTTGCTTGTAATTAAAGATGGATCATGTTACTTAAGGTGTAGATGGCTTGTTGTCAGTTATATAAATTGATGCTGGTCATAAGCACAAGGAAAAAAGAAAAGGAACAGTCTCTTTGAAATTGATTTTGGACAATGAAAAATATAGGTAGATGGCATTGATGGAAAAGATTTCTGTACTACAAGAAATTTTAAAGTATTGGGTTTCATAGGTTTAGTATGAAAATACTTCAGCATATTCGTAGGCCAACTGTATAGTTAGTTTAGCAACATCTTTGTTGACATGTTGACAGTAACTATTGAATTAATATTTGACCGGGTGGGGGGAGATAGATACATGTAGACCATATGAATAGCTTCGATTAGCTACGAATAGCTTCAAGTCACTGAGTAAAGCAGTAGTTAGGTTCATCATGCCAGTATAGGGAGTTCATGTTATTGAGTCAAATACTTTTAATGGCAGTGATAAATAGTGATACATTTCTTAATTTTACATCTGTGCAATACTTTCATAGTTTATTTTGAGGTAGGTCGTATTGATAGTAAAATGTGAGGCGCACATAAGTAATCATATAGTGGACAAACTTTTAAAGTACCTTAGTAGCAGATTAAGAGTTTGCATGTAAAAGAGAGAGAAGATGGTGCATTTTGAATAATATTTTGTTAGAGGCAAATACAGTGAAAATTCTATTGTCATTTGTTGACTGCCAGTGTTAGATTTAAGCTATCCAAAGATTTGTATTATGGAAACCTGATTTTTTATTTTGTGTGTGTGTGTGTGTGTGTGTGTGTGTGTGTGTGTGTGTGTGTGTGTGTGTGTGTGTTTTGCACTTGAGAGCAATGTAGGGGAAAAAAAAAAAGAAAGGCGCAAGACTGCTGTGATCTCTTCCACAGGAACTACTTAATTTTCAATGCAATGTACTGTGGTATATGTAGTGTGAATTATAGAAATCAGCAACATGCAGCTTGTGTGAGGACAATAACATTTGTGTATTGACAACAAGGTGATTGCTGTGTTGGTGATTTTGAACATCAGCTGACTTAGGAGTGTAAAGTGGAAGTATTTTTATTAATGTTATATTGCCAAAACAGCTATATGAGCGTACAAAACTATTTAAATCGTGCGAGTGTATGAAAAGTGAGCAATTCTATTTTTCTATATTTGTTATGTTGTTACAGATATAATACCTATTAATATGTAACTTATATAAATAGAAGAAAGGAAATGGAGACTACCAGTTGTTGAACCTGCTTAACTGCAAGCTTCAGCAGATTGTTTTCAATTACATTAGAGAATTAAGGTTGAGAACTTAACCTTTGATTGACCATTGTTGAACTGAAGTTAATGTTCCATGTTGTGACAAGAGGATTGCTATATGTTACTCAGATTTCTGGAATTTGGTTTTAGTATGAAGTAGCACAATTCATATGCAAGTGTGGTTTTTGAAAGCAACTTGCTGATGCTTTGCATAACTAATGTGTTAAGAGGTATTGGGGGTGAGTGGTGGTGATTGTGAATGCAGGCCCATTTTTATCAAGTTGAAAGTAATTACAGTCATTATCCAGATGGAGCCACACAGTGAGTTCTGAAAATGACCTGAATTGCTTGGGTTCGTTATGAGTTTAGTACATAACACCCATCTTGATATATTTTTGCCTCTAAAAGTATTGGAAAGGATAAACTATTAGCTGCTTTGGGCAGTTTTTTGGAAAATAATGCAGGTAAGCCAGAAGAAAACTCTTTCTGAAATGTTTTAACAACTCATCCATATATCCTATCAATTATGCCGTGAATGTTTCATAATGAGTTAATATTAGGAAGGAATCTCATCTTTATGTTGAAGCATAAGGAGAAAACTGAATCACACAGATTTCAGTATGACATATTTACCAGTTACGTCAAGTCTCATGTTACTGAATTCTTGTAATATTGTTTGAACTCAAAATGTTATGGACTCAAATACAGCCCAGTTTCATGTTTGTAGTGAAAAAGCAAACTGCCACTGACTACTCAGTTGCAGACTTCATGGCAGAGATCGATATCTAAGCACAACAATATTTGCATCTTCATTGCTGGTGCCAAATCAGTGATGTGTTGTCATACTTTTGCATTTTGTGAGTAATGAAATCAATAAGGACAGTAGTGCAAGTTATTCTTCAGTTAAGAATGACACAATTTTATTCTTTTTTTTTGTTTTTGTTTTTGTTTTTAATACAAATGGGATGTTTCTATAACACCTCTTAATCCATTCATGATATTCATACATTGAACTTGGGGAAGAAAGTTTCCAAGCAAATTTGATCATTTAAAAACTTGATTAACTGCTAAAATGATTGAATTAATTAGGAAGTATTCTGAGAAAAGAAACAATGTTTAAGCAACTATAGTTATTGTTATACTGAGTAAATGAAAATATCTTCAATAACATTTGTTTTCATTCTGGGGCCCACTTAATTAATGTCTTTTGGTAATGTTAAGACATATTATAACAGGATGTAAACCATATCTTTGCTTAGGTTAAGATGTAGCTATATTTTCCCACAAGTTGAAAATGACATACCCAGTGATGTATCTCTTAAAAATGTAATGCCTATTATTTGAGTGTGGATTAACTTGCAAAAAAATTAGCATTTAATTAATTCATTGTACATTTTGTTCAGATGTTACATACACTGAAATATTTTCACATTGTTAGTAAGTTTTCTCAATATCAAAAACAAATTAAAAAAATTGTACTTACTGTATGGAATAAAATTAAGTGGCTGTAGTACCACCAAGGTTTTACAAAAGTTTTCATTTGGGCTATTGTTCTCATTGGAGTTTAATTGTCAAGCTGAAAACTTTTAAAGATGATATTTTAGTGCTTCTAGTAAATATGTACTTACAGACATTAAACATGTCTCCACAAAGTTGTTTTTATTGTGTTTTTACTTTAAGAGTATTTGCTAGTAGCATCAGTCATTTCCTGCAATGATGTAGACTAAAACTCATATTAAGTGTTATTTCTGAAGTATTCTAATGATGAAAAAGAATTCAAAGTTGGCATGTCAAATACATTTTAGGAATGTGTATCTGTAAAATAAGTAGATTAATTGGTTATCAGATATCAAATTGTAGCCCATAAAAACAGCAAAGCTGCAAAATAAACACATTAATCAGTTAAGTATTATATCTATATACTACACAGGAATATTCACCGAGTGGAATTTTTCACTGCCTTGCTGTTGCTCAGTCCCCCCTCACTACTTTTTTATGCTACAGTCTGCTGCCCATTAGATGCTGTGATGTGGTGCTAATCACAGTTATTTGTTAATCATATTACTGTTCAACACAGTTTTCCATTTAGATATTTCAACATTTTACTGTCATTGATGGTGACACCAATTTATGTTTGTAGTTTATATCATACACCATTCATTCTCCTTCAGAAGATTTAAAAAAATCTTCAGATAAGGAATGTGTAAACCACATGTAACAACACTACTTGTAAATTCTTGTAACAAAAATATTCACAATGTTGTTGCTTGAGCTATCTTGATGTGAAGATATCTAAATCTTCAGACAAGAATAATAATCAGCCTCCCTTTTTTGATGATTAGGTCTTCATTTTTGCTTCTCTTTCAACATACTATTGTAATAGTAATAGTAAAGAATTTGTTTACCGTTGTTTGCATTTGGGCTTGCATGGTGTGTGTTATCTCACTGCATACTGAAACTGTTGCAGTTGAGTATTAAGAATAATTGATTTGAGTAACTCAGTGTATAGCAGGCAGAACAAGTTCCACATCTGTTTTGTATTATCTGTGTAATATTTATTTATTTAGAACTATCAACACTTTTAACTTATAATGTGCAGAATATAAGACATCTATAAATAAAGTAAGTCCTTATGTACAGTAAAAAAATTTATTACAAAAAAAGTTGAAGGTGGGCCCCTACATGTTATCTTTCCCCATATTCAGGCAGTTTATATTAATACTAAGCCAAATAAGATAATGCAATTAAGAACATTTGTTTATACTTCTTAAAATAATATAAAATAGGTTTCACAGTTTTGTTTGGTTCTGAAATTAATGCTAGGAACTTTGAGTGTAAACTTAAAAGCATATGGAGACAGGAAATAATAAATTTTACCTGTTGACACTTAAGTCACCATATTTGATGTAGTATATTGTCCTTTTGCTGTTCAAAATTTTTTGGGATTGAATCAATTTATATTTGATGTAAAATAATTAAGTTTTTAAGAATTGCAGTTTCTTTGATATCTCCATTTGCTTTTGATAATGTATTTGCTATACATGTAAATCATAAAACCGCTTTGTGTAATTATTGGTATATAAAGTATAATATAAAAAGGAGGTTAAATGGAATTCATACTAGCTTTAGTTAAAAGTGGCTCTGTTTTTTTTTTCTCCACTTTTGGGAATTAGGAAATTCTGAAATTTTATCACCTGTCAAAATTCTCTCTTCCGTTTATCTTGGTTTGCCTGTTGAAATACAGGTTGTGTTAGGTTTGGAGCTATTTCAAACACTCATTCTCTTCTTTCTGTTTTTCATAGCTGCCAAAAAAAAGTGGCATTCATATAATATTTTTGTATGGAACTGCAAGTCTGTGCTGTGAGGTTGGGCCAGGTTACATTATCAGAAGTGTGTAATAGCCTTGTGCATCTCCTTGGCATATTTTTGGTTATTTCATTGATGGAGAAACTTTATATTTTCTTTCTTGTGTTCTTTAATAATGTCAACGATGGTTACTTTTTAAAAAAATTCAGGAACTCCTGGTTCCATGCAGAAGTGTACTGTTAAATCTTCATGTTGATGCATACCAGCTTGCTGAACTTCGGAAGAGTATTAAAAATAAAACACAAAGTAAAGAAAGGGCATGACTGCCCTGGGTAGTACTTCAGAAATTGTTTGTAAAATAATTTTATTGTGTTTATTAATAATGTATGCAACCAGGTGTGAACTTTTTTTAAACAGTAAAACAGAAGTCATATGTTTTGCCAAGGAGTTAGTGTTGATATTTGTGAACCAGCAAGCTTTGTGGTGTAATAAAGTAATGGTGGTACTTCAATTTGTGTTGCATTTATGATTAATCTGAAACATTGTTCCTTCCATTTCCCAAACAATCACATCAATAGATTAAGTGGCAGAGAACACGATGATTTTTTTTTATACTCACTTTTTTCTGTGTGAAAACAAAAGGAAATTGTTTTTCATTGTGCTGTAGAAATCGTGGAGCATTCAATCCAGGGATGACTTGACAGATTAGATAGAAACTGTAGAACCTCGCTAATCCTTCCCCTACAGGCTGGGAGTGTGATCAGAATGCAAAAAAGATTGGATTATAGGAGGAACACTTTTATTGACCTACAACATCACAATGCATAAAAGTGCAGTTTTAATGTTCAGCTGGAAATACTGTCTGAAATATTGTTCCATGTTAAAGCATCAAGGAAATGAAAATGTTCACACATTAGAAAATCGTACACGAAAATGTAATGTATGGTAGTGTGTAAACTATAAAATACGTCTGTATTATATTGTTAGATATTGTTACTGTGAGTGAAAGTTTAACATCTGTACATATGATTCTGCTTTATTACAGTACTGCACTGACACACAATTGATTTGCACCTAACTGTTTAAAACATGAAAAATCCCATGGTACAAAAATTTTTGTTCTAAGCAGGATGAAAAATTCTAATGTTCTTTTGCTTAGCAGATGATAACTTTTGTTTTGTAATGATTTTCCGCCATTTCCTTACCCTGAAAGAGCCGTAGGTTCAGTGTCATCATTGTCTAGTCAATGTCAACTGTACTGATCAACTCACTCACGTCACTGGGCTCAACGCCAAGTTGTAAAGACAATTAGTTGGGGCTGTAACTTTGCTTTACACACTTTCATATGTAACAAGAACACTGCACTAATTTATGAAACAAATGCATGTACATGATTTTTGTTTGTCATTCTGAAGAAAATGTCACTGAAGGGCAACTGATAGTCTTGAAGTTGGTCTGGTCATCTTGCCAGGATCTTGATCATGCGAAAAACCTACACTACTTTCAGAGTTGTGAATTTATTGGCGACTCCATGAAGTGTTCTGTGCACCACGACCAGATAATGGATATAATTGGAAGGAGAAACAGCCTTGATCATTTATTTTTTTATTATCTGCAAAATCGATTTTCGGTCACTTAGTGACCATCCTCAGTGCTGTAAGATACAATTAAAATTGTTAGGCACTGGTATTAACAAGCTTAGAGCAATCACATGATGTTTATGTGATCGCTCTAAGCTTGTTAATACCAGTGCCTAACAATTTTAATTGTATCTTACAGCTCTGAGGATGGTCACTAAGTGACCAAAAATCGATTTTGCGGATAATAAAACAAAAAAAATATGACCAAGGCTGTTTCTCCTTCCAATTGTAAGAGTTGTGAATGTTTGAATGAATCATTAACTGTGAAATAAAATAAAATATCTAATATTTAAACTTTTCTATTTTCAACTCTTTAAATGCCAGACTGACAGCATTTAACACTCATTCACTGCAGCTAAACACGACACCTACAGCATCACAAAGGATGACGTCACTCCATTATACAACTACTTCCCTCCAAATGCATATAAGTCGTAGTCCAAAGATTATACTTGGGGCAGAGAGATTTAAGTGATTTAAATTGTTGTCAAAGACATGGTTTTGATTAAGTGCTACACAATTTAGGAAAACTTTGTAAAAATAAAATTTGCAGACTTCCATGTTAAAGTTTCAGAATTATCAAATTGCATAAAATATAAATAGTTAAGCATGAAATAATGAATAATAGTTAAATATAAAGGGAATTTCTGATAGCCATTGGTATCGATGTATTCAGAATGTGTATCAGGATTGATAACATCACCACGCATCATCAAAGAGAAAAATCAGTTTAAAACACTTATTTACATTTATCACGTTACAGCACTGAAGGTACAAAGAAGTCAGATTTTGCAAAATATGTCATCTGATGATGTTGCTAATACACTAATCATTTGATTCGAGTAGGAAATTTGTAAACAGATGAGAGGGTATTGGCCACCAACAAATCCTTTAGGCATCACTTAAACTGAATTGTGTTACTAGTTAAACTCAGTGTCACATCTAGCACGTTTTTGAAAATGTGTATTCCCGAATAACTGAAATTTCTTCTGGATAAAAATGTTGATGTGGTATCTGTCTGAAGATTGATTTGATGCAGCTCTGCATGCTAGTATGTACTGTGTTAGCCTCTTTATCCTTAAATACCTACTGAATCTTTCATTCATTTGAACGTACTTACTGTCTTCACATACAAGTCTCTTCTGATAGTTTTATCCACAAGCATGCCTCTGTTACTAAATTGATTATTCACTGACACTTAAGGATGTGCATATCAACTGGTCACTTCTTTTAGTCAAGTTGTGCCATAAACTTCTTTTTTCTGCAATTCAAATCATTATCTCATTAGTCATTCGATCTACCCATCTAATTCTCAACACTCTGTGGTAGCACCACATTTCAAAAGGTTCTCTTCTTTTGCCTGAACCACTTATTGTCCACATTTCATTTCTGTACAAGGCTATAATGTGACAAATACCTTTGGAAAAGGCTTCACAACATTTAAATCTGTATTAGATGTTAAACAATATCCTCGTTTTCAGAAATTCTTTTTGTGCTATTGCCGAGTCTGCATTTAATAGCGTTTCCACTTTTGCCAACTATCAGTTATTTTGCTGCCCAAATAGCAAAACGTGTTTACTGCTTTTAGCATCTCATTCCCTAATCTAATGCCCAGAGCATCACCTGACTTAATTTGACTACATTTCATTAACCTTATGTTCATCACATAATCTCTTTTCAAAACAATATACATTGCCTTCAACTGATTTTTCAAGTCCTTTGCCATATGTGGCAGAAATACTACATCTTTGGCAAACCACAAAGATTTTTATTTCTTCTCCCTGAACTTTAATGCCATTTCCAAATTTCTCTGTGGTTCCCTTTACTGCTTTCTCAATGCACAAAATGAATAATGCGGATAGGCTACAACCCTGTCTTTATTCCCTTCTTTTCTACTGCTTCCCTTTCACATCCTGTGACACTTTGTAACTGCAGTCTGATTTCTGTACAAGTTGTAGTCGCGATTAGGATGACTGGTGTAGTTAGGTACCTTGCTACAGGTGTGGGCGTATGGCAAGCAGTGGCCTGGCAGCTAGTCGGGCCTGGGTAGGAACCTTGAGCCCAGAAGTCTGCACCCTGCAATAGATAGAAGTCAGCCAGCAGGTAGTCCACCAGCTGGAAGCACCATTTAAGCTCTCAGAAGCATCTGGACTTGAGTGTAGTATAACAGATTGCATGACCCATTTTAAGTCAATGGCTGGCATGGAATACTTCTTGTAGCTGGCTGTAGACAGATACAGGCACAGCATAGCTGAAACGGGTAGTATTTTTAGTGGCTTGTGTAACCCTGTTTTGACAGCACATCATTCTGCATCACACAGTCCACAGTAGAGCTGCTGTTGAGGCTTGGTCATATGATTCTTGCTGCGTCAGCACAGCCCACAGGTGCTTGCAAAAAATGCCCTCCCAGCTCCTGTCTGCCTTACTTCTATAATGCTTCCTGTGTCAGCCTGCAGTGACATTTCTAGTTAATTTGGCCACGGGTTTCAACTACCAAGAAAAGAGGCTTCGTGGTGCAACACTGTATTCTATCCGTGCTGTCTTCAAAATTTCAAGGAGTTTAGGCCAGTTAACATCATCAAAAGCTTTCTCTAAATCCAAAAATGCTACCAACATAGGTTTACTAATCTTATAAGATAAGACATAAGGTTGTTTATTGCTTCAGGTATACCTATGTTTGTCCAGAAACCAAACTTATCTTCCCCTTGGTTGGTTTCTAACAGTTTTTCTATTCTTTTATAAATAATCAGTGTCAATATTTTGCAAGAGTGACATATTACACTTATGGTCTCCTAATATTTACACATCTCAGATCTGCCTTCTTTGGAATTGTAATTATAACATGTTCTTAAAGTCTGAGGGTATTTCTCCTGTCTCATTTCTCTTGTACACTAGGCGGATTAGTCTAGACATGGCTGGCTCTTCCAAGGATATCTGGAGCTCTGAAGGAATATCGTCTACTCCAGGGGCCTTGTTTCATCTTAGGTCTTTCAGTATTGTGTCAAATTCTCCCAGTATCATATTCCCCATATCATCATCTACTTCCTCTTCCCTTTCTGTATATTCCTTCCACCTTTCAGCTTTTTTTCTCTGCTTAGTAATACTTTGCCATCGAAGCTCTTGAGATATATACAGCAGCTTTTCTTATTTCCAATGGCCTCTTAAATTTCTTATAGGTGGCATGTATCTCTCTCTGTCATGTATGTTTCCACAGCCTTTCATTTGTCCTCAAGCCATTTGTGGTTAGCAAGTTTGCATTTCTTATTTTGATGTCTGTATCATCTTTCACCTGCTTCATTTGGTACATTTTTCATATTTTCTCCTTCTGGACCAAATTAAGTTACTTTGAATCCCTGTGAAAATTACTCTTATTTCTAGCACTGACTTCATAAACATTTGAAAAAGAGAGATGACATTTATAACAAATTTTGTTACAGAGTAAATATATTGTGAAGTAGTTCATTGAACAAGCCTCTGTAGGATGTTCTTGGGTTCAAACCATATTATATTAATATTATACGTTTTTCAACTTGGAAGGCTTAAGGTAGGCTTGGTGAATCAACCCCAAAAGCTAATCCAAATGATCTTGAGGAATGAAAGCGAGTGAAGTATGCTAACTTTTATTTTTATATAATCTACATCTGACAACATCTGCATTACAAATGAAGATTCGTTTGGGCACGTCAGCAGTTACATGGTATGCTCCTGCCAGTTGAATGTACCAGGTGGTTATGATTAAACTTGCCCTATTTAACACATTATAAAACAGAAATGAGGACCAAACTTGGTAGTATTAATGTCAAGGTCATGGGGAAGAGAAATAATGCAGAATCAATACAGTTGAAACATTTTTAATGTGCTGCTATGGTGCATCATACCATTACATACCAGTACCATTACTGCTCCAAAAGGAGCTCTATATGGCGCCCATCGGTGTCCAGAAGAGTCTGAAAGCACTGGACTGCATTCTGCACAGCAGAACGAATCATGTTCATAGGTATGACAGCTACCTCTCTTGATATTCTGCACTTCAGATCAACACGTGTGACTGTTCCCCTGGTAAACACCGTCCTTCAGGTAGCCTCACAACCAGAAATCACAAGGGGTGAGATCAAGTGATTGTGCCGGCCAAGCATTTGGAAACGATCAGCTAATAATTTCACGGTTTCCAAGTGGGTTTCGAATAAGCAGATTAACTTCACAAGTGTTGTGTGTTGGGACCCCTTGCATGAAAACTGTTGAGTTCAATGCGTCTCTCTTCCGTAGGGTGGGTATGATATGCTGGTGAAGCATATTGCAGTAACATTGGCCAGTCACACTGCACGGCTTTGGCCCATGAACACAAGCCTGTTCAAAAAAGAATGGGCCAATGATGAGTGTTGCCTTGAAGCCACACCATACGGCAATACTTCACCATACAGAGGAACTTCAGACACAGTGACTGCAGGTGAAGATCCCCACATACAGTTTTGTGTGTTCATCTCACCTGTCGGAGAAAAATGAGCTTTGTCTGTCCAGAGGATGGTCCAGGGCCAGCCCTCGTCAACTTCAATCCTTGCAAGAAACTGGAAAGCGAAATCAACTTGTCATTGTGCATCTTGTGGTGCAAGTTGATGTACTATGTGGATTTTGTACGGATGTCATTTGAGAATGGTTCAAAGCACCTTCCGTACAGTGGACCATGGGATGTTCAACTGTCATGAGATAGCATACGCACTGCCTGACAATTGAAAATTGCATGCAGCAATGTCTGCCATAGCAACAGCGGTTTCATGGTTCAGGCTCTGAGCACTATGGGACTTAACATCAGAGGTCATCAGTCAGCAGTTTCATCCAACACCTGTGATGCAACCCATCATCGGCCTCTTCCTGGAGCAAAGTCCAATTCTTCAGTTGATTCGAGCTTCTTCATCACACTCCCAACAGCAGTTGGAGAAAGAGGACCCTTCCATAATGCTTTCAGCTGGTGATATTCTCTAAATGCAGCTGCAGTATTACTGTTGTTTTGATAATAGAGCTTCACCAATAATGCCCTGTTCCTTTTATCCAAGCTCATGTTGACGTGCCCAGAAGTGCCTTGCAGTTGGTCAGCTGTGTGAGACCGTAAATCACAATTACTGATCACGGCACCTGGTGGCCATAATTGGAACTGGACAGTGGCACCGTGATGTATGTAAATCGTGCACCCCATACTCTGTACATTAATGCTACCAAGTATGGTACTCACAGTAATTAGTGTCCGTGTTATAATGTGTTAAATAGGGAAAGTTTAATTATAACCACCCAGTATTATCAAGATGTAAACCTATGAATTTAACACTATTAACTTTTTCTACGTGTGTGTTGTCATATTTTAGGCATATGCAGGGGGGGGGGGGGGGGTGGGGGGGGACCTCTTGCTACTTCTAAACTGCATTTAACGTACATTTCGAAGTGATAAAGAATTCGCCTGGATCTATTTATTAGTGCCAATGAAAATTTCATTAACTGATCTTTCTAAAACTGTAGTTAATTTGCTATTTATTACAATGTTTGTATCATCTGCAAACAAATTTGGCATCTGGTAACGTTACCTAGTCCCAACCCCTTGCCACAGGGAACATACCTATGTGGAAGACCAAGGTGCAAGACCTGTCCAGTCCACCCACCCGGCAGTATCCAAATCTTGTCACAGGCTTAGCCTATCCCATCAGAGGTCCGGCCAACTGTAAAAGCAGCCATGTCATATACCAGCTCTGTTGCAATCATTGCTCAGCTTTTTGTATTCATATGTCTATGAACCAGCTGTTCACCAAGATGAATGGCCACTGCCAAACTGTGTCCAAGAGCAAAGTGGACCACCCTGTGGCATAACATGCAGCTAAATATGACATGTTCAATTTCAATGGCTGTTTCACGATGCAGGCCATCTGGATCAACCTGTCCATCGCCAGCCTTTCTGAACTGCACAGATGGGAGCCATCCTTTCAAAACATTCTCCACTTCCAAAATTATCCCAGCTTCAATTTACAATAATCTACTGTCCCCCATGCCCTCCACCCAATAGTTTCTGCCCCCCTCTGTTCTATCATCTCCTCCCAAACCATGTCCCCTTAACTTCATTATGCTCCATTTCTGTGATACACCCACCAGCCTTTTCCTCTCTCTGCTCATTTCCTTTTCATTTCCCCTTGTTACCCACACCCCCACTCCCCCACCACCACAGCCTCCCAACACTGTGCTGGTAGGCTTCTCTTGCTGCCATCTAGTCCCTGCACGCTCCACCAGACAGCACTCTTTTCTCGACTCACATGTACCTTATACCTCCCCCTTCCGTGCCCAACTCGTGACTACTGCTTTCATTCAATGCAGCAGTTGCAGTCTGGCCAGAGGGGCTGGAGATTTCAGTCAAGTGTACGCGAGATGTGCCTGCTTGTCTGAATGTGTGTGTTTTTGTTTCTTTTCTGAAGAAGGCTTTAGCCAAAAGCTCATTGTGTAACAGTCATTTTGTTGTGCCTGTCTGCAGCTCAACACATCATCTTTACATTGAGTAGCAACCTACCCTTCTCATGATATTATTGATATGGTATGGGCTTGGTGTCTTCTGTGTTCCTGAGCTGGGGACTGGTAACTGCGGCCAGCCCTCTATCACCGTAAGCTCTGGGCATGCTTCAGTGGGCACCATGCTGCCTGGCAGTGGAATATTGTGTCATGGGAAATGGGGATCTTCGCTTTATCATCCGGATTGTGAGGATGGTAAAAACCTTTATAAAAAACCCTCAACCTTAAGGTGTGCTGTGCACCAACGAGATGCATGGCTGTTGGGGTGCAATAGTCACTGCAGTTCATATATGTCAGAGGATTACAATTTGTTTGCTATACTCATATTTGCCTCCACATAATGGGTCTTACAGAGCAACTCTCCTGACCATTTCCACACTGAGAGACTTCAATACCCAACATATTTTGTAGTGTTCAACCTCTACTTGCCCACAGGGACAGGTTTTGGAGAGCCTCAGGACATCTCATGATATGTGTATTCTCAAATGGGCTCTCCCACATATTTCTGTGCTGCTATGGTTCTTTAGTAGCCATCGACCTTACTTCCTGCTCTGTAGCCCTTGCGGGCTCAGTTCAGTGGGAAGTCTCTGACAATCTTCGTTCCAGTGACTACTTCCCAGTCCATATTCACCTACTGGATAGAGCTCTCCATGAAAGGATGCAACAATAAGGGATGATCAGAAGAGCCAACTGGATGCTGTTCAACCAGCTGGCTGTGTTCAAGTGCTGCTGCAGCATCCAGGAGTGGGTGGACCACATCTCACAAGTAATCCACCATGCTGCTGACATCTCCATCCCAAAGTCCTCTCATCATCCTAGGAGGCCATATCTCCCTTGGTGGACTGATGAGTGCTGTTCAGTCATTCGGGTTAGGCATGCTGCTCTGCAACAGTTTAAGAGCCGTCCAACAGTGGAAAATCTTGCAGCCTTCCGATTAGCAAAGGCAAAGGCACAATGCATCATCAAGGAGAGCAAGAAAAGGTCATGACAAGTATTCCTGGACTCTTATCAACTGTTCCACGTGTTCTATTATGGTATGGGAAGCCATCAGGCGGATTTCTGGTAAAATCAGTTACCTGTAGCAGTGTTGTCGAATCAGGGGTGTCTCCAAACAACACTTAGAGACGTTGTACAGACAACTGACTAGTGTCACTGCCAGCTGGCATCCCACATTCGGTCGTTACCATTCCACCATGGAAAGGGGTGAGCTGGACTTCAGTTCTAGCAATTTGGAGTCCTACAACAGCCCATTCTCCATGTGGGAGCTGGGTTCAGCATTGTCTGTGGCTCATGACACTGCAGACAGCCACGACAAAATCTGCTATAGCATTCTGTGGGACATGATACCAGCACCGAAATGGCAGACAGGAAATTTTCCCAATTCGTATAGAGAGGCAATTTTGATACCTCTTCTCAAACCAGGAAACGTCTGAATGTGTCCCAGTAGTTACCTGAGCATTGCCTTAATGAGCTGTGTAGGAAAGATTTTGGAGTGAATGGTTACCTGTCATCTTGTTTTTGATGTTAGGGACCAGGCAGCACCTAAGTCGCTCTCAGTGCAGATTCAGGAGATTCTGATCCACTATTAAGAAACTGATTCTGCTAGATGCAACCATTCAGTAGATTTTCCTGTGTTAACAGCATTGTACAGGTATATTTGCTGATATCAGTAAGGCGTACAATACTACTTGGCAACATGGAATTCTAGGGCAGCTCCACCAGTGGGGCTTCCCTGGCCATCTTCCAGTTTTTACTCAGTCCTTCTTATTAAGTGTTACCCTCTTTGGTACAGCCATAAACAGTATCATGTTCATGGTAAGGAGTCCTGTGCAATGCTCCTTATTTGTGAATGATTTTGCAGTTTTCTGTTCCTCCTCCAGTACTACAACAGTAAATCATTAGCTGCAACTTACAGTAAAAAGCCTGGAGGAGTGGCCTGCAAAGACTGGTTTTACATTTTCTGCGGAGAAGTGTGTGTGTGTGTTTTCATTTTAATCATTCTTGTTGTATTTTTAATTTAGCTGAATTGCATATGTGGAACACCATTCTCTGTTTTAAAGACTGTGTGCAGTTTTGGGCCTCATTTCCAATTCCAAACTATCTTGGTTACCACACCTCAAGGTCCCGGAAGGCACTGAACATTTTGAAGTGTCTTAGCCACAGGTCTTGGGGAGCAGACATCGGCTCCAGTTGTACAGGGCTTTTGTGCAATCGCGGTTGGACTATGGGTGCACAGTGTACGGATCAGTGATGCCTTTGTACCTGAAGAGGATTGATGTTGCACACCATGAGAGGATCAGGTTGGCCATGGGCGCATACAGAATAAGTCTCTATGCTGTGGCTGGGGAACCAACTCTTATCATCCATTGGCAGCTTCTCATGGTGTGTCAGTCATGTCAGTTCCTCGCTACACCCAATCCCCAGCGTACCATACCATTGCTCATGTGGCTATGGAATGCCTCATTACCATTCGTCTGTGGGCAAAGAGGCCATTTGGGATCTGTGCAAAGTGTATGTTAGAGTCTTAAATCTGGTGTTTTAACCAACTGCCATCTTGATTACTGCAGAGGCCCAGAGTCATTTTGGATTTAGTGCAGTGCAGGAGAGATTGCACTTCTCTTCTGTTCTTAATGTGATACTAAACAGGGGGACTCTGTTGGTTGCACTTTTGTTTTCCTGAATAATACTGTCAAGACTTGGTTGCCTCTGGAGTTCATTGTATTCAATGTCAAACTATCCACAGTCTTGAGGGTGCTGGAGTAGATGAGATGTACCATGCCTGCTAAATTCCTCATCTTTTCTGACTCTCTGAGTGCCCTTCAGCCTCTACAGTGCTTGTATCCGGCTGATAAAGTAGTCCAGGATATCCAGGATGCCCTCCTCCAGCTAAAAAGGCTGGGGAAGGAGGTATTTGTTTACTGGGTGCCAGGGCTCATCGGTATTGCAGTGTATGACAGGGAAGATGTAGCAGCCAAGGAGCCTTGTCATGTTCCTCGGTTAGTTCAGTGTGTCATTCCCCTGCATGCTATTGTCATGCTGTTGAGGTACAGAGTCATGTATCACTGGGAAGATGAGTGGCTGGAATTAACAGACAACACACTCCAGTTAAGTCCACAATGCAGTCGTGGTGTACCTCCTACCAGCTATGCAGATGGAACAAGGTTCTCCTTACTTGTCTTCGCTTAGACCACAGCCCTATGATGTATGGATTCTTGATCCAGCAAGAGGACCCTCCAATGTGTGGTGTTTATGATGTGCAGATCATTGTGCACTGCGTTAAATTAGACTGTCTTTTATTTTCTATCCAGTGGGTAGTGGCAGATTTGCTGACAGATCTGCCCTCTCTTTTAATTAACATTCAAACAAATTTGGTGAGAGTTTTAAGGTTTGTGATTTGTCCAACTTTATTCCTAAAATGTTGGGGAGAAGTTTGTAACATATTTGAGTGTGACTGGCTCAACCATGTGTCTTGTAGGTTTTCAACCAGTTGCATTTCCCTGTACCTTTCTTTTAGCTCATCTGTCATTTTAATTCTATTTTAATCCAAAGTATGGCAGCTTTTACCCTTTCTCCATTGTCTGAACGTGTGTCAGATAGACTGATTGTGTAGGTCAAACTGAATGAAGTGGGAGTAAGTGCATGAGTGTCATTTTATAGGTTTCCTCCTCACTATGTGACAATTATTATCATAATTTTATCCACACTTGTTTCTTTTAATGTGTGTAAGGGCATTAATAACCTCATTTTGAGTGCCCATAAGCTTCACACACACACACACACACACACACACACACACTCTCTCTCTCTCTCTCTCTCTCTCTCTCTCTCTCTCTCAGTGCATTCTGCTGTTGACAGTTGTTCCCCAGAGACTGCATTGTTGGTTAACAATCAGTACTCACATTCTTGCATGCAGATTCCGTTCCACCAGTGAACCCAGTGATCCAACTGTAAACAGTCTTTTGGGCAGGAGCTTCTTGACACACCTCATAGTTAAATGATTATGAATATCAGTTGTTCTAACTCATTCCATGGACAAAAACCATATGGCCCATTGTTGTCCATGATAGATGCCTTCCATCTTGTCCATACTTTCTCTACTTAACAAACAACAAGCGCTATCCTTTCACTATACACTGTTCATAAGTGCCATCTAGTGTCTGTGTGGTGTGTTAGAATCAGTTCATATTCCTATGAGAGGACATGCCTGTAGCTTGAGCAATATTTGTAAAACAAAGCGATTTTAAATCATTTCCATATGCCCCTTATAACAAGACACCGTGAACTTTAAGTTTGAATGGAGAGTGTCCATAGCTGCAAGACATTGTTGTGTGGACTTTCAACATTCCTTAGTCCTTTTGGTTTTATGGAAAATATGGTACTGAAGGCATTGCCAACAGAAGGTAGGATGCTGAATGTCTACTCTACCTATTTGCAATCTTCTTGAATATGATTCTGTTTATGTAAATCTATTATGTGTGTCCCAGTAAGAACACAATGTTTAAATGTCAAAGCACATATGATAAAAGGATATCTTCACTGTTCAGTGTTGAGTTTGCTAATAGATTTATAGAAGGGTGTTTCTTATAACTCAGAAAAATGAAATATCTCAAAAGATATGCATTGTATGAAAAAAAAATTTCCAGACGCCAAAAAATACCTAGAGTCTACCTGAAACAATTTTTTCCATTAATGATATAGATGGCACTGTAATCGCCACAAGAGTTCTGGTGGGTGGATGGAATAGCATGCCAAAATCACTCACCCTGATGGTGAGATCTGATGGGACTCACCAAAATCAACCTCAAAAGTGACAGAAAATTATATTATGTTAAAAGTACCTTTTGTACCAGGCTTTTAAATGTCTAAAAATAATAGTTTTACTGCACAATCAAATTTACAAAACTAAATTAAATTTTTAACAACAATATCAAATATTTAGAACAAAAAATTTACATATCTATCAAAAATGTAATGTAGAATGACTAGGTGCAAAACAATGCAGAATACTGTAGATTGAGAGTTGCTGCAAGAAATGTGTTTTGCTGTCAGTAGGGCACTGAGTGAAGGCTTCAGTGACTACCACAGCAGAATATTATCCAAAGATCTCTTACAAAATCCAAATACATTCTTGTCATATATAAACTCTGCTTGTGGAACTAAAATTAGTGTCCAGACACAAATAGATGAGACAGGAACTGAAAATGAGGGTAGCAAAGCAAAAGAAGAAATGCTGAACTCCATTTTCAAATGTTTTTCACAAAGTAAAATTCAGGAGTATTTCTCCAATTTAATAGTTGCAGTTTATACTGCAGAGATGAGTGAAATAGATATTTCTGTCAGTGATGTTGAGAAGCAGCTGAAACTGGTAAACGCAAATAAAGCTCCAGGACCAAAGAGAAGCCATATCAGATCCTATATCATACCAGACCTGTGGCTGAATTAATCCTTCTTTCAACTATAATATACTCTAGATTTCTCAGACAAAAAACCATGCCCAGTGATTGGAAGAAAGCATAGGTAAAACCCATCTACAAGAAGGATAGCGGAAGTTATCCATGAAACTACCATTCAATATATCCATTTGTTGTACAATCTTAGAAGATATACCGAGCTCATGTAAAATCAGGTATCTTGGACAGAAGGATCTCTAACCAACCGGCATGGGTTCCCAACTCATCAGTCATATGAAATCCATCTCAATCTTTTCATATGTGGCATCCTGAAAGCAATGGATCAAGGTAGTAAGCTAGAAGCAATATTTCTTGTCTTCTGAAAAGTATTACAGGCTCAGTACGACAGCTACACTTATTATCAAAAGTGCTGCTGTATAGAGTACCCCTATTGAGCCAAGTTTGTAACTGGATTGATGTTCTTTTTTGGTAGTGAGGGCACAGCATGTTATCTTTGGATTGAGATTCAGCAACAGATAAAGAAGTAACTTCAAGTGTGCTGGGACCTTTGCCATTCATGCTGTGTATTAACAACCTTGCAGGCAATATTTATAGGTAGAATTTTTGAAGTATGATGATGAATTGTTTGAAATTAAGTAGGCCTACTGTCTGAAAAGAGGTTCACAAATATTCAGTCAGATCTTGATAAGATTTTGAAGTAGTGTGAAGAGTGGCAACTTGCCTTAAATGTTCATAAATGTAAAATCTTGAACTTCATAGAATGATAAAATTAAGTATCCTATGACTGCAAAATCAAATGCTACATTTTGCATTGGTCCACTTTTACATATTCTGAGTGTAACAATTTGCTGGGATAGGAAATGGAATGTTTACATAGGGTAAGTATTAGGTAGAATACAAGGGAAATGGAATTGGTCTACAAAGGAGATTGTTTACAAAATGCTTGTGTGACCTATCCAAGAATGAATCATTAAGTGTCTGAGACCCATACAAATAGAATTAACATGGGACACTGAACACATATGAAGGAGTACAGCATGAATGGGCACAGGTTTTGTTGATCCATGGGAGAGCATCATGGAAGCGCTGAAAGAACTGAATTGGCAAAAAATTGAAGATAGCGAATCACAGGGCTGAAACTATGAATATATTACAACCACCTACCTATCACTCCCATAGTGATCACAAAGACAAAGAGCAGGACAGTGAGCATAAAGACACTTAAACAATAATTCTTTCTGTGCTCCATACATGGATGGAACGGGAAGAAGACCTAGTAAGTACTCAAAGGGAAGTCCCCTCTGCCATGTCCTTCAAATAGGTTAGTAGAGTATGGGCACAAAGGTAGGTGCTAAGTGTAGATGACTGTAATTGATGTATATATAGTGCAATGTCATGTTTGTATTGTATTACAAGCGGGAAAAGAAGTGAGAGATTGAAACCAAGAACCAAGACATCAAAACTCCTCTCAATGTGCCACTCTAAATCTAAACACACTGAACTGGTCTCCACAGGAAACAAATCGCTAATGCCATGTAACACAGCCTCCAGCCTTGATAATGACCTCATTTGGGTGATAAAGAGAGTCCACAAGTTCCTCTAGGTATACCATATTCAGCTAAAGGCATTTATTGACAATTAGATCCACTAGCACTACCACATTGTGGAGCTGTTACTGTTATGTTTCACCTGCTGTTTCAAAGTGTCCAAGACATATCTATAGGGTTAAGAGGGGGTGATAGGGTGCCCAACTGTTTCCCAAAACAGGAATGTATGCGTACAGCTGTGTGAATGGGGCAGTTGTGGTCTCGGAAGGTGAATGTATCCTCAGCACACTCTTCATGAAAGTGTTGAGCAAAGGGCAACAATTGTTCACAGAGAACGTTGAAATAAACACCCTGGTTCATGTTTGTGGAAAAATGAGTGAATGGGTCCAAGTCATGGTATGATAAACTCTCCCCAGACACAATAGATCCAATTCTGGCCTGAACCACAGCCTCCACACACACTGGGTTAAACACTCTTTGGGCTGCTGGTGAACTCAGCATCTTCCATCATTTGAAAGGAGAGAAGCTCATTACACATTGGACCACACTACATGCCTCCAGTCATCTACCTTCCAGTTTCTCTGTTTTTCGTCTGACTCAAGTCAAGCAGCCACTGTGAGCAAAGGCCTTTTGAAGGCACCCAACTCCATACATCCATTGCATGCAGTTCCCTTCGCAATATTCACTTGAAAACTAGTTGAGATGGAAATGCATTCATTGATAGCATCAATTACTATTATTAACTATTGTTGTGGACAAAGTGTGAAACTAGTCTCTGCTCCCAGTCAGTTAGGATCTTTTCATGACTCCACTTCTTATGCCCCATTATGTGGCAGCAAGTGGTACACCATTCCTTGGAGACACATTGAACAGTCCATGTTGATACACAAACTGTTGTGGAGTGGGATATGATACATACAGATAAAACAGAAGTCACGCTGACTGGAAATGATAAGTATACTCTGGATGAGGTACTGTAGAGTGATCAGCACAGTTGCTTGGAGTAACTCCTCATGCTGACTGGCTTCTTGGAAGCCATATGCCACCCTAAGTACTGCTAAGGTGGAGGCATATTTTCAGGCAGGTGACTTGAGGTGGGAAGTAGCGCATGCGGTGGTGGCATCCTGAGTTCATGGTGATAACAAGTTGCACTGTTAATGTTACTGTTGTAGCTGACTTGAAGATGCCTCTGCTGGTTGTGGATGATGTCTGAGGCTGGGAGTGGGTGAGAATGGGCATGATGGAAAAGAAGGAAGAGAGTAAGGATATAGCTAGCACTGTGCCATAGTGTGGCCAGGAATGAATACAAAAAGGAAAAGGACAGGACACCAGAGAAAGTGGCCCATGGAGTGCTCATTGCTATGACCTGCAAAAGAGCATGTGAAGGAAGAGAGTGCAGTTGCTGCCATGGCATGTATAAGAACATGACAGGGAAAGGTAGGCCGCAGGTAAGAAATAAGGAATTGAGGGTCTCATATAAGCAGAGAGGTTGGAAGAGCCAGGGTGGGCATAAGGAATGAGGGCAGTGCATTGGAGGAGCTCGCTGAGTCTGAAATTGCCTCAGGCTGGTGGAGTCCTGGAGTTGTTCGAGGCTTGGGCCCTGGAGAAGGTTTATCCTTTGAGTGCTGGAGGTGGTTGATCCTCAGAGCCCTGAGGGCAGTTGACCCTGGAGGCCACATGACTCTGGAGGCTGGATAACCCCAGAGACAAATGACCCTGGAAGCCAGATGACCCCAAAGACAAATGAGCCCAGAGATGACGACCCCAAGATATATGACCTTCGAGATGGATGACCCCAGATACAGATGACCCCACAGATGGATGATACCAGAGACAGATTACTCTGAGGGCTGGTTGACCCTGGAGACAGAATGACCCCAGAAATAGATGGTACCAGAGATGGATGACCCTGGAAACAGATTATAACACTATTGGTTATTACTAAGAGAGAAATTCCCCAATAATGTTACTCCTACTACAGGAATTAAGATTTGACCATGATCATGTGCTAATGTGAAGGAATCAGGCTATGTTTCATTACCTAAAAGATTATGTTTTGAAAGGGGGGCAGTTGTTATACTATAGGGATTGAACCAATGGTACTCAAGTTGTGAAACAAAACTATAGTCACGTAAATGCAAAACAGTCACCAGCCTAATTAGGCGAAGTAATTTCAGGTATATCATCATCATTTCCCTGGGCCTTAATCCCACATCAATGTGGGGTCAGTCCTGTTACTACAGCTTTGGCAGTGTTAGTGTCAGAGGGTGGCTGGATGGTCTTCCTGTTGGCACTCCATAGCCCCTGGGATGGACTTAGTGTAACCCACTGTCTGCATCTAGTGTAAACCATGAAAGAGCACGAACATTTTCAGATGTCTGCGAGTCATGTAACTAGGCGGGACATGGGGACCAGCCCAGTATTCACCTAGTGGGATGTGGAAAACAGCCTAAAAACCACACCCAGGCTAGCCGGCACACCAGCCCTTGTCGTTAATCTGCCAGGCAGATTCGATCCGGGGCCAGCAAGCCTACCTGAGTCCAGGAAGCAGCACATTAATGCTCTCGGCTAACCTGGTGGGTAAAGTAATTTCAGGTAGGTATACTGTCAATAAAGAAACTACAGTGAAGAGCCAAAGAAACTGGTATTTTATTGTATTGTATTATATTGAACTGGGGACCAAGAAACGACGGAGAGGCTTTGTCCCCGCCGTAGCCCTCAGTGGTTCATAACGCCGCAATAGGCTACAGCTGTCCACTCACCCCACCGCCACCCCACACCGAATCCAGGGTTATTGTGTGGTTCGGCCCCCAATGGACCCCTGGGAACGTCTCACACCAGGCAAGTGTAACCCCAAATGTTTGCATGTTAGAGTAATTATGGTGTACGCACACATGGAGAAACTGTTTGTGCAGCAATCCAGCAATCACCGACATAGTGTAACTGAGACAGAGTAAGAGGAACCAGCCTGCATTCACCAAGGCAGATGGAAAATCGCCTTAAAAACCATCCACAGACTGGCAGGCACACCGGATCTCGACACTAATCCACCAGGCAGATTTGTGCTGGGGACCAGCACACCTTCCCACCCAGAAAGCAGTGCATTAGACCACATGGCTAACCAGGCTGGGGAAAGAAACTGGTACACTTGCCTAATATTGTGTAGGGCCCACATGAGCACGCAGAAGTGCCGCAACACGAGGTGGCATGGACTCACCTATTGTCTGAAGTAGTGCTGGAGGGAACTGACACAAGGAATCCTATAGGGCTGTCCATAATTCTGTAAGAATACGAGGGGGTGTAGATCCCTTCTGAACAGCATGTTGCAAGGCATCCCAGATATGCTCAGTAATGTTCATGTCTAGGGAGTTCGGTAGTCAGCGGAAGAGTTTAAACTCTGAAGAGTGTTCCTGGAGCCACTCTGAAGCAAGTCTGGATGTGTGGGGTGTCGCATTGTCGTGCTGGAATTGTCCAAGTCCATCGCAATGCACAATGGACATGAATGGATGGAGGTGATCAGACAGGAAGCTTACATACATGTCACCTGTCAGATGTATCAGGGGTCACACATGACTTCAACTGCATATGCTCCACACCATTACAGAGCCTCCACTAGCTTGAACAGTCCCCTACTGACATGCAGGATCAATGGATTCATGAGGTTGTCCCCATACCCACTCATGTCCATGCACTTGATACAATTTGAAATGATGCAACACGTTTCCAGTCATCAACAGTCCAATGTTGGTGTTGACAGACCCTGGCGAGGAGTAAAGCTTTGTGTCGTGCAGTCAGCTAGGGTACAGGAGTGGACCTTCGGCTCCAAAAGCCCATATTGATGATGTTTTGGAGAATGGTTCAAATGCTGACACTTTTTGATGTCCCAGAATTGAAATTTGCAGCAATTTATGGAAAGGATGCACGTCTCTCACGTTGAATGATTCTCTTCAGTTGTCATTGGTCCCATTCCTGCAGGGTCTTTTTCTGCCTGCAGTGATGTTGGAGATTGGATGTTTTACTGGATTCCTGATATTCATGGTACACTAGTGAAATAATCATATGGGAAATTCTGCACTTCATTGCTAACTCGGATATGCTGTGTCCCATCACTCATATGTTGACTACAACACCACAGTCAGACTCCCTTAAAAATTTTGACAACCTGCCATTGTAGCAGCAGTAACCAATCTATCAACTGCACCAGACACTTGTTGTCTTATATTGGCATTGCCAACCACAGCCTCGTATTCTGCCTGTTTACATATCTCTGTATTTGAATTCTCCAGTTTTCTTGACACTGAAAATATTAGTGCAAACGTTTAACTGAGTTTGATGAGTACTTGTATACATAATAACATGACTATTTTGAAATATGTGACTTTACTTGGGACTGAAATCTGTCTTGTAAATTGGATAAGAAACAATTGCACCATCTAGCAAGTACTGGTAAAGTAGCTAGTCATGGGCAACACAGATAAAAGCTAAAAATGTTTTAGCAGTAAACTATCTCTCACTAATATACACTGTCTGTTTTAGAGGAAGCAAAGTAATGTTCACTACACAGTACCACTTAATAATTAAGGAGTGCACCTACATTGGACATGAGGTAGCTTTAACACTTTACTACTAAAAGACATTAAAATAGAAATGGTTATCAAACTTTATGCAACCTAATACACCTGCAATTTGTTTTCAACTAGAGTAAATAAATCTTAATGTTATGCAGTACAAAAGTTCGTACTATTATTATTATTATTATTATTATTATTATTATTATGTGAGTCACAGGAAGAGATAACACTATTCAAGTAACTGTGGCATGGCATATGATGAAGCCCTGGCACAGTGAGACATAACACAAGGTTAGTTCTGTAAGTTAATGTATGCTGCGATAAGATTTTTCCAGGATCAGTGATGGTCAGAACTGGTCGGAAGTATACTCTGAGGGCTGACCGCACAATCTCAGGATAGCTAACAGAGGAACAGGCTAACCAGAGGTTAGCTTGGAGTGTGCTTTGTATGATGCCATTTTATTCCCTGGTTAGTTATTACCAAAATAGCATTCCCATCCAATTATCACAAAACTGTTTGCTTGAGGATACGTTGAGGCTGGTAGATACTGTAAATGAGTTCAAGAGTGTACTGGAAAACACAAAAACTACTGCAGTCTCATTCAATAAAAATATTAGTACAAACATTTAACTGAGTTTGTTGAGTACTTGTCTGCATAATAACATGGCTATTTTGAAATAAGTAAAATGATCAGTTATTTGTTATTTTACCAGTAAGAGATATTTCTGTATTTCCTAATAAAGTATGGGAAAAAATATGCAACAGTTTCCATTCACAAACAACTCCACATAGATCAAAAGAGTAGCTACAACAGAAGTATGATTTTTTGTTCAAGAAAGAAACACATATATATTATGACCAGAAAAGGTAGCAGAAGCTACAGATTGGTGGTACCCCATACATGGAATGTAAGTTCCAAATTGTGTGCAATGAAATACATGACTGCATAAAGTTCTCAACAGATGGAAATCATTTCGATTCAGATGCAACATTTCTAGACATGATAACATTCTATCAAATATGGTAGATGGTGAATTGTAAGTAGGCACATAATATAGAAGCAACTGTGAACTGCAGTCTGCTTCATGAAACAGTTGGTCTTTTCAGAGTCTCCAACAAAGTGTGACAACATGACATCATGGAGATTGATGTGACTGACATTTCTGAGAGGTATTACTGGCTAGCTTGTTGTTTTATTTACATTTTAAAATGATTAATTCATTACAGCAGGACACGTGTTCTACAGATAATACCTTTGCAGAATTACTGAATGTTATTTGTGCACCAATTTTTTTAGTTCTTGGGCATATATGCAAGTGCTGCTTCTATGATCTGGTGATTATTAACAATTATATTGATGGTGTGTACATATGAAGAATGAGATACCAACATTTAAAATAAACAACCATAGTCTTTTTATAATTCTATGATAGAAATCTATCTATGGTGCATATTCAAACTGGAGGCTGTTGTTATTGTATCTCACTCTAAATTTTTTGAGGAACAGTAACTATTTCATATATAATTTTGGCTTGTGCAATCACATCTAGCAGCTATATGTAATCTGTGAGGGAAGGGAAAGTAACTAGAGGCGTGAAGTCTTCATTGTGTTCTTCCTTCTATTCTACATTCATTTCAGCTTAAAACTGTTAATTTAGTTTTCAGAATAAAAGTACCTGTCAAATGTGGAAGAGCTAGCAGATTTGCAGATAATGCCACCTCAAAAAGTAGCATGACAAGAACCAGAGAAGGGAGGAAGGACTGTATCAGTTAAAAAAAGATATGAAGCTCAAAATTACAATAAAAAAACAAACAAGTATATTAATCCATATAATTGTTAATTGTTTCCAATCTCTGACATGAAAAATAATATATATATATATTATTTTTCACATCAGAGAACTGAAGCAATTAACAAAACAGTTTCTTGTGCATGTCGTCTAGTGTCATACACATCCTTTTAATAATCCTTCTGGCTGTCCCTTTGCCAATACCAATGAAGTCTCCAGTGGACAGAAGGACATCACTAGAGGCAGAATATTTGAGTGTCAATAGTAACTGGTTCATTAGTGAAACAGAGTCATTCCTGAAAGAAAGAAAAGAATGACATGAGGCAGTTTCTGTGACAATTCAAGAGAAATTTAAAAATATAACTTGCCAGTCTATCCTTCCACTGTTATGATTACGTAGATTCAATAATTAAAGATCCCTGTTAGCTGAATGACAAGTACCTAAGTTCTTATAATACACAAATGACAATTTCTTTATGACAAATATGGATGTGGTTATGTGGATGATACCAATAATTGAGAAAAAGCTGATAGCATTCTTTTTTTCTTAAAAAAAAAAAGAAAAAAACTGACTTCCTGCTATAGCAAGAACAAATACAGTTTATGGAACATAGTACTTTATAGAGCAACATGTAAGATGCAATGTGCATAACACTGAACACATTGACTGGACAATGGTAATACAGGTTACAGAATAGGCTGAGCACTCATTTGTGATCATTTAAATAATACTGTTTCTTTGGTGGCTCATCAGAGTGCACCAGGGGGCTGACCCAGGTGGCCTCCATAAGCAGGCCTCTGAACTGTATGAACACATGATCTCTGAAATCACACGCATCATGGGGGTACATAAAAAATGCATGGTACAGAAGAAATGCATGATACAGAAAAAATGCACCCTACTGAAAAAGCACTTGCACCAGAAAAACACTGGTGCTGGAAAAACATTGGTACCAAAAAGCACTGGTACTAACAACACTGGTACTGTAAAAAGAAAGCACTGACCTCACAAGGCACTGAGATTATGAGTCACGGAAAACACCAATGATGGCACTGACGTCCATTTCACTGCCTGATGACGCAGGTTGCTGCAGCATGTGGCGGGCAGGCACCAGCGAGTAGCAGTGGAAGTGATGAGGGGGCAGGCTGGTGCACCATCTCTCTTCTTGTGAGAGGCCATAGGGGAGAACCACGGATAGCATCTCCACAGCGATGTCCTTCTCATCGTCAGCAGTCAGCACTGGAAGCATCAGTGGGGGTGTTGGAGACGACAGCCACACAGGACCCAGCAATAGAGACTGCAGCAGTGGTTTCAGGTGCAGCAGGGGCTGCCTCGCTGACGGCAGTTGAGGATTGGAGGTGGAGGCAAGAACCCCATCTGACGTGAAACCAGACCACCTGCAACACGGGAACAGGCATCGCTGGTGGTGAGAGTGGTGGAGTTGGTGGGCCCTCCAGAACAGAGCCACTGTGGGTGGCTGCACCTGGTCAAAGCGACGGGATGTCTGTCTGTCAGGAGTGTGGATAATGCACAGGCACCAGCCTCAATGATGGCAGGAACCCAGTTTGGCCGGTGGCTGAAACCACGATCCCAGACTGGCACACCGAGCCAGAACTGTTGCAGAGCTGGTAACGTGGCAGATGTGGTGTAGGATGCAGCAGATGAAGGAGGGTCTGTGGTTAGCATTTCTGTAGCAGCTGCCCCGTACTCTTGTCCTCTACCAGAGTGAAACAGTACGAGATCAAAAAATGGACTAAAGCATCTACAGGGGACCTGCCAGATACGTACTTCTGCATCTGAGTTTTAAATGTCCAAGCTATGAATTTGGCCTCACCATTAGACTGAGGATGAAACGGGAGAGCTTTGAGATGGCAAATATTACTAACCTGAAAAAAAGATTCAAATTCTTGAGAAACGAACTGGGGATCGTTATTGATAGCTGCAGTACACAGAAGTCCATCAACTGCAAAAATCTTAGACAGGGCCAAAATAGTGGCTGCCAAAGATACGGACAGATAATGAGCCACGTAGAGAAACTTGGAACAGCCACAGCCAGGGTTCAAATGGTTCCAAGCACTATGGGACTTAACATCTGAGGTCATCAGTCCCCTAGACTTAGAACAACTTAAACCTAACTAACCTAAGGACATCACACACAACCATTCCCGAGGCAGGATTCGAACCTGCGACCGTAGCAGTAGTGCGGTTCCGGACTGAAGCACCTATAACCGCTCGGCCACAGCGGACGGTCACAGCCAGGGGTTTTCTCGACCGACTGTGCTGCAGAAAAGAGAGGATGTAACTAAGCACAAGTTGCATGGTGACAGTCAGTGCTATCATGGCGCTTGAGATGGGAAAACCATCGACTGCACTCTGGTTCTCAGTATCTAAACAGGAACAAAGCAACTCGTCCTGACAAAACGCCAGGGCTGGCCCGACTGGAAGGCGAGATAAGGCATCGGTGTTGGCATGTTGTGATGTTGGCCGGTAACAGATCTGATTATGACATGGGAGCGGAAGATAGCCCCGCCCCCTGCAGATGATGTGCTGCTGTGTCCGGCGTGGAAACTGAAGGGCAACCAGTTGCTTGTGATTAAACAGAACTTAGAACCATACAAGAAGATATGAAATTTCTTGAGGGCGAACACAATCCCTAAAGCCTCCTTTTCAATCTGAGAATACCGTGATCAGCAGGAGTTAAAGTCTTAGAAGTGTAAGCAATAGGTCATTCAGGCCCGTCTGCGTATTTGTGCACCAACACCACTCCAAGACCATCCTGAGAGGCATCTGAAGCCAGCATGACATGTGACCCAGCTGAAAAGTAGCCAAACACGGGGCATATTGAAGCATAGCTTTAACCAAAGCAAATTCTCGGTCACAAGCTTGGGACCAGAAAAAGGGCACATTTTTATGCAAAAGCGCATGCAGGGGTGAGCAACAGTGGATGCGTAGGATAAAAACTGACGTAACTTTACCTAAAAACTCCTCAGTTCTGTAAAGGAGGTCGGTCGGCTGCAGCAAAATCGCAATTGTGTCAACATGGAGACACAATGGCTTACCACTGTGCGCGAAAACCTCAAAATCTAGGCACTCACAGAGGCTGTCAGCTGTTCTAAAAAACGCTGAAGAATTGCGAGAGCGTTAGCAACACTAAAAGGCATGCGTTGATATTGGTATAGGCCGAAAACTGTATTGACGCATAGTGGCTTCGTTCAAGGGGAGCTGGAGATACACTTCCAACAAATAAATCTTGAGAAAGAAGTGGCCGCCTGATAATTTTTCGAGAAACTCGTCAGGGCAGGGCAAAGAGTATGTATTTATCATGGATTGTGCATTAATCGTTATACTGAAGTCGCCGCAGAGGCGGAGCTTACCCATCGGCTCCTTGATGGTGACCACTGCAAGAAATACGCCGAATGACATTGAGTGACGTCAACTGATCCACAACAAGGAACGTGAGAGAGCAAGCAACAGATTTGTAAGAGACAGGAGCGGAGAACTGACCTAGGATCGGAATCTACTGTTTACTGCAGTTAACTAACTTCCGTCAAAACTGTGTGAGGGGAGGGGAACAAGCCCAAGCCCACGTACGTTTGTGCGTTTACTAAAGTCACTGTAGCTCAACTTGCATTTTTAGCGATTTATTAAGCACATTCAAATCCATAAACAATTTTTTTGAGGGAGACATAGTAGAGATACAGCTTATATCCATTGGTGCTAATGTGTCAGCCATGTTTGAAGATGAGTTACATACCGATGCACTATGGCCTTTCTTTCGACACTTGTTGCAAACAGACAACACTTAGGGTCCGCAGCACGCTCGTTTTGGATGAAACATTATGGGAAAGAAGGAAGGAGGGCACGCGGCCGCTGTTGTGACGCGGCCTGTTGCTGCTGTGGTTGTAGCCGACGCTGCCCCATTCGACGCTGAGTCGAAGATTGTACTGCTGCAAGGGCTTCTCCGTCATCCTGCTGATGTCATGATGCTGTAGTATACAGAGAAGTTGCAGCATTAGAAAATTTTAGCGAAATGCAGGAAGATCTGCAGCGGATAGGCACTTGGTGCAGGGAGTGGCAACTGTCCCTTAACATAGACAAATGTAATGTATTGCGAATACATAGAAAGAAGGATCCTTTATTGTATGATTATATGATAGCGGAACAAACACTGGTAGCAGTTACTTCTGTAAAATATCTGGGAGTATGCGTGCGGAACGATTTGAAGTGGAATGATCATATAAAATTAATTGTTGGTAAGGCGGGTACCATGTTGAGATTCATTGGGAGAGTGCTTAGAAAATGTAGTCCATCAACAAAGGAGGTGGCCTACAAAACACTCGTTCGACCTATACTTGAGTATTGCTCATCAGTGTGGGATCCGTACCAGATCGGGTTGACGGAGGAGATAGAGAAGATCCAAAGAAGAGCGGCGCGTTTCGTCACAGGGTTATTTGGTAACCGTGATAGCGTTACGGAGATGTTTAATAAACTAAAGTGGAGACTCTGCAAGAGAGGCGCTCTGCATCGCGGTGTAGCTTGCTGTCCAGGTTTCGAGAGGGTGCGTTTCTGGATGAGGTATCGAATATATTGCTTCCCCCTACTTATACCTCCCGAGGAGATCACGAATGTAAAATTAAAGAGATTAGAGCGCGCACGGAAGCTTTCAGACAGTCGTTCTTCCCGCGAACCATACGCGACTGGAACAGGAAAGGGAGGTAATGACAGTGGCACGTAAAGTGCCCTCCGCCACACACCGTTGGGTGGCTTGCGGAGTATAAATGTAGATGTAGATGTAGATCCTCAGCACTTGCAGTGTGCCTAACACGGGTTGAATGAGCAACTTCCAATAGCTTCCCCCACGCAGCAATCTGATTGCCTGCGGCCCATGACACTATGGTATATTGAGCACACCCGTCAGTGTCGGATTCTCTGGTGGAAGTGCTTTTTTGTGGACTTCCCTATCCGGCCTCAGACGAATAACATCACGCACCACGTGATCGACGTAGGATTCGTGATGGTTGCTAGTGACAAATTTACAATGACGGCTCAACCCATGTAATTCTGCAGCCCATGCTTTGTAAAATTGGTTTGGGCGTTTCTGACAATGGTAAAATTCTACATGCACCGCAGTGACATGCGTACTGTCACAGTAATAGGTTGAGAGAAGCTTGCACATTTCATCAAATGATACGCTGGGCTGTTCTTGTAAAGGCGTAAATTGCACGACAACTGATAAATTCGCGGTTTGCATCGCCCATGTGAAAAACCTGGAAATTTTGGCATAACTGTGTCTCGCAGCAGTCCCAATTTTCAGTTGAGTAATCATATGCCGGGAAGAGTGATGGTTGCATTGACGGGAGAAAACATGCCGCGAACATGAAGACGCCACTTGACTGAGAGTGGTGACGATAGATTACTGTTGTTCTGCAAAAGCTTGATGCTGGGCAATGAAACATTAAAATATTTCTTTCATCGAAATGTTTGACAGATAACTTAGCAGTGGCTCTAACACACAGAGAAAACGTAACTCTCACTCGTCGCCAAGTTTGCTATAGCAAGAACAAACGGGGTTTATGGAACATAGTACTTTATGGAGCGACACATAAGATACAACGAAGTACAGGTAGTGCGTAGCGGTGAACGCAATGAATGGACAACAGTAATACAGGTTTCAAAATAGGCCGAGAACCACCTCTGGCCGTAATAACGGCCTTGATACGCCTGGGCATTGAGTCAAACAGAGTTTGGATGGTGTGTACAGGTACAACTGCCCATGCAACTTCAACGCAATAGCACAGTTCATCAAGAGTAGTGACTGGTGTATTGTGACGAGCCAGTTGCTCGGCCACCATTGACCAGACTTTTCAGTTGGTGAGAGATCTGGAGAATGTGCTGGCCAGGGCAGCAGTCGAACATTTTCTGTATCCAGAAAGGCCCGTACAGGATCTGCAACATGCGGTCGTGCATTATCCTACTGAAATGTAGGGTTTCGCAGGGATCGAATGAAGGGTAGAGCCACGGGTCGTAACACATCTGAAATGTGACGTCCACTGTTCAAAGTGCCGTCAGTGCGAACAAGCGGTGACCGAGACGTGTAACCAATGACACCCCATACCATCACGCCGGGTGATACGCCATTATGGCGATGACGAATTCACGCTTCCAACGTGCGTTCACCGCGATGTCGCCAAACACGGATGTGACCATCACGATGCTGTAAACAGAACCTGGATTCATCCGAAAAAATGACGTTTTGCCATTCGTGCCCCCAGGTTCGTCGTTTAGAACACCATCGCAGGCGCTTCTGTCTGTGATGCAGCGTCAAGGGTAACCGCAGCCATGGTCTCCGAGCTGATAGTCCATGCTGCTGCAAACGTCGTCGAACTGTTCGTCCAGATGGTTGTTATCTTGCAAATGTCCCCATCTGTTGATTCAGGGATCGAGACGTGGCTGCACGATCCGTTACAGCCATGCGGATAAGATGCCTGTCATCTCGACTGCTAGTGATACGAGACCGTTCGGATCCAGCACGGCGTTCCGTATTACCCTCTTGAACCCACCGATTCCATATTCTGCTAACAGTAATTGGATCTCGACCAACGCGAGCAGCAGTGTCGCGATACGATAAACCGCAATACGATAAACCGCAATCGCGATTGGCGATCTGACCTTTATCAAAGTCGGAAACGTAATGGTACGCATTTCTCCTCCTTACACGAGGCATCACAACAACGTTTCACGACGCAACGCCGGTCAACTGTTGTTTGTGTATGAGAAATCGGTTGGAAACTTTCTTCATGTGAGCACGTTGTAGGTGTCGCCACCGGCGCCAACCTTGTGTGAATGCTCTGAAAAGCTAATCATTTGCACATCACAGCATCTTCTTCCTGTCGGTTAAATTTCGCGTCTGTAGCACGTCATCTTCGTGATGTAGCAATTTTAATGACCAGTAGTGTATATAAATCAATAACTGGAATCTTGTTCTGTTCTTATAACATACATATGACGCTATTATTTTATGATAAATATGAGTGGGCTTTTGTGGATAGTACTAATAAATGAGAGACACAACAGCTATGTTCTGTTACTGAGGAAGCATCACCTATTTTTTTTAAAGAAAAAATGCTAACTTTCCTGTTAATCTTACTGTGTTAAACTTAGCTTGAGTAAGCACAAGTAGTTCACAGGCTTCATCGAATAAAGGTAAGTGGGAAATAGTGATACTGCTCTGAAGCATTAATGAGCTGTGGTCCTTATATTTTCACTAAAAGGCAGAAAGTTGTTCTGACAGTGCTATGGTGTTTGCAAAAATGGTGACTTCCAATAGAAAACAGAGTGGAACAATATTTTCTGCTGTTGACATAAAGTGGCTGAATGAAATTGGGACACTACTATTTATCAAAATGTTATGCAACATGAAAAATCATTGTTTTTGTCTAAAACTGAAAAAGCTGTTAATACAAATAGTGCTCATAATTGGCGTGGTTTTTAGATTTGGTTAAGTCTATTATGGCACTGTCTGCTAAATAAAACGAAACATTCCTATCCACTACTGCAGCAATTGTAACATACGCCATATAAACAAGGTTATTTTGGCATGAATCCTCATTTTAATGTGCCTAATTTGCATAAATAACACAACGAAATTCAAAAAGCACTGACATAAAATACACATTACTACAAATAAAAACTGTTATTTTATAAAACAGAGAAGTCTCACCTGTCCATCATATACTACAGTTTCTCACATACAAGGTTCAAAAGACGAAGTGTGGTTTCCATTGATAAGCAAAATCAGGATATAAAGTTCGGAACTGTCAGATTCTCCGAAATAACTGGGGCGACATCTCACTTTCTTCTCATTCCTCATTCTCATGAACAGTTCAGCCAAAAATCTCATCATCGCTGTCTTAATCTATCACTGTTCCTTCTATCCTGAAAACTTATTCCCCAGTTAAGCTCCCTAAGCGGCCAGAAACAGCCGCTTAAGCTATCCTGAGTTTATTCTCCGACTAAGCGTTATTCCGGATTCGTACAACGCATTTCTAGGGCAATTCCGAGAATAAAGCTTAACTGGCTACTACCCAGAAACTGTACAACCAGTCCTCATGAGGAACCATGGAAAGATCAGCGCAATCGCCCAGAATACGAGGTGTGGCTAGAAAAAAACCGGACTAGTACTGGTGAAACAATAAAACGAATGCAATAAGGCTGAAAGTCGCGTGGCCTGTCACGTGACTCTCGCTCCGCCTACTGCTCGAGTTTCATCTGCCTCCTGCACTCAGTCTGCCCGTGGCGTCTGTTTTAAGTAGTTGACGTTTTGTCTGTGCGTCGGAAAATGTTGAGTGTACAGAAAGAACAGCGTGTTAACATCAAATTTTGTTTCAAACTAGGAAAATGTGCAAGTGAAACGTTTGTAATGTTACAACAAGTGTACGGCGATGATTGTTTATCGCGAACACAAGTGTTTGAGTGGTTTAAACGATTTAAAGATGGCCGCGAAGACACCAGTGATGACACTCGCACTGGCAGACCATTGTCAGCAAAAACTGATGCAAACATTGAAAAAATCGGTAAACTTGTTCGACAAGATCGCCGTTTAACAATCAGAGCAGTGTCTGAGTTAACAGGAGTTGACAAGGAAAGTGTTAGGCAGATTCTTCATGAAAGTTTCATCAAGAACAAAGTGTGTTCAAAAATGGTTCCAAAGTGTCTCACAATTGAGCAGAAGGAACGCCGAAGAATGATTTGTTCTGACATCCTGGAAAACATTGAAAGTGATCCCACCTTCTTACAAAATGTTATTACTTGCGATGAATCGTGGTTTTTTACTTACGATCCCGAAACTAAACGCCAATCGATGCATTGGAAAACTCCTGGTTCTCCACGACAAAAAAAAGCACGAATGTCAAAATCGAAATTCAAGGCAATGATGATTGTTTTTTTGACATCAAAGGGATTGTGCACATTGATTGGGTACCAGAGGGACAAACAGTGAATCAGCATTACTACATTAGCGTCCTGGCTACCCTACGTGAGCGAGTACGGAGAAAACGGAACGATTTGTGGAGAAAAAAGTCATGGATCCATCACCAAGACAATGCCCCAGCTCACAGTGCGTTGTCAGTGAAGACGTTTTTGGCAAAACACAACATTCCCATCTTAGATCATCCACCCTACTCACCTGATTTGGCCCCCTGTGACTTTTTTCTTTTCCCTAAAGTCAAGTCAGCTTTGAAAGGAACTAGATTTGAGACTGTTGAAGCAGTAAAAGAAAAAGCGACGGAAGTAATGTATGGACTTACCGAAAATGATCTGCAGCATTGCTATGAACAGTGAAAAATTCGTATGGAGCGGTGTAGAGACCGAGGAGGAGAGTACATTGAAGGAGATAACATGAAATTGTAAATAATTGTAAATAAATGTTTTTTTTTCCAGCATCAGTCCGGTTTTTTTCTAGCCGCACCTCGTATCTCCCTATGATGACTGGTTTGTTAGATGTCGTGCACCTGCTTCAGTAGTGCTGAGGTCGATGTATGCAGTGCATACTATTTACAGGCATGTGACTTGGGGGGAGGGGGGGGGGGGGAGATAGTCCCATACTGGCTGCACCTCCTGTCATTGATTGTTACACCACCAGACAGCGAGAGTAGCGCCTGCACTACTAGCGTTCTGAGTTTACGGCAATATTATGCAGACAGTATATCGTGGGAGTCGGCGGTGACCGTAAGCAAATGAGAACTTACACTAGCCCAGGGGAGAGGAGCGGTACTGGCGAATAAGACCCGCCTCCCTCTCGAAGGGCTGCCACCCTACTTCCCCGTTCTATGCTTCCACGAAAGCAGTTTGACATAACGGTCATAGGGATCGGTGATTCCTTTCGTTGTGGCGAGAGTCTCATTCGAATCCCTTTATGCACCTGGATTAGTCTTGTAAGACGTGTATATTTCTATTGTGTGTTGTCAAACCAAATTTATGAAAGATGTTTATATTTTATTAATAGGATTAAGTAGGAATAATTAATATTTGTCATGTTGGAAATAATTGTGGTAGCAGGGAATGTCTGCACCAAAGTATTGCTGGCAAGAGAGACCGCAAATTGATATAATTTTAAAAAGGGCGGGAGAGACCGCGTATGGATACATTTTAAGAAAAGAGCGGGAAATACCGCACATTGATACATTTTGTAATGGTAGCAGGGATTGTCTGAACCAGGAAGCATTGTTGCCAGGAGAGACCGCACTTTAGCGTTCGTAGGAAGTCAGTAGTAAGCGAGATGTGAAGCGAGTCGGTAGCAGGTCTGAAGCGAGAGGCTGAGAGGAGCAGTGTGCCTGCCAGCCACCAGCTATGATTTACAAGAGATTATAAACGGATGTACAGAGACATCAGCTAACTATTATCATAAGAGGAACTAATATTATTGAATTATTTTCTCTGCGAAACTCAAGACTACTGAAGGTATGTTTGCGCAATGCTAGTTGTAAGATTGTTGTAAAAAGTAAGTCCCATTTGAACGTTTGTAAAATCATTTCATTACCAGCAGTAAATATTTGAAGAAACGTTTTCAGGATATAATTAATTTTTGCCAGCAATGTTGCATTACTGATTATAATCCATCCCAAAAATCATCATCCTAAAACTTTGCAAAAATTTTATTGTTGTCAAGAAAAAGTGTAACTATGAATTACGTAACTTCAGTCAAATTAATTAAAGAATAACGTCAGCTTTGCTATTAAAGAATAACGTCAGCTTTGGTAATAAACACAGCCACTTATTATGACAGTTAATAGAGTATAGTAAACCAGAGTAAGTATATTCATGTCGCAGTTCGATGTAGCACTCAGATGGCGATCCAGTAACAGTAAAAAAAAGTAAGGAACAGTTTTGGGTTATTGCAGATAACGACTGAGGGCCACGACGACGACACATTCTATGTTTCGTCGAAATAATCAGAAAATCACTTTTAATAAGCAGCAATTAAATTTGTATGCGAAGATTGAGAAAGAGAATATATTTCAAAGGGAAGATTTCATTTGTTATTATTAAGCAGAAGATAGAAATCCTAAGCAAAGGTTTCGTAGTTTATTGTAAAAGGGAAGGTTGCGTAACAAAACAGGTATAGAGGAGACGGGATGGTTTCAGTCTCTTCAGTCATTTCAAAATAAGATAAAAAGCAAGCAATCCACAACACAAAGCAAACTGTAGTACACAAAGAAGTTAATAGTAACTACAATGTCATTGTTTGCTGCGGTTGGCAGTGGTAGTTCAGGCGCGACCTCTATCGATATCTGATGCAACTACACTTCAAACCCACCCCATCTAAAACTGCCATGCTTCAGTGTCCACATAATAACAAGTCACATTGTTGTGTTGTGCTGGCTTGCTAGTCAGAACTGTTGCCATCATAACTGACTTGCAGACGTCTATATCACGTGTGGACGATGACTGAGGCTAGATGACTCACAGGACGTGGGTTTCTTCCTTAGGAAGAAAGATGTCAGAGCCATGTTGCTCATAGCCGAAGATCCTGCATCCCCTTCCCCCTTAAGGAAAAAGACAGCAAAGCCATTGTTTCACTGCCACGGAGCTTGCACTCCCTCGGGAAGAGAAAGAGGGAGACAGCAGTACCCTCCCAATTCTAGAAGGTGGAGCATCAATGGGTGTCGACAATGGGAGTGGTACCTCCCCCAGGTAACAGAGATGTCCAATTGTGTGCAGTGAACCACTGACAGCTGCATCCTGGACTCTGGAACTGGTACCAGAGGTTGAGAGGTGTCACCACATAGACATTGTTGATGGCCCAGGAACAGTGTTGACAATAGAGTGGGCAATAATGGGCATGACTGAAGAAAGAGTAAGGATTTGATGTCGTTTGAGAACTGGAAGGAAGGTATACGGAAAAGAAAAGAGAGGAGTACTGGAGAAAGTGGCCCATAGAGTGGTCACTGTCATTCCCTGCATAAGACGATGAAAAGGAAGAGGGCGCAGAGCCAGAAAATCGGTCTGCCGAGCGCTAGACGCCACGGCGTGAAAAGGAGCATGAAAGGAAATGGTGTGCTTCAGACAAGAAATGAGGAATGGATCATTCCTTAGAAGCCGAGAGGTCAGCAGAACTGAGTGGGCTATCAGAAAGAGGGCAGTGCACCAGAGGAGTACAATGAGTCCTCAGCTGCTGCTGGTTGGCGGAGCTCTGCAGGCAGATGATGGCCAGAGTCCTGGAGGCAGTTGATCTTTGGAGCCTTGGAGATGGCTGATCCTTTGAGCCCTGGACGTGGTTGACCCTGGTGGCAAGATGACACTGGAGGCTGGATGACCCCAGTGACAAATGGTCCTGGAGATGGATGACCCCAGAAACAGTTGATCCCCCCCCCCCTACAAAGAAAAAAAATGATTCTAGAGACAGATGACCCCAGAGACAGATGATCCCAGAGGATGGTTGATCTTGGAGACAAATGATACCAGAGTTGGATGACTCCAGAGCCAGATGACCCAGGAGAAGGATGAAGCTAGTGTGCGGTCCTAAAGCATCGACTGCACACTGAGCAGAACAGTGTTATGAAATGGCATCAAGAAGGTGCTGACCCACGTGCCAATGGAAAGAGCGGGCAGCGCCACACCTCCAGGAAGACAGAGTTCAGCACCCCCTGTCAACGCTGATTTACACAGCCGCCCATCGCTGATCACCCCAGTTCGGTTGCGGACTTCGAGAGCATCAGTACTGCGTATTAGGAAGATGATACTTAGCCTGTATTCTGTGAGTAGTTATATAGAATACAGTACTTGTACGTTGGAGGTACAGGAAGCACGGGAAGCAAGTGAGTTAAGTAAACTTTATTTTGACAAACTGCCTATTGGCTTCTGTCTCGGGTTCTTCGGCCGACGTTCATCTAATGGCAGTTTGTCAACAAGTGGCCACGAAAGCCTTAACAATTTTGTATTACGCCTCTACGGGGAGGAGATTTGCAGATTGTACCGACGCCTTGACCAACGACGGAAGAAGAAAGCGCGATTGATGTCCTCTCTCGCCTTTCTGTCACGGTGCCGAGATGAATGCGCTACACCGAAGTTCTTGAGATGTAAGCGCCTATTCACCACCGCCCAAGCACATCGTATCTACGACAGAATGGAACGAGCTTTTCTTCGTGAGCGAATACATACAACACGGAGAGACTTGGCAAGAACGGATCAGGAACTTCTGGACATTTTCTATCAACTAAGTAGCAGAATGCATCGAGACGACTGGGACAAGATCGACAGCATCACTCACAGGAGCATGCAGAACGAACTCGAGCGCTGCACCGAGCGGCAGAAGAAAAAGTTTGAAAGATGCCGGAAGCAGACCAACAAGGCGAGTCCCGACATGTCACACACAGTGGTCAACCTCACTGAACGACAATTGTCCGAAGAGGAAGCGTCAGTTCTGCAAAAAGGAGGGTATTTCGCTATCGTCCCGAGAACTATACCTATGGAGGACATCATTGCCAACACCGAAGCAGCCATTCGGACCCTTCCTTGCGAAAGGGCAGAGGAAATACGCACGGAAACAGCCAGGATACTGCGCCGAGCAAAACCACCAGTTTGCAACCTGAAGAAAGAAGAGGTACAAGCCATTAAGAATTTCAACGCCGACAAGAGTATATTGGTACTGCCTGTCGATAAGGGGAATGCGACCCTCGTAATGAAGACCGAAGATTATGAGCAAAAGATCCGAGACCTATTAGATCCGAGACCTATTAGATCCGACGACGTACCGAAAACTAAGCGCAGATCCGACGCAGCGTATCACTCGGAATACGAATCGATTAATCAAGGCGTCTTCTCTGCCGGCGGACATAAGAGAAATCTGCGCAACACGGAAGCCCTACCACCTCGGCTGTATGGATTACCCAAAATCCATAAGAACAACGTTCCACTGAGACAGATCGTTAGCGCTCCTGGCTCACCAACGTATAAACTGGCAAAACACTTGGCCTCTCTGCTGCAGCCACACGTGGGGAAGACCGACACATACATTAAGGACTCAGGACATTTCATTGAGAAGCTGAAGAAACTGAAACTTGCACCAAACAACATCCTGGTCAGCTTTGATGTTGTTTCGTTATTTACGAAAGTGTCACTCAGTAACGCTCTGGAGCACATCGGTTCCATGTTCCCGCAAGACATCAAAAAGCTCTTCCATGCATGTCTCACCACGAGCTATTTCACGTGGAATGGCGATTTCTACGAACAGCTGGAAGGCGTCGCCATGGGTAGTCCTCTCAGTCCAGTGGTGGCCAACTTCTTCATGGAACAATTCGAAGCACAGGCACTGGACTCGGCGACTTGCAAACCTAAGGTGTGGTACAGGTACGTCGATGATACTTTCGTGGTGTGGAGCCATGGTGAAGAACAACTCGGTGACTTCCTAAGACACTTGAACAGCCTCCATGCCAACATAACATTTACCATGGAAGTAGAAAAGGACAAGAGACTGCCATTTCTAGATGTGCTGGTCACAAGGGAAGGCGAAAACCTGGGATACAGCGTGTATCGAAAACCGACACACACGGACCGATACCTGCACAAACTGTCAAACCACCACCCGAGCCAGAAAAGAGGCATGATTAGTACGCTCGTAACGAGAGCAGGACGAATATGTGAGCCGCAACACCTCAAACGAGAAATGCAACACCTGGAAACTGTTCTGAGGAGCAATGGGTACTCCAAAAATTACATTAGAAGTGTAACAGAGCCAAACACTCGGCGAAGTAAGGAACCAGAAAAAGAAATGTCGGGTACGGCCTTTCTACCATACATTCCCAGAGTGACGGACAGAATCGGCCGTATATTGCGCAAACATGGCGTAAAGACGATTTTCAAACCGACAAGGAAGATCAATGAGTGTCTTAGATCGGTGAAGGAGAAAAGAGACCCACTTGCAATGTCGGGAATATACCGTATACCATGCACATGCGGAAAAGTTTATGTCGGAATGACTGGACGATCAATTAACACCAGGATTAAAGAGCATAAGCGACACTGCAGGTTGGGGCAGGTGGAGAAATCGGCCGTGGCAGAGCACGCACTGAATGAGACCGACCACGTAATAAAATTCGCCGACACGAAAGTTCTGGCTGTAGAGAAGCACTATCACACGCGCTTGTTCAGAGAAGCTGTAGAAATACAAAATCACGCGAACAGTTTCAACAAGAAAGAGGAAAGCCTTAAGGTAAACGGATCCTGGCTTCCCGTACTGCAGCGGACGACCGTCGCAGGTAGCAAGAGGAGAACCGCACCGGAAATGACCGCGGAGAAGCCCTCGGACGTTGGCGCGCCAGGTATAGTCTGTCTGTAAACTGAAGAGCGAGCAGCGCTTTTGGTGGGGGAAGTGGCCTTTCCCGGAAGAACCCTGGCACTGGCCTACAGGGCAACCCAAAATCTGTTGCCCGTTACCTGTCTAGCGGTGTAGTTCGGCGTGCCGTGATATACGTCGTTTCTGTTCGTGGGATCTTAGTTGCCAATCTCAGTCGGTTGACTTTCAGTACTCACTGATATACTTCAGTATCCGGAAGTGATGGATAATCGCCCTGCATTGCAAGAAAATGTGCAGAGTACGAAGGAGATATTTGCGCAGAACGAGCGTTCGATCGTCTCTAACGTTATTACAGCTTGTGTTAAGGAGGCTACATAAAAAGAGCTGTTGGCTAATATTACCAGTCCCAATCAAAGGGCTGCAGTTTATGTAAACGTCAGCCTCGCCAAAATAGGACGCATAAGGAAGGAACGCGAAAACAAGGCGCATGGTTTACTGGAATCGCCGCGAAGAAAAACTAATAATTTAGGTAGGAAACCCATCGTTATAGACACTTTCACAAAATCGGTCATTCGACAAACGATGGAGGGCTTTTACATAAACCATAAAATATGCCCACATCACGGAAATCACTCACTGGCGTGAAACAAAAAATACATTTTCGTTGCAGAAAGGTGTTTTACACAAGACATTGCGTGAAATGGGATTTACCTGGGAATACTTTTCAGACATGTTTACGAAGACAATGCCAAAAAAAGCAGTCCGAATCGAGCTAATACTACACACGTAATTATAAATTTCTGATTAATTTTTAAACACTCTTCCTGTTGCAAGAATTGTTAAGTTTTAATGCAGACCTTCAAAGAAAACTTCTACCTTTTAGTAGAAACACAAAGTAAGAACAAGCCTTAAATTCTACAGACTGATTGCACTATATCTGGTTCGTCTTACGAGTACAGGAACATACATTCATATGAATAGGCATTCGAATCTATGTTTGTAGTAGAATCCTGACTTCCGTTCTTATGTCAATATTATTTACTCTATAATGTTTTGTTTCGAAGAAGCTATCGTCTTTTGTTTTCCTTGTACTCTTCAAGCATTTGTCTAAAAATAAACGCAGACGGGACGTATCTGTATACGGCGTCGCCACAGATTTAAAGCGCGCGCCACGGCAGGGACTGTACTACGTTGTGGAACAGCCTGTAGAAGCGCCCTGTGACGTAGCAAAGTAGGCAGAGTGGGGACTCGCGCGCTCGCTCTTCAGTTTACCGACAGACTATACATATAGTCTGCGGCCGCGAGCTCGGCTCCCAAAACCCTATCCCTCACCCTCAGGGAACACCTCCCCTCGTTCCGGAATTTCAATGGTTCCCTCAATGTTTTTAGGGATGGCAGGACGGCCAAGTTAACGTCCTACAAAGACATGGACCCCAATCAACTGCAACAAGAGCTCAGGAAACTCCTGAACTCTAGGGTGACAGTGGAGAGGAAAACCGCTAGGGAAACCGCGGCCTCCCCTCACCAACCGAAACCCCCCACAGTCAGCGTAGTGATCAAGGATGTCGGCTTCGACATTCTTCCTGAAGATGTCAAAGCCGAACTCCAACGCCAGGGAATCCCAGTCCTAAACGCATGGAGAATTAAATCCAGGAAGACAGGCAACTTTGGCCCCATGATTCGAGTCATCTCGAACAATCAGAGGGACATCGACTTCATGCTCGAACATGGAGTCCACATCTTCTTGTCCCACCACAGAGTAGAACCATCGAACCCACCCAGTCCCCTACCAATTCAGTGTCAAAGATGCCAACAATTTAACCACAGAACCGAACAATGCTCTGCTCCTCACAAATGTAGTCGCTGTGGCAAGAACCACACCCTCTCATCCTGTGAACTAGACCCTACCGTCACTCCCACCTGTGCCAACTGCGGTGGCCCACACTCCTCCCGCTCCTTCCGATGCCAAAACCGCCCCCAACAGGCAGAAAACGACCATCTCCAGGCCCCCCTCCACCTCGCTGACACCCCCGCCACCCAAGGTCCTCACCTTCTCATCGAGGACTTCCTTAAATCCATAACCTTCACCCTTGCTTCCCTCTTCCAAGGCCGGCGGCAAGAGATAATATCTACTCTCCGACAGGTGGCCCAAAAATTCTTCCTCAAAGACCTCAAATACAATCAAGCAGGCAATAACGTCACAACAACAATAATCAAAACACCATATTCGCAAGCACTGAGAAGTTAAACACACATGCCAACACCCTCATCCCCCCCCCCCCAATCCCATTCATGGCAGTACACCCCAATAGAGAACCCACCAACCTCCTTTTTGTCAACATAGAAGGCATCCACAGCCGCAAAGCCCTTCTCAACGACTGCCTCTGCAGAAACGACATAGACATCCTTGGACTAGCAGAGACCTGGACCAAACCTACCGACAATTTGAGACCCAACCGCAACTACGACCACTACGCCAAACACCGACCTGACGGCAGAGGTGGTGTTGCTATATACACCAAGACTACCCTGGCCACCCAAGAAGTCCCACTCCCACCTCAATATCAACATCTAGAGGCAGTCATGATATCCATACCCCGCCCCAGACGTAGACGCCTCATCATAGCCTGCCTATACAACCCACCAAATACACCACTTCCAAGATCCTTCCTCCGCTACCTAACAACCTTTAAAGAATACTTCCTCCTAACTGACCTGAACGCAAGACATGAACTACTAGGAGACACCACACACAACCAAAATGGAACCGACCTACTTGACTTCCTCACCACCGAAAACGCTACAAGACTTCCCATCAATACCTTCACCTTCATAGGACACAACGGCTGCTCCCTCCCCGATCACATCCTATACAGCCCCTCCCTCACTGATACCATCACCCAGTATTCAATAGGTGACACCCTTACCAGCCCCCACCTACCCATCCTTTTCAGCACCACCGCCATCAACCCCCCTCCCCCAGCTCCCACATCCCGAACGATTAAACTCTATAGTAAAGCTGACTGGGCAAAGTACAAAGGGACCATTAATAACAACCTACTGGCCCCACTAACCATTACCGACACCGACGACCTTAACCACATCAATGACAGAATAATAGACACCATCAAGACAGCCATCGACGCAGCCATCCCCACCAAAACCATCGCCTCCTTCAAACCGCACCTTCCCCCCGAAATACTCAGACTAATCCGAGAAAAAACTCTTCCGCGAAATCAACAAAGACAGAAACCCCGACCTTAAAACAATCTGGAACAGGCTAAACAACGAAATTAAGCGACTCACCTCTGAACACCGACAAAAACAATGGGACGAAACCTGCTCCAAACTTGACTACAGACAAGGACGCAAATTTTGGAACAAGTTCAAGACACTCACGGGACAAAACACTGACAGGACATTCAAACTAAACGTAGACGACTCCCCCACCACCGACCCCACCCAAGTAGCAGAAACCTTCAAAACCATCCTAGAAGACACCCACAAATTCCCACAGAGCCCCCTATTTATCGAACCTTTCCACAATACAGTCACCACAGAACTCCCCCTGCTACTCGTCTCCCCCACCGCCCCCACAGAAGAAGAAATTAAACTGCAGAATGAAATTACCGAGAGAGAAATTAAAAAGGCCATCTTCTCAGGCAGAAACTCAGCCCCTGGCGAGAACGGGATACAGCGTCTTCACCTCCGCAACTGCCCCCTCAACACCATCATCCCCCTCCTGTCCCTCCTTTTCAACTTCTGCCTCTCCCACAACACCATCCCCACAGCGTGGAAATCCGCCAAAGTCGTCATGATCCCCAAACCAGGCAAAACCAAATCAGACCCCAAATCCTATCGCCCCGTATCCCTCCTTGACGTCCTCCGCAAGACCTTCGAAAGAATAATTACAGACAGACTCACACACTTTACTGACAAACTCCAACTCATCCCTCACCTCCAGTCCGGCTTCCGAAAACTCCACTCCACCAATGATCCCCTTCTCCGACTCACTTCAGACATAACAAGACACCAGAAAGTTGGACAGTGCACGCTCGCTATCTTTCTGGACATCGAGCGAGCATTCGACAAAATCTGGCATGACGGACTTTTATACAAGCTGCTTAAGACAGGCTTCCCACCGCAGACAGTACAACTAATCAAAATCCTATTAAACGACAGACGCTGCCAAATCCACATCAACCAAACCACCTCATCCCCTTTCCGCCTCGAAGCAGGAGTAGCTCAGGGTGGGATTATCTCCCCCCTGCTCTACTCCCTTTACACCATTGACATCCCCACCCCGACAAGAACCACCGAACAACTCCAATTATACGCAGACGACACCGCATACTGGAACTCAGGACCCTCGATAAACACTATCAACAACCAGACAGCGACCTACCTGACAAAACTAGAAGACTGGATGCGACAATGGCGCATCAAACCCAACCCCACCAAAACCCAACTCATCCTATTCAAACACCGCAACATCCACAAAAAGACAAACCAAAATCCCGACCACATCTCCCTCACGCTGTGGGGCACCCAGCTCCTCCCCTCTTCCAACGCAAAATACCTAGGCGTCCACCTTGACAAGTACCTCAACCTGAGCAACCACGTCAAGGAGACCCTAAGTAAAGCCCGTCAACGACAACACCTCATACGAAGGGTACAAGGCAAATTTACAGGCTGCAATGACAAGACAGCTGTAAACACATACAAAACCTTCATCCGCCCACTTTTTGAATACGCGGCAGCGCCTCTCGCCTGCATCTCCAAGACCCAAGCAGAAAGAATCTTCCGCACCGAAAGACGATTACTTCGCAGCATCCTACGACTCCCACCCTCCACCCCCAGACAAGAGGTCTTTGAGGAAGCAAAAGTCACCCCCGTTCAAACAAGATTAGCCATCCTGAGAGCCCGCTATGGGAAAACCACCCTCACCTCCCGACCCGACCTACACACAATATACACCCACAGACCAAGACACAGGCCGGCCGAAGTGGCCGTGCGGTTAAAGGCGCTGCAGTCTGGAACCGCAAGACCGCTACGGTCGCAGGTTCGAATCCTGCCTCGGGCATGGATGTTTGTGATGTCCTTAGGTTAGTTAGGTTTAACTAGTTCTAAGTTCTAGGGGACTAATGACCTCAGCAGTTGAGTCCCATAGTGCTCAGAGCCATTTGAACCATTTTGAACCAAGACACAGAAACAAACCCAAATACAAATACACCTACCCACCAAGAACAATCATAAACAACACCCTCCACACCTTCCCTGAAACTATACACCAACACGAACACGCAAGACAATTACACATACAGAACAACGACACTCCTACCCCCCCCCCCCCCCCCCCACCTCCAGGCGTTGAACCCCGACCGCCCGCCACCATAAACCCCACCTAATCGATAGCAACAAATCGGCACATAAACCCGCCTCCACTGTCGCCCTTACTTTTGTACTTTTGTATTATTGTTCTTATTTTCATTTCTATTACTAGCTCCATTTCTAACTCTAATTCCACTTCTACTGCTTGAAAAATTGTAAAAATTGTAATTAGTCTATAAGTTAACAAAACAATTCTATATTGCCAAACACTATTTTAGGAAAAGTGTAATTAGTATGTAAGTTAGCAATAAGTACAAAATAAATAAAGAAAAGAAAAATGTAATACCCTCATCTCTGGCCCCAATAGAGCAACAAGCTCTCCAGCGGCCCATCCACCTCCCATCAGGAGCGGAAATGAATAGTATTAAAAAAAAAAATAAATAAATAAATAAAAAAATAATAAAAAAAAAGCTCGGCTCCAGTTCACCACCGGCAATGGAGGGTGAAGCTTTGACAATGCCAGCCACTCGTGCTGGCGAAACGTCAGAAAAATCATTAGATGAACGTCGGCCGAAGAGCCCGAGATAGAAGCCAATAGGCAGTTTGTCAACAAGTGGCCACGAAAGCCTTAACAATTTTGTAAACTTTATTTTCTTTTTAGATGGCTTAAATGGTTCAAATGGCTCTGAGCACTATGGGACTTAACTTCTGAGGTCATCAGTCCCCTAGAACTTAGAACTACTTAAACCTAACTAACGTAAGGACATCACACACATCGATGCCCGGGGTAGGATTCAAACCTGCGACCGTAGCGGTCGCGCGGTTCCAGACTGAAGTGCCTAGAACCGCTCGTCCACTCCGGCCGGCTTCTTTTTAGAAATAAAGAGTTCAGTTAATCTTCAAGTGATCTCTACAGATGATTTTTGATTCCTGTCACTGGCCATCGCAACTTTCTCCTTCCTTGCTTGTGTCGATGCTGACTCCCACAGTAACCAACACAATATCTGTCGCCGTAGATTACGGAACCTATGCTGCCTTCGCTCTTCGCCACTCTGGTACAGCGCATCACTAATACCAGGTGATCAAAAAGTCAGTATAAATTTGAAAACTGAATAAATCACGGAATAATGTAGATAGAGAGGTACAAATTGACACACATGTTTGGAATGACATGGGGTTTTATTAGAACCCAAAAAAAAGTTCAAAAAATGTCCGACAGATGGCGCTTCATTTGATCAGAATAGCAATAATTAGCATAACAAAGTAAGACAAAGCAAAGATGATGTTCTTTACAGGAAATGCTCAATATGCCCACCATCATTTCTCAACAATAGCTGTAGTTGAGGAATAATGTTGTGAACAGCAATGTAAAGCATGTCCGGAGTTATGGTGAGGCATAGGCGTCGGATGTTGTCTTTCAGCATCCCTAGAGATGTCGGTCGAACACGATACACTTGCGACTTCAGGTAACCCTGTAAGTAGGCTGTTTTTGGTAACGCCACCTCTGTATAAAAATCACTGGCTGTGCTGTGTGCAGTCTGTGTCTAGTTTGCATTGTTTTCTGCCATTGTAGTGTTAGGCAGCTGGCTGTGAACAGCGCGTAGCGTTGCGCAGTTGGAGGTGAGCCGCCAGCAGTGGTGGATGTGGGGAGAGAGATGGCGGAGTTTTGTAATTTGTCATGAACTGCTATATATATTATGACTATTAAGGTAAATACATTGTTTGTTCTCTATTAATATCTTTCATTTGCTAACTATCCCTATCAGTAGTTAGTGCCTTCCGTAGTTTGAATCTTTTATTTAGCTGGCGGTAGTGGCGCTCGCTATATTGCAGTAGTTCGAGTAATGAAGATTTTTGTGAGGTAAGTGATTTGTGAAAGGTATAGTTTAATGTTACTCAGGGCCATTCTTTTGCAGGGATCTTTGATAGTCTGATTGCGTTGCGCTAAAAATATTGTGTGTCAGTTTAAGCACAGTCTCGTGTATAATTGTTCAAAGGGGACGTTTCATATGTCGACCCTTAGCCGAGGATACCTCACTGGAATCTTCTGATTTTTTCTTGTAGTTTGTGTAATTAGTGTAGCTTTTGTTTATTACTAGCGCGTAATTATAAAGAGAATTTCCTTTGTAGTTGTAGTTTTTCATTGTTGTACAGTAAAACAGTTGTGGCATGCATGTAGATTTGCAGCAAGTATTTCGCAGCTGCGCTTGCAATTAACTAGATATTATTTTCAGTGTTATGTTAATGTGTTCTCTTATTTTTGCTCTTCAAATTGTGTTTTTCTGTGTTATCGTGTGAAATATTGTGACAACAATGGCGTGTGAAAAACGTAATACTAGGCTCCAAAGTAAACTGAGAAATGACAGTAAAGACGAAAGCAGTGTGTTAGCGCCACCGAGTAATGAATTAACTAATGTTCAAAGTAGTAATTTGGTAATGGTGCATAGGGCAATGGAGCGGGCTGCAAACAATGGTGTAGACAGTGAAACAGGTAGTGAACAGGGAAGCATTATTGATCGATCGGTCGGCAACAGCTCGCCTCAGGAATCCGAAATGACAGGACACAATTTCGCAAATACTGTAGATTCAGGTTTTGGGTCCTCACCGTTTTCTCAAATGAGTCAAGACACATTTTCTGCTTGTCAAAATGTGAATGTTGCCGGTGAAAATGCACTGCAAAAAAGCATAGAGAAACAGATTCCAGACACTAATACATTATTATTGCAATTAATGCAACAAATGGAACAAAATCAGAGACAAATGGGACAAAATCTTCAAAAGTTAGACACAATGGAACAAAATCTTCAAATGTTAGACACAATGGAACAACACCAGAGACAAACACAGCAACAGTTAGACACAATGGAACAAAATCTTCAAAAGTTAGACACAGTGGAACAAAATCTTAAAAAGTTAGACACAATGGAACAAAACCTTCAAAAGTTAGACACCACACTTGAACAAACACGTGAAGATTTAACTACTGAGTTACATAACATTGAATCGAAATGTCAAAAAGTCTGTAATGACGTAAAAACACAAATTTGTGAGCATTTTCAACCTATTTTTTCGCGGCACGAAAATGCATTACAGAAACACGAAGCAGCCATAAAAGAACTGCAAACCATTGTTCATGAAAATCATGAGACCTTGTGGGCTAAAATTGACTCAGTTGCATCTACCGATTCGGTTACGCAACTTGCAAAAACTCAGGAAAACTTGAAGGACACAGTAGATTCGATTTCAACACAAATGGACACTCTGAAACTTGGTTCAGAAAAACACACTGAGGAAATGTGTTCACTATCGGAGAAAGTAGCCGAACTTTCGGATCAGGTCACTAACTTATCTACAAAGGTAGATGATGATCTGAATGACACAAGACCTGTAGCCTTCACTGACACAGAAGAGTATGAACAAATTAGAAAATTCAAACAAAATCAAAATCAAATCAATACTCAGTACAAAAGAGAAATCCGGGAAGTACAAGATCAGTTGACGCAGGTAATACAAGAATTACATATTTCAGAGGACACTCGCGCTCCAGTACGGGAAGAGGGACATAGAAATACGGAACAACCACAAAATAATAACACAGGACATTTCGGAAATTATGAAAGAAATTGGCAAGGCGCATTGGATTTTGAGATGGAACCGCCGACACGACGTAACAATGACCGATATGCTACTCGCCGACACGATGATTTTGACTATAAGCTGTTCATTACTACACGTAAATTCAAAACGTTTAAGAATTCTGCCAACGACATTCATCCACAAGCGTGGCTCCATCAATTCTCTCATTGTTTTCCTCCCAACTGGTCATTGGAGCACAGGTTAGAATTTATGTGTGGCTACTTGGAGAATGAACCAGCTGTAAGAATGCGATCGGTCATTCACGATTGTCACAGTGAAGGAGAATTTTATCATGCCTTCCTCTCAGCGTATTGTTCTCAAGCTACACAAGACCGAGGAAAACATAGCATCATAATGATGATACGTTTCGAACAATCTGAATTTTCCAGTCTTATGAAATATTTTGAAGACATGTTGCATAAGAATCAGTATCTTTCAAACCCATACAGCCCCTCAGAACTCATCCGCATTTGCTTAATCAAATTGCCTGAACATTTAAGAAATATTATTTTGGCAGGACGTTGCAAAGACGACATTGAAGCTTTTCAGGGACTCCTACAAGAATTAGAAATTGACACAGACAGTCGCCGGATGCGAAAACAGGAAAACAATCACTACAGGTCACATACGTCAGAATTCCGTGACGACAGAAACAATAACTGGACATGACAAGGCTATTCTTACAACGCAAATCGTGAACAAACCAGACACCACCCATATGACAACCACTGGCAGAGTAATAGTTACAGAGAAAAATGGTTCAAATGGCTCTGAGCACTATGGGACTCAACTGCTGAGGTCATTAGTCCCCTAGAACTTAGAACTAGTTAAACCTAACTAACCTAAGGACATCACAAACATCCATGCCCGAGGCAGGATTCGAACCTGCGACCGTAGCGGTCTTGCGGTTCCAGACCGCAGCGCCTTTAACCGCACGGCCACTTCGGCCGGCTTACAGAGAAAGATCGCATTTCCGTAGTAATGAATATGACAGAGACAATCATAGAAACAGACAATTTGGCAACCAGAACTATTATTATCAAGGGAGACAGAATAACTTCAGACGCAACAGTTCGGGGCACAGTTACGATTCAGGGAGAAATTCTCCACCACGTGACGGACAAGGAAGAAACTACGGAACCTACCGACATGACGACAGACGATATATTCGTAACGACAGACCTTAGAAGTTAGGTCTCCTAATCCCAATAACGGCGCGCGCCAACAAAGAGACAGACAATGACTCGCACAGCAGGCAGCCGCGTGCGCCCGCTGGCTCCGAGAAAAATAACATAAGACGCTAACCTTGAGAAAAATTCGAGTATTCTTTACCGACGTATACCGCACGATAATTGCGTTGAAGTTGAAACTTTGCGTACTAGGAAGAGTAAAGGTTTCCACCACATTTCTCACGTAAAACCATTTATTGAAAGATAATCTGCTTTTTAACTTTGTCTTTGCCATAAAACTTTTCACTTCACATTTCTAGTATGCTTTGTCAGACTTAGAAACTGTTAACATGCAACATTTTGGTTTACTTGAAAATACATTCTGGATTTAAAGCACTTTCTGTGAGATACCAGTCGACACAGTGGTTAGTTTATGTGACAACTACACGGTTTTATCACGGCGCTACTAATGAGTGACAATTTGCAATGTTGCTTTTGCGGTGTTTCTGTTTTATATCTGCACAGTTTTTCTGCATTATTTTGGAAAGTAAAACATGTTTTAATAGTATCTTTTGTGGTATAGCAACAATGAGACAGCCTTTTTCGTGGGACAACAATACATTACTGTACAGTACTTTCGTCATCATGCCAATAAGCATAATAACTACGATATCTATACGCAAGGCATTTCACTTTTGTTTATCATGAGGTAAGTACATTGACTTCTGCAGAACTTAGCTTTCGGAGGACGATAACTACGAGACTTCCACAGAGATTATCTTACAACATGACACACAGTTTAGCGCTACAGTACACGTATTTGAGTGATTAATTTCGCACTTAAAACATTTATTTTTTTAAAGATATTTGAAGTACAATGATACAAGGGTTTTCCGTGATACATTTCATTCCATTGCTGTAATCTGTAACACCTGAGGGTATAATTACATTAATCCTCAGGGGGGTACACGCCTACTTTGTGTACCATGTGTTTGGCAAGCACAAGGAGCCCTAGCTAATATGGTATTTGCTTATACAACTTTACACATCGCTACCATATTTCTGTAACACACAAATTACACAGCTATCTGATCATTTAACTGAGAGATAAACATTTTTTTTTACTACATCAGTGACACATGTTTACGCAATTACACAGTTGGATAGCTTCACACTTATGAAACTGTATTTTGTCTGTACTTTGTGAACTGTTCATATTTTTTCGGAACCATTGTGATACTATGAGAGCTTTGAATGATGTATTTGGTAAGGGAGCATGATTTTAAAGTACGTTTGAGGTAGATGGCACTATTGAAATGAGCACAGAATATTTTTTTTAGGTTTTGAAATTATTGGAGAAAGCTACGACGATTTTGAGAGTTGACTGAGGTGTTATGATGTTATTATTACGATGACTATGCGTATTATGCTGTTGCGGTATGTTTATGATCAGTAAGCTGATGCTATATGAGTTATTTGATTATGCTACATATCTGAAACGACGAAATATTGAAGAAGTGTCGACGAATAAGGTAAGGAATAATGAGTAGTGGTTAGGGACTCTGGTTTGTGAAAAAGGTTGTTGGAAACCAAGAATCGTACTTTAAGAGTTATGAAATGTGTGTATATGCGTGAATGTGTCACAATGCTGGCGAAAATTTTTTGGACGCTGTTATATTTATAGGATTTTGTTTCTACAGATTTGTAACCCAAATTCTTGACCTGTGAAATATTTTTATATGAGACTGTCACTGTAGCGGAAACTGGCGTCGTAAATATTTCGGTAAGAAAATTAAGTGACCACCTGCACATAATGCGTCGTGGGCACCCAGCTGGGCGACAGTCGCCTGGAAAAAAAGCCATTAGCGTGTGCCCATTTCAGAGGCACAGGTAGAAAAAAAAGGGAGGCCATTATCCTCACTATTGACATTCCTTTGTAGAAAGCATTGCAAATACGACACGCTAATAATAACTTGGAAACATTCTTACATCTGCACACCTGATTAGGACAAGTGTCTATCTACGAGAATTGAGAGAATTTCTACTAACTTATGAAATGCCTCATGACTACTGAATGATTATTTTATGCTTTACTTTGTACATAGTTGCTTATTTCATTTGATATCTGGTTTCCAGCTGTCTTGCAGCATTGGTTTCATAAAAAAAAATTAAATGCATTTGCTAATGTGAACACTTTCTGTCAACAGATCTATTAAATAATAATTTTGGGATCCACATTCTTCAAAAAAGGAGCACTTGGAAAGGAAAGAACAATAAGAAGGGACTAGTAACAGTAACTGCATACATAATATTCTTTTCAAGTACATGGTAATATTTTTTTACAATAAGTTGTTGTGGTGCACCACTTTAATTACATAGACACTAAGATGTGACATAGGTATTAGACATGGCCATCTTTACTGTAATATTTTTCTGCTTGAGCTATGTCATGTTTAGATATAAGTTTTTTTTTTTATTTGCTGCTGCTGTTTGCGAGGCATAGTGCTACTGAATTTTAATTTGTGTTACTCTTCTAAGCCAGTTTACTACTGATTTATTTTTCTTGTTTGCTGCACATTGCCTTATATTAGTTGTAATATTGCAATTGCTTTGCTAATTTCTATAATGCTGCTTGCTTCGCAAATCTGCATTTTTTTTTTCATTTCTGTTTGCGTTAATTGTTTTGTGCTGCTGCATTGCCTTGTCCCTTAGTTTAGCATCTGAGCTCAGTAGATTTAAGTTAGCTTAAGAGGGGTAGACTATATAAGAAACTGACTATGAAGAATAGGGAAAGAATGCATTGAGAAGTTATATGAAAAAGATTTGGGCCAAAATGAGTATTGTACAATGAGAAATAATTATTTTGAAAGAAATATGAATAGAATACAGGAAGGAGGTACAGATAGGACTTTTTGGGAATAATGATGAATGAAGGGAGATCTCCAAGAAGTAAAGAAAGTTTTGTTTGCAAAATACTGCAGTAAAACAAACCCTGTCCTTTCCCCCTGTGTTATTCTGGTATGTGTTTGTGTACTCTTGTATATTTGTGTTTTTCCTGTCTTTATGTGTTTAGCTAATAAGAGTTATGTTGTAGAATTTTTCTGATAATATGTTATTTTCTTTGTAAAGATGTTTAGACATTATTTATTCTGTTTTGTTTTAATGCTCATGTGTGAAGTTGATGTTTCGAAAGTTATTCTGATCTTTTATGTATGTACTCATGTCATAATTCCTGTAACACTGACGTATATGTTATTTCGATTCTTTTGTAAAGCCTGTATTACAAATGTTCTCTGTATTGTTATGTTCTTTAATGATGTATTTTGTACCTTTGTAATTCTATTCTTATGTTATAAAATTGTAATTGACACCAGGTCATCAAATTAAGTAACTTGTAAGTTCCATTTCACTGCACACGTTTCTGTTGGTCATAGTATATGGACAATATGTGAGAAGTAGGGACTGTTAGTGTTTGCATGTGTGTTAATAATTCAGCAAGGGACTGGATAACAGCATTGCTGGTTCTAAGGACAATTAAAAAACTTTGTGAGTGCACAAGTGGTGGTTTATGGACTTGCTATATTGTCTGCAAGACTCTTCGATGGTGATTGTGCACCTGCACAGTCGCAACAGATGGCTGCTGGCCATCTCTACAAGGACTACAGTGGGTCTACACTTTTGATGATCCACCAATACCATTATTTCTACAAGGACTACAGTGGGTCTACACCTTTGCTGACTCACCAGTACCATTATTTCTACAAGGACTGCAGTGGGTCTGCACCTCTGGTGGCCCACCAGTACCGTAATCTCTACCAGGACTACAGTGGGTCTGCTCTGTGATGACCTACCTACCAATACTCTTCAAAACTTCGACTGACTCTGCTGTGGGTTTGCTCTGTTGTGGCCCATTACCTGTCAGCATGTCAAGAGTCAGCACTGTCTTTCCGTTGGAAGGACAACACTACTTCTTCAAGACTGCATGGAAATCCACTACTTCTGTGTGCAATTTCTTTTACTAATGAGACTTTGTGAAAAAAAACTGTAATTACTATTATGATGAATGATCAGAACTATCTTTATGGACTGTGAGAAAATTTTAGCTTTTGACCAACATTGTATCAATAAGTGTGTGCATTTGATTTCTTTGTTATTGTAATTACGATTATGAAAAATTTTAACAAATATGTATTGCCCAGTGCCCAAAACAATTTTTAAATTTTTGTGGGGAGCATGGGGGCTATGTAAGTAGGCTGTTTAGGTTTTTTTATTGGTAACGCCACCTCTGTATAAAAATCACTGGCTGTGCTGTGTGCAGTCTGTGTCTAGTTTGCATTGTTGTCTGCCATTGTAGTGTTAGGCAGCTGGCTGTGAACAGCGCGTAGCGTTGCGCAGTTGGAGGTGAGCCGCCAGCAGTGGTGGATGTGGGGAGAGAGATGGCAGAGTTTTGTAATTTGTCATGAACTGCTATATATATTATGACTATTAAGGTAAATACATTGTTTGTTCTCTATTAATATCTTTCATTTGCTAACTATCCCTATCAGTAGTTAGTGCCTTCCGTAGTTTGAATCTTTTATTTAGCTGGCGGTAGTGGCGCTCGCTGTATTGCAGTAGTTCGAGTAATGAAGATTTTTGTGAGGTAAGTGATTTGTGAAAGGTATAGTTTAATGTTACTCAGGGCCATTCTTTTGCAGGGATCTTTGATAGTCAGATTGCGTTGCGCTAAAAATATTGTGTGTCAGTTTAAGCACAGTCTTGTGAAGAATTTTTCAAAGGGGACGTTTCAACCCCAAAGCCAATAATCGCACGGACTGAGGTCTGGGGACCTGGGAGGCCAAGCATGACGGAAGTGGCGGCTGAGCACACGATCATCACCAAACGACGCGCACTAGAGATCTTTCACGCGTCTAGCAATACTTTTTTTTTTGTCCTAATGAAACCCCATGTCATTCCAAGCACGTGTGTCAATTTTTACCTCTCTATCTAGATTCTCTACATCTACATCCATACTCCGCAAGCCACCTGACGGTGTGTGGCGGAGGGTACCTTGAGTACCTCTATCTGTTCTCCCTTCTATTCCAGTCTCGTATTGTTCGTGGAAAGAAGGATTGTCGGTATGCCTCTGTGTGGGCTCTAATCTCTCTGATTTTATCCTCATGGTCTCTTCGCGAGATATACGTTGGAGGGAGCAATATACCGCTTGACTCCTCGGTGAAGGTATGTTCTCGAAACTCCAAAAAAAGCCCGTACCGAGCTACTGAGCGTCTCTCCTCCAGCGTCTATCATCTCCGTAACGCTTTCGCGATTAGTAAGTGATCCTGTAAAGAAGCGCGCTGCTCTCCGTTGGATCTTCTCTATCTCTTCTATCAACCCTAGCTGGTACAGATCCCACACTGCTGAGCAGTATTCAAGCAGTGGGCGAACAAGCGTACTGTAACCTACTTCCTTTGTTTTCGGATTGCATTTCCTTAGGATTCTTCCAATGAATCTCAGTCTGGCATCTGCTTTACCAACGATCAACTTTATATGATCATTCCATTTTAAATCACCACCAATGCGTACACCCAGATAATTTATGGAAATAACTGCTACCAGTTGCTGACCTGATATATTGTAGCTAAATGATAAAGGATCTTTCTTTCTATGTATTCACAGCACATGACACTTGTCTACATTGAGATTGAATTGCCATTCCCTGCACCATGCATCAATTCTTTGCAGATCCTCGTGCATTTCAGTACAATTTTCCATTGTTACAACCTCTCGATATACCACAGCATCATCCTCAAAAAGCCTCAGTGAACTTCCGATGTCAACCGCAAGGTCATTTATGTATATTGTGAATAGCAACGGTCCTACGACACTCCCCTGCGGCGCACCTGAAATCACTCTTACTTCGGAAGACTTCTCTCCATTGAGAATAACATGCTGCGTTCTGTTATCTAGGGACTGTTGAATCCAATCACACAATTGGTTTGATAGTCCATATGCTCTTACTTTGTTCATTAAACGACTGTGGGGAATTGTATCGAACGCCTTGCGGAAGTCAAGAAACACGGCATCTACCTGGGAACCCGTGTCTATGGCCCTCCTGAGTCTCATGGATGAATAGCGCGAGCTGGGTTTCACACGATCTTTTTCGAAACCCATGATTCCTATAGCGTAGATTTCTGGTCTCCAGAAAAGTCATTATACTCGAATATAATACGTGTTCCAAAATTCTACAACTGATCGACGTTAGAGATATATTCCGTGGTCTATTAAGTTTTCAAATTTCTACTGACTTTTTGATCACCCGGTATATCTCTCTTTTCGTTCAGAGGCACATGGCTACTAATTGTTTATATAATTTTGTTGCGGCGCTCCCCTCATTAAAATGCCGCCTGCGTTTATGCTTCCAGCTATTGCTGGCTTCGATCTAATGCAGTTTCAGAATTAAGACCTGTCGCAGTTGGTGACGACAGTCCAGCAGCTTATTAATGCACAAGCCGCTGCTGCATTAGCTCCGCCACAACAGCCAGCCACAGCTATGGCACCCCCTCCATGCATTCCGCCGTTCCGTGTGTTCAGTGAACAGCAAGAGGGATGGAATGAGTACTACGCTCAGTTCAATGTCCATTGTGCAACACGTCAAGGGCAAGGTACTGTGAAACTTCCTTATTTCCTATCAATAGCCAGCACAGGAGTTTACCGCCTCAAAAATGGTTCAAATGGCTCTGAGCACTATGGGACTTAACATCTGTGGTCATCAGTCCCCTAGAACTTAGAACTACTTAAACCTAACTAACCTAAGGACATCACACACATCCATGCCCGAGGCAGGATTTGAACCTGCGACCGTAGCGGTCACGCGGTTCCAAACTGAAGCGCCTAGAACCACACGGCCACACCGGCCGGCTGTTTACCGCCTCACTCAGAAGTTATTCCCATCCAGTAAGCCGGAGTTGCTAGTTTTTCAAGATTTAGTTTATTTCTTTCCTGGCTTCTGCCGCGCATTTATCAGTTGTTGTGCAACTTACGCCTTTGCAAGAACTGGCCAGCGTACCAGTTGATTAAATGTGCCAGACAGTAGGATACGTGAGCAAATTGTTAAGATTTTGATCCTACTATGAAAAAAGTGTTGTAAATTACTGAATATCAGGATTCGTTTGAGAGTGCCGTGGAATCCTTTCAGGTAGCTCCCATTTGCAGTGTAACACAAAGCGACGTACAGGTATGGCCTCGCGACCAACCGTCGCGCACAAATCGGCCGCCGCGTCGCAGCAAGAGTTAACAAGTGTCAGTGCGTGTGTCGCTGTGAAATCATGTCCCCGCTGCTTCTTCGCGCATAAAAGACAACATTGTCCTTCGAGGAAAGCGACTGGCTTTGCTTATGGAAAGCCAGGTCATGTATAGTCTGTGTGCTTGCAACAGAAAAATTCTCGTTCGCTCTCGCATGCGTGGAGCACCTTCTCACACACTGAATGTAGTTTTTTCTAAACAGGCTACCAGTACTAGTAATGACCGAATTCAGGATGTGCCATCACCCGCCCAAGTGCTGTGCAACGACAGCCAGACAAACGTTTTGAAATTTAGTCATTTCTGGACGCTGTGTGCGACTTCAGTTAGACACTGGCGCTTCCATTACGTTGCTTAAAAATGGTTCAGATGGCTCTGAGCACTATGGGACTTAACTTCAGTGGTCATCAGTCCCCTAGAACTTAGAACTATTTAAACCTAACTAACCTAAGGACATCACACACATCCATGCCCGAGGCAGGATTCGGACCTGCGACCGTAGCAGTTGCGCGGTTCCGGACTGAGCGCCTAGAACCACTCGGCCACTGCGGCCGGCTACGTTGCTTAATCGCGCAACTTGTGAACGGTTGGGCTCTTCACAGTTGACAAAATCTTGCACGCAACTTACTGCATATAACGGTCAGGACTTTCCAGTGCTGGGTACATGTAGTTTGACAGCCACATTCCAATCTAACACCAGAACAGTGACATTTGCAATTTTGCGTACACGTGACCGTGAAAATATTTTTGCGTTAGATTCTTTTCATTTGTTTGGTATTCATATTCAGGACAATGTACTTTCTGTTTCTGCTTTCAACCCAAAAGATAGTGTTACTCAATTATTTTTGGAGTTTCCTGATTTATTTTCTGAAGGACTTGTCAGAGCAAATAATTTTGTGGCGCACGTTACAATGGAGGACAATGCGCAACCTAAGTTTTATCGAGTGCGACCCATCCCTCATGGACTTAGAGACAAAGTTTTACATCTACATCCACATCCATACTCCGCAAGCCACCTGACGGTGTGTGGCGGAGGGTACCTTGAGTACCTCTATCGGTTCTCCTTTCTATTCCAGTCTCGTATTGTTAGTGGAAAGAAAGATTGGCGGTGTGCCTCTGTGTGGGCTCTAATCTCTCTGATTTTATCCTCATGGTCTCTTCGCGAGATATACGTTGGAGGGAGCAATATACCGCTTGACTCCTCGGTGAAGGTATGTTCTCGAAACTTCAACAAAAGCCCGTACCGAGCTACTGAGCGTCTCTCCTGCAAAGTCTTCCACTGGAGTTTATCTATCATCTCCGTAACGCTTTCGCGATTACTAAATGATCCTGTAACGAAGCGCGCTGCTCTCCGTTGGATCTTTTCTATCTCTTCTATCAACCTTATATGGTACGGATCCCACACTGCTGAGCAGTATACAAGCAGTGGGCGAACAAGTGTACTCTAACCTACTTCCTTTGTTTTCGGATTGCATTTCCTTAGGATTCTTCCAATGAATCTCAGTCTGGCATCTCCTTTACCGACGATTAATTTTATATCGTCATTCCATTTTAAATCACTCCTAATGCCTACTCCCAGATAATTTATGGAATTAACTGCGTCCAGTTGCTGACGTGCTATATTGTAGCTAAATGATAAACGATCCTTCTTTCTATGTATTCACAGCACATTACACTTGTCTACATTGAGATTGAATTGCCATTCTCTGCACCATGCGTCAATTCTTTGCAGATCCTCGTGCATTTCAGTACAATTTTCCATTGTTACAACCTCTCGATATACTACAGCATCATCATCAAAAAGCCTCTGTGAACTTCTGATGTTATCCACAAGGTCATTTATGTATATTGTGAATAGCAACGGTCCTACGACACTCCCCTGCGGCACACCTGAAATCTCTCTTACTTCGGAAGACGTCTCTCCATTTAGAATGACATGCTGCATTCTGCTATCTAGGGACTGTTCAATCCAATCACACAATTGGTTTGATAGTCCATATGCTCTTACTTTGTTCATTAAACGACTGTGGAGAACTGTGTCAAACGTCTTGCGGAAGTCAAGAAACACGGCATCTATCTGGGAACCCGTGTCTATGGCACTCTGAGTCTCGTGGACGAATAGCGCGAGCTGGGTTTCACACGATCGTCTTTTTCGAAACCCATACTGATTCCTACAGAGTAGATTTCTAGTCTCCAGAAAAGTTATTATACTCGAACATAATATGTGTTCCAAAACTCTACAACTAATCGACGTTAGAGATAGTACTGCACATCTGTTCGACGTCCCTTCTTGAAAACGGGGATGACCTGTGCCCTTTTCCAATCTTTTGGAACGCTACGTTCTTCTACAGACCTACAGTACACCGCTGCAAGAAAATTTGCAAATGAACTTAAAGAATGACGACACAGTATTGTAATTGCTCCTATTCAGTGGAGTCAGTGGTCTTCTCCCTTACTAATCTTACCAAAGCCTTCTGGAAAACTTCATCTTTGTGTTGATTTTAAATCCACTCTGAATCCGCAAGTAATAATTGATACTTATCCGTTGCCTCGCCCTGAGGAATTAATGCACAGGCTTGGTGCAGGTCGTTGTTTTTCAAAAATTGATTTATGCGATGCGCCTTTACAAATTTCGCTAGACGAGGAGTCTCAGAAAGTGTTTGTGGTCAACATACATTTAGGGTTGTTCAAATTTTCTTTCTTACCCTTTGGCAGCGCTTCTGCGCCTTCCATATTCCAATGCTACTTAGAACAGCTTACTGCAAAAGTTCTGTTCAAATTACTTGGACGATATTGCGGTGTTAGGACGTACACCGGAGTGTACATGACAGTAACTTTCGTACGCTTTTTAAAGTGCTTTCAGCTGCAGATTTGAAATGTCGCCTGGACAAATGTGCTTCCTTTCAGATTGAAATTCAGCACTTGGCCCATGTTCTTAATAGCCAAGGTGTTCAGGCAACCAGGATCTCCCTGTTCCGCGGAACGTGACGGAATTGCAGTCAGTTGTCGGGAAGTTGATATATAATATCCGGTTTATACCCAATGCAGCCCAGATCGTGGCTCCGTTGCATCGTTTCCGCCGGAAGAATGTGCCTTTTGTTTGGACCACAGAGTGTCAGGATGCATTACAGAAACTTAAAAATGCCTTTTCCTGTGACAGATGCCTTGTTAATATCCATCCCGCTCAGCTTGTAGTTTTGGCAGTGGACGCTTCTTCGCATGGAATCGGAGTTGTGCTTTCGCACAGATTTGGTTCACAGGACAGTCTGTTTACTTTCGCTTCCACGTTAATGACCAAGACTCAATGCAACTATTCCCAAATCGAGAAGGAAGCACTCGCTGTTCTCTATGGCACTGCAAAGTTTCACCATTATCTGTTTAGTCGGAAGTTGTGCCTAGTGACGGACCATAAGCCATTTCAGACTTTGTTTTATCGTCCAAATCTGTTCTGCCGTGCGAGGCTCAGAAGCTGCAACGTTGAGCTTTGTTATTGCTACAGTATCAGTACGAGATGTTGTACAGGCCCACGTCGAAGCATGCAAATGCCGACGCCCTTTCTGCCGCGCGGGATTAGCCGAGTGGTCTAAGGCGCTGCAGTCATGGACTGTGCGGCTGGTCCCGGCGGTGGTTCGAGTCCTCCCTCGGGCATGGGTGTGTGTGTTTGTCCTTAGGGTAATTTAAGTTAAGTAGTGTGCAAGCTTAGGGACTGATGACCTTAGCAGTTAAGTCCCATAAGATTTCACAGACATTTGAACATTTGAACGCCATTTCTCGCCTTCCAGTTGGTCCTGATTCTGAATTCGATGCTACTGCCGCAGCAGATGGGTAGATGACATAACTAATGAGGAGGTATTGAATAGAATTGGGGAGAAGAGGAGTTTGTGGCACAACTTGACAAGAAGAAGGGACCGGTTGGTAGGACATGTTCTGAGGCATCACGGGATCACAAATTTAGCATTGGAGGGCAGCGTGAAGGGTAAAAATCGTAGAGGGAGACCAAGAGATGAATACACTTAGCAGATTCAGAAGGATGTAGGTTGCAGTAAGTACCGAGAGATGAAGAAGCTTTCACAGGATAGGGTAGCATGGAGAGCTGCATCAAACCAGTCTCAGGACTGAAGACCACAACAACACAGCCGTAGCTTGTTGTCAGATCTGAACTTAGACTTTTCCACTGAACTATAGGAAAATTGCTGAGGATACAGAAGCAGATCCTGACTTGAAACCTTTTGCCGCACTACATCCGCACTGCTTGGCCTCGTTTAATGAAAAACATACAGAATTCTTTTGTGCGAAGATATTTTGCTCAGCGGCATAGTCTCTCCATCCATTACGGTGTGACTTTTTTGCAAAATGACTCTGTACAATAGCGTGTGCTTGTTCCTTAAGAGTTGCCAAAAGATGTGTTGCGATTGTTCCATCAAGGACATTGGGGAATTGCATCTAGAAAACAGTTAGCGCATCGGCACTGTACTTGGATGGGCATGGACGCCCACATTGAGAAGATGACGTCACAATGTCATGCTTGTGCTGAAGCTTGATCGAACCCGCCGCAAACGTTTTCAGCTTGGCCAAAGTCTCAATCGCAGTGGTAACGATTGCATATTAACTTGCTGGTCCCTTTTGGACCTTATTGTTGTGGACTCTTTTAGCAAATATCTTTTTAACCTTATGTCGCCCATGTTGGACTATTTTTAAGGAGAGTGCGACTATTTTGACAATAAAAGTTCAAATAAAACAATTTATCTGCTTCAGTCACTTTTTATTTTCTCCCACGATGCGTTTAGAGAGTTTATACTCTTATCTTTAGGTGGAAAACAGTGATATCTTGTTACATGTGTAGCAGCCGGATGCAGCTAGTTGTTTGTTTTTGTTTTATTTTGCTACAAAAAGTATAACAGGCACTTGTTGTCGTCATATAGCGCTAAGATTATACATTTGAAATGGTGATGGAGTTACATACAATCTGTTTTTGTAGAAAAATGAAACTGAAACAAACATCTAGCTGTATCCAGCTGGTACACATGTAACAAGATATCGCTGTTTTCCATCTGAAACTGAGAGTATAAGCCGGCCGGTGTGGCCGAGCGGTTCTAGACGCTTCAGTCTGGAACCGCGCGATCGCTACGGTCGCAGGTTCGAATCCTGCACCGGGCATGGATTTGTGTGGTGTCCTAAGGTTACTTAGGTTTAAGTAGTTCTAAGTTCTAGGGGACTGATTACCTAAGAAGTTAAGTCCCATAGTGCTCAGAGACATTTGAACCATTTTTTTTTTTTTTTTGAGAGTATAAACTCTTGAAACGCGTGGGGGAGAAAATAAAAAGTGACTGACACAGATAAATTGTTTTATTTGAACTCTTTTTAAAATATCCTTTTGCAGTGCCCATGAACTCGACTACGTCGCGTAGTACCATTCAGGCTTTGTCATCTATTTTTTTGTTTGGAAGGTTTGCCTGAAGTGTTGGTTACAGACAACGCACCACAATTTACGGCTCAGGACTTTGAACGGTTTTGTATTGCCAGTTGTATCACTCACCTTACCAGTGCTCCATTTCATCCTCAGTCGAACGGAGAAGTTGAACGATTTGTGCGTACATTCGAGCAACGGATGAACAATCTACGTGCCTCTCACACACGGGAGCAAAAACTGCTGCTCTTCCTCGCAACGTACCGCTTCCAGTCCCTCGACGGTCCGTCACCGGCGGAGCTTCTACTTCGTCGGCGTCACCGCACGCCCCTCCAGTAGCTGCACTCACCATAGTGCAATGCGCCGCCCACGCTCCGCAAGTATCGCTTTGCGCCTAATGATTCTATTCTTTTGGTCGCGCCAGAAGCTGAGAGAGGGGGAGCGATTCTTCCAAATTTGGGCATTTGCATGTATTTAATTCAAGGTACTGCTGGGTTGCAGACCCGCAATCAGAACCAGATTCGTACTTGTCGATGGCGAAATTTTTGCGTGCATTTTCCGTCCCCAGATTCGCATCCTACCTTGATCTTGTCGCCAGCGCGGCAGCCCACGGGTGCCTCTTCGACGGTGTGCGGACATCTGCCACGCCGGACTTGTGCCACGATTTTACCCGCTCCGAAGGGTTGGGTCCCTTGTCTCCCCCTCCTCCTCCCCCTCCTCCCCCTCCTCCAACCCTCCTCCTCCTCCTCCTCCTCCCCATCGCTTAGGGCCGGCAAACCGGCCTGCGTTAGCTGGCCGGACATCCCCGGTATCCGGCCCGCCAAATATTTGAGGTGGTGCCTATACTGCCAACAATTGAGTTTCGAGGCCTATCGTGACCAATACACCACGACATTGTCGGAGCTCTATCTTTACAAAGCGGAAGGTCATGGTTAAACTTGTGGCTATCCACAATAAACAGACAGACCATTATCCGTTCGATAGTGAAAAGAAAAAACGGCTAACAGACTAGTTTGGCGAAAACATTTTAAGTAAAAAATATTCTTTGCATTTTATTCTACTCACGAGTCTGGTGCAAGTCTTTCAAATGGACGCCATTTCGGCGACTAGCCTTAGTAATCAATCATTATGGAAGATGCTTCTTAAGCAAGGTTTCACTTTCTTTACGTATTTCGATTTTCAGATTTTCCTTGTCTCTTCGAATTCAAACTTTGAATTGTCCCACATCTACTAGTACAGCGCATAAAACACTAAAAAACTTGTGAGACACTCGCAACATAGACACAATCACGCAACAGAACTATCAAATATATGCTCTGGCTTTGCTACTCGCTACAAGACTACATAACTAAACTTATTGTTGCGCTGCTTGAAATAACAATGCGTTGACATACTCTACCTCTGTTACGTCTTGCAGTAATAGTGTTGCTAACAATGATTTTGAGATTTCGTTAACTTTGCAGGACGCTTTCGTGAAGAATGTGCAGTGACATACTTTTTTGTCCGTGAAATTCGCTAGAATAGAATATGCCAGAAATTCGGTCAGGTACGTCCACCAATCAAAATTATGTAATTAAATAAAAATCGTAGTTCGTTTCAGTGCTATCTATTCCCACAACCTTAGATTTTTGCGATTTCATCTTTCCTTTAGCCTTACATTTTGGTGATCATGGAGTGCTACGGTTCTTTAATCCCACTAGGTAAATCTTGGCCCTTATGACTTCGTGGAGGAGTCAATGTGGCCCGCAGACTAAAACGTTTGGAGACCCCTGGTCTAAATTATACTTGCCTTTTTCGATGCTCCTGCAGCAGCTTTCTGTCGTGTTTTGTGTACCATGGGGGATCAGTCCCGTCTCTTATTAATTTATTTGGTATGAATCTCTCAAGTGCTGTTGATACTATTTCTTTGTACTTAAGCCACATATGGTCTTCACTTACATAGTTTGGAAGGATTGGAGACTGTCTCTTAGAAAGACGTCAACCGAATTTTTAGTTGCTTTTATAAATAGATGTATTTCGCGTTTAGCTTTGGTGAATTTCTTTGATACGGAATTGAGCCTCGCTACGATTGTGTATTCACTAATCCCTGGATCCGTCGTGATGCTCAGGATTATTTGTAGCTAAGAGGTCAAGTGTGTTTTCGTAACCATTTACAATTTGAATGGCCTCGTGAACTAATTCTTCAAAATAATTTTTAAAAAAGCATTTAGAACAATTACGGAAGTTGTTTTCTATCTGCAATACGTTCTGAAAATGTATTTTTGCCAACATACGGAAGGTAGATTGAAGTCACTGCCAACTATAATTGTATGAGTAGGGTACCTATTTGTGATGAGACTCAAGTTTCCTTTGAACTGTTCAGCAACTGTTTCATCTGAGACCGGGGGGTCGGTAAAAGAAGCCAGTTATTAATTTATTCCGGTTGTCGAATATAGCCTCTGCCCATACTAAGTCACAGGAACTATCAGCTTCAATGTCGCTTCTGAGCTGGAACACACATTACATAATTTTTGCCATCCGGAGTGGCCGTGCGGTTCTAGGCGCTGCAGTCTGGAGCCGAGCGACCGCTACGGTCGCAGGTTCGAATCCTGCCTCGGGCATGGATGTGTGTGATGTCCTTAGGTTAGTTAGGTTTAATTATTTCTAAGTTCTAGGCGACTGATGACATAAGAAGTTAAGTCGCATAGCCGTCAGAGCCATTTTTGAACATTATTTTTCCTTACGTTGTGCTTCTTGTTTCTGTTGTAGTGCAGATCATTACAATTACGGCTTTTCCCTCCAAAACCTAGGATGCTTTCTCTGTTGTTGTTGTTGTGGTCTTCAGTCCTGAGACTGGTTTGATGCAGCTCTCCATGCTACTCTATCCTGTGCAAGCTGCTTCATCTCCCAGTAACTACTGCAACCTAAATCCTTCTGAATCTGCTTAGTGTATTCATCTCTTGGTCTCCCTCTACGATTTTTACCCTCCACGCTGCCCTCCAATACTAAATTGGTGATCCCTTGATGCCTCAGAACATGTCCTACCAACCGATCCCTTCTACTCGTCAAGTTGTGCCACAAATTTCTCTTCTCCCCAATCCTATTCAATACCTCCTCATTAGTTATGTGATCTACCCATCTAATCTTCAGCATTCTTCTGTAGCACCACATTTCAAAAGCTTCTATTCTCTTCTTGTCCAAACTATTTATCGTCCATGTTTCACTTCCATACATGGCTACACTCCATACAAATACTTTCAGAAACGACTTCCTGACATTTAAATCTATACTCGATGTTAACAAATTTCTCTTCTTCAGAAACGCTTTCCTTGCCATTGCCAGTCTACATTTTATATCCTCTCTACTTTGACCATCATCAGTTATTTTGCTCCCCAAATAGCAAAACTCCTTTACTACTTCAAGTGTCTCATTTCCTAATCTAATTCCCTCAGCATCACGCGACTTAATTCGACTGCATTCCATTATCCTCGTTTTACTTCTGTTGATGTTCATCTTATATCCTCCTTTCAAGACACTATCCATTCCATTCAACTGCTCTTCCAAGTCCTTTGCTGTCTCTGACAGAATTACAATGTCATCGGCAAACCTCAAAGTTTTTATTTCTTCTCCATGGATTTTAATACCTACTCCGAATTTTTCTTTTGTTTCCTTCACTGCTTGCTCAATATACAGATTGAATAACATCGGGGAGAGGCTACAACCCTGTCTCACTCCCTTCCCAATCACTGCTTCCCTTTCATGTCCCTCGACCCATATAACTGCCATCTGCTTTCTGTACAAGTTGTAAATAGCCTTTCGCTCCCTGTATTTTACCCCTGCCACCTTCAGAATTTGAAAGAGAGTATTCCAGTCAACATTGTCAAAAGCCTTCTCTAAGTCTACAAATGCTATGACCCTGTAAATACCAGAGCTAAACAATGTAGAACAACAACGAACGTTACAAGCATAGCATTCTGTATTACTTCATTTCCTTATTTCTAACATTTTAAAATTGTACGTCGACTTTAGATGACATGTCAATCATAGATGTTCTTATCTCTGTTTATTGAACGTATTTTCAGTCATGTTTTGAACATTGTCCCGCTACACTTTATTAACTAATGTTTCGCGGCAAGGGATATCGCATTTTGGAGAGCAAATTAATATGGAGTATGTCGTTCTTCTTTTGAAACATTCACATACCCATTTCTTCTTTCCTTGTTGTATTTTGGGCATGCAGTTGTAGTAATTAAAGTAGGCACAAATGCAGTGATCAAAAAGAAATGATTAGCGTACATTCGCAATCTCTTTACATCGTTCCTTTCTTTTCTCTCCCATGGCGATGGACTGTTTCTATCGCAATCAGTAAGCGTGAAAGGAAGCTACCGTACAGACAGAGGAATCTATATTTATACTTGGCAGAACTAATTACATACTGACATAAACGTCGGTATTGCTTTCGTTTCCCAAAATTTACAAATATTTCGATTTCGGAAAAGAAGCTCTGTATTTGGCCAAGATGTCGAAGAAGCAGGTCCCTTACGTACTGATTGTATCGAGTAAGATGTGGAGACGGTGGTTTGAAAGCGTACGGAAGAAGTACGAGGAAGGGCGCCCCTTACCTGAGGGATCGCTACCTGGCGAAGGGGCAAGTGTTGCAAATGTCCGGCGTGGCAAATGTCCGGCATTCCTCTTCGGCACTGCCTGCGGAACTGATGGAGCTGCACCCATCGCCTTCGCCGGCGCAGCAGCTCAACTTACTGCGCTCGTCCCGGCGCCCGCCGAGGACCCGGGCGGTCGTCGTCGTCATCACCGAAGCCACCTTCTCCGTTTTTCGTCAGACCGGCTCAGGAAGAGGGTGGGCGCCTTTCCGGACGTTCTCCGACTGATGTTCCCCTCGGAGTGCCAGACGGATATCGGTGTGTGGCCGGGAGCTCGGCATCGATCCCAGTTGTGGCTCCCGGTTCCTCACGCCATCCAATTTCCTGCCTCCCCTCCCCCTCCCCCGTTGTCGTAAGATGGCTTCCTACACGACAACGGTGCGGCGTTTTTTTGGGAGGGAGGGGGGGGGGAGGGGGAGAAGGAGGAATATGCAGTCCTAAAGTGTCGACTGCACACTGACCAGCGCAACATCACGAAACGGCCTCAAGAAGGTGCTGACCCATGCACCAGTGGAAAGAGTGGCCAGTGCATCACCTCCATGAAGACAGAGTTCAGCGCCCTCTGTCAACGCTGGTTTAACCAGCCGCCCATTGCTAGTCACTCCAGTTCGGTTGCAGACTTGAGAGCATCAGTAGTGAGTATGAGCAAGGTGATACTTAGCCTAAATTCTGCCTATAGTAATAGGGAATACCATTCTTGTATGTAGGAGGTAAAGGAAGCACAGGAATCAAGAGAAGTTAACTTTATTTTCTTTTTAGAAATAAAGACTGATTTGTACAGATGATTTTTGATACCTGCCACCGGCTTCACAACTTTCTCCTTCCTTGCTTGTGTCGATGCTGATTCCCAAAGTAGCTGACACATCATCCAAAGACAGATGATGCCATAGAGGAATGACCCCAGAGATGAACGACCCTGGAAATGATAACTCCAGACAGAGTTGAATCTAGACGTGGATGACCCCAGAAACTGATGACTCCAGAGATGGATGAAGGCCAGCCATGGAGGGGTCAGTGCAGTGAAACTGAGCTGGAGCCCTGAGGCCAACTGATGCCCATAGCAGTGCCACTTTTGAAAAGAGGGCCTACCATGGCTGCAACATGCGAATGGAAGAGAAAGCACCATCAGGAAGCTTTGGGAGGGTGGTAGTCAGATGATAGACAAGACTCAAAGTGCCATGATCATCAGCTGTTCAGGTATTGGGATGAGAACGCGCAAAGAAAATTGGTTAACCTTCGTGCCAACGATGAAAATGCGCAGAGCAACGTGGAAACTGCATCATCAATAATGGAAAGAGATGTTACAAATAGGAGTTTTATCCACGTTGCCAGCCTGTTATGGCAGACGAGAGGAGAATGCCATGGCCAAAACTATCTTCATCATCAATTTCTGTAGACACGCCTCCCATGGAAAAGGCCTGCTACGGCTACAATATGTAAATCAACAGAAAGCAGCATCGGGAAGAGCTGGAGAGGGTAGCAGCCAGATGCCTGTGGACAGGAAATGACACTTGTTAACTCAGGCAAAATTACAGGTAGAAGCAACACTACAAGTTACTGTACAGGTCTAATGGCAGGCACAGGAAGAGATAGCACTGTCAAGTAACTATGTGGGACGGTTCGTGAGGAAGTCTTGGCACAGTGAACTGTAGCATGGGGCCTTGGCTTGCAAGTCGGTGTTTGCTACGATGATGGCTGGCGTAAGTTCTGCTGAGATGGAGGTATGCAGCGTGAACTATTTTCAGTCATGTGACTTATGGATGGAAATGGTTCCATACTGGCTGTGCCTCCTGTCATTCATTGGAATGCCGTCAGAAAGTGGTGATGTCCTGAGTTGCCACGACAATGAATTGCACTGTCGGTCTTGTGCTGCCTTGCTAGCCAGAACTGTTGTCATTGTAACTGGCTTGCAGACACCTGTGCCTATAGTGGGCAGAACCTGAATCTAGAACACCTGCGGAGCATGATCGTGTGTGTTGTTGCAGTGCAGTCAGAGTGTAGGTATGGATACTACACAAACAAATCAGGCATGTTCATTCACAGAGTGGTCATGCATGTGTTCGAACATGATATTTCCTTTCTGCCATTCTGTCACTTCTCTACTTCAACCCATCTTATTGCACTGATACCATACAGCCTATTCAAACACAGACACCACTTGTCCGCCTTAACTTAGTCAGTGGAGGAGGTTTACATGACCGCCTGGTTCCAGTACTACACTACCAGTAATCTATTGTACTTCAAAGCAACCTATGCGTTCTTTTAAGGAAGTGAATGTTTTGTCCAGTGAGTTCAGTTACTGGTTCTGTCAGTCCCTCGTCCTCGAAAAGCTTGTCGGCGTGCTTCTTTACAGTTTAACTCTGTTTTTAGGGAATGCACAGTCAGTGCTGCATCTCTCAGCAATGTTGGAAGTTTTGTCAAGCAGGTTGCCAAATGAGCCATTGATGTTTAGCAATTTGTGATAATGCTGTTCCTATTTGGTAGTAGTAGTGTCGTGTGACTAGGGCCTCCCGTCGGGTAAACCGTTCGCCTGGTGCAAGTCTTTCGATTTGAAGCCACTTCGGCGACTTCCGCGTCGATGGGGATGAAATGATGATGATTAGGACAACACAACACCCAGTCCCTGAGCGGAGAAAATCTCCGACCCAGCCAGGAATCGAACCCGGGCCTGAGGATTGACATTCTGTCGCGCTGACCACTCAGCTACCGGAGGCGGACTTCCTATCAGGTCATACACAGGTATAATGTAAATACTCTCAGATTGCAAGGCCTTAGGCATTAAGTAATGGGGAAAGGCTGGTCCTGGTGCCGGTGGCAGAAGGACATTTTTAATTTTTTAAAAAAAAAAAAAAGAGGTGGAGCCCCTCCACGCCCACACCGGCATGATGGCCAACACAAAAGGTCTACTGCCATCTCTGCATAAGGATTAGTATTCACTAAAGTGAGGTGTCGCAGGATGTGGGTACTGCGATGTTTGCGTACGTCTGGTTAAGATTAACCATTAATACGCGCTCATCTGGAGATAGATTGGTCGAAATCTGACGAAGGGTAGCGGTTTTAAGGGCAGAGGAAAAAAAGTGCCAAGGCAAGAGCCAAGGGAAAAAAACCTCTGCGATAGTTAGGTCGGGTGGTAAGAGCAGTAGCGGTTGTCTTGCTGCCTGTGATAGGTTGTGCAAGGATAGGCTTTGTTAGTAGTGGGTATCATGCATGTCGATACCTTGACGTTGTGCGTTTGTGCTGCTCGGCGGCTGGCGCTGGGTGCTGGTACAGAGTCCTCGGTCAGCGTCAGCAACCTGCAACAGTTAGGTTTGTTATCGATCTTGTGTCCGATAGGTCATATACCGGAAGCATAGTGTGAGGGAATGTTGGCGGTTTGTTTGTGCGTCTGTGGGCGAGCTCGTCGGTGTCCCTGCTGTGGCCAGTTGGTCGGCTCTAATAGCAGCTGGTAGTTGCCAGTCAGTGTTGCTGATGTGCAGGGGCTTACCGACGCTTGTCGCTGTTTGTGTGGTGTCACAGCCAGACACCACCCGTGCTAGGTGGTAGCTTAAATCGGCCGCGGTCCTGTAGTACATGTCGGACCCGCGTGTCGCCACTGTGTGATCGCAAACCTAGCGCCACCACAAGGCAGGTCTCGAGGGACTGACTTCAACTCAGCCCAGTTGTACGGACGACAGAGCTAGCGACTAGGCGTACGAAGCCTTTCTCTCTCATTAGCCGAGAGACAGAATAGCCTTCAGCTAAGTTAATGGCTACGAACTAGCAAGGCGCCATTAGCCTTACAGTGATTGTAATTAGAGTCTCACTTGTGTTCACCATAGAGATGTACAAGAAGAAATTAAAGATAAGTATATGAGAAACTCCGTTCTTTTCTTCATAGCATTAATTACGTATCCTGTTCCAGTACTTCACGCCCGTCTGCGTTAGTCTCGCGTGCCCTTTAAGCCACCTCTAGCTACAAGGTGTTGGCCCAGCTGCCGACACATCAGTTTGCGTATGTTAGTTTACCATAGGTGGTTATGCCCTAGTTAGCAGTGTCTTTGGACGCTTGTGTTTCCACCTGTGGTTGTGATCGTAGTTTCACAGAGTGAGGATGAAAGGATTGTTCGACTGTCTCGAGTTCCTGTATAGTCGTGTGGCGTGTTTTTTGAATACTTCCTTGAGGGTATCAAGGCGGTATTCATGGTGAAGATCCACGGTGCGTGTGTAGCGTGAAGCATTGCTAATGATTCGTAGCACCTTGTTCTGTATGATCTGCAGGCGGCGCAGTCGTGTGGGAGCTGCATATCCCCAGACGGGAGCTGCGTACGTCATCAGAGGTCTAATCAGTGTCATGTATAAGGACCTCGACACCCTCCTATTCAGTGTGCTTTCCCTGTTGAGCATTGGGTAGAGCTGTTTGAGCCTCGCGTGCGCTCGGTTGGCAACGTATTCGATGTGGTCCCCCCATGTAAGTTTCCGGTCCAGCCAGACACCAAGGTATCTGACTTTCTCTCGGAAACGTATTGGGCGTGTATGTAATGTTATTGGTCTACAGTGTTGGTGTTTGCGCAGCAGTTTCGGTCTGCGTGTGAAAAGAACTGCTTCGCACTTGTCGACGTTTACTTTAATACGCCATCGCTCCACCCAAGGCTCAGCTGTTATGAGTGCTGTCTGTATTCGTGAGTTGATGTTCGACGGTTTCCAGTCTTGCGCGAGGATGGCTGTGTCATCCGCGTAGACGGCTAACGTCGTGTTTCGTGTCGCTGGGAAGTCATTAATGTACAGGTTAAACAAGATGGGCCCTAGGATGCTTCCTTGGGGTACTCCAGCTTGGATACCGTGTTGTGTTGATTGTTTATCCTGCACGTTAGTGTTGAAACATCTGTTCGTGAGATATGAGTGTATGAGACGTACGAGTCCGTCCGGGAAACCAGCTTCGCTTAGTTTGCATATGAGTCCGTTGTGCCAGAGACGATCGAAAGCCTTTTCGATGTCTAGGAACTCGGCCCCTGTGGCTTTGTTCATGTTGTAGCCGTGTGTTATATGTTCGACTACGCGGAGGAGTTGTTGTGTTGTCGAGTGGTGATTCCTAAAGCCGAATTGCTCCGGTCTTAGGGTGTTGTTGGCGATGCAATGCCTAGTGATACGTTTTAGTATTACCTTCTCAACAATCTTGCTGAGCGAGCACAGCAGACTGATGGGTCGGTAATTTTGTGGGAGGGAGTGGTCTTTCCCTGGCTTCCTGAACATCAGGACCTTGGCCGGGACAGGCAACCCACAAGGTTAAATACAAGGTCACCACGTCCGTCTCCCAACCTCCAATTGCTCTAGGCCAATTGAGTGAGATAAAAATGGTGGGAATTTCACAAACGGGTGTTCCTATTGGCCAAGAAAGCTTGTACAGCCATCATGGTTACCAAATGGGGTCTGGAAAGATGGTCCAGGTTGCATGAGTAACAGGTTTGCTCCCAGTGGCGAGAAATTAAAAAAAAATGAGAGTTGTGGTGTTGTCCTACTGGTTATTACCATATTATTTTGCTCTAAATTATTACCCGACGTATTATCCCGATTTATGACTCAGTGAAGACTTCCCAGGATCCCGTGTCACCTGTATCACCATAATTCATCACTCAATTAGTATAAGTTTTCATGCAAATCGTCATTATACAAATGCATCATAATATGTTTGTTAAAACAATTACCATTGAATCATCATCACAATGGACATAGACCCATGTAAAAGTGTCTGGAATTCCATTACCACACTGCCTGCACACTTCAAGTACACTCAGGCCACTGAACAGTCACAATGGTCCATGTTTAACATTATCCCCATGCAGGTAGGTGCTTGTTTATGAGGTCATGCTGTATCACCTGATGTGGGAGGAAGGAGTGGAGTAATTATGAAGTCTTTATTAGAAACAACCACACTGAACGATGGGTGCGGAGCAATAGTAGAATTACCATGCAATACAGCTTGCGCCGTGCTGGGAGAGAGACGGCTGGTGCTGACCAGGCTGTGGAATGTCACACTCGCCCTGCGCTGCCCACTTATACCTGGAGACAGTAGCCATAGGCAGAGTTTAGAGTCTCATTGACATATTACCCACACACACAGAAGTGGCCCACCAACACTAGCCCTTCCAGACAGCTCACAAGCCTGCAAGTATCCTACAAGTTTTCTGTTAAGAAAAATACATCCATACTGGGTGGGCCAAAAGCCACTACCCATACTAACCCATTCAGAACATTAAGGTAATCTTGTTTGTTTGTGGTAATTATAGATACAAAACACCAGAGTGAAGTGCTATATTTTTTCAGATAATTATTAATACAAACCCAACTCCAGCTCACATTACTTTCAAGATGATGGAGCCCCACCACATTACGCAACAGCTGTGCGAAACTAGGATGATGAGGCATTTGGTGGGAAAGTTACTGGACAGCAGGGCAAGGGAAATTCCATTCAGATCTCCTGACGCTTCTTTTTGGGTTATGATAAAGACAAAGTATATGCTACAAAAGCGCAAATAATCGAGGACTTGAAAAAAGCTATTTACAATATTTTTGAAGTCATTGATTCTAATAATCCACTAATATTGTACGGTACCAGATTTCTTAGCCTATTTTTGCTCAATGTTTTACATGTTTATGAGTCAACCAGTTGAAGTTATCAAGTAGAGTAATGCCCACAAACAGAAGATCAGTACAAAATATAACTACTTCGAGAAAAGAACAAAATTAAAACCGACAGATAGAAGCCCATACTTGAATGATTTGATTTGGTTTAACAGATTATAGAAGTGTATAAGAACATGTAAGATAATTGATTTTAACATGAAATTAAAGTCTTTTCCGACAGGGAAATATTTATATTCGTTCAACGAATGCTAAGAGACTGCTTGTGATATGAGCTGGTAACATATCAACCATAAAATAATAAATGCATAAAACAGAACTAAGAAGCAATAATTGCAGTATGTAACTATTTTGTAAATGTAAGTGTAACTATTTTTCATATTATTATTTCTGACGTTTGCAAAAGCCGTCATTTTGCTGGCTCCTTGGAAATAAAATGTAAATAAATAAACAAGTATTTACTTGAGTCCACGTCCTACACCAATCACCGGTTCCTTATTTTTTACCTGCGATGTAGTTGGTTTGTCCTTCATGACGGATGAACTTTTTTGACAGTACGTCACTGCCGACAGTTTCCCACCACCTGGAGCATTGTTCTCCTTAGTTCCAATGTGCATCATTGAAGGTTAATTTTAACATGATGATTAAAGAGAAAATTCAATCCTAGGATCGCGCAGTACCCTCCCCTTTTGCCGTTTGTCGTTTTTATTCCTTGCAAAGCAAAGACAGCCGTTTGCCTTGCAGACAAAACTAAAGGTCGTGTCACACGGCCCAAAATTTTTCGCTATTACTTGAATAGCAGTGAGTAATCGCTTCATGTGACGAAGTACTTGCTGCTACTGAGTCGACTAGCAGCTATTAAAACTAGCGGCGACTGGGTTTTAGGTTGTTCAATTGAAATAGCCGCACGTGGCGGTCATGTGACCTCTGTCACCGCTACAAAATGCAGTTGTCACCTCGTTTGACAGCTCAAATGTTCAAATGTGTGTGAATACCTAAGGGACCAAACTGCTGAGTTCATCGGTCCCTAGACTTACACACTACTTAAAATAACTTACCCTAAGGACAACACACACACCCATGCCTGTGGGAGGACTCGAACCTCCGGCGGGACGGGCCGCACAATTCGTGACATGGCGCCTCTAACCGCGCGGCCACTCCGCACGGCGTTTGACAGCTCATTCGCGCTCACTTCTTATCAGATGTGACGTTCCACTTTCTTTGATTGGTACCCCGGTTTTGTTTTGTTTACGTGTCTTCATCGTGATGATGGAAACCCAGGAAGGAAATTTGAGAAACTTGTCAGGCAACGATTTTTTGAAATTTTCTGATGATTATTGGAAATATGAATGACTAAGGGAGGCAAATTACAATAACTACATGGAGAAGAATGTGCGGCAAAATATTTGAATATTACTTGTAGAATGAAAGTGGATTGCACATTCGCTCTAAAGAACACCTGAGGAAAAAAATCAAGAACGTTAAGGGCGCATACAGAAATGAATTAAACGAAGTGAAGAAATCCTTGAAAAGTGGCGAGGGAGCTGAAGATGTCTATCAACCTTACTTATTTTGGTTCAACGAACTTCGAGTCAACTGCTTTCTTTGCCTCACTGCTGCCAACATCAGCTACACTCCTGGAAATGGAAAAAAGAACACATTGACACCGGTGTGTCAGACCCACCATACTTGCTCCGGACACTGCGAGAGGGCTGTACAAGCAATGATCACACGCACGGCACAGCGGACACACCAGGAACCGCGGTGTTGGCCGTCGAATGGCGCTAGCTGCACAGCATTTGTGCACCGCCGCCGTCAGTGTCAGCCAGTTTGCCGTGGCATACTGAGCTCCATCGCAGTCTTTAACACTGGTAGCATGCCGCGACAGCGTGGACGTGAACCGTATGTGCAGTTGACGGACTTTGAGCGAGGGCGTATAGTGGGCATGCGGGAGGCCGGGTGGACGTACCGCCGAATTGCTCAACACGTGGGGCGTGAGGTCTCCACAGTACATCGATGTTGTCGCCAGTGGTCGGCGGAAGGTGCACGTGCCCGTCGACCTGGGACCGGACCGCAGCGACGCACGGATGCACGCCAAGACCGTAGGATCCTACGCAGTGCCGTAGGGGACCGCACCGCCACTTCCCAGCAAATTAGGGACACTGTTGCTCCTGGGGTATCGGCGAGGACCATTCGCAACCGTCTCCATGAAGCTGGGCTACGGTCCCGCACACCGTTAGGCCGTCTTCCGCTCACGCCCCAACATCGTGCAGCCCGCCTCCAGTGGTGTCGCGACAGGCGTGAATGGAGGGACGAATGGAGACGTGTCGTCTTCAGCGATGAGAGTCGCTTCTGCCTTGGTGCCAATGATGGTCGTATGCGTGTTTGGCGCCGTGCAGGTGAGCGCCACAATCAGGACTGCATACGACCGAGGCACACAGGGCCAACACCCGGCATCATGGTGTGGGGAGCGATCTCCTACACTGGCCGTACACCACTGGTGATCGTCGAGGGGACACTGAATAGTGCACGGTACATCCAAACCGTCATCGAACCCATCGTTCTACCATTCCTAGACCGGCAAGGGAACTTGCTGTTCCAACAGGACAATGCACGTCCGCATGTATCCCGTGCCACCCAACGTGCTCTAGAAGGTGTAAGTCAACTACCCTGGCCAGCAAGATCTCCGGATGTGTCCCCCATTGAGCATGTTTGGGACTGGATGAAGCGTCGTCTCACGCGGTCTGCACGTCCAGCACGAACGCTGGTCCAACTGAGGCGCCAGGTGGAAATGGCATAGCAAGCCGTTCCACAGGACTACATCCAGCATCTCTACGATCGTCTCCATGGGAGAATAGCAGCCTGCATTGCTGCGAAAGGTGGATATACACTGTACTAGTGCCGACATTGTGCATGCTCTGTTGCCTGTGTCTATGTGCCTGTGGTTCTGTCAGTGTGATCATGTGATGTATCTGAGCCCAGGAATGTGTCAATAAAGTTTCCCCTTCCTGGGACAATGAATTCACGGTGTTCTTATTTCGATTTCCAGGAGTGTATATAACAGTTGTGACGCTGTTGATTGCGAGGTATTTCAGTAGTCTTATTTTAATTTCACATTCCTTGCTACAGATAAGTGTCACATTGTAAGATGACCGTAAGTACAATGCGTTTTAACGAATCCATGTTGTTTACGTGTGTAATTTTTACTGTAGCAGCTCAGGTCCACTTGGCGTCCTTGTCCAGCACAGTGCCATCCTGGCAACGCTGCGAGACTAAGAATAATTTCATTACAACAATGTTCAATACTTATAACTGACAGCAGCATGCTTTTTGTACATATGTGCCACTACCACACACGTATCCCAAAACACCACTGCCACTGTCACAGTGGAAATCTGCCTCGCTTCTTGCTGCCGAAGTGTGTACCGCACCACTAACTTCATTGTTTCAGCAAGCTAACCTGCCTCAAAACAACGCATTGACCTTGATGTATCATTACAATGACAACATCCCACGCTCAGCTGCTGCAATACACCGCTCAGGTTCACACTAGTACACTCATATACGGTCGACGTGTTACTTTATCGTCTTTATGAGCAAGATCCAGTCTCTCGGGTCGAGCTTATAACCACTTTCATATTATACTACATATTCGTACAACATGTAGAGAAAATCTGTAACCAAACCAACAGGTACCTGCATACAGGCTCACTCACTACGCTGCTTATTGCAACTTTGCTTACGAGTCTATTCATCACACCTATTTTGCTCTTCCAGCAATTTAACCTTCACGGCCTGGTCCGTTGCTCCCTTTCCTCTTAACTATAAATTTAGACAGAGGTGGCAAAAGTCATGGACTACCTCCTAATATCGTGTCGGACCTCTTTTTGTCCAGAATGGTGCTGCAACTCGACGTGGCATGAGTCATTGAAAGTTCCATACAGACATATTGAATCATGTTGCCTCTGTAGCTGTCCACAATTGCGAAAGTGTTGCTAGTGGAGGATTTTGTTCGTGAACTGACTTCTATGTTCTACGGTATTCATATCGGGCGAACTGATGGCCAAATCATTCGTTTGGACTGTTCAGAATGTTCTTCAAACCAATCGTGAACAACTGTGGCCTGTCGACATGACGCACTGTCATCCATAAAAATTCCACCGTTGTTTGGGAACATGAAGTCCATGAATGACTGCAAATGTCTCCAATTAACCGAACGTAACAATTTACAGTCAATGATTGGTTCAGTTGGACCAGAGGACCCGGTCCATTCCATCCATCTAAACACAGTCCACACCATTAAGGAGCCACCATCAGCTTGCACAGTGCTTGTTGACTGCTTGGGTCCATGACTTCGTGGGATCTGCGCCACACTCGAACCCTACCATCAAAACTTACTAACTGAAATTGAGACTCATCTGATTAGGCCATGGTTTTCTAGTCGTCTCGGGTCCCACCAATGTGCTCAGGAGGCCAGGAAAGGCACTACAGGCGAAGTCTTGCCGTTAGCAAAGACCCGCGCGTCGATCGTCTGCTGCCATAGCCCATTAACGGTCGGCTCTGTGGCCGAGCGGTTCTAGGCGCTTCAGTCCGGAACCGCGCGACTGCTACTGTCGCAGGTTCGAATCCTGCCTCGGGCATGAATGTATGTGATGTCCTTAGGTTAGTTAGGTTTAAGTAGTTCTAAGTTCTAGGGGACTGATGACCTCGGATGTTAAGTCCCATAGTACTCAGAGCCATTTGAACCATTTGAACCCATTAACGCCGAATTCTGCCGCCCTGTTTTAAAGGATACGTTCGTGTCCGCAGCTCGTGGTCGTGCGGTAGCGTTCGCGCTTCCCACGCCCGGGTTCCCGGGTTCGATTCCCGGCGGGGTCAGGGATTTTCTCTGCCTCGTGATGACTGGGTGTTGTGTGCTGTCCTTAGGTTAGTTAGGTTTAAGTAGTTCTAGGGGACTGATGACCATAGATGTTAAGTCCCACAGTGCTCAGAGCCATTTGAACCATTTGATACGTTCGTCGTAAGTCCCACATTGACTTCTGCAGCTATTTCATGCTGTGTTGCTTGTCTGTTGGCACTGATAATTCTAAGCAAATGCCGCTACTCCCGGTCGTTATGTGAAGGCTTTCGGTACTGTTTTGTCCATGGTGAGAGATAAAGCTTGAAATTTGGTATTCTCGGTGCATTCTTGGCACTGTGGATCTCGGCGTACTGAATTCCCTCACGATTGTCGAAATGGAATGTCCCATGCGTCCAGCTCTAACTACCATTCAGCGTTGAAAGTGTGTTAATTTCCGTTGTGTGGCCATAATCACATCGGAAACGTTTTGCCTCACCTGAGTACAAACAACAGCTCCGCCAGTGCACTGCCCTTTTATATTTGTGTATGTGATGCTACCACCATCTGTATATATGCATATCACTATTCCATGACTTTTGCCACCTCAGTGTACATCTTTTCTGCATTCACATTACAAGGCTACAGTCTGACTTTTGTTATGTTTTAGGGATCCAGTCTAGTGGTATCTGTACTATTTATGCTGACGCCTGGCTCTCCGCCTCAAAAGAATAAAAGCTACTCCGCAGAGCAGAGTTAGAGCCACTGCGGTACTTGCTACTGCAGCACTCAAAATCACTATTACGCCTCGTTGTCCTTCTCTGAACTGTTCCATGTGCTGCTTTAACTGATCGTTTCAAATACGGCCTTCCTGCATAGTAATGAATCGACTCGGGAAATGGATTATGTCAGGTTCTTGAGTTTGATTTACAAATGTTATATTCGATGCTGGCAATAATTCCAAAGGCACATCTGGTAAGATGATCGTTTGTGTGATTCCTGTAATCAAGGCTGGTAGATGGAAGGCTGACCCTATTATGTCGCATGTAGTCCCACTGATTAATTATCCACTTACCTTAAGTTCAATCCATTTGGCCCCCCTGCTCGTAACAACTCGCCACTATTACCCTATCACCATAAGTAGAGTAAGTCCGATGAAAACCTACTTACTGGAAATGCAGTCTGGGTTCCACTCGTGGTGGTGCGGTAGCGTTCTCGCTTCCCACGCCCGGGTTCCCGGGTTCGATTCCCGGCGGGGTCAGGGATTTTCTCTGCCTCGTGATGACTGGGTGTTGTGTGATGTCCTTAGGTTAGTTAGGTTTAAGTAGTTCTAAGTTCTAGGGGACTGATGACCATAGATGTTAAGTCCCATAGTGCTCAGAGCCATTTGAACCTTTTTTTTTTGGGTTCCACTGTATCTCTCAGACAATTTAGTCCCTTCTGTGTGGCTAAGAACAACTATACTGCACATATGCTCTGTCTGGTTGTTGTTACCCTTGTCAGATACACCGTGACCTTCCACTTCGACAATGTTGTAACTCCTCTTCAGAGGTAACTACATACCTGCTGCCATCTTCAGAAATTCGGATCCTAACCTGCACGAATTTTCCAAGAACTCCCCACTTCACTGGGTATGTGTGAATGGAGTAACACTTGAATTGTGCTCGTCTTCCTGTTACTGGGAATCGAATTACACAATCGTGCTCAGTCAGTTTTCACTTCCGCTGATGCTATGTGGTAGTAGAATGTTAGGTTTTGTTTACTGGGTCTCGTAATTAAGCTTAACTCATCTGGTAGCTCATTCCGTACTTTGAGTCTCCATGACAAGAGCTGTGTCAGACGACAAATGATTAGCACTCGGTTGTCCGTGCAACACATGATATATGGCATCTTGCAAGATTGAAACCATCGTCATGCATCCCACACGCTTTCCGCTAATACTTGTAACAGTCTGGACTCGACAGTTCACTTGTCCAGTACTTCCACCCGTGCTTTTAGCACTGCCAGATTTCGATTCATCGCGTTCTCTGATGCTCTACCTGTTAATTTCACTAACAAACGGTGTGTTGTTAAACACTTCGCTCACCAAATTCACTGTCTCTGTAGCGCGTCATTTTTCTTTTGGCTTACTTCCCTCTGCCAATTTTTTACTGCTTCCACAGTTTCGTTTAATTCTCTAATATCACTCTCATCTGCCGTTTCAAGCACTGTTTTGAAGATTTAACCCCCAGTATCCAACCAGCCTCTCTTCCGCCATGTATGTGACACAATTTCCACTACTTGTCACATTTGTTCTCGTAGTTGCTCGTAGGATCCATGCAGTTTATCAAATTCTCGACACACTTCCTCAAGTACTCCCAAGCTCTTGGTACTTTGTCGAAGTCCATCGAATACCTCTTTCAGCTTCCTCCCTTCATTCTGCATTTCCTGTGTGTTAAAAATCACTCTTAGTTCCCACGGATGGCTGATAACTACCAAATTCTCTAGCCTCGAGAACATCACTTCTCCTTCCAGGTGCTGGTTCTGCAACACCTCCGTCCTGATCCAGGCAACGACATGCAACACTGCTATGACTCGCATTCCTGTCATTCTCGCCCTCAACATAGCACAGCCTGAGGAGAGGGATTAATATTAATCTTCCCCCTCAGAAGACTGCTGCCGCTAGCAAGCCTATTAACATACACCGCTGCCCAATAAAATTGCTACACCAAGAATAAATGCAGATGATAAACGGGTATTCATCGGACAAGTATATTATACTAGAATTGACGTGTGATTACATTTTCACGCAATTTGTGTGCATAAATCCTGAGAAATCAGTACCCAGAAAAACCACTTCTGGCCTGGGCATTAAGTCAAACAGAGCTTGGATGGCGTGTACAGGTACAGCTGCCCATGCAGCTTCAACACGATACCACAGTTCATCAAGAGTAGTGACTGGCGTATTGTGACGAGCCAGTTGCTCGGCCACCATTGATCAGACGTTTTCAGTTGGTGAGAGGTCTAGAGAATGTGCTGGCCAGGGCAGCAGTCGAACATTTTCTGTATCCAGAAAGGCCCGTACAGGACGTGCAACATGCGGTCGTGCATTATCCTGCTGAAATGTAGGGTTTCGCAGGGATCGAATGAAGGGTAGAGACACGGGTCGTAACACATCTGAAATGTGACGTCCAATGTTCAAAGTGCCGTCAATGCGAACAATGGCACCCCATATCATCACGCCAGGTGATACGCCAGTATGGCGATGACGAATACACGCTTCCAATGTGCGTTCACCCCGATGTCGCCATATACGGATGCGACCATCATGAAGCTGTAAACAGAACCTGGGTTCATCCGAAAAAATGACGTTTTGACATTCATGCACACAGGTTCGTCGTTGAGTACACTATCACAGGCGCTCCTGTCTGTGATGCAGCGTCGAGGGTAACCGCAGCCATGGTCTTCGTCGTCGAACTGCTCGTGCAGATGGTTGTTGTCTTGCAAACGTCCCCATCTACTGACTCAGGGATCAAGACGTGGCTGCACGATGCGTTACAGCCATGCGGATAAGATGCCTGTCGTCTCGACTGCTAGTGATACGAGGCCGTTGGGATTCAGCACGGCGTTCCGTATTACCCTCCTGAACCCGTCGATTCCATATTCTGCTAACAGTAATTGGATCTCGACCAACGCGAGCAGCAGTGTCGCGATACGATAAACCGCAATCGCGATAGGCGATCTGACCTTTATCAAAGTCGGAAACGTGATGGTACGCATTTCTACTCCTTACACGAGGCATCACAACAACGTTTCATCAGGCAACGCCGGTCAACTACTACACTCCTGGAAATTGTAATAAGAACACCGTGAATTCATTGTCCCAGGAAGGGGAAACTTTATTGACACATTCCTGGGGTCAGATACATCACATGATCACACTGACAGAACCACAGGCACATAGACACAGGCAACAGAGCATGCACAATGTCGGCACTAGTACAGTGAATATCCACCTTTCGCAGCAATGCAGGCTGCTATTCTCCCATGGAGACGATCGTAGAGATGCTGGATGTAGTCCTGTGGATCGGCTTGCCATGCCATTTCCACCTGGCGCCTCAGTTGGACCAGCGTTCGTGCTGGACGTGCAGACGCTTCATCCAGTCCCAAACATGCTCAATGGGGGACAGATCCGGAGATCTTGCTGGCCAGGGTAGTTGACTTACACCTTCTAGAGCACGTTGGGTGGCACGGGATACATGCGGACGTGCATTGTCCTGTTGGAACAGCAAGTTCCCTTGCCGGTCTAGGAATGGTAGAACGATGGGTTCGATGGCGGTTTGGATGTACCGTGCACTATTCAGTGTCCCCTCGACGATCACCAGTGGTGTACGGCCAGTGTAGGAGATCGCTCCCCACACCATGATGCCGGGTGTTGGCCCTGTGTGCCTCGGTCGTATGCAGTCCTGATTGTGGCGCTCACCTGCACGGCGCCAAACACGCATACGACCATCATTGGCACCAAGGCAGAAGCGACTCTCATCGCTGAAGACGACACGTCTCCATTCGTCCCTCCATTCACGCCTGTCGCGACACCACTGGAGGCGGGCTGCACGATGTTGGGGCGTGAGCGGAAGACGGCCTAACGGTGTGCGGGACCGTAGCCCAGCTTCATGGAGACGGTTGCGAATGGTCCTCGCCGATACCCCAGGAGCAACAGTGTCCCTAATTTGCTGGGAAGTGGCGGTGCGGTCCCCTACGGCACTGCGTAGGATCCTACGGTCTTGGCGTGCATCCGTGCGTCGCTGCGGTCCGGTCCCAGGTCGACGGGCACGTGCACCTTCCGCCGACCACTGGCGACAACATCGATGTACTGTGGAGACCTCACGCCCCACGTGTTGAGCAATTCGGCGGTACGTCCACCCGGCCTCCCGCATGCCCACTATACGCCCTCGCTCAAAGTCCGTCAACTGCACATACGGTTCACGTCCACGCTGTCGCGGCATGCTACCAGTGTTAAAGACTGCGATGGAGCTCCGTATGCCACGGCAAACTGGCTGACACTGACGGCGGCGGTGCACAAATGCTGCGCAGCTAGCGCCATTCGACGGCCAACACCGCGGTTCCTGGTGTGTCCGCTGTGCCGTGCGTGTGATCATTGCTTGTACAGCCCTCTCGCAGTGTCCAGAGCAAGTATGGTGGGTCTGACACACCGGTGTCAATGTGTTCTTTTTTCCATTTCCAGGAGTGTATTTGTGTATGAGAAATCGGTTGTAAACTTTCCTCATGTGAGCACGTTGTAGGTGTCGCCACCAGCGCCAACCTTGTGTGAATGCTCTGAAAAGCTAATGATTTGCATATCACAGCATCTTCTTCCTGTCGGTTAAATTTCGCGTCTCTAGCACGTCATCTTCGTGGTGTAGCAATTTTAATCGTCAGTAGTGTATGATCCCTTGCGTGTTGACTTATGGCCCCATGGGAATAGTCTGTTCTTCTGAGAAATCCCCTGACCTCCCCCTCCCCCTTCTCCTTCCCTGATCCTCTAGGTTATGCTCAGCCCCCCCCCTCTCCCCCTCGCTGATACATGTACTTTTTGATATCAAATTAATTGACTAATTAGCTAAACTGATCAATTAATTACCCCTTCCCTCTCCTGGGAAATCCCCCACCCCTCCCCTCCCCACCTGGAAATAAACTGACATGAAAATCGCGCAGTCTGGGCAGAGCTGTTGGTGTGCAAGGTACAAGTATTACCCTGTGGTGTAGGATGTGTGAAAGGGTTCACAAGATGTCCACATGTATATGACCCTCACAAAGTAATAGAAGGGATGGTTTAACAATGATACAGAAACTGAAAACTGTGCTACAATGTCATTGGCTGATGGTATCACAAGACTGACACAATGAGACGTTTTCTCAACATGACAACTCGTCAAGAGTGGAGGTTTGGGCTTCGGGTAAGGCTTCGGGTAATTGAGTAAAATGCGTTGAAATCGTGGTAAAATTACGAATATTGATGGAAAATACATAAAACTGATGAAAATATGCCAAAAAATGTGGAGTGGTGAGGGTACTAACATGCTCACGTGGGTGTATGAAAATCAGTCCATTCCTCCACCAGTGAGATTGGCAACTGATGGTGCATACTATCCCAGCTCTATCGGCTTAAGTCCTCCAGAATACCCTCTTGCTCCATATGCAGTTATGCATTGTAAATCATAAAAATGAAAGACGCAGTGTCCAAAGATTTGGGGGTCAGGATGACTACCACCTAGGACACCAAAATGGCGATCCCACACCTGGGTGCAATATGCACCACCAATATGAGGAACCAATGCTCTGGGTCTCTTCGAACATAGAACACTGAGACATCTGCTACCTAATCACTGTGGAAGATGATATTAAATGTAGAGGTCATCATCACCTTTGGGATAGCTGTATGGAAGCACTCCACAATGCCGCAAACTCTTCCAGTTTCCGTATATTGAGATATCTTCCACATTTTTGTCAACAAGAAACACCGCCTGCGTCTTTTATTTCAGCCACCCTGTGTGTTGTGGTAGCAGCTTAACTTACACTGTGTGATGCGCAGCTTTGTGTGAGAGTCGATGGATCAAACGTGTTAATGCCGGTTCAGCACTTGGCACAAACCTCAAAGTCATGATAGAAAAACAAAATGTCTGGCAGTGTACAAAGCTGTAGTCACACACTGCTTTGATCTATTACAGCAGAAAAACAATGTATCAAACTGCTCATGAGAGGACAGGAATCCTCTCTTGTGATTGATAGTCTGTGGGATATGGTCCTCCTATAGAGTGGGTGACGAAACTTCACACAGTTCTGTACAACCGGTTTTCGATCACTGGCCACCTGCTCCAATAGACCAACATGTGTATATTTAATATGCTCAATGTCAACATGCACACGGTATTTGTTCTCGGTATATCAGAAGAGAGAGATGCGGTAATATTTTATCGAGTTCACTATCAGGTGACATTAGTGAAGTTTTTATAGTTCGTAGCTTTATGCCACTGGATGTTATAAAAGTAACGAGGAGAGAGAGAGAGAGAGAGAGAGAGAGAGAGAGAGAGAGAGAGAGAGAGAGAGCTGTCAGCAAAGTCTGACACCATTACACTGTCGTATTTCCTACATAGTAATCATAGAAATACGATAAAGGGGATCAGGACTTGTAGAGGGTGATACTTATAGACCGACATTCAATATCGATGAATTATATGTGTTATGCTTCTGAATTTATTTGTGCAGTCCGCATATACTACAGTCTTCTAACTAATGGAACAGTGCTGTCAGAACGTGATGGGGTTTCGAAAGAATTATCAGGGGTCTGTGCCCTTACTCGTGGAAGTCATGTGGATTCAGGTATTATATATTGAAGACCAGAGGATTCGTGAGAATACAGCAGGCAAGCAATACTCTGACGAAAGGGGAGTTGGTGAGCTCTCTACCGCTCCTTCTAACACCCACATCTCCATATGTCAGACACTCAGATCGGTACCAAACGTTGTATGTCAATCGAGTATTAATCAAAACAACGTTATAGTTCGTGTTATGTGCTGTCATCCAGTTGGAAATGGAAATGCCGTGTGGCTAGGCTCTCCCGTCGGGTAGCAAGGTAGCCTGGTGCAAGTCTTTCGAGCTGACTCCACTTCGGCGACTTGCGTGTCGATAGGAATGAAATGATGATGATAAGGACAACACAACACCCAGTCCCTGAGCAGAGAAAATCTCCGACCCAGCCGGGAATCGAACCCGGGCTGTTAGGTATGACATTCCGTCGTGCTGACCACTCAGCTACCAGGGGCGGACGTCCAGTTGAATACATCAGAACTACAAAGTACAGGAAAAGTGTATCAGTGAGTGATTGTTCCGTAGGTCTCATGTGGATGAGTTGGTGCAGCGTGCCGTTGTTGTATCAAAGGTCTCGCATACAGACCTCACTGATGACTTTTTTTTTTAACTGTTTAGGAGTGGAACTGTTATATGGGAGAACATTTTCCATACATGTAAAAGAACTTTTCAGAGTTTGTAGCAATGTTCTTTTAGTAGTCTGCATTCGCTTCGTTAGTTGAATGTTGTGCACTTATTATTGATCTTATTATTTTGTTTATTATTACCACTACTACTACTACTACTACTATTATTACTTATGCACATGTGATGCAATTTTTTCTTTATTTTTCTGATCTTTCTATATATTCTGTGAAACTATAATGTAATGTGTAGGTTTACTACTTTCAAATAAACAAACCGAAAGCAGACTGCTGTAAACTCCAAACAGCTCTTTTACGTGTCATAAACATGTTGTCCCATATAACACTTTGACACATAATACGGTAAAAAAATATTTGTCATCATTGCAGTTTGAACCCATGATCCTTGGTACGAGGATTTAATGCTTTACCAACTTCCCCACAGAAGCTACTTGTATTAGTGACTTATAGCTATTCTTTTCCGATGCTCCATAAATCTTTTAACTAATGTTTACGCCTGTTTTGCTGGACAACAGCACATAGTACTAACTAAATCGGTTTTGGTTGGTACTTTATCGACATACAATGTTTGATACCCATCTGAGCGTTTGACATCTGAAGGTTTGAGTGTACTGTTGTGGACAAACATATTACAATCTCTCGCAAATGTTTTGCGAAGTGTCTGCAACGAGAAAATTAGGAGCTAATACAATGATTCTTACCGAGAGACAATCAGCAGGGGAAGTCCCGTCTTTTGTTTTCTCGATAAATAAGGGACAACATTCTTCTGTGAGTTTTGTGTGCCTATAAATGGATGCAGTGGCATCTTAATAGGTAGACTAAATTTGCATTTACATCTGTATGCTTACTTCACAAGCCATCGTACGATGTGTGGCGGAGGGTACCCTGTACCACTACTAGGCATTCCCTTTCCTATTACACTCGCAAATACAGCGAGGGCAAAAGACTGCCTGCATGCCTCCTTATGAGCGCTGATTTCTCATACCTTGTCTTCGTGACACTTACGCGAAATGTATGTTGGTGGCGGTAGAATCCTTCTGCGATCAGCTTCAAATGTCAGTTTCAATAGTTTACTCGAAAAGAACATCACCTTCCCTCAAGGGATTTCTATCTGAGCTACGTGGAAAGTGTAACCCGACTGCTGGATAGAAATTATCCACCATGCAAATGGACTCTCATGAACAATTTAATTAATTATCCTATCAATTTGATATCAATGACATGCCGCCAGGCGGGTGGAAGTGAGGGCTAGATTACCACGGATATGATTTGGCAGTTGGAGCGGTAATTAGGCGTTTTCTCGTTGCAACGATGACTTTTAACGAAATTTCAATCTCCCACCTACACAGGGAGAGATGACTATTGTAATAAAATCAGCTATATTACTGAATTTATGAAGTGATTTGTAGTATAAACCTGATATATACAACTTCTTTTTGCTGTAACCTTAAGAGATTTTTATGTGACAAGGCATTTGATTACTTAAAGAGCGTTCGAAAGTGAGGAAGCACTCCATCATGAACCAAAAATGAGTTTAATATTCTAGTCCTGTGATGTAGTACCTAACAGATAGTAAGTCGATTAGAACAGATTTTTTTACCTGATGAGCGAATACTTAGAGGAAATATAGCCTATGCGATACTGTTACATGTTTGTCACAGTCGGCCGTTGTGGCCGAGCGGTTCTAGGCGCTTCAGTCTGGAACCGCGCTGCTGCTACGGTCGCAGGTTCGAATCCTGCCTCGAGCATGGATGTGTGTGATGTCCTTAGGTTAATTAGGTTTAAGTAGTTCTAAGACTAGGGGACTGATGACCTCAGATGTTAAGTCCCGTAGTGCTTAGAGCCATTTGAACCATTTTTTGAATGATTTTCACAACAAGTAACGATACTTTAGCAATGTGAAAACGCGTCTATGCCCCGATTTCTTCTGTCTTCGAAAATAACTCATACAAATGGAGAAATCTACATTTCGCGTGAGAAATTCAAGGTGTATGGTCAACAATATCCCTGTCTCGCATTAGATAAAGTGGATTTTTTAAACTGGGGAGTGTCGATGTTAGGGGAAGAATTGCAGTTAGAACTATCCACACAAGCCGCGCTGCTTGTCTTGCAGTGTACTCCGCCCGGCAGCACGAGTGTGCATGATGCTTCGGTCGACCGGAAGTCGAGGATTAGCCGCATATCGTATAGCCAAGCATCTTGCTTCCTGTTGAGTCCACAAGTAGGTCGGTGTAAACATCATATCAGGAACTCAGCTGATTTTTTTACGTCGTTTGGAGGGACTGCGGTTGAATGACTCTGATATTTTAGTGAGATTCGATGTGGTCTCTCTCTTCACTCGTGTCCCTCTGTCAGATTCGTTGCGGTTAATTGAGGCCAGGTTTGGTGCTGAATTAACTAATCTCTTTCGGCATGTGTTGACATCCACTTACTTTTTATTCAATGACCAGTATTACGAGCAGACAGATGGAGTTGCGATGGGTAGTCCGTTGTCTCCTGTGATCGCAAATTTGTTTATGGAAGACTTCGAGGAACGTGCATTGGAGTCGGCGCCTTTTAAATCCGTCTGTTTCTTTAGATATATTGACGATACCTTTGTTGTTTGGCCTCATGGTAGGGAGAATTTGAATATCTTTCTAGAACATCTGAACTCGATCCACCCGAACATTCGTTTTACATGGAGGTGGAAGAGGATGGTTGCCTTCCCTTTCTTGACGTGTTGGTTAGGAGGAAGGATGATGGATCATAGGGACATGCAGTCTACAGGAAACGTACTCACACCAACTTGTACTTACAGGCTAATAGTTGTCACCATCCGGCTCAGCGTGAAGGGGTACTTCGTACCTTGGTATACAGGGCACATGTCGTTTCTGACGCTGAGACTTTGCCAGCTGAGATGTCCCATCTTGAAGTTACATTTCGTCACAATGGTTTTAGTAATAGACAGATTGAACGTGCGTTGCGCTATCGACCAACTGTACATTGGGTGATTGATGATAATTCTGAGTCAACACCTAAGTCTGCTGCCTTTTTGCCTTACGTAAGAAACACTTCCAACAAGATCGGTCGTATTTTACGGAAATACGATGTGAAATGTGTTTTCCGACCCCCATCTAAAATTAGAGCGCTTTTGAGTTCTGTCAAGGATGATCTTGGTCTGCGTAAGGCGGGTGTATATCGCATTCCTTGTAGCTGCGGTGTGGCACATATTGGTCAAACTATCAGGACCGTGGAGGACCGATGTACTGAGCATAAACGGCACACACGATTACAGCAGCCAAGTAGATCTGCTATTGCCGAACATTGCTTGGATACTGGTCACCCCATGTTATATAATAACACCGAGATATTGGCATGCACGTCCAGCTATTGGGACAGTGTTATTAAGGAGGCAGTTGAGATTAAATTAGAGAGCAGCCTCGTTTACAGGGATGGAGGTTTCTGTTAAACTCTGTTTGGAATCCGGCTCTCTCCCTTGTCAAAAAACAGAGGGGCAGAGTCAATGCTACTTCAACTGCGAATTCGTATCTTTCACTATCTTTCCTGTTTCAGTCCCAGAACCGAGGTTTTAAATTTGCATGTACGTCGCCTGTCCGCTGCAGTTTGCCTTGAAAATGGCGGGGTGTTCTCCCGCCGAAATATCGGCGGTCGCTGAAAGTGTTACCGTCATAACTGTGTCTGACGCCCTATCACGAATAAATACGGATTTGTCAAGACTCCATTGTGAGCTGAAAAAGACATAAATTCCGCATCAGAACCACGTCGGCTGGAAACAGTTCTGCCCATGCAGGCGACCAGCGACATGACTCGACTACTTCTGTGTGCATGGACGTGCTCTGGCCAGCGGATACTGACACCACAGTTTGTCAGCATTCCGTGATAACGCCAGCTCACACTTATATTCACAAATGACGGCTGCGTCGAAGCCTGTGACCCTTACATTACATTCCCAAAAGAAGAGGAGCTACTGAATGTGGCTCAAGACGACCACCTCGACCACCTGGACGTCATGAAGCTGTTTTCCCAGTTGTGGCATCAGAAGGCATTGTAACGTTTATCTCATTTGCAGACACAGTAACGACTGATACTAATGAGCGAGCTTTTAAAATCACAATCTGGTACATGACATATGCTGTAGACACAAGACAAATTAATAAAAGTAAAAAGAACAGAATACTGACAATTAAGATTACTGGAAGATTCGAAAGACTTAATCCTATTTACTGTTCGAATAAAATTTACCTCATTGTTAGCAATCATTATATTTTCTTGGATATCCATAATTAAATCATTATCCTTGGGAAAACTGGACAGGGAATGGTTTTCATATGTTAGTATGTATGATTCATTATAGTAAACTGATAACATTCTCGTTAATGGGAGCTTTCCAACAGCACGAAAAGTAGTTGGCAATACAGAAGGCATATCAAACAGGTCACATGATGAATCACAGTGGGTGGCATTTAAAATTAATCTACTACAATTTAATTTGAGCGTGGAAGGTTAATCCAGCATACCAGAAGTTGTACATCTAAATGTGGCGTCAAGAGTCGAATTGAATGAGTAAATTACAGATTCAGAACATCGTTTAAGAACTGGCTCATACAGATGTATTAAGCTCCTTGAGCAATCATCTCTCAGAAGATTATTCATAAACATTTTTTTCGCACAGTTATGCACTCTACTATTTAAAACAACTGCCGATTCTGGGCAAATTAACTTATGACTACGTTCAAATATAGACACGTCATGCTCATTTAGAGATAAAAAATACGTTCGCTCCTTACTGATCACTAAAGAAACCTTTAGCTGATACGTGACCTGAAGGCCTGCTTGTTACTAAATGACGGAATAAGTATAAATTTTATAAATTTCAAAATTACGCTTTGATGTAGCGATGGTTATAGGAACAATAACTGTTAATTCATCTTCAATCATTAAAGAGTGTGCTTTAGTTAACTTATAGTGAGTATATAAATTATAAGAGTTAACAGGGTAAATCATAGCATATTTGCATACAGCTTACATTCAGTTAATAGTAATATCTGTAAGAATTGGCCTGGATGCAATAGTACACTGCTTAAGCAATCATTTGAACTACTTTCTAGGGTTGTTCTTAAATTAGGAGCATCAATTAAAGCATTCGACAGATTGTTATTAATTCTTAAAAACAGAGTTTTTAAATCTAAGTGAGCACTCACAGCATTTAATCCTTCAATCAGCCCACAGATGGTTGCATTCATCTCACCACGAATCACGTTGAAATGTGTAATAAATTGCTTTACAATTTCCTCAATAAAAACTGTGTGACAAGTAATGGTTCTTTGCATATTCCTTAATACAATTAGTTCATTAGACAGGTTAACTGAATTCGTACTAGACTGTTGTTCAAGGCCTAAACTTTTGTCCTTCCCGTCCAATAGATCTTTGTTGTTAAAGTACCAAACAAAGTATGAAGGACACTTCCGCCAAAATCAAACCAGGCAACTTGCGCCTAATCAAGTTTCGTGTGGCAAAAGATTTAAGAAACAGTTAATCTCTTTTTCATAATTAGGAAATGTGGACTCGACCTGCATTTTAGCGATAATCCAATTCCTATGTAAGAATTTCCCATTTCCAAAACTGTCATTATCTTTGACTGAACGAATCAGATCAGGTTGGTTCCTAACAGAAGTAAATTATTGTTGACTCTCACTAAAATTGTATTTGAGTACAAGCTTAGCATTATTTGTTGAAAGTACTATGTCCAGTCATGGTTCAAACAAAACACCTGTTACTTGTGGTACTATTACCATAACATTAATGGAGCACATTGTCGTAGTAAAAATCAGAATTACAGTACACTGCGTCCCTTGTGGTAACCTGTGGAATAAGATCTAATTGCACCTGTGCATTTTTTAATAGCTACAATGGATATTTGTACAACACATTCGCATATACACACGTTTAACACTCATTCACGCTACATACAGCTACAAAAATTGTAGGGGCGTCTGAGAATGGATCACTCGGTGTATGGCGACGCCTCAGGCTCGAAAGGGTAGCCACGTGGTCTGAGGCGTCTTGCCACGTCGGAGGTTCGAGTCCTCCCTTGGGCATGGGTCTGTGTGTTGTCCTTATCATAAGTTAGTTCAAGGTAGATTAAGTGATGTGTAAGCCTAGGGACCGATGACCTCAGCAGTTTGGTCCCATAGAGACTTACCACCATGACACCATCAGCTTCGAAGTCTGAACCTCGCGCTGCCTGTGTCCTGGATTTAGTAAGAGCTGGTCCCTCGGTCGGTCGTCATCGTCATCTCGTGATGCTACAGGTAGTGTACCCAGAAATGATTCAAATGGTTCAAATGGCTCTGAGCACTATGGGACTCAACATCTGTGGTCATAAGTCCCCTAGAACTTAGAACTACTTAAACCTAACTAACCTAAGGACGTCACACACATCCATGCCCGAGGCAGGATTCGAACCTGCGACCGTAGCAGTCGCGCGGTTCCTGACTGAGCGCCTAGAACCCCTAGACCACCGCGGCCGGCCCCAGAAATGACTTTGCAGTTCGAGCTTAAGAGTGATTGGCGACGGCAACTCCAAGATCGGTACAGTCGTTTCCAAATCATCTTAAACTTTTTGACCTGACTCTCCTTTAACACTATGTTGCTCAGGCAGACAAGATCTCTGACTCGATACTGTGGCGAAACTACTTGGCGATCGTGTTGTTTCACTTGCTGCAGAAAAAATTGATGATTCCGCTATTTGACTCCTTCCATGCCTCTTTCAGCTTGCGTGCTAATTCCTTTATGTGTTCATTGCTGATTCCATCAGCTGACCGTGCAAAGTCCAAGGGTGAAAGTATCCTTCTTCCATATACAATTTCATATGGACTTAGGCCAGTTGACGTGTGCATTTATGTATTGTAAACGGTCACGACGTACGGAAGACACACGTCCCAATTATCATGCTTGTTGCTTACGTAGTGGCTTACTATCTTAATGATTGTTCTGTGAACTTGCTCAACACATCCATTTCCTTCAGGGTGTGCTGGTTGCGTTATTTGCGTTAGCTTACAAGTCTGTTTAAACAATTCACTCATGAAATTTGATCCTTGGTCACTGATTATGCTTGATGGTGATCCAAACTTCAGAATTCACTCTTTTAAAAAAATCTTAGCCACAGTCTTGGCTCTCTGATCAGGTGTTGGTACCATGTGAAGATTTCTGAAGGAATGATCTGACATGGTTAATATGTATTATTCCCATCTTTAGTCTTAGTCAAAGGTCCAACGACATGAAGTCCTACTCTTTCAAATGGTTCACTAGTGTCTAGCAGTTCTTGTAATGGTGCCTTAGATTTTCCCAAACTATTCCGTCTGTTGCAGAAATCACATTGTAAAACAAACTCAAAAACGTCAGCTTTAGGTCTTGGCCACCAATATACCTCAGTCATTTTAACGTTTGTTGCTTTTTTACTGCAGTGTCCAGATAATAAAGAATCATTTTGTTAGATCATGATTTGCTCTCTCATGCTTTCTGGAATAACTATATGGTTTCCTTTACTAGTGATCTTGTACAGCAGTCCATCTATTTCGACAAAAGTTGATCATTTTTCCATATTTGGCATTGTGGATCCTCCTCCTGAGCTCCTTTTAACTCTTCTTTTTGACTTACTGTAACACAAACATGCACTTTTCAGCTCGTCATGTCAGCATTCACATGCAGTTTGCCAGGCCAATGAATAACTTTAAACGGAAACTCACTCAGACTCAAAGCCCACCTTGTTAGTCTGGAACTTGGGTCCTTTAAGCTCAATAGCCACTTAAGTGTGTCGTGGTCTGTAATAACTGTGAATTATCTTCGTGTCAAAAAACATCTTTCATGTGTTATACCAAAAACCAATACACAGAACTCCGTTTCCATAATTACATTCTGCTTCGTTTAATTGTCTGGAAGCAAATGATATTGGGTGTTCATGGCCATCAGTTTCTTGAGACAAACTAGAACAAACAGCAAAATTTGAAGCATGTGTTGAAAGAATGAAGGGCTTGCTGAAATCTGGAATGGCTAACGCTGGGGCTGTGGTTAGGGCAGTGTTAAGTTCTTCCACTGCCTTTGTGCATTCTGTTGACCAATTGAATGTAGTTCCCTTTTTCGGTAGCTGTGTCAATGGACGTGGTATATTTGCAGCTATGAAACGCATTTAAAAATTTGCTAATACCAAGAATGATTGTAATTCCTTTAAATTCCGTGGTTCCAGAAAATTCTTTACAGCTTCAATTAATTTTGGATCAGGACAGACGCCTTCACTAGTTATAACATGTCCAAGATAGTTCACTTGATTTCGCGGAAAGTGACATTTATCTATTGACAAGGACAGATTTCCTCTTGTTATACGCTCGATAGTTGCTTGAAGTCTCTCAGTATGCTACTTCATGTTTTCACTGAAAATTATTACGTCGTTGAAATATACAAGAGCTTGAGTTGGTTTGAACCCTTGTAAAACGGAATCCATCAGGCGCTGAAAGCTGGCTAGCATACTGCGAAGCCCAAATGGCATACACAAGTATTTATACACTCTTGTAGTTGTAACAAACAAACTTTTCACTCGATCATCTGGATGCACTGTCAGCTGATGACAGTCGCTTATTAGATCACAAACCGAAAAAAATCGACATCTGGACAAGTAAGGCAAGGTTTCTACCAGGTTCGGTAAGTGGTAAATGTCTGGTGTATTTACTACATTCACAGCTCGGTCATCCACACAAAACCGGAACTGTGGTTCTCCGGAGACAGATTTCTTCTTAACAATGACATCATGATGGATCTACAGGATCTCTTGATTATATAATTCCGGCTTCCAGTTGTCCTTTAACCGTTTCTTCTGCCAGCTCTCGTCGACTGAACGGTATTCTATAAGCTCTCTGAGTGATCGGTGCTGCATTTCCAGTATGTATAAGTTGCTCAACCAGATGAGTGACAGGTAATTTGAACGCTCTCGGAAAAGATCTGCATACTCCAATAAAAATCTTCTGCTCTTCAGTTGTCGAATGTTCTATCTGCCACCAAATCTTGTTCTTTATTTCATTATTAATTTCGACCTCTGACTGCAATTTTTCGTACCACTACAAAAATCTGTCTTGGTAACGGCAACACTTGACTCTTCACTTGGAATCTGTGTGACATCACTTTTATTTATCATACAATGAAGGCTTTCACGACCGGATGTTTCAGATGCCGAGAATTCTTCTGGGTTGTATGGCCGTGGTCCATGGAATTCTTCTATCCCTGACGTTTCGTCCAGAGCTATGTTAGACATCTTCGGAGGTGCTCCTGGTTGTGGTGAGTTTTGTCGACTGACGAGTCGGACATCGAAGAACGGCCTAAATACCGTGGAAAGTGAGCGTGGTCTGGATTTCACGTGATAGCAGAGATAAACCTTGTCAAGGATAAAATATAGCTATCGATCATAGTACGTCAAAGATAAAAATTTCTCATCGATTCAGCAGAGCCACTGTCCATATATCGCTGAGTTTCATGGCTTTTTCTTTTCTGTTAAAATTATCCCCATATTTATATATTTCAACGGCTTCTCTATATAGCCGTGGATAATAGTTCGTCATAGACAAGGTTTATCTCTGCTATCACGTGAAATCCAGACCACGTCCACTTTCCACGATACTTAGACCGTTCTTCGACGTCCGACTAGTCAGTCGGCAAGACTCAGCACAACCAGGAGCACCTCCGAAGATGTCCAACGTAGCTTTGGACGAAACGTCAGGGATAGAAGAGTTCCATGGAACACGGCCATACTTTTACTTATGCTCGACATTTCAGCAACGTTCGTTCCTCGTGGCAATACAACGTCTTTGTTGCTCATGTTCGTTATTGTTACTGGGACTCTAGCTGCATTCTGTCTCACCACCGTAGCTACGCCTACGCTATGGCAGCATAACAATGCATTTTGTCCAGTAAATCACATTTATCTGAGCGCTCTGTCAATAATAGAGTTCCTTCTTTGCCTCCGGGTGACTTTACTGCGACATAGATTGTTTTTCCTGCCCCCTGGGGAATTTGGTGAGGCTGATCAATCTGTACATCGACTCGGAGGGTTTGAACTGATGCATTGGTCCGGTTGATCGATCTCATGACGTCAGTGTTGCTGCTCCTTTGAGTAAGATCTGAAGAACGACTTCCTAGGTCGTATTTTCTATGGCCCAGTCTGGTCCTTCTATCTGCGACAAATATCTCTGTCCCGTTAGTGGACAAGAAATCAAATCCAAGTACACCGTCGTAGTGCATCTCATTGTATGTAACTACTTGAACTCTCGCCGTGTATTTTTGTTGGCCTAAACATAATTATACGACAAAGTCTCCGTAACCGACATTGTGGATATTGAACTCCCTAACGATTTCCGAAATGATATGCCCCATACGTCTAACTCCAAATACCATTCTGCGAGTCTGATAATTTCTGTTGTGTAGTCATAAGCACATCGGCATGTTTTCACATGAATCACCTATGCACAAATAACAGCTCCACGATTGCGCTGCCTTGTGTATGTGATATTACCGCCATATCTCTACCCCATGATTTTTGTCACCGCAGTGTATAAGAAAGTCGAAAGTCAATGGAACAACAGCAAAATGCACCAACAGTTCGAAATATAAAAAAAAATTGCGAAACGTGTTATCAGACGTACCTGGCGATGGCATTCTCGAGATTTATAATAAGAAAATTGACAACAGATCTCCTGCTACATTTATTAAGACGACCCCAATGAAATAGTTGAACGATTAGGGCCCCTTGGAACAACAACTGCAGCTGGAAACACAACTCATTCGAATCAAATCAGTAATTTCAGACCTTTGAGAAAGACGTATCGCTGACTGATTATGAAGACAGTTTTTCAGGAGCTCTGTAGACTGGCACACGAGACACAACGCAGGCAAGTTATAATTCAGGATTTGGAGAACTTATGTGAGGCGGCTCTTGTATATATAAGATAATATTCATGAGGGAATAAAATTTTCAAATATACACCAGCGGAAAAAAATTAGTACACCCTTTTAGAGGTTTCCAGTTCACTCGACGTTTGTTATTGCAACAGTGCGTATGGAGTACATGATTACATTTACAGATCAATAGCACAAGCGGCTCTGGGGTACCAGGTATTTACCCATGCTGTAATGCTCATGTTAATGCGTGGTGTAACCTCCACAGACAACAATGCAGATGCTGACTCTGGTATTCAGTCAATTATACAAATGGCGAATACTTTCCTGGGATACGTTATGCTACGCCTGCTCAACCTCATTATGTTGTTCTGTAAGAGTTGTTGGCTGACGAGTCGCACGAATCACTTCTTTTCCCATCATATCCCACGTGTGCTTGACTCGAAACAGATCCAGAGATTGGTGCTGGACAGGGAAGTTGCTGTACATCTTGCAGAGCGTGTTGAGTTTCACAGGCAGTGTGTGGGCGAGCACTATCCGGTTGGAACAACACATCACCTTACTGTTGCAAGAATGACAGAAGGAAGGGTCTAACAATATTCTGCACATTGCTGGTTAGCATCCCCTCCAGAAACACCAAAGGTGAAAGAGAGTTGTAGCTTATTGCAGCCCAGACCATAAGACCTAGGGTGGGATCACGGTGTCGTTGACAAATGCACTCTACGAGACAGCGCCCACCAGGTCTACATCGTATGCACAAACGACCACCACTTGCGTGCACGCAGAATCTATTTTCATCGCTGAATAACAAGGAGCACCATTCCGTCTTCCAAGTAATCCTCTGATAGCACCATTCCAGTTGTGCAAGTCGTTGGTGTTCAAAATGGTTCAAATGGCTCTGAGCACTATGGGATTTAACATCTGAGGTCATCAGTCCCCTAGACTTAGAACTACTTAAACCTAAATAACCTAAGAACATCACACACATCCGTACCCGAGACAGGATTCGAATCTGCAACCGTAGCAGCAGCGCGGTTTCGGACTAAAGCGCCTAGAACCTCTCGGCCATAGCTGCCGGCCAGTCGTCCCAGTCTCATTGCCAATAACTGTTTTGAAACAGTTCGTGTTGACACGCCTGAGCTCACAAGCCCTCTTATCTGTGCTCTAGTAACTGTACGATCTGCCACTGCTGCCCTTACCATACGACGATCCTGGCGGGTGTCTATGGTGCGTGGACATCCAGAACCATTCCTACAGGTGTGAGAATATTCACGTGACCACTGATACCAGCAACGTTGCACAACTTATGGAACACGTCCAATTTATATGACAATTCCCCAAAAGGACCATCTCGACACTCAGAAGACCACAATTTGACCCCTTTTAAACTCGCTTGGTTGGCTGTAGGAAGCACGAACGTATCTCCATGGCATGGTTGCCTGCGTGCTTCACACTTTTGCACCGCACTAAGTCGTCTGGCTGTGAGCATTCCCTGTTATAGGGTAGACACAGATGGCACTCTGGTAGCTATGCCACTATGCTATTTGTTGGCGGATGACGCTGAAACTATCAGTACATCTACTATCCTCCAGGTGGCATACGCCATCGTTGGATCAAAATTGATATCGTCTTCTCAGGTGTACTAAATTTTTCCGGCAGTTTATTTTAATGATTATTGATATATATGCCAACTAGCTCTGCAGATGACGAAGAAATTGAAGAAATGTATGATGAAATAAAAGAAAGTATTCAGATAGTGAAGGGAGACGAAAATTTAATAGTCATGGGTGACTGGAATTCGAGTGTAGGAAAAGGGAGAGAAGGAAACGTAGTAGGTGAATATGGATTGGGGGTAAGAAATGAAAGAGGAAGCCGTCTGGTAGAATTTTGCACAGAGCATAACTTAATCATAGCTAACTCTTGGTTTAAGAATCATGATAGAAGGTTGTATACATAAAAGAACCCTGGAGATACTAAAAGGTATCAGATAGATTATATAATGGTAAGACAGAGATTTAGGAACCAGGTTTTAAATTGTAAGACATTTCCAGGGGCAGATGTGGACTCTGACCACAATCTATTGGTTATGACCTGTAGATTAAAACTGAAGAAACTGCAAAAAGGTGAGAATTTAAGGAGATGGGACCTGGATAAACTGAAAGAACCAGAGGTTGTACAGAGTTTCAGGGAGAGCATAAGGGAACAATTGACAGGAATGGGGGAAAGAAATACAGTAGAAGAAGAATGGGTAGCTTTGAGGGATGAAGTAGTGAAGGCAGCAGAGGATCAAGTAGGTAAAAAGACGAGGGCTAGTAGAAATCCTTGGGTAACAGAAGAAATATTGAATTTAATTGATGAAAGGAGAAAATATAAAAATGCAGTAAATGAAGCAGGCAAAAAGGAATACAAACGTCTCAAAAATGAGATCGACAGGAAGTGCAAAATGGCTAAGCAGCGATGGCTAGAGGACAAATGTAAGGATGTAGAGGCTTATCTCACTAGGGGTAAGATAGATACTGCCTACAGGAAAATTAAAGAGACCTTTGGTGAGAAGAGAACCACTTGTATGAACATCAAGAGCTCAGATGGAGACCCAGTTCTAAGCAAAGAAGGGAAAGCAGAAAGGTGGAAGGAGTATATAGAGGGTCTATACAAGGGCGATGTACTTGAGGACAATATTATGGAAATGGAAGAGGATGTGGATGAAGATGAAATGGGAGATACGATACTGCGTGAAGAGTTTGACAGGGCACTGAAAGACCTGAGTCGAAACAAGGTCCCCGGAGTAGACAACATTCCATTGGAACTACTGACGGGCTTGGGAGAGCCAGTCCTGGCAAAACTCTACCATCTGGTGAGCAAGATGTATGAAACAGGCGAAATACCCTCAGACTTCAAGAAGAATATAATAATTCCAATCCCAAAGAAAGCAGGTGTTGACAGATGTGAGAATTACCGAACTATCAGTTTAATAAGCCACAGCTGCAAAATACTAACACGAATTCTTTACAGACGAATGGAAAAGCTAGTAGAAGCCGACCTCGGGGAAGATCAGTTTGGATTCCGTAGAAATACTGGTACACGTGAGGCAATACTGACCTTACGACTTATCTTAGAAGAAAGATTAAGGAAAGGCAAACCTACGTTTCTAGCATTTGTAGACTTAGAGAAAGCTTTTGACAATGTTGACTGGAATACTCTCTTTCAAATTCTAAAGGTGGCAGGGGTAAAATACAGGGAGCGAAAGGCTATTTGCAATTTGTACAGAAACCAGATGGCAGTTATAAGAGTCGAGGGACATGAAAGGGAAGCAGTGGTTGGGAAGGGAGTAAGACAGGGTTGTAGCCTCTCCCCGATGTTAATCAATCTGTATATTGAGCAAGCAGTAAAGGAAACAAAAGAAAAATTCGGAGTAGGTATTAAAATCCATGGAGAAGAAATAAAAACTTTGAGGTTCGCCGATGACACTGTAATTCTGTCAGAGACAGCAAAGGACTTGGAAGAGAAAGTTGAAAGGAATGGATGGTGTCTTGAAAGGGGGGATATAAGATGAACATCAACAAAAGCAAAACGACGATAATGGAATGTAGTCGAATTAAGTCGGGTGATGTTGAGGGTATTAGATTAGGAAATGAGACACTTAAAGTAGTAAAGGAGTTTTGCTATTTGGGGAGCAAAATAACTGATGATGGTCGAAGTAGAGAGGATATAAAATGTAGACTGGCAATGGCAAGGAAAGCGTTTATGAAGAAGAGAAATTTGTTAACATCGAGTATAGATTTAAGTGTCAGGAAGTCGTTTCTGAAAGTATTTGTATGGAGTGTAGCCATGTATGGAAGTGAAACATGGACGCTAAATAGTTTGGACAAGAAGAGAATAGAAGCTTTCGAAATGTGGTGCTACAGAAGAATGCTAAAGATTAGATGGGTAGACCACATAATTAATGAGAAGGTACTGAGTAGGATTGGGGAGAAGGGGGGTTTGTGGCACAACTTGACCAGAAGAAGGGATCGGTTGGTAGGGCATGTTCTGAGGAATCAAGGGATCACCAATTTAGTATTGGAGGGCAGCGTGGAGGGTAAAAATCGCAGGGGGAGACCAAGAGATGAATACACTAAGCAGATTCAGAAGGATGTAGGTTGCAGTAGGTACTGGGAGATGAAGAAGCTTGCACAGGATAGAGTAGCATGGAGAGCTGCATCAAACCAGTCTCAGGACTGAAGACCACAACAACAACAACAAGCGAAATTTGCCTGTGCCTTACCTGTGAACTAAAGACATTGAAGGCAGTCTCACAGGTGTGTGGTCAGCTGCTGCAGACAGAAACCGGCCCAGAGAATCTTCATAAAGATCATAGTGGCGAGTTTTATAATATATATTTCAAAATGGTAACAGAATGGTATGGAATAGACCACTACTTTATACTCTCTTAGATGAAATCAAGTAATGAGAGATGAAAATGCATATGTGGATGTGTTTTAACCGTCTCGGTTCTTATAAATGGAGAAAGATCCTCCCAAAAAACATTGACGTATATAATTGGACTGTGTACCAGACAATAAAAAAGAAACCAATTGACGTTTGTATTAGTGAGTTTCTGAATACCGTTTACAGCCATATTACACTAGTAGATCAGTGCAAACAGAAATTTAATATTGGTAATTTAGTACGCATTTCAAAACACGAGATAACAGTTTAGGAGCTGTACCTACTAAATTGATCAACAGAGATATTTAAAGCTTCCAAAGTGCAATGAACAAACAGTAGAACTTACAACTTAAAGAGTAGAAATTGCTGGTTGTTTTTACACAGGAGAATTACATAGACGCAGTGAACTAGACATCTTCCTCATGTAACATGTCATGAGGCGACAGTTCATGTTCTCTCACAAGGAACCCCTTGAGTGTGGGATCGCAAATGGCCAATGATGTTTACAGTTTTCGACGCTCCACATATTTTCTATCATGCAACCACAATATTGGCTGAAAACGAAAACAGGGGACGGGACTACAGGTATCCAGTGGTGAACACAGCATGGAGCTTCGGAGCGTAGTTGAACTGCTTAGTCGACTAGCAACTCATAACAATGCTACAGTGCTAGTGGTGTTGATGCAAAGCAGAGAAATGACAACAATAAAAAAAGCAAACATTGCATTATACCTACAACAACAGTTGCCGAAGTTGACATTTCGTCAGAAAGGATCCCGAGGGATTTTTCAGAGCGAGAAAGAAGTGACAGACGAAATATTAGCGTTCCTGCAGGATGAGCCAGTGGAATGTGTTATGTCGCATACGCTTGACTGTGTGGACAATGTCCATGAGGAGTACAGTGATGATGATATATGCTAACAAGTGAATATGATGCTGAAATAGGTATCGAGCCAAAAGTTTATCATCCTTGTCGGACCGGAAGCCACAAATCCCGCCTCCAGTGAAGCGTAGTACAGGACAATGCTTGTCCAAGGAGTGTCTACTAAACATAATTACATACATGGAAGATCATCCACAGCCAGTAAAAAGAACAGTTATGAAAAAATTTTGATTAAGTCCACAGCAATATGGCCGTGTAGTGCATAAGAAAGCCGGCCGGGGTGGCCGAGCGGTTCTAGGCACTACAGTCTGGAACCGCGCGACCACTACGGACGCAGGTTCGAATCCTGCCTCGGGCATGGTTGTGTATGATGTCCTTAGGTTAGTTAGGTTTAAGTAGTTCTAAGTTCTAGGGGACTGATAACCTCAGAAGTTAAGTCCCATTGTGCTCAGAGCCATTTGAACCAAGTGCATAAGAAAAACTATGGATAGACAAGGGAGGACAATGTTCATTTTTTACAGTAACTAGTTTTCGCGCGATTCAAAGATGCTCGCTACCATCTATAGAATGTGCATGATATGGACCTACTACGTTATGCACATCAAATTGCGCGCGACATAGATTACAATGATTTTAAGGGAAGTAGTGGATGGTTGCATAACTTCAAACAGCACTACAGAGTTGGAAGACTTAAGATAACAAAATCTGACGCAAAGTGTCAAATTGACGATGCACAGCAAACTGCGGAATCGGACCGAGAATCCGTACATTAGATAAACAAACTTACGCCATCGTTCAGTCAGGAATTTGTTTTTAACTGCGACCAATCGGAATTTGAAGAGAAAATGCATATGAACCCTGAAAATTAGAGGTACTAAGAGAGTTGTATCAAGATCAACCAATATCAATACCTTTATGCATTCGTATACAATTATGCCGGCTTAATCTGGATGGTAAGCTGGCTGGGTTATTTATTGTGCTGCGAGAAGTTGGAGGTGCTCAGCCCCCACGATTCTTTTACAAGGGCAGTAGGGAATATTCACGTCACTACACGCAGGAGTGGGAAAAATGGGGTAAGAGAAATACAACTATGGTATGAACACTTCTTTTGGCCAATAGCTGGTAAAAATATGGTACTTTTGCTCTATTTCTGGTCTGCGAATAAAGATCATACTCCTTCAGAGCAAACTATCCGTGATGAAAAGTGTGTGACATTGCAATTCATACCACCTGGAACCACAGGACAAATTCATCCATTGGATGTTTGTTTTCTTCGTGCCTATAAAACATACTATCGCACTATCTGCAGCTATGCCTTAAAGGATAGCCAGTTTCACAATAAGCTCCACGACAGAATATTTCGCATTCGGTTGCATGCTTCAGTTCGCATCACCCCGTTACACCTATATGATTCTACGAATATATGCATTCATTAGGAGTGGATACCTAGCTGAACGCCCTTGACGGTTTGTAACTCCCAAGGATTCGCCTTCGATCTTTGCAATTCGTACCTTTGTGATACTATGGCGCACCATCTTTCATTCGGTGTTCATCGTGCAAGTTAACGATTTGTTTTGAACATTTCTTGAATGTCGACGATGTCCATTTTGTGAAGTGTAATACATACGTTCCATAGAAGATTAATCTCTGCACCTCTCGGACACTCATTTTCTGTCGCTCTCCTGATGTACTTGCGAGTCATTAGCAGCTAATATTTTCCGTGACGTAATTGTTAACACAATGAGCCTTATTAAAGACTGAACGTGGGACCTAGCACTCAAGGGTTCCTTGTCAGATGGAAGCAAGTAATGAGGAGAGTTTGAACCGAACGATGAAAGTGCATATGTGGACGTGTTTTAACCTTCTTGGTTCTTACAAATAGACAAATATCCTCAGAAAAATCACTGACACGTATAATCGGACTGTGCATTGGACAACAAAAATGAAACCAAATGACATTTGTATTAATAAGTTTCTAAATACCGTTTACAGTCATATTATAATAGTAGATCAACGTAAACAGAAATTTAATGTTGGTGATTAAGTACGTATTTCAAAACATAGGACAGCAGTTTAGAAACTGTACCTATCAAACTGGTCAGCAGAGATATTTAAAGCTTCCAAAATGCAACGAAGAAACCGTAGAACTTACAACTTAAAAAAATAGAGACTGCTGGTACTTTTTAGGCAGAAGAATTACAGAGCAGCAGTGAACAAGACGTCTTCATATAACATGCCATGAGGCGACAGGGAGAAAAACCCTTGTTAAATGGCTCTGTTTTCCTCCAGAGCACAATGTTTGTGGGGTTGCCGATGATTTTCTACATAAAGAAGTGCAGTCACCTCAAACATCAAAGTAGTGTAACATTTACGACAGAAAGCACATCAGCAGACGTAGCGGTTTTCGTGACAAGTTTCCTATAGGACTTCCCATCCCTACATATAACTACTGTAGAATACGAAACAAACTTGAGGAACGACTCACGCGTGGTGATAAAAGAATCAATCTTTTAGACGAGGCCTGCAGATGTCACAGTATCGTATACGCAGCAAATGAGGATCTCTCAGAACGTTATTCTGCATATCGAATTTCAGCCGACAGAACCAAGGAAATATGTGCAAGAAGGGATTCGGTATTTGTCAGCGTTTCTCCGCACTTGTAGCTGATAAAGCAATGCACACAATACTTAAATTAGGTAAGAGGCCAAATTTCAATCGAGGTATGAATGTAGCCCGTCAACCACTGAAGAAAAGAACAACAACAATAAGAAGAAGAATGTTTACAAATGGATTCAGTTTTCATTGGAAGTAGCTAAAAGAGCTTCACAAAGAAAAAAATTAAAACGCTTAGAGTCCTACCGATGCCTAGAACACTGGGTGGATTCCTTCAGTTCATAAATTCAGTATTCAGCAATTAGTTCTTTAGCCAGCGGCGCAGCAGCTATTACCAGGGCAGTTAAAAATGCAGAAAATGTACAGTAGCACCTTGCGAAAGCAAAGAGACAACAGATTCATAGAAAATGTCGCTACTGGAAAAGTACTATATTTAAAACCGTACAGATAAGGGCTTTGATTGCGCTATACCAAAAAAGGAAAAGAAAACTCGTATTATCAAATACATATATCGATCTGTTTGAATTCCTCAAAAAGTACTGTATTCAAAGATTTTGTGGACTACCCAAGACAATGTGGTAACCTAATGAAGGTGGAACTATAAATTCAGACGTTTGCAGAAGGACCTGGAACTCCTGGGTGGCTTGTGTAATAAGAACCCAAAATAGCGTCTATTGCTTTGATTCAGAAGAATTACGTCTCTACTTTATCGGTAACCATATATTCTACAATTTTCGCTGCTACCAATAGTTGTGTACAGATCACATGTTTATCCTGACAGCTGCAAAGAAGAAGATATAAAAACAGTTGTCTTGCACACACGTTCGTCTGTTGAGCTTGGGGGGGGGGGGGGGGAGGGGGGAGGCAATGTCATACGCTTTAACTTTAAAGATCGATCGTCACTGTTAAGAGTGAATTACTTTTCACCCAATCGAGCTAAGCAAGTTGGACTGGAGTATTGCAATGATATGCTTAGAAATGTAGAACACTATTCCTAGTATCACAGCATCAAACTGCAATCTACCTCTAAGAAGTGTTGTACAAGTACTCATGGCACAAAGGTAACATTGATGATTTAAACGTACTTTAAAGTTGGTAGTACCAGATCTTGAGTTATGTGCGAATGCCAGTACGCTTAAAATTGAAATGAGAATAATCAAACTAGTAATAGGCTTTAAAAAGGAAAATTCAATAGGATCATGACTAGGTTTCTCAAAAGATCAAATTATGTGAGTTAGCTCATTCAGTGGATATACCAATGGTTAGCACAATTCACATTTAATGCAATGCAGCGATGACTCCATTTCTCAATGGCAGACTGACGGCACGTCAACAACAAGGATGGACAGTTCCTTAACTCGTTAGCCTTTGAAACCATGCAAGAACAATGTCAGCACTAAAGCAGAATATGATGAATATGAAGAACAAATCATTCGCCAGAAATACTTCTCACACAAACCTTTTGCTTCAACGACATTTGAGAGCAATGCATAGTCATGCAGCACAAAGATGCTTTGACCATTTCAGCCAACAGTTTCCTTTACTTGGAGGGGAAATTCATGGAAAAAAATGAGGGTCCCACGGTAACATCCAAATTACATCACTCGCATTCCTGTTTCAGGACATAAGATACGAGCTGAATGGTGTTGAGATCGACCACACTAGGAATGTAGATATGACATCAACCTTAAGAACATGCATTTCAGCGTCAAAATCGCACTTGAACACTTTAGAAAATGCAAGATGATTTATGGAGAAACTGAAATGAACAAAAGAGTACAAGTGATTTAGTGCACGGTACCTCTCAATATGGGATACTTTAAAGATATGAAATGAATTCTACAGGGTGGGGCAAATAAAAGTGGCGTGGAGAACAGAGTTCCAGCGTACAAAGAAACACAGCAGGGAAAGGAAATACAGTACTAACCTGACTATAGCAGATGTTGAAAGTCATCACCATTCATCTCTTGGCACTTTTAGGCCCTGTCGGCAAGTTTCTGAAGGCGGATCAAAGCTGGACTGCTGAAATTGCTACAATCTCATCTGAAACGTTCTGCTGCAGTTTTGAGGTTCAACTGTACCAGCAACAGAGTGCGTGAGCCGTGATGTGACGTGAGGCACGTGGCTCGTGTGGGTACCCGGCCAAACCCTGGTGTCAACTGGGCTCGGGGCAACAGGTTCAAATGGCTCTAAGCACTATGGGACTTAACATCTGAGACCATCAGTCCCTACACTTAGAACTACTTAAACCTAACTAACCTAAGGACGTCACACACATCCATGCCCGAGGCAGGATTCCAACCTGCGACCGTAGCATCCGCGCAGTTCCGCACTGAAGCGCCTAGAACCACTCGGCTACAGTTGCCGGCTCGGAGCAACAGGGAAGCGGACAGCGCAGGGAAGGTGGGAATGAATGACTGGCCACAAGCGAGCGGATTTGATTTTTGAATCGTCGGCGCTTCTCTGAGAATCATGAAGGTTTGATATGCTCGAAAAAGGGAATTCTTGATCCTTTGCAAAGAAAAATGTCTCATAATGTAAAATAATGGATGTAACAAAGCAATACGTAATACAATAAAGAACATAGTAAAAGCAACTTTTTTTGTTTATAGAATTCGTCCTTTCCTCTTTCCGCTTCTTTCTAAAGCCTCCACCTTTCGGAGCTCTTTTATGAAACTTGATCTCAAACTTTGCACCTACGTTTTATAACACTTTGGTACCAATTGGAGCCGTCCGCAGTGGACGAGCGGTTCTAGGGGCTTCAGTCTGAAACCGCGCACCCGCTATGGTCGCAGGTTCGAATCCTGCCTCGGGCATGGTTGTGTGTGATGTCCTTAGGTTAGTTAGGTTTAAGTAGTTCTAGGTTCTAGGGAACTGATGACTTCAGATGTTAAGTCACATAGTACTCAGAGCCATTTGAACCGTTTTGAACACAATTGGAATATCGTCTAGAAATATTTATCTCTTCGAACATCTTACTTTTTATGTTTTTCTTTGTGTAATGTTCCATTTTTTTGCGCAACGTTCTTGTGTTATTTTCCACGAACAAGGTCTTTTGAGGTACTGTTTTGTTCGTTTTTCGATGTGGTCAATGGTCCACTTCTTCGCCATACTGGAAGTAACTAGAACTTGCTGTCACGTGAAAACCACAGGAAAACGTATGCACATTCTGAACGTCGCTGCAAAAATCCCCACGTGTGCACCCAGCTGGCATTATCTCTCACCATGGACAACACAGTGGCCGTCGACTTTCACTTAACTATCTAGACAGCGGCGTTTGCATGGAGTTGTCATTGCTAACAGACAAGGAACACTACGTGAAATAACGGCAGAAATTAATATTGGACGTGTGACGAATGTATGACAACGGCCTTGCCGCAGTGGATACACCGGTTCCCGTGACATCACCGAAGTTAAGCGCTGGCGGGCGTGGTCGACACTTGGATGGGTGACCATCACGGCCGCCATGCGCTGTTGCCATTTTTCGGGGTGCACTCACCCTCATGATACCAATTGAGGAGCTACTCCACCGAATAGTAGCGGCTTTGGTCGAGAATACCATCATAACGATCGGGAGAGCGGTGTGCTGACCCCACGCCCCTCCTATCCGCATCCTCCACTGAGGATGACACGACAGTCGCCGGCCGCGGTGGTCTAGCGGTTCTAGGCGCTCGGTCCGGAGCCGCGCGTCCGCTACGGTCGCAGGTCCGAATCCTGCCTCGGGCATGGATGTGTGTGATGTCCTTAGGTTAGTTAGGTTTAAGTAGTTCTAAGTTCTAGGGGACTAATGATCACAGATGTTAAGTCCCATAGTGCTCAGAGCCATTTGAACCATTTTTTTGACACGACAGTCGGATGGTCCCGATGGGCCACTTGTGGCCTGTAGACGGAGTGTTTTTTTTATGTCGAATGTATCCTTTGAGACAGTGCGGCGAAATTTGGCTCAAGGGGTATGGCAGCAGACGACCCTTTGCGAACAGCACGACGTCGTCCCTCCTGGACCCGTGACCATGTCGATTGGACCCTAGACAACTGCAGATTCGTGGCTTGATGAGATGTGTCCCGATTTCAGTTGGTAAGAGCTGATGGTAGGTGTCGAGTGTGGTGCAGATCCCACGAAGCCATGGACCCAAGTTATCAGCTAGGCACAGTGCAGGCTGGTGGTGGCTCCATAACGGTGTGGCCTGTGTTTCCATGGAACATTGGCTGAAAATGTTCTGTTACTTGGTGACCATTTGCAGCCGTTCATGAGCTTCACATTCCAATCAACGATGGAATTTTTATGGATGACAATGGGCCATGTCACCACATCACAATTGTTTGCAGTTGGTTTGAAGAACAATTTGGTCATTTCGAGCGAATGATTTGGCTACGTAGATCAATATTTCTGCAGGGGACTTTTGTTGAGTCCATGCCACATCGAGTTGCTGCACTACTCCAGGCAGATAAAGGTCCGACACGATATTAGGTGGTACCTCATGACTTTTGTCACCTCAGTGTAAATGCCAAAGAGAGACATTCACGATGTGTACATTTGAGAGAAATGAAATGATCGTATGGCATTGTTGGCCGGGAGGCCCCATGTGGGGAAGTTCGGCCGCCGTATTGCAAGTCCTTTTTAGTTGACGCCACTTCGGCGACTTGCGAGTCAGTGGATGATGAAATGATGATGAAGAACACACAACACCCAGTCATCACGAGGCAGAGAAAAATCCCTGGCCCCGCCGGGAATCGAACCCGGGACCCCGTGCGTGGGAAGCGAGAACGCTACCGCAAGACCACGAGCTGCGGACATTTGAGAGAGATTTTTAGAAACTGAAGAATAATGCAGTTTTCGGAAATACTATGTAAAAGGTTACACAGTGTCGTGAAACTCACTTACTTATCCACTGAAAGGGGCGTTATGGAGCAGCAGATGGTATCGCCAGGCAAAATATTAAGTGGCCCATAATCCTCAGCAGTGATTTCGTCGCTCTGGAGACGGCTAAGGTTTTGATAGAGTTAATGTAACCTGTTTATATGGGTACTTCTATATTAGACCCATCTAAGCTCCATACATACTACTTATAGTTCAATTATGAGTTTGCGAAAACTCATTTTGCAGTTCCAAACTTACTTTATGTCAGTACAAATAACTTCATCTGTTGAGTGAAGGGTTGCAATCCATATGTAGGGGAAATGCCACCCCAGTGCATACGACACATCTGGATATCTAGTCAATAATCCTTATGGGAAAAGTTAGCTAAAAATAAGGTTATCAGTGCTGTGTTGGCAGAAGAGCCAACACCGTGTTGCTAGAGGAGACCGAAATGCACGCGTTTAATTACACGCAGACTGGCGTGAGGTCTGGAACAGGTCAGAAAAATGAGAACTTAGAAAAACGGACGCAGTTGCTGTAATACTTAACTTTAATCCACAATTCGTGAACATCTCTCTTGACTGTACATAATTTCCATCTCAATATAACTGGTAATGGCGCCTTGCTAGGTCGTAGCAAATGACGTAGCTGAAGGCTATGCTAACTATCGTCTCGGCAAATGAGAGCGTAGTTTGTCAGTGTAGCATCGCTAGCAAAGTCGGCTGTACAACTGGGGCGAGTGCTAGGAAGTCTCTCTAGACCTGCCGTGTGGTGGCGCTCGGTCTGCAATCAGTGACAGTGGCGACACGCGGGTCCGACGTATACTAGCGGACCGCGGCCGATTTAAAGGCTACCACCTAGCAAGTGTGGTGTCTGGCGGTGACACCACAATCAGCTTGATGAAAGACGAAGTGAATGGGTTGCCGAATGCGGAATTTGAAGTCTCCACTCAAAAATGTACGCATATTGTGCAGACAAGCGAAGGATGTGCTCCGTGCAGCCTCAACGGCTCTGACAGTTGAAGAGTAGTTGAAATGGCAGTGTGGTGGTGTTTGCGGTGCACTATCTCCCCCTCCGCATACGCCGCGCCATGTCAGCATTCAGTCATGAAGACATGACGTGAGCACTGTATTGCAACTCAAAATCGGTCCGTAACTCAAAATCGGTGTGTTACGAAATGAAGACAAGTGAGTCATTTGTACGAACAGGATCGCAAACCCTATTCCACACACTATTCAAAATGACTGTGAGTGTACGCATGCGTGTTGCATGTATAGTGAAAAATGTATGTGTGTATGTGTAATAGTGTGACCTACTTATCATAGCGTGTACACATGTGTATATATGTGCACGTATTTGCGACTGCATACTATGTACACTGAGGTGACAAAAGTCATGGGATAGTGGCATGCACATATATAGATGACGGAAGTATCATGAACACAAGGTATAAAATGGAAGTGAATTAGCAGAGCTGTCATTAGTACGCAAGTGATTCGCGTGAAAAGGTTTTCGACATGACTGTGGCTCCACCACGGGAATTAACAGACTTTCAACGTGGAAGCTAGACGCATGGGACATTCCGTTTCGGAAACCTTTAAGAGATTCAATATTCCGGGATCCACAGTGTCAAGAGTGTGCTGAGAATACCAAATTTGCGACGTACCTCTCACCATGGACTACGCAGTGGCTGTTGGCCTTCACTTAATGATCGAAAGAAGCAGCGTTTGCGTAGAGTTGTCAGTGCTAACAGACAAGAAACACTGCTTGAAATAACCGCAGAAATCAATGTGGGACGTACGACTAAAGTATCCGTTAGGGCAGTGCGGCGGAATTTGGCGTTAATGTCCTATGGCAGCAGACGAGCAACGCGAATGCCTTTGCTAACAGCACGACATTGCCTACAGTGCCTTCTTGGGATCGTGACCATATTTGTTGGAGCCTAGACGACTGGAACACCGTGGCCTGGTCAGATGAGTACCGATTTCTTCTGGTAAGAGCTGACATTAGGGTTTGAGTGTGGCTCAGACCCCACGAAGCCGTCAACTAGGCACTGTGAAAGCTGGTGATGGCTCCATAATGATGTTGGCTGTGTTTACAAGGGATGGAGTGGGACCTATGGTCCAATTGAACCAACTGACACCATTTTCAGCCATTCATTGACTTTATGTTCCCAAACAACGATGAACTTTTTATGGGAAACAAAGCACCATGTCATCAGGCCACAATTGTTCGCGATTGGTTTGAAGTACATTCTGGACAGTTCGAGCCAATGATTTGGCCACCCAGATTACCCGACATGAATCCTATCGAACATTTATGGAACATGATCGAGATGTCAGTTCGTGCACAAAATGCTACACCGGCAACACTTTCGCAATTACGAACAGCTATAGAAACAACATGGTTCTCAATTCCTGCAGGTGCATTCCAGTGACTCGTTGAGTACATGCCACGTCGAGTTGCTGCACTGCGTTGGGTAAAAGTAGGTCCGACACGGTATTAGCAAGTATCCCATGACTTTTGTCACCACAGTGTATCTCAGTCTGTTTTGCTTTACATGTGTGCGAGTGCTTATTGTGTATGTGAGATAGAAGGCACACTTTGTGTCTATCGTATATACTGTCTGCACACTAGGTTAAGTTTCACTGCAGCTGGCCATACCAAAAAATCGTATTTAGGTTAATGTTACGGGGGGTGGACAAAACTATGGAGAGAGCAAAAACACAGTGTAGTAACAGACACTGACAGCGATATGGAGCTGTCACGGCTGTCAGAGATCGATCCCTACCTCCAGCCCGCACCATCGGTGACGCCAAAGCCTACAAGCTGTCTCCACATGAAGTACTCTGGGAAGAGACCATGCCCCCAGAGCTCACGTCGCATCACCTGACGGGACCCCATGAACTCCGATCGGCTATAACCAAGCGCCTACCACGCAGAAGATTCAAATGGTTCAAATGGCTCTGAGCACTATGGGACTCAACTGCTGAGGTCATTAGTCCCCTAGAACTTAGAACTAGTTAAACCGAACTAACCTAAGGACATCACAAACATCCATGCCCGAGGCAGGATTCGAACCTGCGACCGTAGCGGTCTTGCGGTTCCAGACTGCAGCGCCTTTAACCGCACGGCCACTTCGGCCGGCGCAGAAGATTCATTCCCTTTCGTTCTCGATTGGTGGAATGGTCACTGTAATGTCCACTATTTATTGGCGACCTTAGGTTTAGTCTCAGACTTGGTATGGACTTTATCATTGACCAGCTATCTTTGATTTGTGTGACATCGAAGTTACACATTGTTATATGAAGATGGTATCTATTCTTTCGGACATGTCCGAAAGAACAGGTACCATCGGTGACCATACAGCTCTCTTAGAACGAAATGATAATTAAATCGAATCCGGGATCTCCTACTTACATGGCAGGCGCTTTATCCATCTGAACCTCCGAGGGCGCAGAGGATAGTACGACTGCAGGGATTTATCCCTTGCACGCTGCCCGTAAGGCCCACATTCCCAACTTAACGTCCACACACTACATTCGTAGTGTGTGGGCATGTCCGAAAGAACAGATACCATCTTCATATAGTTAAGGCTAACCGGCCACTGACCACCTTCTTCTGTGCTGGATGCACACGCATTGACTGAACTCTTACGGGACTCGGTAAGACTGTCTGCCGCGAATAATGAGTGTAATGGGCAGGGGCACTACGAATGTAGTGTGTGGACAAAGTTGGGAATGTGGGTCTCACGGAGAGCGTGCAAGGGATAAATCCCTGCAGTCGCGCTATCCTCTGTGCCCTCGGTGGCTTAGATGGATAGAGGGTCTGCCATGTAAGCAAGAGATCCCGGGTTCGAGTCCCGGTCGGGGCACACATTTTCAACTGTCCCCGTTGATGTATATCAACGCCTGTCGACAGCTTAGGGTCTTGATTTAATTATAATTTCGTTATACATTGTTGTCAGTACTGTGTGTTTCTACTGTGTTAGTGTAATAAACCAAATAAATTGTGCTCATAAGTGCAGATTTATACAGTGGCGACAAGTCTTTTCGAACTCTCAGTACATTAAAATATTCGACAACATGGATGTAGAATTTATGAAGCAGTCGCACCAACAATATCAGGAACAGTGACTTCTCGAATGGGAATTACTGGAACAACAGCAACAGCAGTTGGATTTACTGCAGCAACAAATAACTGCATTGTCTATCATGAACGAGACGACTTCGGCAGTTCCACCATTTGGTGCGTTTGTGGACGGCCACCATCGCTTCACTGCTCACAAGGTGACCGGCTCAGATCGGTAACAGTTATTTTTTTTCTTTCTTTCTTGGTCTTTGCATAGTGTGTTGGGACTACTCCACAGTCGTTCCCCACAAAACATCCTAATAGTTTGTCTTTTGCTGGACTTCGTAATCTGCTGCCGGGTCATTATAAGTGTCAGTCCCTTGTGGCATTTGCTCGACTGTATTCTTACTAATGTTGTAAACAACCGTTGGAAACCTACAAAAACTGGGTCATTGATTTTCGGTGTCTTAGTCGCCATTGTGCTTGTGTGTGCTCCGAAGAATCATATCGCCAATCATATCCCTGTTCCTTGATTCGGGGCTTGCTTCTCCAACACTTGCCTGACAAGAAAGTCCGCTCATAGTCTTTACGGCATGTGGGTCCGTCCTTAGACGACGTACTTAAAATTGCTCAGGCTTTCGATTTCACACAGAAAACCAATAGCCACTCCGTACTGTCTGCCATCATCAACGTTGCGACGGTAAACATCTCCTACCGTCGAAACAGGAAATCACGCGCTCGTGTCGGCCGCTCGGTAAAACATGGAATAGGAGCACGCGAACAGACCAGTGACACTTCAAGTGTCTCCGAACGATCCCTCCCTTATAACTCAATTTCAGAATCTTTTCCGGGTTCTCCATCGTGACGGGACTCCACTCTGCGTCGCTTACGTTCTTAATCTCAGTATCTCCACCGACACCCTCTCTCCCTCCGTCCACATCGATCAACTACTAGCATTAGGGGTCACATTTCTAGTGTGTGTCGGTCGTCTGACGTCCGGAGCAATGGGTGCGTTGCAAATTGTGGTTCTTCCGTCTCGACGCTCATTGAATCTCGTCACAGTTCCCCTACTGAGGTGGTGCACTCCATTGCAACGTTGACTCATCCAGCTACGGGTCAACGTGTGGAAGTGGTAATCATGTTATGAGTGAATGATTTGGAGCTCTCCTTTCAGGTGGATATTGGTGCATGCTCTTCTCTTATGAATAGTGCTACCTCTGTTGCGTTGGGTTCTCCTCTTCTACAGCCTTCTCATTGGAGAATAGTGATGTAGGGCGGCCATGAAATACACATAAAAGGTTTTTCGGCTACAGAAGATTCCTATAAAAACGTTTCAAGGAAGGTTTTAGTTTTGGTTGGTACTTCTGGAAATGCGGAAAATATCTTTAGGTTAGATCTAATCAAACAATTTGTGTTTTCCATTTTGCAGAACGTGTGTTTCGTTCCCACAGTGATTCCACTTCGTGCCATTGGGGACTTGACTGCCTCATATTTGGATCTGTTTACTTCTTGGTTAGAACAGGCTGTGGATATAGCTGTAAAAATTCATTTAAAACTGGGGTTCGTGCCTCACTTCTCGCAGGCCTGCCCAATTCTGCACATCCTGTGGGATGCAGTTAAGGCGGAATTGGACAGATTGGAGGCCCTCATGGTGATAACCGCTGTCTCATCGAGCCAATGGGCTCAACCTCTTGTCACTGTGAGAAAAACGGACAGCTCTCTCCACCTACGAGATAATTTTAAGGCCGTTAACGCCTATGTCACCATCGATAATTTTCCCATTCCCCCCGCCTGAAGAACTGTTTTTCACGTTAAAAAATTGTGCCTGTTATGTTACAGTCGATTTATCGGAGGCATACTTACAGGCTTAGCTGCAGCTGAAATCTCGGGATCTGTTGGCGCTCAACACATTCTTTGGCCTCTGCAGGTATAACACCCTAATCTTTGGTATTCTAGGGCATCAGCGGTCTTCCAGCATTACTTGGAGCAAGTGATACAGGACGTTCCTTCGTGCTGCAATTATTTAGATAACATCATAGTGGCCTCAACTGATGAACACCTTCAGAACTTGCAATCTTTTCTTTCTTGATTAACCAAAGCTGGTCTCAAATCTAACATCCACAAATATAAAGTTTTTCCAACAGTCGGTTAAGTACCTCTGTTTTATCATTAGCAAACAGGTCTTCTATCCTGCCAATGAGCACGTCTCTGCTGTACAAAACATGCCCAGGCCCCAGAATCTCAAGGAGCTGCAATCCTTAATGAGAAAATTTAGCTATTGCAGCCGTTTCATTTCCCATGTTGCAAAGTTGTCCTATCTACTAACGCATTGCAGAAACAAAGGGGTTCCATTCCTGTGGTCTCTAGAGTGCGACGCAGATTTTTCTGCTCATAAACGAGCTCTCCAACCAGCACCATATCTCATCTTGTTTTCATCGGGGAAGCCTATTCTTCTTGTCACAGATGCTGCACAACTTGCGGTCGGGGCTGCCCTGTCCCACAAGGAAGCGGATGGCCCTGAACATCCTATTGCTTTTGTGTCCAAGACTCTCAATGCTGCCCAATGCAGTTACTCCCAGACTGAAACAGAGGCACTGGCCATCGTTAAGTATTTAAGAAATTTCACACCTATCAATACAGCGTCAAATTCCATCTGTTGAATGACCACAAGCCACTACTCGCATTGTTTGGGTCACTTTCTAGCCTCCCAGAAGGACAGTGCAAAGTCTGCAACGGTGGGCACTGTTCTTGTCAGCTTGTACCTATGACATCCTCTATAAACCGACCAGTTGCCACACAAACGCTGATGCTTTGTTCTGGCTTCCAATGGTCCACGGTCCGGAATTTGACACCTGGGAAGTCGTTATCTTGCAGCTGGATTCGTATTCTGCGTCGGTCCTACACGACTTTACCCTTGATGCTACAATGATCTCGACACAGACAAGAGTGGACCCTACACTAGTCACTGTGACTAAATGCGTTAAGCGTGAGTGTCCGCCGTGTATCTCAGCGAAGAAACATGGTCGATACGAAGCGTTCTTTCCCTTTCAAAGCCAGCGCTTCCACTGTGATGGTATTCCCCTGCTGTGAACAGAGCACGAATGCACTCGGGTTGTTCTTCCCCTTTCTCTGTGTCCCATGGTTCTTGCACTCCTATCTGTAGATTACTGGAGCATATCCCACATGAAACAGCTGGGATGCTGCCACGCCTATTGACCAGCCATTGACAAGGACATCGACGCCAAGGCCCATTTCTGGATAGGGTGTGCTCAACAGAAATCTGTGCTCTTGAAGGTGTTCTTGTCCTGGCCCCCGTTTGGCCTTTGGGAGTGCCTCCACATAGACTTCACTGGTCCTTTCTTGTAGCAGATGCGGTTGCTTGCGGTAGACTCATACTCCAAATTTCCATATATCCACCCATGGACTCCATGATACCGGCTAATGTCATCAAGTCTCTTTTGCAAATCTTCACCATTAAGAGCTTTCCACAAGCCACTGTCTCAGACAAAGGCTCCCAGTTTGGCTCCACCCGGTTTTTCCGTTTCTGTGAAATGCATGGGATACAACACCTTTCACCCGACAGTCCAGCGGGGAAGCGGAACGGGTAGTGTGGGCTTTCAAAGAGAAGGAGGCCCTAGCAAAATCCACACCATTGGACGATGCCATCACCTTGTTCTTGGCCACCTATAGGGCCCACTCAATTGCAGCGAACAGCCCAGACAAATTGCTGCACAGATGTCTGCCTTGCTCCCCTCACTCCCTGCTCTTATCCCTGGTCCCTCATCTGTCCCAGTCCCAAGTCCATCCTCAGTATCGGATGGGTGCCCTGGTATGGGACCAATCGTTTGGAAGCCATCTAGCCTGGGTACCAGCTGTCATCAAGGGTGCACATAGCTGCCGGATATGCGAGGTCTTAGCAGAGGGGCGCCCAGGATAACACCAGCATTCCCCTCTGGTCTGTACAACCAGCACACACCCCCGGCTCCTTCCTACCCCCCCCCCCCCGGACCTCGCTTGTTGCAGACAGCTAACCCCTTGCACTGATGCCGGACCTCTGGTGACCTTATAGTCATGGATTGAGCTCCTGTGCCCCAATTTTCCTCTGTTCCAGCACCAGAAACCATGGACCAGCCTTCCACAAGTGGCATAAGTTCCACGGTTACAGCCCATGAGAAGCCGGAAGTTGTCGAGATGGACATGCAGGATCTTCCAGCTTCATCTCTGGCAGGGAACTCTCAGTTCCAGCTCCAACAGTGGTGGCTCAGGATCCTACTCCAGCAGTCGTTCTTCGTGCCTGTGGTGGAGCTGGACAAGTCAGGCTGCTTCCGCAACTATGTGCCATTCCTGGGGGCAGGTGAGAGATGTAGTACAGACTCTGCTTACTCTGCAAGGTCGCATTACTGCCAAGGATTAGGCGACCATTTTGGCTGATAAGTGCTTGTTTCCCAATGTTGAAGCTGTGTACTAAGACGATTTGGTCATGTCCACACAGCTTCATCGTTCAAGACTGATTCTGTGAGCATGAAGTTGCCACAACATGATATGGTTACCCAAACCGTCACTGAACCAAGTCATGTTTCACTCTTTGGACACAAACTCGGCCAGAAGTTGGAAACAGTGTGAAACAAGACTCATCCGACTAAACAACAATCCTCCATTGCTCCACAATCCAGGTTTTATGACTTCAGCACCACATTTTCCTGTTAACAGGCGTTTTTATCACTGATGAGTGGCTTTGGGATTCCAGCTGGCCCTGCTATTATCTGGCTGACAGTTCGCGAGTGCGACATTGAACTATGCAGTAACTTTTGAGTTTGGATTTCTGTTATTTTTCGTCATAATCCTCTTCAATGACCGTCTGTCACAATCACTAGACACACACTTGCATCCATGTTGTGACTTATTGGATGATGTTTTTCCTCTGTCCCTGTATGTGGTATAAATCTTTGGTAGGGTGGCTCTTGGAACCCAAAATACTTTGACTACCTTGGTTATGGAAGCGCCCACCGTATGAGCATCAAGAATTTGCCGACGTCCGAATTCATTTAGCTCCGACATAATGCACTCACAACTGTACAGAACGTTATTGTGACCACTAGAGACACTTGCAATGTAGTGAGGAAATTGCAAAGGTGCCATTTACTGTGAAATACAACAGTACAACCTACAGGCTTAGTTAGCATATGAATTTATGTTCAAGCATGAATTTCTCGTGGTTTTTCCCTATTTTTGTCCAACCCCGGTATGTATCACAGGGGAACTACGAATATAAGTTAAAGTGCATCAACTGTAGTCCAAAAAATATGTGAGTAGCCTAATATCAAACCCGGACATCTGACCTCCTGGTCGAAATTGAGTTAACAGTCGATTCCGATAGAAAATTTTCCGCTCTTTTCATTGGCGAAGTTCGTTTATTTCAAAAATGGACATTAATGTAATAAATTACTCGTTGAAGTTCGCTGTTCACTTCAAACGTGGACACCTACACAAGAGCTTCGTATCAAATACGAACATTTGATGAATAAGCCGATTTGAACCAATGGTAATACCGTATATGATCACGTGACTGCCAAAATCAGACATGGGGATAGTCTGTGACAGACACTAACACGTGATAACCTGTACTTCATGTTTTGAAGCATTTTTTACAGTATTACTGCCAATATTTACCTTTGAAGTGAGTGAAATGGAACAAAGTGTTTCACTAGCCACAGGAGGGAAAGCCAGGAAGAGAATTCGGTAACCTGAGAACTGGAAAAGAAGCATTGAAGAGAGACAAAGGTAAGGATAGCTTGTAATCTACACTGTTCCACTTTTGTGCGTGTTGCTTGTAATTACCAATTGATGGAGTGTATTTTGATGTCAGAAATAACGTAAGAATATAAGGGAAAAAATCTGATGATAGTTTTAACTGGCCTTATGCTACGAATTTCCGAGATTCAGGGCCATAAAGAGTAGTAATAGACCACATTATTGACTCAGAGAAAGGTAAATTCGTAATCGTCGTTCTAGTGATAAAATCTGTGTTCGTGGGTGCCATTGTTGGGTAAAGCGGCCTAGGGGAGAGGAGAAAGATTCAATGTTAAAAATACGCACTAAAATACAATAAAAATAAATAGTTAAGTGCAATACATGAACCAACAAAGTAAATGTGTTTTCAAATTTTAACTTTCTGTGGCAGTTTCCTCTTAATGTAAGAACTTACAAATAAAACACGTTTCATTCCTACTCAAAATCCTGTAAATGAGCATAACATGTAAAACACCACTAAAAGTTACATCTTATTTTGTGTGTAACACTCAAAAGATTATTACAGTTACTGTAATTTTTTTATTTTGTTCAATAAAATAGTATGGTTTAAAACTTAATTTCTTTCTCATTATGCCCAAATTCCTACAATTTCACAGCAGATACCCTTGTAAAGGATTCACAGCATTATGAAGCGATTTCTGGAGCATCAAAAACAGTCACCTGCAAGCATGTTCACATCAAAAGTGGAGACCTACATATTTTTTGTTTCAAATATGGACGTCTGTATTTTCAAAGTTGATTTTTTAACTGGTTTATATAATTAAATTGATGTTGAGTACTTTTCAGTATTAAAGTTAATTATGCACCAAGCAGCATGGAAATACACTCCTGGAAATGGAAAAAAGAACACATTGACACCGGTGTGTCAGACCCACCATACTTGCTCCGGACACTGCGAGAGGGCTGTACAAGCAATGATCACACGCACGGCACAGCGGACACACCAGGAACCGCAGTGTTGGCCGTCGAATGGCGCTAGCTGCGCAGCATTTGTGCACCGCCGCCGTCAGTGTCAGCCAGTTTGCCGTGGCATACGGAGCTCCATCGCAGTCTTTAACACTGGTAGCATGCCGCGACAGCGTGGACGTGAACCGTATGTGCAGTTGACGGACTTTGAGCGAGGGCGTATAGTGGGCATGCGGGAGGCCGGGTGGACGTACCGCCGAATTGCTCAACACGTGGGGCGTGAGGTCTCCACAGTACATCGATGTTGTCGCCAGTGGTCGGCGGAAGGTGCACGTGCCCGTCGACCTGGGACCGGACCGCAGCGACGCACGGATGCACGCCAAGACCGTAGGATCCTACGCAGTGCCGTAGGGGACCGCACCGCCACTTCCCAGCAAATTAGGGACACTGTTGCTCCTGGGGTATCGGCGAGGACCATTCGCAACCGTCTCCATGAAGCTGGGCTACGGTCCCGCACACCGTTAGGCCGTCTTCCGCTCACGCCCCAACATCGTGCAGCCCGCCTCCAGTGGTGTCGCGACAGGCGTGAATGGAGGGACGAATGGAGACGTGTCGTCTTCAGCGATGAGAGTCGCTTCTGCCTTGGTGCCAATGATGGTCGTATGCGTGTTTGGCGCCGTGCAGGTGAGCGCCACAATCAGGACTGCATACGACCGAGGCACACAGGGCCAACACCCGGCATCATGGTGTGGGGAGCGATCTCCTACACTGGCCGTACACCACTGGTGATCGTCGAGGGGACACTGAATAGTGCACGGTACATCCAAACCGTCATCGAACCCATCGTTCTACCATTCCTAGACCGGCAAGGGAACTTGCTGTTCCAACAGGACAATGCACGTCCGCATGTATACCGTGCCACCCAACGTGCTCTAGAAGGTGTAAGTCAACTACCCTGGCCAGCAAGATCTCCGGATCTGTCCCCCATTGAGCATGTTTGGGACTGGATGAAGCTTCGTCTCACGCGGTCTGCACGTCCAGCACGAACGCTGGTCCAACTGAGGCGCCAGGTGGAAATGGCATGGCAAGCCGTTCCACAGGACTACATCCAGCATCTCTACGATCGTCTCCATGGGAGAATAGCAGCCTGCATTGCTGCGAAAGGTGGATATACACTGTACTAGTGCCGACATTGTGCATGCTCTGTTGCCTGTGTCTATGTGCCTGTGGTTCTGTCAGTGTGATCATGTGATGTATCTGACCCCAGGAATGTGTCAATAAAGTTTCCCCTTCCTGGGTCAATGAATTCACGGTGTTCTTATTTCAATTTCCAGGAGTGTATATCAATTCCACATTTCCTAGTAAAAAATGACATATATCGCAATTCTTTGAAAACAACAGATGTCCATCTTATAATAAGCTACTCATGTATGTCCATCAACTGTGCTACACTTTTCTACATTGTTGGAAGGAAAAAAAACGTAAAATTACATCAACTGTAAAAACCATGTCAACCTGTGAGACATATTTTGTATAAATTTCTTTCTTTCTGTACATTGATAAATTAATTTTGTAAACATTGTCTGTACAGTTTTTACTATGGAAGTTGGCTCTCCCCAGTGTGGTAATTGTTTAAATAAGGAAACTGTCATAAATAAAGTATCTGACATATTAATAAGATCGAAACTTAGGCGAACACTCACCCAAACTGTGTCAGTGACGAAAGAGAAGCGGGGGAAATTGTTTAAACACAGCACCAGTGGACTTAAACTTAGCGTAAGTGAACGCCATAGGAGTGTGAAAACCATTTAATTTTGATTTTACCGCCATTTTAAACTTAGGATACGTGATCTGGCAACCATGCAGACCAGTACCCAAAAGATTAGCCATCTTTAATTCTCTATTTAGCCCAAGTTATCTGTGAACCATGCAGGCTGTGCCAGTACCAAAAAGTCCGCCGTCTTTGATTCATACATCATAGAGCCTGTGTCAGTATCCCCTAATCCCCTACATTGCATCGCTACCGTGGATTCTGATGACATAGAACCTGTGCAAGTATACCAAGAAGCCTGTGCCAGTAAGTCCAGGTCTGCCGTCTTAGATTCTGACATCACAAGCCTGTGTCATTATCCCAGATTATCGACTTTGGATCGCCTTTTGGGATTCTGAGGTCGTAGAGTCTATCCTCGAATTTCACACCAACAGGACACTGTATCATCTTGGATTTTTGTATTTCCTGTCAGTTTATACTTAAGGTCGGTTGGTTGATTTCAGGGAGGTGACCAAACAGCGAGTTTATCGGTCCCATCGGATTAGGGAAGGATGGTGAAGGACGTCGGCGGTGCCCTTTCAAAGGAACCATCCCAGCATTTGCCTGAAGCGATTTAGGAAACTCACAGAAAACCTGAATCAGAATGGCCGGACGCGGGTGTGAACCGTCGTCCTCCCGATTGCGAGTCCAGTGTGCTGACCACTGCGCTACCTCGCTCGGTTTTATACACTCCTGGAAATTGAAATAAGAACACCGTGAATTCATTGTCCCAGGAAGGGGAAACTTTATTGACACATTCCTGGGGTCAGATACATCACATGATCACACTGACAGAACCACAGGCACATAGACACAGGCAACAGAGCATGCACAATGTCGGCACTAGTACAGTGTATATCCACCTTTCGCAGCAATGCAGGCTGCTATTCTCCCATGGAGACGATCGTAGAGATGCTGGATGTAGTCCTGTGGAACGGCTTGCCATGCCATTTCCACCTGGCGCCTCAGTTGGACCAGCGTTCGTGCTGGACGTGCAGACCGCGTGAGACGACGCTTCATCCAGTCCCAAACATGCTCAATGGGGGACAGATCCGGAGATCTTGCTGGCCAGGGTAGTTGACTTACACCTTCTAGAGCACGTTGTGTGGCACGGGATACATGCGGACGTGCATTGTCCTGTTGGAACAGCAAGTTCCCTTGCCGGTCTAGGAATGGTAGAACGATGGGTTCGATGACGGTTTGGATGTACCGTGCACTATTCAGTGTCCCCTCGACGATCACCAGTGGTGTACGGCCAGTGTAGGAGATCGCTCCCCACACCATGATGCCGGGTGTTGGCCCTGTGTGCCTCGGTCGTATGCAGTCCTGATTGTGGCGCTCACCTGCACGGCGCCAAACACGCATACGACCATCATTGGCACCAAGGCAGAAGCGACTCTCATCGCTGAAGACGACACGTCTCCATTCGTCCCTCCATTCACGCCTGTCGCGACACCACTGGAGGCGGGCTGCACGATGTTGGGGCGTGAGCGGAAGACGGCCTAACGGTGTGCGGGACCGTAGCCCAGCTTCATGGAGACGGTTGCGAATGGTCCTCGCCGATACCCCAGGAGCAACAGTGTCCCTAATTTGCTGGGAAGTGGCGGTGCGGTCCCCTACGGCACTGCGTAGGATCCCACGGTCTTGGCGTGCATCCGTGCGTCGCTGCGGTCCGGTCCCAGGTCGACGGGCACGTGCACCTTCCGCCGACCACTGGCGACAACATCGATGTACTGTGGAGACCTCACGCCCCACGTGTTGAGCAATTCGGCGGTACGTCCTCCCGGCCTCCCGCATGCCCACTATACGCCCTCGCTCAAAGTCCGTCAACTGCACATACGGTTCACGTCCACGCTGTCGCGGCATGCTACCAGTGTTAAAGACTGCGATGGAGCTCCGTATGCCACGGCAAACTGGCTGACACTGACGGCGGCGGTGCACAAATGCTGCGCAGCTAGCGCCATTCGACGGCCAACACCGCGGTTCCTGGTGTGTCCGCTGTGCCGTGCGTGTGATCATTGCTTGTACAGCCCTCTCGCAGTGTCCGGAGCAAGTATGGTGGGTCTGACACACCGGTGTCAATGTGTTCTTTTTTCCATTTCCAGGAGTGTATTTAAGACAACAGTCCTACTTCCACAGTGATGTGGGAGTGGGGGAAAAATGTCGTGGCGCCATTGGGCTATTTTGAATTTTCTGCTATTGTATATACATATGGCAATTGCCCTATGTCAGAGTGGTGGGGGAAATCTGGCAAGGTTGCAGGACAACATCGATGGCGAGGAGACACGCTGAATGTAGCACTTTATGTCAGAACGCTCCTAGCTACACTACTTTCCGCTACCCTTTTTGTAGATGCTTGGGACCTATGCTCTTCTCCAACTACTTAGCAAGGATTTTTGTTCGAGAAATCTCTGACAGATTACAGTTAAAAGAGCAGTTACTCTGCCGCAAATTCGGCATAGAATCAGATAAGGATTCCATCGAACCTTCAGCTTTGTTCAGTTTAAGCAATTTCAACTGTTCGTCAACATCAGTGACAGAATGAACAGCAATTTACAGCTGTTTGGTGATGACGCTGTGGTGTATGGGAAGGTGTCCTTGAGCGATTGTAGGGGGATACAAGATGTCGTAGACAGAATTTCTAGTTGGTGTGATGAATGGAAGCTTGCTCTAAAAGTAGAAAATTTTTAAGTTAATGCACATGTGTAGGAAAAACAGTTGTGTAACGTTCGAATATAACATTAATAATGTAGTGCCTAACTTTGGCACGTCGATTAAATATCTAGGCGTAACGTTGCAAAGCGATATGAAATGGAAAGAGCACGTCAGGTTGGTAATCGGTAAAGTGAATGCTCGATTTCGCTTTATTGGGTGAATTTTGGAAAAGTGTAGCTCATTTGTAAAGCAGACGGCGTGTAGAACGGCAGTGCGAGCCATTGTTGAGTACTACTGGAGCGTGTGGGATCCCCACAAGGTCGGGGTAAAGCAAGACCTCGTAGCAGTTTAGAGACGGGCTATTGGATTTGTTACCGATAGCTGCGATCAGGGCTCAAGTATTTCGGAAATGCCTTGTGAACTCAAATGGGAATTCCTGGAGGGAAGACGGATTTGAGGCCGACTGCAGAACGGTTCCACAGATGCCAACGTACAGTTCGCTAATGAGCAGGTAAGTAAGATGGAAGAAATTAGGGCTAATACGGAGGCTCCTAGATAAGACTGTTTACCATCGCTCTATTTGCGAGTGGAACAGGAAAGGAAATGACTGGTACCCTCCGCCTTGCGAGCCATGGAGTATGTATGTAGATGTAGATGTAGATGTAATATCTGTATCATTCATCTCTGCAATGGTGCGAGAGGTAAATTGGAAGATGTAGATGTATGTGTAATATCTGTATCATTCATCTCTGCAATGGTGCGAGAGGTAAATTGGGGGAAATTTCGTTGGATTTACGTTTGTAAAAGAACATTTGAGAACGGAGTTTAGCGTTTCCGCATTTGCTTTGCTTCCGGGCTCGTCCATGAGTGTTTGCACACTAACTTTGGTATCACTGACAGCATATATAGATAACCATAATTTCTTTGGGTTTTGTAAGAGAGCTTTCGATACCATTCTGCTATGGCAGTCGCTGAAGACTTCACGCATTACCCTCTTGACAGCTAAAAGCGTTTCGTTCAGCATCTACGTAATTACCTACAGCCCCATGCCTTGTTTTAAACCTATTAGGCAGTGGTATCCGTTTCTTTGTAGTGACTGTATACCGTGGACGGTCCCTCCCATCATGAACTGTTCTACTACATACACATCCATTACGGGATTGGTCAAGTACTCTCCTAACCTTGAGACACAGTTCTTCTACCTGGTCACGCCCAGATTCCAAAGCTAGATGTTTCTAGTTTCTTATTGGGATACGGCCCTACTGCCTCATTTACCTTGTTTGCTAAGCATATAAATCCTTCTATTTCAATAAAGAACAGAATGGCACGCAATACATTTTTATTACAATATTAAGCTCGATCGCTGTTGTTCCACAACGACGTCATAAATCCTTCCGCTCGGTTTAGTTGCTCTTTGTACTATGATAATCTTGGTTGCTACACCTGCCCCACGGACAATGATACCAGTGTCGATGTGAAAATGCTCAGAGAGGTCAAGTTTATTTGTTACTATTACATATTTTGGACAAAAATTTGGTAACACAGCGAGAAATGCATGCTTGAACATGACTGCAGATTCTGGCCAAGCCCGCAGGTTACACTGTTGTATTTGACCACGGACGGTACCTGCACAATGTCATCCATACGTTTCAAGCGTCAGTCGTGGTCAGAACCGTTTAATTGTGAGTGCATTATGTCGGAGGTAAGTGAATTCGACTGTAGGTAAATTGTTGGTGCTCTCATGGTGGGTGCTTCCATAACCATAACAAAAGTCATGGGATAGCGGTTCAAATGGCTATGAGCACTATGGGACTTAACATCTGAGGTCATCAGTCCCCTAGAACTTAGAACTACTTAAACTTAACTAACCGAAGGACATCACACACATCCATGCCCAAGGTAGGATTCGAACCTGCGACCGCAGCGGTCCCGCGGTTCCAAGTTGAAGTGCCTAGAACCGCTCGGCCATCATGGGATACCGAACGAGGTGGCGCAGTGGTTAGCACACTGGACTCGCATTCGGGAGGACGACGGTTCAATCCCGCGTCCGGCCATCATGATTTAGGTTTTCCGTGATTTTCCTAAATCCCTCCAGGCAAATGCCGGGATGGTTCCTCTGAAAGGGCACGGCCGACTTCCTTCCCCGTCCTTCCCTAATCCGATGAGACTGATGACCTCGCTGTTTGGTCTCTTCCCCAAAACCAACCAACCAACCAACCATCATGGGATAGCGATTTGCACATTTACAGATGGCCGTAGTACCGCGTACACAAGGTATAAACGGGCAGTGCATTGGCGGAGCTGTCATTTATATTCAGGTGATTCATGTGTAACTGTTTCCGACGCGATTGCAGCCTCACGATGGGAATTAACAGACTTTGAACGTGGTGGTAATTGGAGCTAGACGTATAAAACATTCCATTTCCGAAATCGTTAGGGAATTCAATAGCCCAACATCCACAGTGTCAAGAATGTGCCGAGAATGCAAAATTTCCGGCATTATCTCTCGCCACAGACAACGCAGTGACTGACGTGCTGCAATTAGTGACTGACAAGGGGAGGCCGCCAATTGTGAAATTCAGATTCGATTCATACTGCGCATAATAAAAGCTCATGGCCAGAGGTGTAATGTGGCAAAGCACCAAGATGCACTTCTCAGCCGTTGTCGAGAAAATCGACAGTTAAAAGAAACCGTTGCGGTGAAATACTCTCTACGATTATTGATATTCTACAGCGTCGTGGCGCAGCGGTAAGCGCTCGGGTTCATAATCCGAAGATCGCCGGATCGAATCTCGCACCATGCAAAATCTTTTTTATTAGTTTTAAACTATTAATGAACTGCTTATGCATGTTGGTGAAGGCGGATCGCTCTCCAATTGTACCGCCTCCATTTTTCCGTTTTTTTAACAGGGTGTACCAAAGCTCTCCCGTCCGCACTGATTTTCGACGATGTTATAAGTTGCGCTAGGGACCGCATCTACCTTCTTTCGAAGTTAGCACGCAACTACGCTGTTATGCGGCGGCTCGTTTCGGCCCATTCAACATCTGTCCTTCAAGTGTAACGAGCGAGTAACGGAGTTTATATTTCATACCTGCCACAGCAAATTTGTGTTCGTGGGGTCTCTATTCTAATTCGAACGTTTGACTTACGCTATACGTATTCGTTTCGGAATATCGTTTCTACGTCTTCCGCTAACTATACGTGGTTAACATTATGAAGACAATTAATAACATTTGTGAAATACAACTTTGTTTGCGGAAAACATAATGATGTTCGAAGTCGCCAGTTTTTCCACGACAAACGACTTTCAACAACTTATTACATGCATAATTGTTGCAACTGATTGCCGGGAATATATATATATATATATATATATATATATATATATATATATATATATATATATATATATTTGAATTACAAAAAACAAATACTAAAAAAAAAGGTGGCATTGGGCGAGATTCGACCCGGCGACTTTCGGATTACGAACCCGAGCGCTTACCGCTGCGCCACGACGCTGTAGAAAAATCAGTAATCGTAGAGAGTATTTCACCGCAATGGTTTCTTTTAACTGTCGATTTTCTCGACAACGGCTGAGAAGTGCATCTTGGCGCTTTGCCACATTACACCTCTGGCCATGACCTTTTATTATGCGCAATATGAATCGAATCTGAATTTCACAATTGGCGGCCTCCCCTTGTAAGAGTAGCGGCGTTTGTGAAGAGTTGTCAGTGTTAACAGACAAGCGACACTGCGTGAGCCGCAGAGATCAACGTGGGACGTACGACAAACGTATCCTTTAGGACAGTGCGACGAAGTTTGGTGTTAATGGCCTATGACATCAGACGACTGACGCGAGTGCGTTTGCTAACGGCACGACATCGCCTGCAACGCTTCCTTTTGGCTCGCGACCGTATCAGTTGGACCCTAGACAACTAGAAAACCGTGGCCTGGTGATATGAGTCCAGATTTCAGTTAGTAAGAGGTGATGGTAGTGTTCGTGTGTGGCGCAGACCCCACGAAGCCGTGGACCTACGTTGTCAACTAGGCACTGTGTGAACTGGTGGTGGCTCCATAATCAAGTGGGCTGTGTTCACATGGAATGGACTGGGTCGTCTGGTCAAGTGAACCGATAATTGACTGGAAATGATTATATTCTGGAACGTAGAGCCATTTGCAGCCATTCGTGGACTTCATGTCCCCAAATAACGATGAAATTTTTATGGCTGACAATGCGCCATGCCACCAGACCACAGTCGTTCGCAAATAATTTGAAGAACTTTGTGGACAGTTCGAACGAATGATATGGCAACCCAGATCACCCAATATAAATCTCATCGACATAATCGAGAGGTCAGCTCGTCCACAAAATACTGCACCGGCAACACAACTGCAATTACAGATTGGTATGGAGGCACCATGGCTCAGTATTTCCGCAGGGGACTTCCATCGACTTGTTGAATCGACCCCACGTCGAGTTGTTGTACTAAAATGGGTAAAAGGAGGTCCAACACGACACGATATTAGAAGAATCTCCATGAATTTGGTCACCGCAGTGTCTACCGCATACAGACGCTCATTGAAGAAGATTGCGACGAAAAGTAAAGGGACGGCAGCAGCAAAAAGCACTGCAGAACTGAATGCCGCACTTCCAGACTCGGTCCGGACAAGAACACGAAGGGAGCTCCGTAAGCTGGGAATTGCAATGAGAGTTGGAATTCCAAAACCACTCATCATTGATGCAGATGCCTGTAATAGAAGACGTAGAGCTGAAGCCATAAAATCTGGACTATGGAGCAATTGAAGAAACTCATTTGGTCGTAAGACATTTGTTTCACACTGTTTCCAACTTCTGGGCGCGTTTACGTCCAAAGTGTGAAACATGGTCAGAGGTTTGGTGATGATCTGGGCTGCTATATCACGGTACTCCATGGGCACCGCGGTTACTCCGCAAGGTCGCATTACTGTCAAAGATTATGTGACCACTTTGGCTGATCAGGTCCATCCCACTGTACAATGTTTGTTCCCCAATGGCGAAGCTGTGTTCCAAGACGACATGGCCCCTGATCACACAGTTTCCATCGCCCAGGACTGGTTTTACGAGCTCGAGGATGAATTGTCGCGTCATCCTCGACTACCACCTTCACCAGATCTCAATATTATTGAGATTTTGTGATCTGTTTTGGAAAGGGACGTGCGTGATCATCCACGTCCATCATCGTTTACTGAACTTGCCACTATTTTTCGGGAAGAATGGTATAAAATTCTGTCTAAAAATATACAGGACCTGTATTTCAACTTTCCCAGACGAGTAGAAGCTGTTTTGAACGCCGAAGGTTAAAATGTAATTTCTTCCAATTGACTGTTGGATTATCAAAGTATCCTCAAATGGCGACAATATGATCGTGAAACATTTGTACTAGTGACTGTAGATTTTCTTTAAAGTTTACGGTTCTGTGAGACTATAAGGAAGGATGGAAGATTAGGATTTATCGTCCCGTCGACATCGAGATCGTTAGAGACGTATCACAAGCTCTGACTGTCCTTTTAAATTTGGGGAAGGAAATCGACAGTGCCCTTTCAAAGGAACCGTCACGACATTTGCCTGGAGTGATTGTGGAAAATCAGGGCAATCCTAAATTGGATGTGAGGACGCGGATTCCAAACGTGGTCCTCCCGAATGCGAGTCCAGTTCCCCAACCACCACGCAACCTCGCTCGGTGTGAGACTGGGGGTCATAGAAGGATCTGACATAAGTTTATACCCACCCTTGATACTGAGTCTTGCCCAGACAATCTCGGATGCAGTTTCAACTTCTCTCTCGGCGGAACTGTGTTTATTGCCATCTGCGAGAAATGCACCACACTCATCTACCATTAGCACATCCTTTCGATATACCCCCAGATTTTGCTCAGATATTTCACTACTATAAATTTCGGGTTTTATCTGCTGTCTGTACCTAGTATTATGTGAGCTCCACTGCATATAACATGTCCAAAAGCTGTCGAATAACCACGGCAATGACGCTACGCTTAGTTTTTATCGGAAATGTACAGTAGGTCATTGATGATAACTATGATCTAAAGTTATTCACCATGTACTCCGCCGTGTTGGAAACGTAGTGGTTGGAGGGAATTTTAAAGCAGTTGAACATATCTCTTGCCCCACCGTGAGTATGAAGAACTGCAAAAACTTAGTCTAAAATACGGGTTACTGAGACAAGTTTGGATTAGGAAACTGGCGATGTAACCTCTCTGAGACTTGTCTTGGGAGTCGTCTGAAGTGACGTAAAGAAATCCACTGGAAACTAAGTGAGCCTACTGAATGAAAGTACATTGCGTTAACTGTTACGTCACGTGCCTGAGTCATTCAGTGACAGGGACAGATGGTAGTATGGATTAAAACGAACCGCGGTTTGAAACATGCATTTTCTGAGCTGCTGCACAGCTCTGTACTAATAAATACATGTATGTCAAGCCTTATGAGAGCTGTTGATTTAGTGTCGACTAGTCCCCTCCACTAGCTGAGACACGACTCGTGTTTGATGTTAATACACTGATGTAAAGGGCAAGTGTTACACCATGAAGCACCAGTTCGATATTTACCAAATTGTTGTAGATGTTCATCACATAATGGGTATTAAATTTACATTGCACACTTAACTGAAGTTCACCATCAATATCAATACGAGGCATGATTATGAGCACCTTATATTCTATAGGTCTCCAGCATGTCAGAGGTCAAATAGGACCGCAACGTTATTTTTAATGCAATGAATTGTTGGAGTACCGTCGTTAGTTGCATTAGGAAGTCTCATTTATTTACTGATGGTGTCTGGTTTCGGACTTTCGTCCAATCTGAAACTGTACTGTGGGAAAATAATTACAGCAGGTATTATAATACACTACTGGCCATTAAAATTGCTACACCACGAAGATGACATGCTACAGACGCGAAATTTAACCGACAGGAAGAAGATGCTGTGATATGCAAATCATTAGCTTTTCAGAGCATTCACACAAGGTTGGCGCCGGTGGCGACACCTACAACGTGCTGACATGACGAAAGTTTCCAACCGATTTCTCATACACAAACAGCAGTTGACCGGCGTTGCCTGATGAAACGTTGTTGTGATGTTTCGTGTAAGGAGGAGAAATGCGCACCATCACGTTTCGGACTTTGATAAATGTCGGATTGTAGCCTGTTGCGATTGCTGTTCATCGTATCGCGACATTGCTGCTCGCGTTGGTCGAGTTCCAATGACTGTTAGCAGAATATGGAATCGGTGGGTTCAGGAGGGTAATACGGAACGCCGTGCTGGATCCCAACGGCCTCGTATCACTAGCAGTCGAGATGACAGGCATCTTATCCTCATGGCTGTAACGGATCGTGCAGCCACGTCTCGATCTCTGAGTCAAAAGATGGGGACGTTTGCAAGACAACAACCATCTGCACGAACAGTTCGACGACGTTTGCAGCAGCATGGACTATCAGCTCGGAGACCGTCGCTGCGGTTACCCTTGACGCTGTATCACAGACATGAGCGCCTGCGATGGTGTACTCAACGACGAACCTGGGTGCACGAATGGCAAAACGTCATTTTTTCGGATTTATCCAGGTTCTGTTTACAGCATCACGATGGTCACGTCCGTGTTTGGCGACATCACGGTGAACGCACATTGGAAGCGTGTATTCGTCATCGCCATATTGGCGTATCACCCGGCGTGATTGTATAGGTTGTCATTGGTTACACGTCTTGGTCACCTCTTGTTCGCATTGACGGCACTTTGAACAGTGGACGTTGCATTTCAGATGTGTTACGACCCGTGGCTCTACCCTTCATTCGATCCCTGTGAATACCTACATTTCAGTAGGATAATGCACGACCGCATGTTGCAGGTCCTGTACGGGCCTTTCTGGATACAGAAAATGTTCGACTGCTGCTCTGGCCAGCACATTCTCCAGATCTCTCACCAATTAAAAACGTCTGGTCAACGGTGGCCGAGCAACTGGCTCGTCACAATACGCCAGTCACTACTCTTGATGAACTGTGGTATCGTGTTGAATCTGCATGGGCAGCTGTACCTGTACACGCCATCCAAGCTCTGTTTGACTCAATGCCCAGGCGTATCAAGGCCGTTATTACGGCCAGAGGTGGTTGTTCTGGGTACTGATTTCTCAGGATCTACGCACCCAAATTGCGTGAAAATGTAATCACATGTCAGTTCTAGTATAATATATTTGTCCAATGAATACCCGTTTATCATCTGCATTTCTGCTGGGTGTAGCAATTTTAATGGCCAGCAGTGTAGTAATACCAGTACAGCATGAGTAAGACAGTGGTTAGCTCATGTTGCAATATTACACAAACAAGGTTATATCCCATCTTCGTAAGTGACTGAATACACTTATATATACACGCGTGGAACAGCAGCAAATAATCCAAGTGGTAATGTAGATACTTAAACGTACAACAGACAAGTTACAATGAGCAGTGCGAAGAGAAGTAAGCTGATGCTGGAGATCACCTTCAGCTTCCGAGAGCTGCTAGTGACAGTGTGCATGTAAGGCAAAATGTTAAATGTTTCTTACCTAAGAAACAGTTCTAATACTGTAATGTTATCATTACAGATTACAGACTGCATAAAATATAGCGCCACACGCGGCGTGGTTTGTAAGTACACGATCAGGTTACATCAAAAATAGCCAACAGGCGAAACGAATATTCAAAATATGAAATTACAAAATAAAAAACTGCTTGAAAAAATAGCGCCACACGCGGCGTAGTTCAAAGTACATATTCAAGGTGTAGCACAAAGCCCTTACAGGTGAAACCAATTTCAAATATACGATAAAGTAAACAACGAGAAATAATTAAATAAATAAATGTCTCAATGGGTTTACACAGGGCGTACACAATGAAAGGAAATAGTGAAAAATATTAGCCTACTAGTAACCAATAGAAGCCGTTATTAGCGGTGTACGCAAAGAACCAAATGTTTATTCTATAATTAAATCATTATTCTTCGTACAAGGCTACATTTAATAAAACACGATGGCAAATGCAGTAGACCACTTTGGTCTCTCATCGACCCAATAACCATGAAGGTAAAGGAGTTCATACAAAAAAATTTGTTGCCCCACTTACAGCATGATTCGTAAGTTACACATCCAATTCATAGTACTCTTTTCACTTCAACAATTTATTAAGCTACAAACTAAAAGCTATTAAAATATATTTAAGTAAAATATCTACATAGTACTCGTAAACAGTTTTAAGGCGTCACAGGTGATACATAATGTCCATAATAATAACTACGCAAAAACGCATGATGGTGCTGAGTAAAAATAAGTAGGTCCGAGCAACTGCTCTTCACTTCAGTCCGATTATGACTGACGGCTACAGTGTGAATATGAAATGTCAGCCTGACTGCTAATGCTGATGGGAGTAAGCGTCCTCGTTCATCATGTGACGACAATGGAGTAGTGGGCGTACCGTTACCACTATTCGACGATTAAAGTATGGCTTCCTCCTGAATGATTCACAGAAATGTAAGTATACATATTTATATCTACACTCCTGGAAATTGAAATAAGAACACCGTGAATTCATTGTCCCAGGAAGGGGAAACTTTATTGACACATTCCGGGGGTCAGATACATCACATGATCACACTGACAGAACCACAGGCACATAGACACAGGCAACAGAGCATGCACAATGTCGGCACTAGTACAGTGTATATCCACCTTTCGCAGCAATGCAGGCTGCTATTCTCCCATGGAGACGATCGTAGAGATGCTGGATGTAGTCCTGTGGAACGGCTTGCCATGCCATTTCCACCTGGCGCCTCAGTTGGACCAGCGTTCGTGCTGGACGTGCAGACCGCGTGAGACGACGCTTCATCCAGTCCCAAACATGCTCAATGGGGGACAGATCCGGAGATCTTGCTGGCCAGGGTAGTTGACTTACACCTTCTAGAGCACGTTGGGTGGCACGGGATACATGCGGACGTGCATTGTCCTGTTGGAACAGCAAGTTCCCTTGCCGGTCTAGGAATGGTAGAACGATGGGTTCGATGACGGTTTGGATGTACCGTGCACTATTCAGTGTCCCCTCGACGATCACCAGTGGTGTACGGCCAGTGTAGGAGATCGCTCCCCACACCATGATGCCGGGTGTTGGCCCTGTGTGCCTCGGTCGTATGCAGTTCTGATTGTGGCGCTCACCTGCACGGCGCCAAACACGCATACGACCATCATTGGCACCAAGGCAGAAGCGACTCTCATCGCTGAAGACGACACGTCTCCATTCGTCCCTCCATTCACGCCTGTCGCGACACCACTGGAGGCGGGCTGCACGATGTTGGGGCGTGAGCGGAAGACGGCCTAACGGTGTGCGGGACCGTAGCCCAGCTTCATGGAGACGGTTGCGAATGGTCCTCGCCGATACCCCAGGAGCAACAGTGTCCCTAATTTGCTGGGAAGTGGCGGTGCGGTCCCCTACGGCACTGCGTAGGATCCTACGGTCTTGGCGTGCATCCGTGCGTCGCTGCGGTCCGGTCCCAGGTCGACGGGCACGTGCACCTTCCGCCGACCACTGGCGACAACATCGATGTACTGTGGAGACCTCACGCCCCACGTGTTGAGCAATTCGGCGGTACGCCCACCCGGCCTCCCGCATGCCCACTATACGCCCTCGCTCAAAGTCCGTCAACTGCACATACGGTTCACGTCCACGCTGTCGCGGCACGCTACCAGTGTTAAAGACTGCGATGGAGCTCCGTATGCCACGGCCAACTGGCTGACACTGACGGCGGCGGTGCACAAATGCTGCGCAGCTAGCGCCATTCGACGGCCAACACCGCGGTTCCTGGTGTGTCCGCTGTGCCGTGCGTGTGATCATTGCTTGTACAGCCCTCTCGCAGTGTCCGGAGCAAGTATGGTGGGTCTGACACACCGGTGTCAATGTGTTCTTTTTTCCATTTCCAGGAGTGTATATATGTGTTACGCAATTTTTTAAAAAAATGCTACACAGCAATAACAATAATAATACACACCTAAAAAAAGGTTAGCATCACGCTGGTTCCCAGAACTCCTGTAGATAGACGTTGACTGTGAATATTGTATCACGGAGACAGTCCCTTTGACTGCTCAGAGATGTCACTAAACCCGCCGCCGGCCGCGGTGGCCGAGCGGTTCTAGGCACTTCAGTCCGGAAGCGCGCGACTGCCACGGTCGCGGGTTCGAATCCTGTCTCGGGCATGGATGAGTGTGATGTCCTTAGGTTAGTTAGGTTTACGTAGTTCTAAGTTCTAGGGGACTGATGATCTCAGATGTTAAGTCCCATAGTGCTCAGAGCCATTTGCACCATTTGAACTAAACCCGTCCAAAGATGTAAACAACCACGCATGAGCATCGCCTATTAGACGGAGGGGGTCCGACAGCCGATCAGTTCCACTCATTCCACTAGGAAGGAGGTACACGGCTCGTGTTGTCTGTAGTTCAACCATACCTAGACGATCAATACCGCGGTTCGAACGCGTCCGCATTGTTACTTAATGTCAGGAAGAGCTCTCAACAAGAGAAGTGTTCAGGCGTCTCGGAGTGAACCAAAGCGATGTTGTTCGGACATGGAGGAGATACAGAGAGACAGGAGCTGTCGATGACATGTCTCGCTCAGGCCGCCCAAGGGCTACTACTGCAGTGTATGACCGCTACCTATTGATTATCGGTCGGAGGAACCCTGACAGCAACGCCACCATGTTGAATAATGCTTTTCGTGCAGCCACAGGACGTCGTGTTACGACTCAAACTGTGCGCAATGCACTGCATGATGCACAACTTCACTCCCTACGTCCATGGCGAGGTCCATCTTTGCAACTAAGATACCATGCAGCGCGGTGCAGATGGGCCCAACAACATGCCGAATGGACCGCTCAAGATTGCTATCACGTTCTCTTCACCGATGAATGTCGCATATGCCTTCAACCAGACAATCGTCGTAGACGTGTTTGGAGGCAACTCGTTCAGGCTGAACGCCTTAAACACACTGTGCAGCAAGGTGGAGGTTCCCTGCTGTTTTGGAGTGGCATTATGTGGGGCCGACGTACGCCGCTGGTGGTCATGGAAGGCGCCGTAACGCCTGTACGATACGTGAATCCCATCCTCCGACCGATAGTGCAACCATATCGGCAGCATATTGGCGAGGCATTCGTCTTCATGGACGACAATTCGAGACCCCATCATGCACATCTTGTGAATGACTTCCTTCAGGATAACGACATCGCTCGACTAGAGTGGCCGCCTTGTTCTCCTGACATGAACCCTACCGAACATGCCTGTGATAGATTGAAAAGGGCTGTTTATGGACAATATGACCCACCAATCACTCAGAGAGTTCTACGTCGAATCGCCGTTGAGGTGTGGGACAATCTGGACCAACAGTGCCTTGATGAACTTGTGGATAGTATGCCAAGACGAATACAGGCATGCATCAATGCAAGAGGACGTGCTACTGGGTATTAGAGGTACATACAGCAATCTGGACCACCACCTCTGCAAGGTCTCATTGTATGGTGGTACAAAATGGAATGTGTGGTTTTCATGAGCAATAAAAAGGGCGGAAACGATGTTTATGTTGATCTCTATTCCAGCTCTCGGAACCGAGCTTATGCAAAACTTTTTTTGACGTGTGTAATAATGACAATAATTTACTCTTGCATACAGTGCTTATTATGTGCTTTTCTTTCTTTCTTCCTTTTCTTTTTTAGATGCTGTCAGTGACAATGTTGCAAGGAATGTGTATGCTGTAGTCAACAGTAAAATATTAAAATATGATGGAAATATCCGTAATAATGATGATGACGAAAGGTTGGAAACACTCCTTGGTATCAGTGAACTGCAACTTAAGTATCAGAAATTGTTATTATTGGTGGACGTATACACTGAAGCGCGAAAGAAACTGGTATAGGCATGCGTATTCAAATGCAGAGACACGGAAACAGGCAGACTACGGCACCGCAGTCGGCAAAGCCTATATAAGACAACAAGTGTCTGGCGCAGTTGTTAGATGGGTTACTGCTGCTACAATGGCAGGTTATCAAGATATGAGTTTGAACGTGGTGTTATAGTCGACTCACGAGCATCTCGGAGGGTAGGGATTTTCCCATACGACCATTTCAGTGCGGGATATTTATCAATCTCACGTCTTTCTTCGCGAAGCATTAGAGCCATCTGGAGGCAGACTTACCATATCGCAGTTGGATCTGCCACTGTTGTGCTCATTTGTCACCCCAGCTTGGGCCCTTAGAATGGTGCCCGCAAACACCACGTGCAGTAGCACCGTCCCCACAGCCTGGGTCGTCGCGATTGCTGTGGTCAGTGAGCACCACCATCTCCCGCAAAGAGGACGAAAATGGGAAGAGGAATTCCGCTTCATGCAAGACACCTTTTTCCTGTTTTGTTTCACTCAGACATGTTTCAGCACATTTTGAGCTATCTTCTATGGGTTATTTTTTTATTTTCTAACTGTAAAATTGTTGTTACATATTAATATTTAGCGAAACTTTTGGTACATGATATTTACAATTGTGAACGGATAATTGTTGTAAAATATTATACATCATTTGTTCATAGTTCACTTTTGAGATATTTATTGACGACCTGATGCACTATGTGTTGTTTATAACATTATATCTAGGTTCTATTTATAGCTAAATGGCAAAATGAGTGGATGTATGCATTAGTTTACATACCTTGCATGATACTATTGGATATTTCTTGGTAGCTATTCTGCTACACAATCTACAACTTCTCATCTGCAAACAGCACAACGTAATTTTTATTTTTTGTTTATTATGCATTTACAAACAGCAATGAATATATGTCACGTTTTTCGTGTGTAATTTACGGCTTTGATATTGTGGTGCTTTCTCATATGATGTTGGCGAAGTGGATAGGCACATTTCGTGACCTATGGTCGCTTGACACTGCACTTTCTCCGATTTTTCAAAACATAGGCAGAGTTTTCGCCGCCAATATGTGTTGTGGCTGTGTAGAATTCATTTGTTTCATAGCGCATTTGGCTGGGTAAGGCGCGCGAGTTTGAAGTGTATTTGGCATCTGTAGTGTTTCGTGTGTGTGTGTGTGTGTGTGTGTGTGTTTTCAGGATTGGGGCAGAGAGAGAGAGAGAGAAAGCGAGAGAGAGACAGAGAGAGAGAGAGAAGGACGGAAAAAGATTCTTCTTCTTCTTCTTCTTCTTCTTCTTCTTCTTCTCATGAGTAGTTTTGGTGTGGGTGTTATTTGCATAGTTCTTCTGTTGTGGCGAAGAGGATTTTATTGCACAGTGATGTGTATTCATTGAGTACTTTCTTTCCTTGGGCTACTGATTTTTGGATGTGATAGTTTTCTTCTATAGTTAATTTTTGGAATAAGCCGCTACTAGTTTTAAGGATGTATAAGTTAGTTTCAATGTTTGTTGGGTGGTGATTGTGTGCTACCAGGTGGTCTGCAAATGTTGAGTGTGAGCTATTGCTTTCCAGTGCTCTGAGGTGTTTTGTGTACCTGGTTCTGAACTTCCTGGATGCTTGGCCCACTTATACAGATTGACAGCAGTTGCATATAAATTGGTATAAGTGCAGTGTCAGTTGACCATAGGTCACGAAATCGGCCTATCCACTTCGCCAATAACATATGAGAAAGCACCACAATAACAAAACCGTAAGTTACACACGAAAAACGTGATATATACTTATTTCCGTTTGTAAATACATAATAAACAAAAAATAAAAATTACGTTGTGCTGTTTGCAGATGAGAAGCTGTAGATTGTGTAGCAGAATAGCTACCATAATAAATGTCCAATAATATCATGTAAGGTATGCAAACTAACGCATACATCCACTCTTTTTGCCAATTAGCTATTAATAGAACTTCGACATAATGTTATAAACAACACATAGTGCATCAGGTCGTCAATAAATATTTCAAATGTGAACTATGAACAAATGTATAATATTTTACGACAGTTATTCGTTCACAATTGTAAATATCATGTAACAAACGTTTCGCTAAATGTTAGTATGTAACAACAATTTTACAATTAGAAAATAAAAAATAACCCACTGAAGATAGCACAAAATGTGATGAAATATGTCTGGGTGAAAGAAAACAGGAAAAAGGTGTCTTGCATAAGGCGGAATTCCTCTTCCCATTTCGTAGCAAGCACAGACATAACAAGAAGAACTGCAACACCACAAGATGAGGACGGTAATGTTGTGGAGAAAAGCATTGTCAGAATTTGGAGAAAGATCGTGAGGTGAGTCAGTTGCAGAGTGGTATGGAACTGCTACTGGGAGCATCATACTGGGGCGTTTTTCCAATTTGAAGGGAAGAGAGTCTGGTAAGGTGATCTCTGTATACTCCATCTGAAGTGTACCCACATTTATTTGATGCAGGTAATGGGACGTCCAGTTTCATCCCTCATCCAGAAGATATTGCCGCGAAAAAGGTATGTATCAATGTCCAAAATCTAGATGAAAAGGGTGAATAGTGCTTTGCATGGTCACTTCTGCCTTGCTATGGAAATTACTAGAAAGATACATTTCATATGGATGAATACAAGACATCTAATACCTGTGAGCATTATAATTTCAAATGCATCTCATTCCCCATCATAATCCCAGACATGCCATATTTGAGAGGCAGAACTGTCGGTTCATGTTTATGGTCTCAGTATAGACGAGAGGAAAAGCACGCCAAGAGATGTGAAGCATAAAGTAGGTGGACCCCTCTACTTTTCCAAAGTAGCTAGTCAGCGTCTCGAACACAATGATTTACTGTTATTCTCTGAAGGTGAGAAGCACCACTACGTCTGGATCAAGAACAAGTCCCACCTACTTTCAGACCAATTGTCGAAACATTGTGGACCAAGGCAGTTTTGCTGCAGATGCCTCAACTCTTTTATTAAGAGTGAGTATTTAGAAAGACATCTGGCTGATTGCTTGAGCCAGAAACCAGTATTTGTGGAAATGACCGCTGAGGAGAAGAAGTTCTTAAAGTTTAAACGCCCACCACCAGGAACTCTGTCGTATTTGTGGGCTGCCGTTAGAAAAGCAGAAGCTTCATGTAGAGACCATTGTCGTCTAATACCACTGGAACAAACTCGATCGCTGGCTATCCCGAAGGGTAACCGTTTTTAAGCGTAGAGACCGTATGGAGTATTTATCGTCGTACATCTCTGTATGTCTTCATCCAAAAAGACTTGTAACCAAGCTTCTTGAAGATCCGCTTGGCAAAGTACACAGCGCCAGCTAATTTTGACATCAGTTCTTCCAGCTTGGGAAGAAGATATGAATCACTAGTAAACTGAGAATCAACTGTTGCTTTGAAATCTCTGAGCTGGCCGTGGTGGCCGAGCGGTTCTAGGCGCTTCAGTCTGGAACCGGGTGACCGCTACGGTCGCAGGTTCGAATCCTGCCTCGGGCATGGATGTGCGTGATGCCCTTAGGTTAGTTAGGTTTAAGTAGTTCTAAGTTCTAGGGGACTAATGACCTCAGCTGTTAAGTCTCATAGTGCTCAGAGCCATTTGAACCATTTGAAATCTCTGAGGAGGAGGAGGAGATTAATGTATAACGTCCCAGCGAGAGGGAGACCACTAGAGACGGAGCACAAGCTCGGATTAGGGAAGGACGGAGAAGGAAAGCCGCCGTGCCATTTCGATGGAACTATCCAGGCATTTGCTTTAAGCTATTTAGGGAAATCACGGAAATCCTAAATAAGAATGACCGGACGCTGGTTTGAACCGTCGTGCTCCCAAATGTGAGTCTAGTGTGCTAACCACTGCGTTACATTGAAATCTCTGTAGATGTGAAGTTAACCATTCGGTCTGTGTACAAGTATGATTGGAGTTGCCTATGGGTTATTGGTTATGGCTCTGATAAACATATTCTGTTCAAGATGATCGAGTTCCTGCTTTACTTTATCTTTCAATGCAAGAGGAATGGTGCGTGCTTTGCAAAATGTCAGCACCGCATCGGCTTTAGTGTAATGCGTGCCTTGCAGTGGTGGATGATCAGAGGTGGCAAGGGAGGGGGGGAGGGGGGAGGGCACTTCTGTCAGTGAGTGCGAAAGAAGTTCGCTTATGTTACTTCTTCTAAATCCCAGCACTAAGGAGCAAGTCAATGTGCGAAAATGTAACAGATCTACTAAGGAGACTGCCTACACTACGCTTGTCCGTCCTCTTTTAGAATACTGTTGCGCGGTGTGGGATCCTTACCAGATAGGACTGACTGAGTACATCGAAAAAGTTCAAAGAAAGGCAGCACGTTTTGTATTATCCCGAAATATAGGAAAATGGCTCTGAGCACTATGCGACTTAACTTCTGAGGTCATCAGTCGCCTAGAACTTAGAACTAATTAAACCTAACTAACCTAAGGACATCACACACATCCATGCCCGAGGTAGGATTCGAACCTGCGACCGTAGCGGTCAAGCGGTTCCAGACTGAAGCGCCTAGAACCGCACGGCCACACCGGCCGGCCCGAAATTTAGGAGAGAGTGTCACAGAAATGATACAGGATTTGGGATGGACATCATTAAAAGAAAGGCGTTTTTCGTTGCGATGGAATCTTCTCACGAAATTCCAATCACCAACTTTCTCCACCAAATGCCAAAATATTCTGTTGACACCGACTTACATAGGGAGGAACAATCACCAAGATAAAATAAGGGAAATCAGAGCTCGTACGGAAAGATATAGGTGTTCATTCTTCCCGCGCGCTATACGAGATTGGAATAATAGAGAATTGTGAAGGTGGTTCGGTGAACCCTCTGCCAGGCACTTAAATGTAATATGCAGAGTATCCGTGTAGATGCAGATGAAATCCTAACCCTGGCCTAAAGTAGATGGAGAAGCAAACCATACTCTATACGACGAGGAAGTGAGACACATGCCAGGCCTCCTGTAAATACTCAGTTGCCATGGTAACCATTAAGTCGCTCCTAGAAACGGAAGAGTGGGTAGAGCTGACCTTAGCCGTGCTGCTGGCTGGTTCTGTGCAACGGGAGGCCAGATACTGTGGTGCCGTCTGTCTAGTTAGATGTCCGGTGTGTAGTGGATATAGATGAAGCCCAGCCTTGTACAAGTACTGATGTTATACTTTCGAGTGAGGGCATCATTACTTACTTGCGGTAGCTTTCATTTTCAAGGAAGTGTAACAATGAACAACATGAAGTACTGAGAAAAGAACGTCCAAGATGGCGTTACACCTTCTTCAGAAAGATAAGTTCAAAACAAGTCCATTCCAAACTTCATTGTATGAACAGCACTACTGGTTATGTGCCAGCACAACAACAGGAAAATTATTCCGCTGGCCACGTTTGCTCTTAAAAAATGGTTCCAATGGCTCTGAGGACTATGGGACTTAACATCTGAGGTCATCAGTCCCCTAGACTTAGAACTACTTAAACCTAACTAACCTAAGGACATCACACACATCCATGCCCGAGGCAGGATTCGAACCTGCGACCGTAGCAGCAGCACGGTTCCGGACTGAAGCGCCTAGAACCGCTCGGCCACAGCGGCCGGCGTTTTCTCTTACGCACAAAAAAATCCATATAATCTACTGAGAGTTTGAACGATCTGAAGAATATGTCTAGAGGATTTTTTGTCTAGAGTTTTATTTCATTTAAGGAGCTATTCTAACAAGACTTTCGTATCAGAACTATTTAGCGAACATTACAAACTGATGAAAATCAAACACAACAATGAAGTGAAGGCTAATAGAGAGATCACGAAAATTCTAATTGATGTCAAGACTTTTGTGTAAGCTGGAGCTAGTTTTCAGTAATCACGATGAGACAGAAGGTTCCCGGAATCTCGGAAATTTCAGAGCCATTGTTAAACGCGTACAAAACAGATACGTAGGTTTGAAAGAACACAGGAAGAAAATGTGCCATTTTCAAGAATTATACGGAACGAAGTGATCGAATGCGTAAATGAGGAGAATTGTGAATACATATTTTCGAGGTTGGATAGAACCTCGTTATATGCCTGCGTTGTGACGAAGCAACAGACTTTTCAAAACAAGGCACAATGCTCCACTGTTGTGAGGCTGGTGGACAGCGACGGCGACATTCAACATTTTCTTGTTTTCATGATGTTACGCAAGCTACAACTGCTGCTGATTTATTCACTGTGGCTGAGTGGCGTGTTTCAGAATTATAGTATGAAGAACAAACTGGTGGCCCAAAACTATGATGGCCTGCAAATTAAGGTCCATGAAATTGCCTCCCCGCCCCACCCCCCCCCCCCCCCCCCCCCCCCCCGCCCGCGCCAAAAAGCTCTTTTTAATCACTGTTTTGCACATCTTTTAAATTTAGTTTTGCATAGAACTGTTCTTGTATAAAACCAGTAACAGGTTTTTTTCTCCACGCTTCAGGGTACTTCTGCTTTCTTCCTCCGATCTTCAAAACGCACAGCAATTTTGGACAGCATTGTTGGTAAACGCATCCCTTCTAACAGTGAAACGAGATGGAATTGTTACGCCAGACTAATATCTGCCATTCACGAAACCATTCCGCGCCGACCAAGGTGGCCGAGCAGTTCTAGGCACTACAGTCTGGAACCGCGCTACTGCTACGGTCGCAGGTTCGAACCCTGCCTCGGGCATGGATGTGTGTGATGTCATTAGGTTAGTTAGGTTTAAGTTGTTCTAAGTTCTAGGGGACTGATGACCACAGATGTTAAGTCCCATACTGCTCAGAGCCATTTTTTTGAGGTTTTAAATGAAATAACTAGCAGTCCACACTCTAGTGCAACGACTACAAGAGAAGCGTGTAGTTTCAAAAATAGCCACTTTGACTTTGATTTCTACTGTTTTTGAATACATATTTTTAAAGACTGAACTGTTTTCCAACATTCTTCAGAAAAAGATAGTGGCGCACAGTTTTCCAAAAATGTTGACTTAGAATGCATAGCTTACACGTAAAACTTAAGTTAAGAAGATAAATGGATCGACTTTACTTTTTAAATTTCACGAAACGTTCTAAAATGAAAGAGTATGTATCGTTGCCAAAAAGTACACGTACGGGGCGGATTGTGTGTTCTGAGGGAAAAATCATAAGAATGAAAGAACGAAGTAACTGAGAGGAATATGCTATTAATTCAACTTTATACAGAGCTTTCTTGTCGAAATCCATATACAAGTCCTCCTCGGCAAAGCCAGGATAAGTTAAGTATTGAGGCCCATTCTATTGTAGTACTTCCATAGAGACAGTTGAGACTGCAATATGACGAGTCTCGACTGCTGCTAACTGGAGCTACGCGACAGCTGGGCGAGAACTCGGCTAGAACTACAGTCGGGCGGTCTCTTATCCACGTGATCCTCGGTGTCTGTAGCGCCTCAGCTCAGTGGCGTGGCACAATGGCGGCCGGCGTTGTCTGGTGCCGGTCGCTGTCGGACAACATAGGAACCTGTGGCGCCAACCTCCATACACGCTACTGTGTGGTATCGACTGGTTACGATACCACACGCTCGATTAATTCACAACCTGGAGATTCCACGAATAGAGGTGAAGCAATGGATGAATACATTGGCAATCCAGTCATGTCAAAATACAAACAGGTCTCTTTCGAGGTAATGGATAATATCGTAACACAACTGGAAACAATATTTTCACACTGCGGTAAACTGCTCTTCCTTAAATTAGGCGATGATACTCAGTTCGCCAATTATGCTCCGCATTTCCCTGTAGTTGGTGTTGATTCATTATCACTCACTCGCAGTTGCATGTAGAACTTATAGCAATACCTCCACTAACAGTTAATTAGTTCAAAAATTAACACGTCAAAGTATAATCTTTTTACTGCGCAACTAAAAGGTCTTTAATGTGGCAGGTATTGCTACATCAATTGATTACAGTCACTGAAGAAAATTAACAATAATATCACTTATTTTGTATTTCCAATCCGATGACGATCTCGTTCTGGCTTTGGCTCGTAATTAAAATTATTGTCTAGGTAGCATGACTATCTTGACTTGAAGAACTTACGAAGACAATCTTTCAGGAATAATTTGATGATTTATTTTTTCATTGCAATGTGCTTCGTACTTTTTTAAACAGTGTTCACTTGAAAATAATTCTTGACACTCACTTTTCACAAAAATTCACATTTATTAAGGTTTTTATACTTTCGCATGTTCAAAACATTACTTCATCATACAATTTCGCAACCGTTACTGCTCTTAATAAAACTCACAACATTTTTCATTGTCCACAACTCAGACTCATCTTTTCATTTCCAACACAAATTCAAGACTGTTCATATTCAACACAAAAACTTGACTACTCTGTACGCTTCCGCGCCAAAAAAAAAAAAAAAAAAAAATCACAAGCCAGCCTCATAGATAACAATAAGTACAAAGATATTCACACTACATATTATATAGATTGCAACATCTCAAAATATCGACGTACATACATATAAAAATTACGCAGAAAAATAATCATTAATCTACGGTATCGAAAAATAGGGTTGACGGGTGGTAATGGTTTCGCAAATAAAGAACCATTACAAACTGGTGACAGTATTTTCATCCAAGCACAAAGAAACAGTTCATTCTGCCAGTTAGGGAGACGTAATAAAAGAATGGCTGAGAATAAAACGGATCAGATTCTTCGAGAAGCTTCCAAACTAAGTCGACGGTTAAAAGATCGCAACACCAAAAAATAATTAATGTAGAGTAATAAAATTTCAGGAATACATTTGTCTAGGTAACATATGTAAGTGATTAATATTGCAAGATCACAGATTAAAGCAAGAGCGAGATAAGCCACTGCAAATGGGAAATTCTGTTACACTAAAAAAGTGTGTAACCGCCAGAATTTTGAACGCAGGCGTGCAAACGTGCGTGCATTTGTCAAGGTGCCGGATGTCGGTTTGTGGGGTGGAGATCCATGCCTGTTGCAGCTGGTCTGTCAATATAGTGACGGTTAATGCTGTGTTTGGATGACGCTGAAGTTGTCATCCTATGATGCTGCCCCTTACGTGTTCGACTGGAGACAGATCTGGTGATCGAGCAGGCCAAGGCTACACGTCGACACTCTGCAGAGCATGCTGGATTACAACAGCGGTATGTGGACGAGCGTTATCCTGTTGGAAAACACCCCCTGGAATGCTATTCATGAATGGCAGCACAACAAGTCGAATCACCAGATCGACGTATAAATTTGCAGTCTGGTTGCGTGAGATAACTACGAGAGTGCTTCTGCGCCCCAGACCATAACTCCAAGTGTAGGTCCAGTGTGTCTAGGCTGCAGACAGGCTCGTTGCAAGCGCTCGCCTGGCCTTCTAACCAACACACGGCTATCACTGGCACCGGCGCAGAACCAGCTTCCATCAGAAAACACAACAGACCTCCACTCTGCCGTCCAACGAGCTCTCACTTGACACCACTGAAGTCGCAAATGGCGGTGGTTTGGGGTCAGTGGAAAACGTCTGGCCCGGAGCTGTCCTTTGTAACGATACAGCCTTCCCCAAAATTCATATGAAATATCTAGACAGCATTGAAGTCGCAAATGGCGGTGGTTTGGGGTCAGTGGAAAACGTCTGGCTCGGAGCTGTCCTTTGTAACGATACAGCCTTCCCCAAAATTCATATGAAATATCTAGACAGCATTGAAGTCGCAAATGGCGGTGGTTTGGGGTCAGTGGAAAACGTCTGGCTCGGAGCTGTCCTTTGTAACGATACAGCCTTCCCCAACATTCATATGAAATGTCTGACACTACCTTCTTTTTTATATGCATCCAGATGGTTATCGGACAATTCAGTGCTTCCTAAGGCCTTGTATGTATGTCTTTATATATATCATTCTTTCCTATCTGATATAAAACTTGATATTCATTGCGAAGGCGTATGGAATGTTCTAGAAGATCGTGCGTTGTCATCATTATCAAGAGATTGTTGTCATAACAAAATTACGTACAAATGTTGGATTGAATGTATAATAAAGAAATTAAAGGGATAAATGTTTAGAGTAAAATATTAAAGTGCTGTGGAAGTGTTGGCATAGGTGGCCGACGCCTCTGATTACCATAATTACAGTCGAGTAACGAGTTAACATAGAAAACACCTTTATCTTAAGAAACAGCTTAAAAGTTATTACCAAGCGATGTATTTTCATTTGTTATTTATTTTTATGTCTTCCTTTGCAATTAATAGTCCTTGTAATTACATTTCTAATTAACTTTCCAATTGTTTACATTTCACAGTTTTCCAATTTCAGAATTTGAGGCTTTTTTGTAACTTTCTCGTATGCAGTCGGATAAAAAACAAGATTTGTAATATCACTGAATGTTAGGAACCAAATCCAAACTGTAATTAATTACGGAACTAAAATAATAGGAGAGACATTATTGTAATTAAAGTTCAGAATAATTTTCTTATGGAAAACTAAAGATATTACTGGAAAAGATTGTTATTCAAGTATTGTATTTTATACCTTATTCGGCTGTAAAATTAATTTCTTTACGTTTTGTAAATTTTAATTGTGACATTGAAATTGTACAGATTTAATAATGCTTTATTTTGAAAGCTATTTTTAAAATCCTATATAAATCGATGCAGCGAGGCTGCGAGTTATTTGTTGTTGAGTCTGCTTGAGAGTCTGTTTGAAAGTCAACCTGTGAGGTCAGTTTGTCAAATAGATCAGTGATGTCTGTGAAGTGCTTTGTTTAAACGTGTCAAGAATGCAGTTCTGTTGTCAATAAATAATGAGAAGTTGGAAATTTATGTTCTTTCATCAAAATGAACTCCAGGAAACAGTTAAGTAATTTTAAGTAACGATCAAGAAGAATGTAGCATCGTTATACCTTGAAGTAACCGATTTCTACCAGGTGCATGATAGTCTTCACTCTCCATAGTGCCACGTCCAGTGCCCGGTCTTCTTGCAACCGTACATTCTCCTGACCACCGCTGCTAGTAATCGTGTACAGTGGCTACATTCCTGCCAAGTATTTCTACAGTATCGTAGAAGGTACATCCAGCTTCTCGTAGCCCTATTACACGATCTCGTTCAAACTCAGTGGAGTACTGATAATGGCGTCTTTTTCACCTCGAAGGTATTCTTGACTAACATCGACTCACTACGACCAATTTCAAAGGTAATTAACGCTTACGACCGTTACAGCGTGTATTTAAAGCAAACCTGACTTGCAACCTCAAAGTGGCACTGCTAGCGCCACTCTTGGGTGACTGGTGTGTGAACACACATCATCTTTCAGATGTAGAAAGAGGCCTACATACTTTCGTTTATACCGCAAACTCCTTATTGGTGTTGCGATGTTTTTCCGTCAGTCTATTTTGCCTTCTTGCTGCCATTCCTGCAACAAGTGCTTCAGATGAAACGCTGTTTTTCTTATTTTAGGCGTAAAAACATATCTGAGGAACCGTACGGTCCGGGATCGGTTATCAGCATTTGTTTGTATCTCAAATGAAAACCTAGTGCTGTGAATACTTGAAAGCTCAGTCGACGACGACGCCATTAGAGATGGAGCAGAAGATAAGAAAATACAAGATGGGAGAGGAAACCAGTGTCCTTTACGCAGGAAGTTTAAGAAAACTACAGAAAAATCCAAACGTGGGTGGCCGGTCGGACACGTGAACTCTGCTGCAGCGCAGTGCGTTAACCACAGCAGCACGTCGCTGCGTTTCCATTTGCAGAAATCTCGGCGACACTTGCTACAGTACAGCTCTCCATCATCACAGCGTAGAAGTAATATTTGTAAGAAGTGAGGCTAGGGTTGCACTTTTGCATGGCACCGATAGTACATTGCCGAGAAGGAACAACTTTGCCGATGGTAATGTACAGCTTGTTTGAAAAAAACAAAATATTCATCTGATTTAACGAGGCTACATGTCGCACATGGATGAAGGTACACGGCCCAGTCACACTGATGTAACCACCGCTCACTTTGATGTCAACATACAATAACCATTCACGGATGGTAGAACGCAGCACTAGGAGTGGAGGGTATACAGGGTGGTCCATTGATAGTGACCGGGCCAAATATCTCACGAAATAAGCATCAAACGAAAAAACTACAAAGAACGAGACTCATGTAGCTTGAAGGGGGAAATTCAGATGGCGCTATGGTTGGCCCGCTAGATGGCGCTGCCATAGGTCAGACAGGTATCAACTGCGTTTTTTTTAAATAGGAACCCCCATTTTTATTACATATTCGTGTCGTACGTAAAGAAATATGAACGGTTTAGTTGGACACCCTTTTTTCGCTTTGTGATAGATGGCGCTGTAATAGTCACAAACGTATAAGTACGTGGTATCACGTAACATTCCGCCAGGGCGGACGGAATTTGCTTCGTGATACATTACCCGTGTTAAAATGGACCGTTTACCAATTGCGGAAAACGTCGATATCATGTTGATGTATGGCTATTGTGATTAAAATGCCCAATTGGCGTGTGCTATGTATGCTGTTCGGTATCCTGGACGACATCATCCTAGTGTCCGGACCGATCGCCGGATAGTTACATTATTTAAGGAAACAGGAAGTGTTCAGCCACATGTGAAACGTCAACCACGACCTGCAACAAATGATGATCCCCAAGTAGGTGTTTTAGCAGCTGTCGCGGCTAATCCTCACATCAGTAGCAGACAAATTGCGCGAGAATCGGGAATCTCACAAACGTCGGTGTTGAGAATGCTACATGAACATCGATTGCACCCGTACCATACTCCTATGCACCAGTAATTGCATGGCGACGACTTTGAACGTCGTGTACAGTTCTGCCACTGGGCACAAGAGAAATTACGGGACGATGACAGATTTTTTGCTCGCTTTCTATTTAGCGACGAAGCGTCATTCACCAACAGCGGTAACGTAAACCGGCATAATATGCACTATTGGGCAACGGAAAATCCACGATGGCTGCGACAAGTGGAACATCAGCGACCTTGGCGGGTTAATATATGGTACGGCATTATGGGAGAAAGGATAATTGGCCCCCATTTTATCGATGGCATTTTAAATTGTGCAATTTATGCTGATTTCCTACGTAATGTTCTACCGATGTTACTACAAGATGTTTCACTGCATGACAGAATGGCGATGTACTTCCAACATGATGGATGTCCGGCACATAGCTCGCGTGCGGTTGAAGCGGTATTGAATAGCATATTTCATGACAGGTGGATTGGTCGTCGAAGCACCATACCATGGCCCGCACGTTCACCGGATCTGACGTCTCCAGATTTCTTCCTGTGGGGCAAGTTGAAGGATATTTGCTATCGTGATCCACCGACAACGCCTGACAACATGCGTCAGCGCACTGTCAATGCATGTGCGGACATTACGGAAGGTGAACTACTCACTGTTGAGAGGAATGTCATTACACGTATTGCCAAATGCATTGAGGTTGACGGACATCATTTTGAGCACTTATTGCATTTAATGTGGTATTTACAGGTAATCACGCTGTAACAGCATGTGTTCTCAGAAATGATAAGTTCACGAAGGTATATGTATTACATTGGAACAACCGAAATAAAATGTTCAAACGTATCTACGTTCTGTATTTTAATTTAAAAAGCCTACCTGTTACCAACTGTTCGCCTAAAATTGTGAGCCATATGTTTGTGACTATTACAGCGCCATCTATCACAATGCGAAAAAAAGTGGTCCAACTAAAACATTCATATTTCTTCACGTACTACACGAATATTTAATGAAAAATGAGGGTTCCTATTTAAAAAAAAACGCAGTTGATATCCGTTTGACATATGGCAGCGCCATCTAGCGGGCCAACCATAGCGCCATCTGATTTCCCCCTTCAAGCTAGACACGTTTCGTTCCTTGTAGTTTTTTCGCTTGACGCTTTTTTCGTGAGATATTTGGTCCGGTCACGATCAATGGACCACCCTGCATAGTGCATGCGAAAAATACTTCAGTCGTTGTCGTAAAGCGGTAATGGAGCGATTTATCTGACGTCCAAGAGAACATGATCAGTAACTTTTGGACCAAGGGTGAAGGCACTTCCGAAACGGATAAGTCTGTAAACTTTTCGTGTGCTACCATGGTTAGAGTATACCACGCATGTGAAAATGGAGCTCTCCAAAACCGGCGCCGAGACAACTGTGCTGCACCGTGGGCGATATATGAGAGGGGTGATTGACGGCTGCGGAGATGTATATGGGCGAACATATGCGCAACTGCTGAGCAACTGACCCTGCAGATGAAACAAGGGGCTGCCAACAGTGTCTCCTCAATGGCTGCTTAGTGAACGTTGCTGTGTATGGGCCTCCAGAGTAGGTGCCTGGATGTTGATTGCTGTTCCTCGGCGACGAAGGCTGGAATTTGCACCCAACTGGACGTCCACTAAGTTGCAGCAGGTGGCCTTTGCAGATTACTGACGTTTTATGCTCCATCGCTCCATCGGACGGACGGACGTTGGCATGTACGGCGTGAAATGTCTGAAAGCAAACACATTGCCACAGTCACCAGTATCATCCAGGGGGGAGGGCATTCCCTGGGTGATGTCGTCATTCTGAAAGGCATAGTGGATCAACAGAAATATGCATCTATCACTGGCCACCATGTCCACTCCTACATGCAGTTTGTTTTTCGTCGGCGCGATGGCATATACCATCAGGACAATGCAACGTGGCACACTGCTTTGTTCAAAGAGCATCAAGATGAGTTTACCATACTCCACTGACCATCAAAACCCCAGATTTTAACCCGATCGAGAATCTGTGGCACCACCTCAGTCGGACTGTTCGCGCATAGATTCTCAACCGAGAAACCTAGCATAGCTGGCCTGGTACTGGAGTCAGCACATGCCTGTCGGTACCTTCCACAACCTCACTGACTCTCTTCGTGCACGTCTCGCAGCGGTACGAGCTGCGAAAGATGGTTACTCGGCCTTTTGACAGATGGTCACTTGACGCCCTCCTGAGAGACAATCTCCACTCATTCCAAATTAATAATATAAGTGTAGACCAGATGAGGCTTGAATTCAGAGAAATAGTATAGGCAGCAATTGAGAGATTTATACCAAATAAATTAACGAACGATGAAGCTGATCCTCATTGGTACACAAAACGGGTTAGAACACAATTGCAGAAACAACGAAAGAAACATGCCAAATTTAAACAGACGCAAAATCCCCAAGATTGGCGATCTTTTACAGAAGCTCCAAATTAGTGCGGACTTCAATGCGAGATGTTTAGAACAGTTTCCACAACGAAACTTTGTCTCGAAACCTGGCAGAAAATCCAAAGAGATTCTGGTCGTATGTGAAGTATGTTAGCGGCAAGAAACAATCAACGCGTTCTCTGCGCGATAGCAGTGGAAATACTATTGAAGACAGTGCTACCAGAGCAGAGTTACTAAACACAGCCTTCCGAAATGCGTTCACAAAAGAAGACGAAGTAAATATTCTATAATTCGAATCGAGAACAGCTGCCAACATGAGTAACGTTCAAGTAAAAATCCTCTGAATAGTGAAGCAACTTAAACCACTTAATAAAAGCAAGTCTTCTGGTCCAGAATGTATACGAATTAGGTTCCTTTCGGAGTATGCTCATGCATTAGCTCCATACTTAACAATCATATACAACCGTTCGCTTAACGAAAGATCGGTACCCAAAGACTGGAAAGTTGCACAGGTCACACCAATATTCAAGAAAGGTAGTAGGAATAATCGAGTAAATTATAGGCCCATATAGTTAACGTCGATATACAGCAGGATTCTGGAAATATTTTGCTGACACCGACCTACATAGGGAGAAACGATCACCACGATAAAATAAGGGAAATCAGAGCTCGTTCTTTTCGCGCGCTATACGAGATTGGAACAATAGATAATTGTGAAGGTGGTTCGATGAACCCTCTGCCAGGCACTTAAATGTGATTTGCAGAGTATCCATTTACATGTAGATTAATGTTACTGGACAGTGTAGAAACTGGCGGTACGTTTTATCTGATGCATAAGACTAAAGTTTTTATTTTCAAAACAAACATCCGATTTTACAGAAATATATCGTCTACATGCACGCTCATACAACATTGGGGTTCCTTTTACAATTACATTTAGGCAAATAATTTTCATTTACTCCCACAAGTGTTCAATGTGCTTTCTACCAGGCACACAACAAATATCTAGACTGTTGGAAGCATGTCTGAAGCTACTACATTAGCTGGTGTTCACCCAAAGTTGTTTGAAGGGGGAGTAAACACAGGGGTTGGACAAAAATACAGAAAGAAATTAGAATTATGTATTAATACTTTCAGCTGCTGGCGGGAGCTGTTATATATCAACGGGGACAGGTGAAAATGTGTGCCCTGACCGGGACTCGAATCCGGGATCTCCTGCTTACATGGCAGACGCTCTATCCATCTGAGCCACCGAGGGCACAGAGGATAGTGCGGCTGTAGGGACTATCCCGCGCACGCCTCCCGCAACACCCACATTCTCACCTTATATGTCCACACACTATATTCGTAGTGTCCCTACCCAACACACTCATTATTCGTGGAAGACATTCGTACCAAGTCCCGTAAGAGTTCGGGTAATATGTGTGCACCCGCACAGAAGAAGAAGGTCATGGCCGGTATTGCTAGAACTATATTCTTATATAGATATGGTGTCTGTTTTTTCGGACATGTCCGAAAGAACAGACACCATATCCATATAAGTATAAAATACAGAAACACCACGAGAAATGCGTCCATGAACACAAATGCAGATGCTAGGCGACCCTGCAGGTTGGGCTAGTGTATTCGACCACGAAAAGCACTTCTACAATGTCCTAGATACGTTGAAAGTGTCAATCAAATGGTTCAAATGGCTCTGAGCACTATGGGACTTAACTACTGAGGTCATCAGTCCCCTAGAACTTAGAACTACTTAAACCTAACTAACCTAAGGACATCACACACATCCATGCCCGAGGCAGGATTCGAACCTGCGACCGTAGCGGTCACGCGGTTCCAAACTGACGCGCTTAGAACCGCACGGCCACACCGGCCGGCTGAAAGTGTCAGTCATGGTCAGAATAGTGCTCTGCGTAGTTGTGATTACATTTTGTCGGAGCTAAATGAATTCGAGCGTGGGCAGACTGTTGGGGCTCGTATGGTGGGTGCTTCCATCACCAAGGCAGTCGAAGCGTTTCCTGTTTCAAGAGGTACCCTATCGATGATTTATACCGCACACATGGAATGTGGAAAAACATAATCCGCTAAGTCACAACGCGGAAGAAAGTGTGAGTGAAGTGATGGTGACAGACGGTCATTAAAGAGGATTGTGACAAAAATTAAGAGGACGACAGCTGTGAAAGTAACTGCAGTAGTGAATATCGCACTCACGAACCCTGTCAGCACCAAAGCAACACGAAGGTAGCTCCATAATCAGGATTCTACACAGAGTACGCAAAAGAACTTGCCCCCCTTCTAACAGCCGTGTACCGCAAGTCTCTAGAGGAACGGAAGGTTCCAAATGATTGGAAAAGAGCACAGGTCGTTCCAGTTTTCAAGAAGGGTCGTCGAGCAGATGCGCAAAACTGTAGGCCTATATCTCTGACATCGATCTGTTGTAGAATTTTAGAACATGTTTTTTGCTCTCGTATCATGTCATTTCTGGAAACCTAGAATTTACTCTGTAGGAATCAACATGGATTCCGGAAACAGCGATCGTGTGAGACCCAACTCGCTTTATTTGTTCATGAGACCCAGAAAATATTAGATACAGGCTCCCAGGTAGATGCTATTTTCCTTGACTTCCGGAAGGCGTTCGATACAGTTCCGCACTGTCGCCTGATAAACAAAGTAAGACCCTACGGAATATCAGACCAGCTGTGTGGCTGGATTGAAGAGTTTTTAGCAAACAGAACACAGCTTGTTGTTCTCAATGGAGAGACGTCTACAGGCGTTAAAGTAACCTCTGGCGTGCCACAGGGGAGTGTTATGGGACCATTGCTTTTCACAATATATATAAATGACCTAGTAGATAGTGTCGGAAGTTCCATGCGGCTTTTCGCGGATGATGCTGTAGTATACAGAGAAGTTGCCGCATTAGAAAATTGCAGCGAAATGCAGGAAGATCTGCAGTGGATAGGCACTTGGTGCAGGGAGTGGCAACTGACCCTGAACATAGACAAATGTAATGTATTGCGAATACATAGAAAGAAGGATCCTTTATTGTATGATTATATGATAGCGGAACAAACACTGGTAGCAGTTACTTCTGTAAAATATCTGGGAGTATGCGTGCGGAACGATTTGAAGTGGAATGATCATATAAAATTAATTGTTGGTAAGGCGGGTACCAGGTTGAGATTCATTGGGAGAGTCCTTAGAAAATGTAGTACATCAACAAAGGAGGTGGCCTACAAAACACTCGTTCGACCTATACTTGAGTATTGCTCATCAGTGTGGGATCCGTACCAGATCGGGTTGACGGAGGAGATAGAGAAGATCCAAAGAAGAGCGGCGCGTTTCGTCACAGGGTTATTTGGTAACCGTGATAGCGTTACGGAGATGTTTAATAAACTCAAGTGGCAGACTCTGCAAGAGAGGCGCTCTGCATCGCGGTGTAGCTTGCTGTCCAGGTTTCGAGAGGGTGCGTTTCTGGATGAGGTATCGAATATATTGCTTCCCCCTACTTATACGTCCCGAGGAGACCACGAATGTAAAATCAGAGAGATTCGAGCGCGCACGGAGGCTTTCCGGCAGTCGTTCTTCCCGCGAACCATACGCGACTGGAACAGGAAAGGGAGGTAATGACAGTGGCACGTAAAGTGCCCTCCGCCACACATCGTTGGGTGGCTTGCGGAGAATAAATGTAGATGTAGATGCAGATGTAGAACTGCAGGGCGAGATGGAATTACAAAATCGCACATCAGTGATGGAAATGTCCGTAACAAGAAAACCTGCTGCCGAAGCGTTTAACCTAGACTATGGAGTAATGGAAGAAAGTGATTTGGTAGGATGAGTCTTGTTTCGCACTGCTTCCACCTTCTGGCCGACCTTACGTCTGGAATACACCGTCCCAAGCCTATGATGCAGACTGATTATGGCTAAGAAAGAAACATGGCGGGGATTCGGTGTTGATTTGAGCAGCCTAATCGTGGTATTCCATGGACCCCATGGGTACACTGCACGATCGCATTAATGTCAAGGATTGTGTGACCAATTTGGCAGATTAGGTCCATCCCCTGGAACAATATTTGTTTCCAATGTTGCTGCTGTGTTCCAAGACGACAGGGCCCATGTTTACACACCTCGCAGCGTCCAGAATTGGTTTTGTGGGCACGAGGATGAAGTGTCGCACCTGCCCTGGACACCACAGTCAGAAGATCTCCCTGTTATTGAACCTTTGTGGTCTACTTTGGAGAGAAGGGTACGTGATCACTATACGCCTCCATTAAAGTTACCTGAAGGGCCACTACTTTCCAGGAAAAGTGGTATTAGAATCTCTTGAAAACCATACATGACCTCTCTTTATCCATTCTGAGACAACCGAAGCTGTTTTGAATGCCAACTTTTATCGTACACCGTGTTAGGCATAGTAATGTGTTGTGTGTTTTGTCTTTCCGTATTTTTGTCCAACGCTGTAGAAGGAACCTTCCACAAGAAAAAAGATTACATATCGTGAGATTAGGCGACGTTGGAGGCCAATGGTACAATACGAGTTCCGTACGCCCTTTACGGGAGGTACGTCGTCAAGGCAGTTTTATGCTTAAAAATGATCTTACTTCCAGGTGCGAGTACGGTGGGGATTCGTCCTGTTGGAAAGGAAACTTCCGGTATGGTTTGTTGGCCGTATCATCACAATCGGGACTCCATTCACGTTGCCGCGCTGTCTATGGCACATTGTCACACGCACGGTTCGGAGGTTCGAGTCCTCCCTCCAGCATGGGGGTGTCTTGTCCTTAGAGTAAGTTAGTTTAAGTTAGATTAAGTAGTGCGTAAACTTAGGGACCGATGACCTCAGCAGTTTGGTCCCTTAAGACCTTACCACAAATTTCCAATTTCGACTCACGTTCGATAATGAACGAGGGAACAGCTAGCTGTACCAGGGAGATACCCATCGACAGCCACATGGACCAGGTATTTACAACTGGCACCAAGCAAGCCTTTAGTTTCGTTCGACGGTGCTGTACCTACCGTCAGATATGGCACACGCTATACCCACAGAGGGTCCCATACGCCAGGCAGTCTAAAGCGTGGCGCCAAGTAGTTATGATCAGCACATAACAAGACCCAAATTATGCTTTCGCCACGCGATTTTCAAAAAGTCCGATCCATTCGCCGATACTTATGTCTGATGCAATAGGGTCAGCTGATATTCGAGGCTACTTCTTTCATCCGTCGAGTAGTTGGTAAATGAACATCCTTCCACCGACCACAGATTTATACGGCCGCGCAGCTTCACTCGGCCAGTTGCCGAACAGTTATTACTCCAGTTCCAGGCGTTGCCAAACAATTATCAACGAGATGCCGTCAGCAGTCATCGGACAGTCAATGCCGAGTGTGGCAGTGTTTATCTACACTTGCGGTAAAAAAAAAGTCGGAACACCAAGAAGAAATTGTGCATCATAAACAAAAATTGGTAGGCGTGTTTCTACATCTTAAAGATGATATCTATTCAAATTTCGCATCAGTCGCATAAAAGTGGCGCTAGTAGCGCAAATCAGTGCTGTTTTAAATGCACGCTGTAACGGCCCTGAGCGTTAGTTACCTTCGAGATTGAACGTGGTGAGTTGATGTTGGTCAAGAATGCCTTTAAGGCGACAAAGACGCCTTTATCAACACCTCACTGAGTTCGAACGAGGTCGTGTAATAGGGCTACGAGAAGCTGGATGTTCCTTCTGCGATACTGCAGAAAGACTTAGCGGGAATTAAGCCACTGTACATGATATCTGGCAGCGGTGTCACTAAAATGTACTGTAGCAAGAAGACTGGACTTCAGGCGGCCAGGTGGCAGTTCCTTGAGTGAAGACATCATGTCCGGTGTATGGCTCTGGTGCATCGCACTCCATCTGTAGCAGAAGTTTGTGCGTAAGTTGGCATCACAATGACACTGCGCACTGTTACAAATCGGTTACTTCAACGACAGCTCCGAGTCAGACGACCTGTAGCGTGCATTTCACTGACCCCAAACTGCAGCCATTAGCGACTTTAGTGGTGTCACTAAAATTGGACGGCAGGGAATTTTCTGATGAAAGGTTGTTCTGCCTCTTTACCAGTGATGACCGTGTGTTTGTTAGAAGGGCGCCAGTTGACATCCCGCAACCAACCCACCTGTCGGCCTGCAAGACATAATGGACCTACACCTGGAGTTATCGTTTGGGATGCGATTTCATATGACAGCAGGAGCATTCTAGTGATAATTCAACGCAACCTGACTACAAATTTGTTCGTCGATCTAGTGATTCGACCTATTGTGCTGTAATTCATGAACAGCGTCCCGGAGCCGGCCGCGGTGGTCTCGCGGTTAAGGCGCTCAGTCCGGAACCGCGCGACTGCTACGGTCGCAGGTTCGAATCCTGCCTCGGGCATGGATGTGTGTGATGTCCTTAGGTTAGTTAGGTTTAAGTAGTTCTAAGTTCTAGGGGACTGATGACCACAGATGTTAAGTCCCATAGTGCTCAGAGCGATTTGAACCATTTTTTGAACAGCGTCCCGGAGGGTGTTTTCCAACAGGATAATGCTCGCTCACACACTGCTGTTGTAACCCAACATACTCTACAGATCGTCGATATGTTGCCTTGGCCTGCTCGATCACGACATCTGTCTCCAAACGAGCAGTAAGGGTCATCATAGGACGAAAACTCCAGCGTCATCCACAAATAGCAGTAACCATTCATATACACTCCTGGAAATGGAAAAAAGAACACATTGACACCGGTGTGTCAGACCCACCATACTTGCTCCGGACACTGCGAGAGGGCTGTACAAGCAATGATCACACGCACGGCACAGCGGACACACCAGGAACCGCGGTGTTGGCCGTCGAATGGCGCTAGCTGCGCAGCATTTGTGCACCGCCGCCGTCAGTGTCAGCCAGTTTGCCGTGGCATACGGAGCTCCATCGCAGTCTTTAACACTGGTAGCATGCCGCGACAGCGTGGACGTGAACCGTATGTGCAGTTGACGGACTTTGAGCGAGGGCGTATAGTCGGCATGCGGGAGGCCGGGTGGACGTACTGCCGAATTGCTCAACACGTGGGGCGTGAGGTCTCCACAGTACATCGATGTTGTCGCCAGTGGTCGGCGGAAGGTGCACGTGCCCGTCGACCTGGGACCGGACCGCAGCGACGCACGGATGCACGCCAAGACCGTAGGATCCTACGCAGTGCCGTAGGGGACCGCACCGCCACTTCCCAGCAAATTAGGGACACTGTTGCTCCTGGGGTATCGGCGAGGACCATTCGCAACCGTCTCCATGAAGCTGGGCTACGGTCCCGCATACCGTTAGGCCGTCTTCCGCTCACGCCCCGACATCGTGCAGCCCGCCTCCAGTGGTGTCGCGACAGGCGTGAATGGAGGGACGAATGGAGACGTGTCGTCTTCAGCGATGAGAGTCGCTTCTGCCTTGGTGCCAATGATGGTCGTATGCGTGTTTGGCGCCGTGCAGGTGAGCGCCACAATCAGGACTGCGTACGACCGAGGCACACAGGGCCAACACCCGGCATCATGGTGTGGGGAGCGATCTCCTACACTGGCCGTACACCACTGGTGATCGTCGAGGGGACACTGAATAGTGCACGGTACATCCAAACCGTCATCGAACCCATCGTTCTACCATTCCTAGACCGGCAAGGGAACTTGCTGTTCCAACAGGACAATGCACGTCCGCATGTATCCCGTGCCACCCAACGTGCTCTAGAAGGTGTAAGTCAACTACCCTGGCCAGCAAGATCTCCGGATCTGTCCCCCATTGAGCATGTTTGGGACTGGATGAAGCGTCGTCTCACGCGGTCTGCACGTCCAGCACGAACGCTGGTCCAACTGAGGCACCAGGTGGAAATGGCATGGCAAGCCGTTCCACAGGACTACGTCCAGCATCTCTACGATCGTCTCCATGGGAGAATAGCAGCCTGCATTGCTGCGAAAGGTGGATATACACTGTACTAGTGCCGACATTGTGCATGCTCTGTTGCCTGTGTCTATGTGCCTGTGGTTCTGTCAGTGTGATCATGTGATGTATCTGACCCCAGGAATGTGTCAATAAAGTTTCCCCTTCCTGGGACAATGAATTCACGATGTTCTTATTTCAATTTCCAGGAGTGTATTTGCTGTGTCGTCCGCCGCGCGGGATTAGTCGAGCGGTCTCAGGCGCTGCATTCATGGATTGTGCGGCTGGTCCCGGCGGGGGTTCGAGTCCTCCCTCGGGCATGGGTGTGTGTGTTTGTCCTTAGGACAATTTAGGTTAAGTAGTGTGTAAGCTTAGGGACTGATTACCTTAGCAGTTAAGTCCCATAAGATTTGACACACATTTGAACATTTGAACACTGTGTCGTCCGAACAAGACAAGCCAGGTCAAAGCACCACAGGCGCAAAGATGCGAGCAGCTGACAGTGCCATATACTCGCCACTTGCGCGAGTTCCACCAGCGGCGTTGAGGATGAAGATATCGACTTCGCGTCCGCATCTCGTGGTCGTGCGGTAGCGTTCTCGCTTCCCACGCCCGGGTTCCCGGGTTCGATTCCCGGCGGGGTCAGGGATTTTCTCTGACTCGTGATGGCTGGGTGTTGTGTGATGTCCTTAGGTTAGTTAGGTTTAAGTAGTTCTAAGTTCTAGGGGACTGATGACCATAGCTGTTAAGTCCCATAGTGCTCAGAGCCATTTGAACCATATCGACTTCGCCTCGGTCAGCTGCCGGCGGAGTACAATCCGCCAGTGACCGAATTACAACGGACAGAAGGCTACTCGGAAGATAGAAAAGCAGCGCTTGTCCACTTAGTTATAGACCATCGTCCAGGGCTGACTTAGATACGGAACGTCGTTTAGTGAGCTCTTAGAATTGAACAGGCAGTTGTTGGAGTTGCATTTGCTATGTACAGTGAAGTTTGCCTACGATTATTTGCACTTAGCCATCGAGGGCCTTTTCTGTGTTATATAGAAACAGTGTTGCAGACTTCAATATTCAACTAGTCACAAAGATAAGTGAACCTTTTAACTCGTTTGTGTGAGTTTGTTATTAATTTGTTTTAGTGTTGTAGAACCTTCGTTTTCCCATCCTGTTACCTGATCTTGGGACATAGCTGTGTAATAGTGGCAGGGAGGAATTGTCTTGGCGGTGTACTGCTCCAGACGCTGTTTCACGAACTCACAAACTCGGCCTACCGTAACAACAGTGGCAACTCGGGCCCCACAACATTAGCGACGAGTGTTTACAAAAGTGTTGACCGAAAAGTGCAACAGGCATGGATATCCATCCCACAAACTAACATCCTACACCTGTACAACACAATGCATGCGCGTACGCATGCTCGTGTTCAACATTCTGGCGGTTACACTCGTTATTAACATACCAGCATTTCACGTTTGCAATGCCTTATCTCGTACTTAAATTAACCGGTGATCTTGCAATGTTAATCACTTAAATATGTTACCTAGACAAATGTATTGCCGAAATTTCATTACTCTACATTAATTACTTCTTGGTGTTGCAATTTTTCCCGTCATGTATTAACTGAGCCTGAGCTTATAAATTGACAGCAGTCCGGATTGAACTGCAATGATATTAGTTAGTCATCGTTCACTGAGTTCGGCTAGACTAGAGTTTAGAGTTTTTACTTCAGTATCACTCCATCTCATCACACTGAAGTTGAGTATTTATTGTGCACACTGTTGCAGTAATACTTTGCTCTGTGACGAGACAGTTGCAACATGCTAGACACCACGTCAATACAGCAAATATTTTCTGTGGTACAGGGATTGCTTCCTGGTACATTTATGTTGGGCGCCAAATTTATTTGGGGAATACACAGTGTATCCCAGTTCCGCTAGGACTGCTTGCGTGAAATTCAAAACAGCAATGCTATCTCGTGGCGAGTTGTGGTGTTACGATCCTTGAAGTTTCAAAAAACAGCTGTTTTGAAAGTTAAGGCGCTAACATTGCAGCAGCAGGCATCCTGGCCACGAATGCAACAGCAAGTGTCGGACACTCGTCGGAAAAATGACAGCGGAACAGTGGAGGCAACATCAAGTCTTTTGAGTTCTTGAACATTTGTGGGCGAGAATTCGTCAAATTCAACCCGAAAACTGAGAGGCAGGTTCCTGGTTGCTCCTCCACGACGACATCCCAGCCCCCAAAGCGAAGATAGTGCAGCAAGTTTTTGGTCAGCAAATGGATAACAGTCCTGTATCACCCACTGTATTCGTCGGATTTGGCCGCAGCCTACTTCTGGTTGTACCCCAAATTGAAGCTCGCAAAGAAAGGACACCGTTATGACGCAGTTAAAGATTGCAAGAAAATTGTACTGCAGTATTAAATGCAACTTCAACAAACGGCTACAGTGACTGTTTCAAAACACTTTTAAAGCGATTTCAGTTGTTTTCTGATTCCGGGAGAGACTAATTGGAAAAACTACTGTGATTTTGTGAACATAACCCATGACTTCTATTTTTCACAGCCACAGTCCTAACGAAACTGGCACGCACTGTGCGCAACAGATTCAAAAGTTAATATTCACGCCAAATTCTATCTCTGTTCGTAAAAAGGTGCAGTATTGAAAATCGAATGAATCTTTTTGAAACCCATTGTTGGAAGTGTGGCGCCCAACTTTTCACTTCAAATAATGTTTGACTCGTTACAGATGTTAGTAACTTCTTATTATCGAGAAGAATAGTGATCAGGAGCTCATAAAACTAAGATCAAGCGTTAGCGCAACTCATTAATCACCGAGATACAGGCATCGACTTTTTTTATTGGGACTCATGTTTTTTGCTCCTGAGTAGCAGGTGAGTTTGAAACAAATTGACTAATATGACCGTTTTATGGTCCCGCAAGAAATTTTTGAGTAAAAATATGTCGAATATGGGTACTTTTGTGGTGTTGTAGATTTTGTTTCAACGGAGAGCTACCGGGAAGTTACTCCACTCTCCACGTGTAGTCGAATGGTGAAGCATTACTTTGCGTCTCTACCCGGCAGCACAAATTACCGTGCAGAGGGGGGTAAACTTGCGTGCAGCCTTGCAAACGCCCGCAACAACAGCACAAAAATCCAAATATACACTGCATTTTTACTCCGCGAATTACTGTAGGAGTCGATCTCGGGAAATATCAATTTGGTTTCCGGAGAAATGTAGGAACAGGCTAGGCAGTACAGCTTAAGAGCTAGAGTGAAGAAAGGCATACCTATGATTATAGCATTTGTCGACATACAGGAAGCTTTATACAATGGTGACTAGACTACACTCTGAATTTTTGAAGTTAGCAGGATTAAAAAACAGGGAGAAAAAAGTCATTTACAATTTTTACAGTAACCAGACTGCAGCTATAAGAGTCGAGGAGATGAGAAGGAAGCAGTCGTTGAGAAGAGAGTGAGACAGGGTTGTAGCCTATCCCCAACGTTGTTCATTCTGTACAATGAGTAGGCGGTGAAGGAAATCAACAAGAAATTAGGAAAATAATTTCCAGATCAAGGAGAAGAAATAATAACAAAGAAGTTTGGCGATGACATTTGAATTTTGTTAGAGATGGCAAAGGATTCGGAAGAATAGTTCAACAGAAGGCGTAGTGTCTTGAAAAGAGATTAGGAGATGACTATTAACAAAAGTAAGGTAACGGCAGTGTGATGGAATCGAATTAAGCCAGGCAGTGCTGAAGGAATTACATTAGGAAGTGAGAAATTAAACGTAAATGTTGAGTTTTGCGTTTTGCGCAGCAAAAGATCTAATAATGGTCGAATCAGAGAGAATGTAAAACGCAGTTTGGCTACAGCAAGAAATTAATTTATGAAAAAGAGCAATGTGTTAACATCAAATTTAAATTCGAGTGTTTGGAAGTCAATTATGAAGGTATTTATCTGGAGTATTGCTTTTTACGGCAGTTAACGTGGAAGATAAATTGTTCAGAAACGAGATTAATAGAAACTTTTGGAATGTGTTGCTACAGAAGAATGCTGAAAATTATGTGGGTGGATCGAATAAATAATGATGAGGTACTGAATTGAACTGGAGAAAAAAGGAATTTATGGGACGACTTTGACTAAAAAAGAAATCGAATGATACGATGTATCCTGAGGCATCAAGGAACAATTAATTTGGTAATGAAGGAAATGTGAAGGGCTAAAAAGTGTAAAAGGTTACCTAGATTTCAAACAGCAGATAAAAATTAGCTTGTGGCCTTCCTAAGAGAGAGTCTCCATTCCTTCCATGCTAATTATGTAAGTGTAGACCAGATATGGCTCAAATTCAAAGATACAGTATCGACAGCAGTAGATAGATTCATACCGCATAAGTTAATAAGAGACGGGACTGATCCACCATGGTACACAAAACACGTCAGAAAACTGTTGCAGAAGCAACGAAAAAAGCATGCCAAATTCAGAAGAACGCAAAATCCCCAAGAGTGGCTAAGTTTCAATGAAGTTCGAAATTTAGTGCGGACGTCAATGCGAGATGCTTTTAATAGTTTCCACAATGAAACACTGTCTCAAAATTTGGTAGAAAACCCAAAGAGATTCTGGTCGTATGTAAAGTACACCAGTGGCAAAAAACAGTCAATACCGTCACTGCGCGATAGCGATGGAAATGTTACCGATGATGGTGTCACTAAAGCGGAGTTACTAAATACAGTTTTCCCTGATTCCTTCACGAAAGAAGACGAAGTAAATATTCCAGAATTGGAACCACAACAGCTGTTAGCATGAGCGACATAAAAGTAAATATTTTAGGTGTTGCGAAACAACTCAAATCACTTAACAAATGCAAGTCTTCCGATCCAGATGGTATACCAATCAGGTTCCTTTCAGAGCATGCAGACACGACAGCGCCTTTCTTAGCAATCATATACAACCGCTCACTTGAAAAGGTCTATTCCCAAAGACTGGAAAGTAGCACAGGTCACATCAATATTCAAGAAAGGAAATAGGAGTAACCCATTGAATTACAGACCCATATCACTGACCTCAATTTGCAGTAGGACTTTGGAACATATACTGTACTCGAACATTATGAATCACCTTGAAGAAAATGACTTATTGATACATAACCAACACGGATTCAGAAAATATCGTTCTTGTGCAAAACAGTTAGCTCTTTATTCCCATGAAGTAATGAGTGCTGTCGACAAGGGATCTCAGATCGATTCCATATTCCTAGATTTCCAAAAGGCTTTTGATACCGTTCCTCACAAGCAACTATTAATCAAATTGCGTGCATATGGAGTATCGTCTCATTTGTGTGACTGGATTGTTGATTTCCTCTCAGAGAAGTCACAGTTCTTAGTGATAAACGGTAAATCATCGAGTAGAACAGAAGTGATATCTGGCGTTCCGCAAGGTAGTGTCATAGGCCTTCTGCTGTTCCTGATTTACATAAATGATCTAGGTGATAATCTGAGCAGCCCCCGTAGATTGTTTGAAGATGACGCTGTAATTTACCGTCTAGAAAAATCATCAGGCGATCAATTCCAATTACAAAATGATCTAGAGAGAATTTCTGTATGGTGCGAAAAGTGTCAATTGGCACTAAATAGAGAAAAGTGCGAGGTCATCCACATGGGTGCTAAAAGAAATCCGATAAATTTTGGGTATACGATAAATCGTACAAATCTAAGGGCTGTCAGTTCGATTAAATACCTAGCAATTACAATTAGGAGCAACTTAAATTGGAAAGATCACATAGATAATATTGTGGAGAAGGCGAAACAGAGACTACGCTTTGTTGGCAGAACACTTGGAAGATGCGACAAACCCACTAAAGAGACAGCCTACATTACACTTGTCCGTCCTCTGCTAGAATATTGCTGCACGGTGTGGGATCCTTACCAGGTTGGATTGACGGAGGATATCAAAAAAGTGCAAAGAAGGGCAGCTCGTTCCGTGTTATCGTGCAATAGGAGTGAGAGTGTCACTGATATGATACGCGAGTTGGGGTGGCAGTCACTGAAACAAAGGCGGTTTTCTTTGCGGTGAGATCTATTTTCGATACTTCAATCACCAACTTTCTCTTCCAAATGCGAAAACATTTTGTTGAGACCCACCTACGTAAGGAGAAATGATCATCATAATAAAATAAAAGAAATCAGAGCTCGAACGGAAAGATTTACGTGTTCCATTTTCCCACGTGCCATTCGAGAGTGGAATGGTAGAGAAGTAGTATGAAAATGGTTCGATGAACCCTCTGCCAGGCACTTAAGTGTAAATGTAGATGTAGATATGAATACAGGAAGTGCTATATCTCACGTTTTGAGATGCCTAAGAGACAACACGTTCTAGATTAATAAGACAAAGACTTATTAACAAAACAACAGGACATTGACAAAACAAGAACTACTTCCCACACAAATTAATACAAACTCTTTCAGTCTTCTATCAGGCGGCACCTAGAAAACAGCAAAGTCGGTTAGGATGATGGCCCGTAGAGACTAATCTAACGAAGTTCCCCACGAGAAGAAAGTAAAGTGTATTCGGCGGAAGCTGGTCGAAGATACTACTCGGAAGTGATGTTGGAGAGGTCCAAAGTCCTGCTGCGGTGGCTCCTACTGTGCTCTGATTGAAGGGATTGGATTAGCCGGCGCATAGGTTGGCTCAGAACGTCGGTGGAAAATTGCCGATGAGTGGAGTTGCGTAGCTATATAAAGCCGGTCGTGGAGGTACACTTGGGAATCTATTTCTGCGCATTTGACTAGCTATGTATGTATGCGATGCCTCTCCATCCAGAGTGTTTCTGATCCTTCAAGTGTACTTCTGGTATATGACATTCCTCGCCCACAAGAAGAGTAGAGATAAGGTAACCGCTCTCGAAGTCTGTCGACCTCCAGGTGTCAGCAGGTCCCCCCCAGCTTGGGTTGATCCAGGGCACTCTGGTCTATGTCCATTGGAGTTGCCAAGAGATGGGTGCTGGATGGCCATTGTCTGCTGTTGAAGGTGGACGAGCCGCCTAGGTGGTGCTTTGGTGATGGCTTCGAGCTATGGAGCAGATGAATCTGGAAAAAGAAAACGTCCTGAGCCCATGTCAGGATCCAACAGTAGTTTCCTGGGACGGACTTGGTACAGATGTTTGCGGTAGCAGGATCCATCCAAGGATTGGACCTCCATCGCTGCCCATCTCAACAGTTGCTTTACTGCCTCTGGAGTCCAAAGGCGGCAGCGTCGGGAGAATGTTAGGACCAAGGCATCATAACAGACAAAAATATAGTGCCGACGACACTGTGAGGGTGGCTCCCTCGGCTGTCGTGGGTATAGAAGGGAGAGGTGTGATCACTGTGGTCGCCCTTGCAGCCGTTCAGGTGGACTGGCCCCTTTCTGTGGGGTTATACGATACGAGGCCAGAAAGGTTGAGAGTGTGTCGTCTAATGAGTGGTGACGACGGAGTTTGTACAGTTGATTGTTAAACGTTCAGACAAAATGCTCTGGCAGACCAGTGGATGCAGGGTGGAAAAGCGCCATGTCGATGAGAGTTATTTGATTGGAAACACAGAAGGATGTTAACTCCACAGTCGTAAACTGAGGCCTGTCGTCTGTGACGATTGTTTCGGGAAGATCTTCAATCACAAAGTTTCGTGTAAAGTCTTGAATCGCATTGATAGAGGACGTAGAAGACATCCGGAACACGTAGAGAAAACTAGGTCTGGAGTCGACCATGATGAACCAGGAATGATCCAGGAAAGTTCCTGCAAAATCCAGATGGAGCCGCGACGATGATGTCGATGCCTACGGCCATGGGAAATTGTGATGCGCTGGAGCTGCTACTTTGCTTTGGCAGGATGTGCAGGCTGCCACCATGGCAGAAATGTTGGCGTCTATCCCTTTCCAATGTTCATGTTGACGTGTCAAGTGTTTTGTTAGCACAATGCTCCAATGACCACAACGAGGCAGGTACAGGATCCAGTGTTGGAGGGAGGGCAGAATGATCTCCCTACTTCGGCCATTTTCGCCCTGGAGTAGCAGAACACTATTGGAGGCAGCGAAATTGTGTCTGTGTTGCCAATAACTCTGAAGTTCTGGGTTGAGCATATTATGGCGATCCTATGGCCATCCCTGCTAGACAAGAAAGGGGTGCTCGCGGAGAATGTGGTCCTCTGCCGAACGCTGGGACACTGGGTTGGCATTTATAGCGAGCGAGGCGACGGCTTCTTCGTCACCAGCGTCCGAACGCCAGCATACTTCTGGGTCGGTGTCAAAAGAGGAGTCCTGACCCACCAGCAATTCTGAAAATAAGTCAATGTTGGTATGGTGAGTCGTAGAACGGTTCTGGATATAGTAGGAAGAACCGGTGAAAAACAAAGCCTATTTTGAAGGTGGAGAGCTGATTTTGTGGGAATGTTGGCATCACATTGAAAAAAGGGCAGCAATGGTTTGTGGTCTGTCGACAGTGTAAAATGGTGACCGTACACAAAGTCGTGAAATTCTATCTGTTCATAGCTGCACTGGACCGATGTCAGCGTTTTCGAGTGTCTGCTGCGGGCACGACAGGGAACAACGGAATGTAAACCATCAGACATCTGGACCAAAGCAATGCCAGCTAAGGTCCTGGCAGACTGCCCTGCAACGAAGATGTCGTCCAGGCAGTTGGCAGCGCCCAGCACTTTACACGTAAGGAGTTCCAAAAATCTCTGAAATATCAGTGGAGCGTTTGCTATCCCAAAGGGGCGTCGACTGTAGAGGAAGAGACAGAAGGGCGTATTGATCTCCAGTAAATGCTGCGATACAGTATCCAAAGGAAGCTGTAAATACGCATCCTTGAGATAATTTTCGAGAAGATTTTGCCCCTAGTCAGCCGAGTAAGAATCTCGTCCACCTCTGGGGTAGTGTAAGCATCAACAATGGACGCTACGTTAATGATATTCTTGAAATTGCCACATATGCAGAGGGAGCCATCTGGTTTGCCGAGCAGCACGATGAGCGTTACCCGCTGACTATTAGAAACAACCGTCAAGATGCCAACGTCTTAAAAATGTTGCAGCTCTGCTCGTAACTTATCCTGCTGGGAGAATGGAACGTTCTGTGCCTTGAAAAAGTGGGGCATGGACACCGGTAGGAGGACGGTGAGTGCTTCAAATCCCACGACGTATGTAGCGCAAGGCTCAAAACCTGAACGATACTTCGAGTGAAAAGCGTGGAAGTAAGAACTGTCAATGCCTGGCTGGATGCTACTGGTTGATCGTGCATTTCTAGCTCCAAAGTGTCGACGAGATCAAGTTTCAATACATCTGTCGCCCCCGGCGAATAGACGACAAGGAGACGCATCCTGTACGTTGTGACACCATGTTAGATGAGGGTTGTGAACTGTCCTCTGACCACCACTATGTTATTGCTGTAACTGTAAGCCGGCAGCTGTGGCCGAGCGGTTCTAGGCGCTTCAGTCCTGAACCGTGCTGCTGCTATGGTCGCAGGCTCGAATATTGTCTCGGGCATGGATGTGTGTGATGTCCTTAGGTTAGTTAGGTTTAAGTAGTTCTAAGTCTAGGGGACTGATGACCTCAGATGTTAAGTCCCATAGTGCTTAGAGCCATTTGAACCATTTTGTAACTGTGAAGGCGCTAGTCGAATGTTTGAAATGGAGAAGAGCCCAAACACCGGTAGATGCTCTACACGATGCTCAATAAGGTAGAACTGGAGTCCACCTCCGAAGTTGACTGGGTGACCATTGACGAACACCTGCAGACACACTTGTGGATCCCAGATGCTGATGACGTAGAGGACCTCCGGGCTTGTCACATTAGGTTCTTCTTGTGGGAGGGGTCCTTCTACGCATAATCCAAGTGCATCTTCGAGGAGGCTCAGCAGACATGTGCTTTGTAATCTGTTTTGCGACATGAGGCACATATTGCAGGCGAAACAGGTACTGGTGCCTAGGATGCATGACAAAAGAGTTAATGGAAGAGGGCATCTGTTAAGATTGGCGGACGGGGAATGCGGGTTTACTGGGAAACTATGTGGAGTGCGGGAGCTGCTGGGGTGGCGACTGGTAGGTGCGGCGGGCGGCAGACTTGAGACAGACCGTGCAGGGCTGCTGACACACGAAGGGATTGCTCGAATGCCTGAATGATCCGAAGACAAGAGTCCTACGTGGGGTCTTTCAACTCAGTAAGTCTGTGTCAAGTCTCTCATGTGAGGCATACACCAAGATCAATGAACGACTGTTGACAGTTATCATTTTTGCACCGAAGACGGCATTCCCGAGACAGACCTTTGGGCATCGCAGTCCATTCCCGATACTACTGCCCTGTTGCTTATGGCAGCTATAGAATTTGTGCCACACCACCGCAACCTACACCAGTGAGTCGAAATACTCATGCAAGCAAAATTTTTACTGCTCACATTGCAGGGAATGTGCTTCAGGTTCAGGGTTTAATTGCTGAAGAAGGTAGTGGAACTGCAGCCCAACGTAGGTGAGGAGCAACGCCCCACGATACGCATCGCCTGAGATACCATAAGACAGAAAATGCTGCTCGAGATGGGACACACAGTATCCCAAGGTTCCACTTTGCTGTCAAATGTCGGAAATGGTGGAGGGGCTCCCCAGAAGCCTTTAGCCGCGGAGGCCATTCGAGAAGAGCGTTGTGATCCATCACCAGATGCTACGATAATGTCCACCATCATGTTTACTAACCATGCTGAATGTCTCACAGAAAGAGCAACATTTTTGGGTCACGTTGAGGGGTTCGGAGACCGAGTGGGGAAAGTAAACGACAGAAAAACATACGTTTGACCACCTGAGCCTGAAAAAAAAAAATCTCGTCGCCACTGATGTATTCACGTTGTGAGATGCCTAAGAGACAACACGTTCCAGACCAACAAGAGAAAGTTTTATTAACAAAACAACGGACGCAGACAAAACAAAAACATTTGTCACAAAAATTACTAGAAATGCTCTCAGTCTTCTATCGGGTGTGTAACTGAAAAACAAAGTCAGTTTAGATGATGGGACACAGAGACTAACCTAACAAAGTTTCCCACGGGATAAAGTTCAGTGAACTCGGTGGAAGCTAGTCGAAGATAATCTCGGGGGCGATGTTAGAAAGGTCTGAAGTCCTTCTGCGGTGGCTCCTACCGGGCTCTGATTGAAGGGCTAGGATTAGCCGACACATGAGTTCGCCCAGCGTGTCGACGGAGAACTGCCAATGATTGGAGCTACCCCGCGAGAAACAGCGGGTGCGCGGAGGTACACTTGTGGATCTATTACTACGGACGTGACTACACGGAGAGAAGTAGATCTCCAGTGAGGACCTCTGGTAGCACTTGCTCTGCCGTCTACCGGTTTCTATATGACTGTTGCCGGTGGCCGACGTCCTGGGAGGCGACGCCTTCGAGATATGTATACGAGGGTTGGAACTTAAATAGTGGCAACTATTTATTCACAACCGATAAAAAAGAGTTACATGTTTGCACCTGCTACTGTCCTTCAAAGTAGTCACCAGCGTTGTGTAGAACCCGTTGCCAGCGATGTGGAAGGAGTAGTATACTGTTAGCAGAGCCTATTCTGTTGATAGTGCGAATGTAGCGGTCTACTGCCTGTCAAATCTCTGGAACAGTTCTCAAGCGAATGCCACGAAGTGGTTCCTTCATCTTCGGAATCAAATCAAAGTCACAAGGACTCAAGTCGTATTACTGTTCGGTTTTGGAGCATCAACTGCGATCAGCTTTGCGAAAAAAGCGGCGCCACTTTCTGCGCAACCCACCCATAATTTTGTACGACAATGCGCGGGTGCATACAGCGCAAGCTGTGGCTGCTCTGTTCGGTCGGTAGGAATGGGATGTACTGGTTCAAATGGTTCAAATGGATCTGAGCACTATGGGACTTAACTTCTGAGGTCATCAGTCCCCTAGAACTTAGAACTACTTAAACCTAACTAACCTAAGGACATCACACACATCCATGCTCGAGGCAGGATTCGAACTTGCAACCGTAGCGGTCGCGCGGTTCCAGACTGTAGCGCCTAGAACCGCTCGGCCACCCCGGCTGGCTGGGAAGTACTGTACCATCCACCATACTCCCCGGACTTAAGTCCTTGTGAGTTTGATTTGATTCCGTAGATGAAGGAACCACATCGTGGCATTCGCTTCAAAACTGTTACAGAGATTCGACAGGCAGTAGACCGCTCCAATCGCACCATCAACAGAACGCCTTCCACATCGCTGGCAACGTGCTCTACACAACGCTGGTGACTACTCTGAAGGACAGTAACTGGTGTAAACATGTACCTCTTTTGTATCGGTTGTGAATAAATATTTGCCACTATTTTAGTTCCAACCCTCGTACGAGTATATGCGGTGCCTCTGCGTCCGAGGGATTGCCGATCCTTCAGGATTACTTCTCGTGTAAGTCAGGAAGCTATTTCAAATGGATGTAGGTTGCAATGGTTATTTACAGATGAAGAGACTTTCAGAAAGATCCAAATCCATACCCCACAAAACACCGTACGGTGCAAGGCGGATGGTACCTTATACCATTCCCTTTCTATTCCATTCGCAAATAGAGTGAGGGAAAAACGACCCTCTATATGCCTCCGTGCGAGCCCTAATTTCTCTTATCTTCGTGCTTATTAGGGGTTATGCATGAGAGTTGGAACTTTAATAGTGGCAACTATTTGTTTATAGCTCATCGTAGGTTTTGTTCCAAAAATGAACAGCGTAGAGACAGAAGTGATGACACTTTCTGCACGACCTGACCATCATTTTGCAGGACAATGCTCAAGCACGTACAGTGCAAGCTGTTACTGATTTGTTTGACTGATGGGGCTGCTAAGTGCTATACCACCTACTGCACTCCCCTGAATTAAGCCCTCGTAAGTTCAATTCGATTTCTAAACTGAAGGAAACACTTCACGGCTTTCGCTTCAGAACTGCTACAAATTCGTCGGGCAATAGACCGCGCCGCTCGAACTATCAACACAATTGGCACTGCTAAGAGTATCCCACTACTTCCATATCGCTGGCAACGGGTTATACACAATGCTGGTGACTATTATGAAGGTCAGTAAAACTTTGAAACACGAATCTATTTTGTACGAGCTGTAAATAAATAGTTGTCACTATTAAAGCTCCAACTTCTGGTACATTGGCGGGAGCAAAATCGTTCTAGTCAGCTTCAAATGCCAGTTCTCTAAATTTCCTCAACGGCGTTTCGCGAAAAGAACTTCTTTTTCCCTCCAGGGATTCCCATTTGCGTTCACGAAGCATCTCCATAAGACTCGTTTGTTGATCGAACCTAGTGGGTTGCATCTGTAGTGCTTCGATGTCGTCCTTTAATCCGGCATGTTGGGGATCGCAAATATTCGATCAGTACTGAAGAATGGACAGTATTAGTGTTCTATTTACGGTCTCCTTTACAGATGAGCTACAGTTTCCTAAAATTCTCTCAATAAACCGAATTCGACCATTCGCCTTCCCTACTACGATCCTCACGTGCGCGTTTCATTTCAAATCCATTTGCCACGTTAAGCTCAGATATTTAGTCGACGTGACTGTGTCACGCAGCACATTACCAATGCCGTACTCGAACATCACGGAATTTTTTTCCTACTTATTTGCACTTGCATTTTTCTACATTTTAAGCAATGTGCCATTCATCACACCGATTAGAATTTTGTTTGCATCGTCCTAAGTCACTCAACGACGATACCTTCCCGTACACCACAGCGTCATCAGCAAACAACCGCACACTGCCGATCGTCCTGTTCCTCAGATAATTTATGTATCTATAGAATAAGAGCGGTCCCTGGGGCACCGTAGACGATATACTTGTCTCTAATGAACACTAGCCGACGAGGAAAACATACTGGGTTCTATTACTAATGAAGTCTCGAACCTTCGTTTACGGTTTGCAATGGGGCACCGTGTCAAACACTTTTCAGCACTCTAGAAATACGGAATCTCCCTGTTGCCCTTCATCCATGGTTCGCAGGACATCATGTTACAAAAGGGCAAGCTAAGTTTCGCACGTACGATGCCTTCTAAATCCGTGTTGGTTTGTGGACAGAAGGTCTTCCGTCCAAAGGATTTTTTTTAATATTCTAACTGAGAATATATTCAAGAATCCTGCAGCGAAACTTTCTTTAGCATACTGGTCTTATACACAGGAGTCACCTGCGCCTTTTTCCAGTCGCTTGGGACTTTGTACTGGGAGAGAAATTCATGACAAATGTAAGCAAAGTAAGGGGCCGATTCCGCAGTGTACTCTCTGTAAAACCGAATTGGGATTCCATTCGGACCTGGCGATCACTTGTTTTCAACTCCCTCAGTTGCTTCTCTATGCCAGGGATGCCATTTACAAAAGAAGCTCTCAAGGAAGTTTACAACTGGTCAATAAGCAATAAAGTTACATTGAACATAAAGAAAACTAAGGCCATGAATTTCAGTTTGAAGAGGGAAAATGACAATGTTAAATTAAATGTAGATGGCACCTCTATAGACTGCGTAACAAATGCAAAATTTCTAGGAATTTCTCAGTTGAAGTGGTGTGAACACACAAAGGTACTTGCAAAAAAAATGTCATCAGCGTATTGTTCTTGTTGTGGTCTTCAGTCCTGAGACTGGTTTGATGCAGCTCTCCTTGCTACTCTACGAGGTGCATTCAAGTTCTAAGGCCTCCGATTTTTTTTCTCCGGACTGGAAAGAGATAGAAACATGCGCATTGTTTTAAAATGAGGCCGCGTTCATTGTCAATACGTCCCAGAGATGGCAACACCGTACGGCAGATGGAATTTTACCGCCAGCGGCGAGAATGAGAACTGTTTTAAATACTTAAAATGGCGACGTTTTCCTTACTTGAACAGCTTGCAATCATTCGGTTTCTGAATTTGCGTGGTGTGAAACCAATTGACATTCATCGACAGTTGAAGGAGACATGTGGTGATAGAGCTATGGATGTGTCGAAAGTGCGTTCGTGGGTGCGACAGTTTAATGAAGGCAGAACATCGTGTGACAACAAACCGAAACAACCTCGGGCTCGCACAAGCTGGTCTGACGACATGATCGAGAAAGTGGAGAGAATTGTTTTGGGGGATCGCCGAATGACTGTTGAACAGATCGCCTCCAGAGTTGGCATTTCTGTGGGTTCTGTGCACACAATCGTGCATGACGACCTGAAAATGCGAAAAGTGTCATCCAGGTGGGTGCCACGAATGCTGACGGACGACCACATGGCTGCCCGTGTGGCATGTTCCCAAGCAATGTTGACGCGCAACGACAGCATGAATGGGACTTTCTTTTCGTCGGTTGTGACAATGGATGAGACGTGGATGCCATTTTTCAATCCAGAAACAAAGCGCCAGTCAGCTCAATGGAAGCACACAGATTCACCGCCACCAAAAAAATTTCGGGTAACTGCCAGTGCTGAAAAAATGATGGTGTCCATGTTCTGGGACAGCGAGGGCGTAATCCTCACCCATTGCGTTCCAAAGGGCACTACGGTAACAGGTGCATCCTACGAAAATGTTTTGAAGAACAAATTCCTTCCTGCACTGCAACAAAAACGTCCGGGAAGGGCTGCGCGTATGCTGTTTCACCAAGACAACGCACCCGCACATCGAGCTAACGTTACGCAACAGTTTCTTCGTGATAACAACTTTGAAGTGATTCCTCATGCTCCCTACTCACCTGACCTGGCTCCTAGTGACTTTTGGCTTTTTCCAACAATGAAAGACACTCTCCGTGGCCGCACAGTCACCAGATGTGCTGCTATTGCCTCAGCGATTTTCCAGTGGTCAAAACAGACTCCTAAAGAAGCCTTCGCCGCTGCCATGGAATCATGGCGTCAGCGTTGTGAAAAATGTGTACGTCTGCAGGGCGATTACGTCGAGAAGTAACGCCAGTTTCATCGATTTCAGGTGAGTAGTTAATTAGAAAAAAAATCGGAGGCCTTAGAACTTGAATGCACCTCGTATCCTGTGCAAGACTCTTCATCTCCCAGTCCCTACTGCAGCCTACATCCTTCTGAATCTGCTTAGTGTATTCATATCTTGGTCTCCCTCTACGATTTTTACCCTCCACGCTGCCCTCCAATACTAAATTGGTGGTCCCTTGATGCATCAGAACATGTCCTACCAACCGATCCCTTCTTCTAGTCAAGTTGTGCCACAAACTCCTCTTCTCCCCAATCCTATTCAGTACCTCCTCATTTGTTATGTGAACTACCCATCTAATCTTCAGCATTCTTCTGTAGCACCGCAATTCGAAAGTTTCTAGTCTCTTCTTGTCTAAACTATTTATCGTCCATGTTTCACTTCCATACATTCCTACACTCCATACAAATACTTTCAGAAACGACTTCCTGACACTTAAATCTATACTCGATGTTAACAAATTTCTCTTCTTCAGAAACGCTTTCCTTGCCATTGCCAGTCTACATTTTATATCCTCTCTACTTCGACCATCATCAGTTATGTTGCTCCCCAAATAGCAAAACTCCTTTACTACTTTAAGTGTCTCATTTCCTAATCTAATTCCCGCAGCATCACCTGACTTAATTCGACTACATTCCATTATCCTCGTTTTGCTTTTGTTTATGTACATCATACACCCCCCTTTCAAGACACTGTCCATTCCGTTCAACTGCTCTTCCAAGTCATTTGCTGTCTCTGACAGAATTACAATGTCATCGGCGAACCTCAAAGTTTTTATTTCTTCTCCATGGATTTTAATACCTACTCCGAACTTTTCTTTCGTTTCCTTTACTGCTTGCTCAATATACAGATTGAGTAGCATTGGGGAGAGGCTTCAACCCTGTCTCACTCCATTCCCAACCACTGCTTCCCTTTCATGTCCCTCGACTCTTATAACTGCCATCTGGTTGCTGTACAAATTGTAAATAGCCTTTCGCTCCCTGTATTTTACCCCTGCCATCTTCAGAATTTGAAAGAGAGTATTCCAGTCAACATTGTCAAAAGCTTTCTCTAAGTCTACAAATGCTAGTGTGTTATGCCCTTAGAATCCTATCATCAGTGTGTAACATGCAGTGTCTTGTAGTTACATACTATTCATATGTACGCTCAATTCTTAGCTATGGCATCCTTTGTGGGGAACAAATGCACAAAATATGAACACAATTTTCAAACTCCAGAAAAGAGCCATAAGAATCATAACCAAAAATGGTAGTCAAACTCATTGTAAAGATCTGTTCCAAACACTGGGGATTTTAACTGCTCAGTGTGAATACATTTACCAGTCAGTTTGCACACATCAAAAATAACATTGTTTATTACTGCACAAACAGTTCTGTCTATGACCATGGAACAAGAGCCAGACTTAACTTACATTTACCAAGAAAAAATAAACATAAACCTCAAAACAGCATTTTCCATCAAGGAATAAAACTGTACAATAAATTACCAAAGCATACAAAAGAAATTTATTAAAATACACTTATTTAAAAAGGCAGCTAAAATGTACCTGTTATGCAATACATTTTATACATTGAAGGATTATTTAGATAAGACAGAGTAGGGGTTTGGTAAAAAAAAGTAATACAAATAAATAATAATAATGATTATGAAACATCCAACATTCCACATAACACCTTCACACTATGTTTTTCCTCCTTTTTTCCTTTTCTAGAAAAACTTACCCCCAAGCTATGCATTGCAAAATACTAACACCTCTTCCTCTTTCTGAGCTCACCATCTCACTGAGAAGAGATTATGAATACTTTTATCTATTTATTTATTAGAATATCCCTTTGGCAGAGCCCTTTAAATCAATATTTCAGCTCTTGCTTTCATGCATTCTATTTCTTCTTCTTCGCGCACATTTGTATCATACGTTCAGATCTCTGCTTCAGGATCTGTTCGATGTCATGAGACTGTTTTATTTTTCTTTCCTATTTGTCCTTGAAGACCACCTTCTGAATTTTGTTCCTAAATATATTCCTATTATATGTGTCCATTATGTTGATATTTGCTTCTTTGACGTCATTTAGTGAACCATGATGGTTCTCCTTTCAACTTCATAATTTTACTCAACATTTGCTTCGTCAATCTATCACCCATTCCAGCCAAATGTCTGAAGAACGATATTCTTCATTCGCGCATTGCATGTATTATGTTCTCTAGATGTTCAGAGATTTTATTTTTTTTTAGGTCGTGGCCTGTTGGATTCTGTTTCTGTTGTGTTTGGGTCAAGTGTGTTTCTAATCAGTCTTCCTCTTATATTCGTAATTTTGTTTATGCCACTTTACCTCCTAGTTTTAATGTTTCGGCGGCACACAGAGCCTCAGGTTTCATTACTGGATCGTAACGTTTAATTCTGAATTCCCGCGATAACACATTCCTCATTTATATGTTTCTGGTGTTCTGGAATGCAATGTTCGCCTTATTTGCTCTTACCTGTAGACTGTCCTTATCATTGTTGTTTATGCTTAACTATTCACCTAAACATTTGAATGAACTGCCTCTTGTTTTGATTTGTGAGTAATTTATGTATACAGTTATTAACGTTTGTTATAAATTCTGTCAGTGGCAAAGAAATTTGTAGACCGATTTTTTGTGCTTTCACAGTTAGATTTCCCATCTGGATTTTGGCATTTTCTGGTGTTTATGTTATAAAGGTAACGTCATATGAAAATGCTAGATAGTTCCTAATTTCATGCCTTGCGTCTTTGACTTTCACCACTATAATTATCTTCTCCAGGGCGCAGCAGAAAAGCAAAGGTGACTCCAGTTTTTGTGTCAAAGTTTTTGGAGAATTCTCCACAGATCCTAACTTTAGGTGAAATATTTGTTAACGTGTTTGTAGTCTAAACCGATTTCTCTCATAACACTGATGAGGGATTTTCTGTTCAAATGGTTCAAATGGCTCTGAGCACTATGGGACTTAACAGCTGAGGTCATCAGTCCCCTAGAACTTAGAACTAATTAAACCTAACTAACCTAAGGACATCACACACATCCATGCCCAAGGCAGGATTCGAACCTGCGAAGTAGCGGTTGCGCGGTTCCAGACTGAAGCGCCTAGAACCGCTCGGCCACTCCGGCCGGTGGATTTTCTGTCAATTGAAGCATACGCTTTCTTGAAATCTACAAATCTAAGTGTTGCATCTTTGTTTTTCAGTTGTCTCATTTACAAAATGTTTACATTTCAGATGCTTTCGCTGGATGATCTATTTTTCCTAAATCAACCTCGATACTCCCTGGGCATAGTTGGGGTTCTGGACGACTATGCACTGCTTTAGATAATATTTTGTACGTCACTGGCAAAAGTAATATGTCTCTATGATTATTTGGGAGATTTTTAGGCCCATCCTTGTAAAGAGGATGTATGAGGGCTGTTTTTCAATTCTCTGCAGATTTGATATATTATATTTTTAAGATTAAGGATGACATCATCTAAGGCTATCTATAACTCTGACTTAATTTCACCCTCATCGTCTGCCTTATTGTTGTTCAAGGGTAAAAGGGTATTTGTATGTGGACCACTGATTGCAAATATGTTAAAACGTCTTAATGAGTAGGTGTGCAACATTTTTACACTAGGAATCCACCTCTTTATTTGGCAGTCCTCTTCCAATTACTTCCTGATCCGGGAAGGTGACACTACACCAATTGATGCCAATCGAATGCATATATTCATTGCTGATAAGCCGAAAATGTCCGTTTATACACACGAGTACCGAATTAAATTAATTGTGGATGTTCAAGCGAAACGAGGCGTTCCGAAAACATCGACCTTGCGAAACTCATCTCGCGATGTTCACAGCTGAAGTCGTCAACGACATGGACAGAGGACAACGGGTTCGTTCGGTGTTTCCAGACGTTCGAAAAGCTCTTCATTCAACACTTTATTGATGCCACCGAAAGAAAATACTTTCTTATGGAATATCCAACCAGGTGTGCGACTGGATCGAAAATTTCCTGTCAAGCAGGACTCAGCATGTTATCATGGAAGGAGAGTCATCTGCAGTAGTATGTAATGTACTCGAGGAGGGCCTGACAGGATCTTTGCTATTCATGTTATTCATTAACCGTTCAGTGCGGGCGCGGGATGCTGTGGACACCCCGCACATTACAAACCACTCATATTACAAGTTTAAATTTTCGTAATTGTCTAAAACTCCTATTAGCTTTCTATCTAACAGTTATGTAAATAATTAAATTAAAATACAATAAATTTCATTTATCATTATCGTTAAATTGCTAAAAACATGCACTGGGTGTTCAGGATACACCGCGTAAGTTCTAATGTGACAAAAATCAAAATAATACAAAGTGTGAGTTTTTTTTAATTTTTAACTGCCGTTTCATTGTTGTATTTCATGTTATGTTAAATGAATCCACTGTTGTCTAGTACTGCTATTTTTGCTGCTTGCCAAGTGAAATAAAAGTCTTGGAGACAGTTTGTTTTCTGTAACTGCATAGTAACAACTCAATCTACAGCATACGCATATATGAACACGAAAAACGAATACAGCGATTACTGGAAGAGGTTTGAAGCAAAAGAAACATACTATAAATCAGATTCAGAACCACCTGATGAGTGCAAGGAACTGGAATATGAAACTGAAACAGAGACGGATGGTGATGATAATGAAGTAAATTTTTAAAATAGCAATTTGTCCTTGGGAAAAGACAAATCAATGAAATAGATGAAGAACCCCCCGCCCCCTTCACCCCTACACACACACCAAGAAATTTAAGAACGCCATTATTCATGTAACAGATGTGAGAGGTGAATCCAGAATTGGGAGATAGATCTAGAGTCCTTCCTCTTGTTTTGTGATGAACGTGTATTCGAAAAAGTATGTGGATATACAAATGTGTACATAAGAAGCATTTCGGAGAATTTTGCCTGGAAACGAAACGCTAAAGAGATAGATGTGGCTGAAATTAAGGCTTGTGTTAGATTACTTATTTTGGTTAGTTGTTACTGCTATGGATATATGAACCTAAAAGACCTGTGGGACAAAAATTATTTTGGAATTGGGATATTTCATACTACGATGAGTTTGTACCTGTTTCTGTCCCTGCTCAGCAGCATACGGTTTGATGGCATTCAAAGCAGGTAAGACTGAAAGAAAAAAGATAATCTTGCACCTATTAGGGATATATTTGAACTGTTACAAGCGAACTGTAATAAAAATTACACCGTTTCTGAATATATTACAGTGGAAGAACAGTCGCTTTCATACGAATGTGTAGTTTTCGCCTGTATATACCAAGCAAGCCATCGAATCATGGTCTGAAAATTCTACCGCTCTGTGATGCCAGGGCTTGGTACGCCCTGCTCGTGGAGATACACATTGGAAAATAGTCTGATGGGCGATACAAAGTTTCAGACTCGCCGTTAGCTGTGATAATTCGCCTGAGCAAGACACTGAAGGGAACTAGCAGTAATATAACGGTAGACAGTTGGTTTACTAGCTGCAGCTTGTCTAAGGAGCTGCTATAGAAGAAACTTACTTTGACGTGAACTGTTCATAAAAGTAAAACTGAGCTTCCTCCTGAATTTGTGAGTGATAAGCAACGTGAAGTAAACAGTAGCTTATTCGGGTGTCAAAATGATTTGACAGCCGTCTCGTATGTGCCCAGAAAGAACAAGAACGTGATACTTCTTTCATCTACTAATACATAAAATAGATGACAGCACAGGAGGGGAAAAAGAAGTCTAAAATCATCACAATATACAATTCCACACAAACAGTATTCGATACACTAGATGAACGAAGCGCCACATACTTCACGTCAAGAAAAACAAGACGCTGGCCTTGTGCAGTATTTTTCTCTATTTCGGATATTTCTGCAATATCATTTACCAGAAATATTTAGACCAATAATATAGCCAAAAAACTGTTCCTACGTGTATACGAGTTCAGATAATACAACCAGTTAAACACAAAAAAGCAGCGACGACATCCGTATCTATATCCATCAAACAGAATTTGGACCGCGCGGTTTGAGGTGAGATGTTACGGACTGCGCGGCGCCTCTCGCCGGAGGTGTTTAAGTAGTTTGTAAGTCTAGGGATCGATGACAGGCAGCTTAGTCCCTTAGGAATTCACACACATTTGAACAAACAGAATGTGGCCAAGATCACAACACTAGAAGTTGAAAACCAAGAACCTTCAGCAGAAAGACTACGGCTTGCAAACAGACGTGTAGATGATGAAAGAAACAAGGAAGGAATATAACAAATTGACCAAGAAGTTAAAACGTGAAAACTAAAATTTGCTGTGTGAAGTGCATAAAATATTGGACTAAGTCACAAGTTACAACATGTAATGATTGTTTCGTTAAATAACATGTTTCTGACTCGGAATGAAACATAAAATAATTTAGAAAGTTTTGAAACTTGACAGAATTAATAGATACATACACACGGAGAGAAATAAATATTACTATTTTTATTAATATTTGCAGTGTTAATGTTTAAATTAATATTACCAATGCATTTAAAAGTGTATAAACCTGTTGAAAAGTTTAAGGTTTCACTACAATAGTACTACAACAGAGACTTTTTGTACTATAACAAGGACTTGATGTGAAGAAATGCAAAGTTTTGCTTTTCCCGAGGATAAATGCTGTAACGTTTGACTACAGGATTAACATGTCAAAACAAGAGCCAGTCGTGTCATACAAATATTTCCGCCCAGTAGTGTGAAACTCAACAACAACATAGGCTTTGTTGCAGATAAACCAAATAGCAGGTTACGGACTAACAGTGGACATGGAGTGCATACAATGGACGGTGATGCAAATGCTCGCAGGATGGTTTGACAGGCGAGATAGTGTAACAGAAATGTTGAACAGAGATGCAGTATTTCTCACGAGAACTTGCTTAGAGAACTTGAAGAGCGACCTTTTGCGACAGAAAACGGGAGTGTACTTCAAGCCGTCACGCATCTATCCCACAGAGATCGTGCAGGTTGGATAAGACTAATAACAGCTCGTATACATATGCACAAAACAGTCATTCTACCCAAGCTCGACCCGTGGGCCGAACAGGAAGAACATATGGTGCAATAGAAAGTATCCTCTGCCAACCCTTGACAATGATTCGTAGAATATTCGTGTAAATGTAGCAATCTTTGTTTGCATGTTTTTTTTCATTTTTTTTTCTTTTTTTCAATTTTTCATCAGATTCCTGTAAATGATATAGCGACCAAGTATCAGTGCCTCACACAGCTCCTCTGAACCCGAAGAAAACCACATAAGTGTTATAAAAGAGGTGAAGGTGCTGTAATGATCAATAAATTTCTAAATTAAGCGGAAGTGCGTCTTTTGGACTGAGATTAAAGGTATTTAGATACCTTCAATCGGCGGCATCAAGTTGCACATCAGCTTATAAGAGAAAATTGGTGTCTTCCCAGATGATGAAATTTGTCCCTACTGACTTATTATGAGAAAAAGAGCACTGTTAGCACTCTGTCTTAATCAAAACTTAGTTCTATTAATTTTTCTAACTTCTAAACGTAAATGTATCACTGCTCTTGTACCATACTCATTGGGTCTGTTTCAATTACTGGAGAAGTAATCTATATTGAAAAGAGAGAAATACACGGCTTATGGTTGCAAAATTGGACTATAATTTTTTACAAAAACATATGACTTATTTTCATATTGAATTGTTATGAGCGGATGCCCGATTGCGTCGAACAGGCATACTTTGCACCACATAACGTTGAACTAAGGTACATGCTTCTGTAAAAAAATTATAGACAAGTTTTATAAATGCCACGGCTACGTATACTTGTTCTTTCAATGTAGCTTACTTTTGACAGAAAATAAAGCAAACACACTGATGATGATTCAACTACAGTGAAGCATTTCACGACAGTAACTACAAAAAAACTCCGTTTTGTGAGCTCACGGTACTTTCTTGTTAAGAAGCCGCGGTGTGAGTCTGTATCCACAAACATGGAAATGAACATCAGGAACGTTCATCTGAAACGACGCATCTTCACTGCCTCCTCAATGCCCTATATTCTGAACACCGCTGAAAATGTTTTGCAAGAATGCAGCAGGCAGGTGTGGCGGCCTCGGCAACATTTGCAATTTGTTCTAGCAAGAATGGTTTGATGTCTCCTACATACAAAACCTTATGCTGTCTATGAGGGAACGAAACGCAAGACCCGTGAAAGTGTTCAACATTGTAAAAGTGATCATGTTTCAAAATTAGCGTACCTAACATCGCGTTGATACACTCAGAGGACTTGCAGCTACTTGCGTCATATAGTCTAGTTTCTAATGTAACCTCTCTACTTTGACACTTCCCACAGTTTCAGAGTTCGAGACTTACATTGTAGTTTACCTGAAGAAATAAAAACGGAGCAGATTGGTTAAAAGTAAATATGTAGCATATAAAAATCGATTCAGTCGTCGACAAGAAATGAAACAGGAAGAAAGCATGATTTTTATTACTTCATACTGCTGTAAAAGTACCAAGAATAAATATTATAGTCTAGAATCCATTAACAACTCCTAAAAATTGGTGTAGCTTTGAACCGTTTAACGTGTACATCCGCCTTTACCCGTAAGAGATGTTACTTCAGTTACTATTAGTCATGAAAATACAGTTGATTAACATAAAATTAATTTTGAAGGATTTACAGGCCTCTTTATCGGGGAAACAATTAAGAAGATACAATCAAAATTGAAGTACACTACTTAAACATAAAAAACTATGATTTTATCTATACTGGATGAGAGGTCGTGGTTGTGAATGTCTATGTTAAAAAATATATCGGCTCAACGACTTGTTTGTAGTGTAAAACACTAAGATTGACGCGTTTCGGAAGGCAAGCCACCATCATCAGAATAATATAAAGTAAAAGAAGCTGTTAAAACTCGCTAAAATGGAACATGCACCAGGCACAATAAAATTGATAGTAAAATTAAAACTTCGTGGCTACTTCCCTTGTTGCAGCTGTCTTCCAAGGTCAATATTTTGACAACTATGTGGAGATGCACCTTGGAAGACACGGCTGCAACAACGGAAGTAGCCACAATGTTTTAATTTTATTATCAGTTTTATTGTGCCTGGTGCATGTTCTATTTTAGCGAGTTTTAACAGGTTCTTTTACTTTTTATTATTCTGATGATGGAAGCTTGACTTCCGAAACGCGTCAATCTTAGTGTTTCACACTATAAACAAGTGGTTGAGCCGATATATTTTTTAACATAGACATTCACAACCACGACCTCTCATCCAGTATGGATAAAATCATAGTTTTTATAGTCAATATTTTGACGACTATGTGGAGATGCACCTTGGAAGACACGGATGCAACAAGGGAAGTAGCCACGATGTTTTAATTTTATTATCAATTTTATTGTGCCTGGTGCATGTTCCATTTTAGCGAGTTTTAACAGGTTCTTTTACTTGTTATTATTCTGATGATTGAAGCTTGACTTCTTTAACGCGTCAATCTTAGTGTTTTACACTATAAACAAGTGGTTGAGCCGATATATTTTGTAACATTAACATAAAATACTACAATTTATCTGAAACCTAGCTTTGTACTGATCACATTGAGACATCTTCAATGTGTGTTATGTACAGTAAAAACGTGCAAACTTGGTAACAGTGTTGGCAGCAGGGTTTTTCACTAAAAAGCTTATTCAAAACCACCAGAACCCACCAGTTTCTTTCGTGTGTGTAACAAAACCATTAGATGGTTATTTTTTTAAGCATTGAGTATGTTGAGTAACAAAGAATATGAGTCAATCCAATTTATCCCTTGTGTTCAAAGTTAGAACAGTAGTATGAAATGTGTCACGGCGAAATTTCCTAAGAGAAAGTGAACAGCTCGGGATCCTGCACGTCTTCCTCGACGGGAGGTTCAGCACCAGAGGCAGAGGTAGTAGCGGATGAAATATACTCAACGCCTTCCTCGACGGAAGATTCAGTATTTACTACAAGATGAAGTGCATTCAGATGTCAGAACAGTTCCTATCTGCTTCAGCATTTCTATTGGCTGTGGCAACATAGTTTCTCCCTTCTCATTCCTGCTCGAATAGACAAAAGCTAATTCATTTCGGATTTATCGCTTTAGTTTTAATGATGTTCATCTGACTAAAAAGTCTTTCTACTTCCGTATTCGACCATGGTATGAATAGTCGTGACAATGCAAACGTTGCCAATTCGTGAAATGCGTTGATGTCACTTGCATTCTCTATTTAAGCACTTCACACTTGAAATTTACAGCGTCTGTGGTTTGGCAAGGGTTAAATTTTTCCACTGAAAATCAATTTTTGTATTGTGCCAGGGTCAATATTACACGATTCAATGGCTCTTTAACGACCTCAAGAGTTTTGGACCGTGAAAGAAGTGAAATTCTCCTCAAAATTTGAGTGTTGTCTATGAGTCTTTGCAGTAATTGAATTATTAATTGCCAGACAAACTGGATACACCTCTGACGTAGGACGTGTTCTTGTTCTGGGAGTAACTGAGATTTTTCTCAATCATCAATCTGTTTTTCGAATTCATATCCTAGATACGGTTTGGTATCTAAGTGATTTTCAAAATTTAATTTCTTTGCACAGGATATGTGCGGACAACACCTATTTTCGTTAATGACTCTTTTAGCACAACGAGGTCATTGAACAGCTTGCACGGATCCCCTGTGTTTGATTCAAAATCTTTATTAACTATCTGCAAATCTGAAAAATATTAAATACGCCAAACTGCATTCGTCAGAAAACATAAAGTGTTTCTGCAGTGTAACACTTGTCTTTGATTCGCATTATTTCAAAGTGTGTCCTAAACTCTAACCATTGATCTAAAAATTCTTATTACCGCAGCCACTATGGACAACCATAGCGTTTCACGAGACTGTGGAATTTTGAGGGGTTCTGATCCTTCATTGATTGTCTGATAGATATCGTGATACAACTGTTGTCGAGTTGAAGAATTCAAAAACCGATTTTATGTTATCCTAACTAAGAAGTCAAAATTTATTGGCAGCGTTGCATTGGCAGCAAAAATAGCAAGTTGAGTTGAATGTCAAACACAGTTCATAAGAATCAAATGCGAAATGTCTTTTTTCAGCATTAGGTGGACAATACTGTTAACATGTACCATTACATTCTCATTGTCTGTGCCTATACCCGGCAGCTTGCTTAGAACCAATTTGAATTCTTGAAAAGTGTCGTTAATTACTGTTGCAATAGACTGTGCATTACAGTGCTCGAGGTCGGCTGCTTACAAAAATGTTCAAATGATCGCATTGGTCGCAACACTCTAATATTATGTTATTGTTGCTACTAAAAATTTGATCACATTAATGTCCGTTGATTCGTCGGTTAGAATGATACACATGCTGTCACTGATATTTTGTAACAAATTTTCCAGAAAACCGGGCGTTGGTACACGTTTTATGTCTGCACTACACTTTGTTCTAAGTATTTGAAATTTTCTGGCAACATCACTGTCTGTAAATTTACTCTTAGGTAAATCTCTTACCTGATCACGTGGCATGGTCACGCAATTGTTAGAAACAAATAGTGAAAGGCAACCCTCAACTTGATTCGCTTCTAAAGATTCTTTCAAAGCTTTGAAAGGTAGTTTTGTTTGTCTTTTGCTAGGAAATGGTTCTGTAGCTGTCTTGTTTTTTTTTTTTTTACTTTCTTTTTTTTGCGACACTGTGGCTTAATATGTCGGTACAACGCACTAACAAGTACTAAGACAAAATTTACAGTATGCTCTTGTGTCATTGCCTTGAATTCTTTTTAGCTAGTCTAAATTTACAATACCGTAGCCATTCAGCATGAAATTTCTGGATATAATTTGCCTTTACTTTACCGACGTTTACCACTAAAATAACATTCAGTGACGTAAAGAACACCACATTATACCGGCACTACTGTTATGCGTTATGCAGTTGCCGATTTATTAATACTAGAGCGCATAACAATACGGACGCATAACAATATGGAAACGAAGACAGAAGACAGTGTATTACAAATATTTAGGCGATATAAAATTAGAAGCTACTAGACGTTTGGAAATTAATAAAGTGCTGTTTGCTGTATACTGAATGGATCAAGTTATTTTTAAAAATAATTTTAGCGTAAAACCACAAAAATTTTAATCCACCATAATTCCCAGTATATACTAAGTGAAAAAACCTGCACACTTGACATGTACTCAAAACCATCATATTTAATAAAAAAACCATTAGTCTGGCAAAATTGCGTGATAAGTAAGAAAGTTTGAAATTCACGGATAACAAATTGCTATTCAGGTAAGACAGCAGGAAATACTCTGATGTACTTAACTCGGCGAAGCGACATTAAATCCAGCTCTTAATTCCTTTCTTACTTCCGATTAGTAAATTTAAATTGGCGAAGATAACATTAATAAACTACATTTGCACGTGTGTGTAATAAAGTCCGCGAATTTCGTTCGGTACCGAAACAAAATTATCTTTGTACGTTGTGTCTACGAGATGTTAAACTCTTTGTGCAATAACTCCCCAATATTAGTAGTATCTTTGTTCGTGCTATCCGGTAACAGTGCGTGACAAACGAAAAACGTGGTAAAGGAATGACGTTGTGTAAAATTGTGAAACAGAATTTTTACTTCGTACAAGATTTGCAGTTATTGTTTTTTTAACACCTGTGCTTAATTTCTCCAAACGGATTTGAAGTTGGTACCGCATCGTTACGAGTAATTCGTAAGTACGCAGTGTACTTCTAAGTATGTATTCTCTTTACTTGAGGTAGCAACTGTAACTGAGTAAGTTGTTGCTTGTAATAGTTCATGCAAAATACTGGAAAGCCCGGTATGTTAGCGTCCGGTGTGAGATTGCCGATTTAACAGCATGGAGGTGCGTAAAGAGCAGTTGCGAGCGAACTTCACGTTAACTTCTTTGCGTCCTGGTTTGTCGCTAACGTTGTAAAGCTTCCAGAATATAATATTCAGATTCTAACAACTATTCTCGAAGTGCGCGTCCACGTTGACTCTTTTGTGCCCGTGAAACGTTTTGCGGCTGCAATTGGAGATGACCATGCGTTCCCGTTGTGCGCACCTCCTTCGTTAGCAGTAAACAAAAGATTTACGACATTGTGTGGCAGTTCGCTAATTGAACACAGTCTCCCAGATATTCCAACACACTGTGAAAATTAAACAAGAGAGGGGAACGAGCTGGAATGCGCTGTCTTCGTAGCCAGCTTTTGGAGAAACGAATTTAAACACGCCCGCCGCCATTTCTGAGTCTGCGCTAGAGTTTTTCACTTGTTTTCATTACATTTAATACGTTTCTTAGATGCGTGCTATTTATTTATGTTTATATTCGCCCGATTGCATTAATCCACATGTTTATATTGCGTTGTAACTAGTGTTACATTCATATATCTGAAGTAGAACATATATATATATATATATATATATATATATATATATATATATATATATATATATATATATATTATTGCTTGTGTGCTCCGGCTTGCATTCATAATTTGTGGCAATATGCACCATTATGGGCCATACCAGTAATGTGCTTTAAATTCCGATTACATGAAGCATCTAAGTGTTCGTAATGTGAAAGTTTTCTACCTTGATCGTAAAATATTTTTAAATATATTATCGGTTTCAGTACCATATGCACAATCAGCATATGTGAAAGTTCACAATGACGCTCTGTTTGTAGTCAAGCATTTTGTATCTGATGATATTGCGAAAGTCATTGAAATCAGTCTTATGTTAACAAAAATACTTAGTTACTGTGCGATAGAATGAGAAAAATTTGACGTTACTAACACTACTGTGATCGCTAAATTCCAATGATTATATCACCATTTCATTTCTTTTAAGTGTTAGATACCTCCTTGTGTCTTTTCTGTTTGTGTAAATGCTCAGATCGAAATACAAATAACGGTTCACAGTATACTGTGCACCTAAGCCGAAGCTTTCCCCTTCCTTCCAGCTTTTTTTCACTGCTGCACTAATTGTGTTGTTCGAAGCTTGATTTCTTCACACTGTGTATTTTATCGTCCTTTCAGATACCGAGAAAAAGTTTACCGACTGCACTTTATGTTACCTAACAACAGTTGCTCGAAAATGTTAATTAATTTCAGAAAATAAGTATCTTTCTCCACGAAATGTAAGTAAAGGAACTATAGGCAGGTTGCTAAAAAAAAATGTTAATGACTAAATGTCAGGAGCCTATACAAGATCTGAGCTATTGGGAGGGGGGGGGGGGGTAATTCACGTTAGTTTCGTGGAAGAGGCAGGGATGGAGGAAACAAAGCACAGTTTCGTACAAAAGAAAACGAAAAACAATTGAAAATGTGTGTATTAATCACTTGTTTATTAATCATCAAACTTACTAATGCTCCTACTGGATGATAGGTACCATGGGCGTCTGCGTATATTTGTGCAAGAGTAGACAGGAATCTACGAGGTCATGCTGAAAAGTAATGCCTCTGTTCTCAATATAGATTTAGGTATTACGTGTCATGCATATTACTCGGTCGACTTTCCCGCTTCGCTAACGCAAGTTGCAACCGTCTGCCGGTAGAGGGCTCTAGAACTGTAGGGCATAACATGGCAGTGTTTAACGTAAGTTTGTCGTTGCGTGAGAAACAGAGTTTCTAACCGCAGGAAACGTAAGCACATGGCGCACCCTCCGACTTGGGTTTACTCTCATCGATCATCCTCCATACAGTCCCGATTAGGCGCCATCCGATTTCCAACTGTTTCCAAAACCTAGAGAACACCTTCGAGGGCTTCTTTTAGATTTCCACAGTAACAGTATCAACAAACTTGTATCTGGGAGAAGTGTGTTTCCTTGATAAAGTGAGTATGTTGAGAAATAAGTATGGAGACGTGAAGAAAAAGACGCAAAATGTTAATACCGTTTGTTTTATTTAAAAAGCTCTGGGTTTTCGCATTAAAAATTCGGAGGCGTTGCTTTTGAGCATGTTCTCGTAAAACTTCTATGTTAGATGATAATGATTCGGGGAATATGAGAATGTAGGCAAAATTGTACCATCAGCCATCTACGCGCTGCTCTCGTGGTATATCGCAAATTTTGGCAACGCCTTTGCTTGTTTCATTGGTGGCAGCCAATTGGAGACAAGCGTTTGTAGAGCTAATGAGTTAGCCAGAAAATGAGAAAATACGAATGACTCGTGTTACTTTCACACACGTTTTTGGCCGATATCTACGTTTATGATGTAAATAAAGATCAGAACACGGTATTTCACTTATGGTGACGGGCGCACAAGAGTTATTCGCCTTATGTAGACTACCTTTTGTCTAATTTTTATTACTGCAGCACACTGACGTTTCTATTATTTATATATGTAACAATTTGTATGATGAAATATTACTAATGAATTTTTTTTCTAAAATATGGAATGTTGTGTTGGTGACAGATAGCAAAAGAATCTAAGCATTTTATGTGTGGCCGATTATTAATTTTCTACTTCTGCAGCATTTTGCTGTTTCTGTAATAGACGTATATAGGCAGTTTTGCCTTTTTTTATGTCGAAGCAGTTATTACGCCGTCTGTCTAACTTAAGAAAATTTGTTTTGTGACAGTCTGATCGCAAGTAATTTGTATACTGTAGTAAATTTTTGTTCCGATGACAGACGACTTAAATACGTTGCTTATACGGCTCGTTCTTCCGTTTCTGCTTGTACAGTATATTGCCGTTTCTGTCATTCGTATAGCACTTTCCATGGGGAAATATAATTAATAATTCATTGTAGTATGTGCGATGTTTTATTGGTGACGGATTAGTAAAAGTAAATCAGATTTAATGAACGGCCGATTACTAATTTTCTACTTCTGCTGCATTTTGGCGTTTCTGTTATCGATATAAATATCTTAACAGTTTGGCGCTTTTTATGATGAAGCCATTACGAAATATGTCTAAATTATGACGATTTTGTTTTTTGACTTTCTGATCGGAAATAAATTGTATACAATAGTGATTCTTGGTCCAATAAGACACAAATTAAATGCGTTATGTACATGAACATTTATTTTTTGCGCTTAGAACATTTTGGTGTTTTTATTATAACCTGTTGCCTAGCGATGTCCAGATTAGGTGAGAATGCGATAGTTTCAGTGTGAGTTAGCGAAGCCAACAAATGAGAGAGCAAAAAAACTTGTTTATTTGGATGGACTGACCTGCAGCATAGCCCGAGGCATAGGTTACGTTGGAAGGCAACAGTTTTTTTGTGAGCTGGTGAAGCCAACGAAAGTGAAATTACGACTGGTTGCGATGAAAGACTGACCTGTAGCGTAGCCCGAGGCCTAGGTTAGAATGGAAGCAACAGTTTGAGTGTGAGTTAGTGAAGCAAACGAATTTGAACGCAGAATATCTGGTTGTGATGACAGTCTGACCTGTAGCATAGCATGACACCTAGGTAAGGTTGGGAGGCAACAGTCTGTTTGTGGGTTGGAGAAGGTAACGAATGTGAAAAGGAGAATAAGAAAAAGAAACTCGTTGTGGTGACAAATTGAGGTATACCATAGTACAAGGCCTAGGTTAGGTTGGAGTGCAGCAACTTCGTTATAATATGGCAAAGACAACATATGTGAAAGCACAAAAAATTGATTGTGGTGATATATTGACCTGTAGCATAACCTAGACCCTAGATTATTATAGAAGGCAACACTTTGGTTGTGAAAGTGCATAATCAATGAATGTGAAAGCAGAAAAACTAATTGTGGTGCCAGATTGTCGTATAGTGTAGCTCAAACCCTGAGTTAGGTTGGAAGGAAACAGTCTGGTAGTGAGTTGGCGAAGCCAATGATTTTGAAAGCAGAGAAACTGGTTGTGATGACTAACTAACCTGTAGCGCAGCCCAAGCTCTAGGTTTGTTTGGAAGGTATTAGTGTGGTTGTGAGTTGGCTAAGCCAATAAATGTGAAGGGGAAGAACAGGTTATCAGGTTATGGTGACAAACTGAGGTGTAGAGTTGCCTAAGGACTAGGTTACATTGGAAGCCAACAGATAGGTTGTGTGTTGCAAAGCCAACAAATGCGAAAGCAGAAAAATGTGTTGTGGTGTCAGACTGAACAGTAGCGAAGCCCAAGGCCTAGGTTAGGACGTAGTGTGTAAACCTTTGACTATGTTAAGTTGGAAGGCAAATGTCTGGTTGTGATTTGGCGAAGTCTGCTAACGTAAAAGTAGAAAATAGAGTGACCTGTAGCGTAGCGCGAAGACTAGATTATGATGGAAGGACACAGTTTGGTTGTGAATTGGCGCAGTCAACAAATTTAAAAGCAGAATAAGTGACTGTTATGACAGTCAGAACTGTAGCGTGGAACGAGGCCTAGGTTATGTTCGATGGCAACAATCTGGTTGTGAGTTGACAAAGCTATCGAATATGAAAGAAGAAGAACCAGTTGTGGTGACATCGAGAACTGTAGGGTAGCCTCATGCCTAGGTTATGTTGGAAGTCAGCGATATGGTTTTTGTGAGATAGTGAAGCCAGCGATTGCGAAAGCAGGTCACAGACCGAGCTTTAGCGTATCCCAGGGCCTACGTTAGATTGGAAGGCAACAGCTTGGTTGTGTGTTGGCGAATCCAACAAACGCTGTGGTGGTGAGACTGTGCTACAGTGTAGCTGCGAGGTCGCGAAGCCAACGAATGTGAAAGCAGAGAAACTTAGGATGACTGACTTACATGTGGCGTAGCTCGCAGCTTAGGTTAGGGTGGAAGGCAAAAGTATTGTTGTAAGTGGGGGAAGCCAACTAATGTGAAAACAGAAAAACTGATTGTAGTGATAGTCCTTCAACGTAGCCCAAGGCCTAAATTAAGTTGAAAAACAATGGTTAGTTTGTGAGCTGGCGAAGCCAACGAATGTGAAAAGCCGAAAATGGTTGTGTTCACAAACTTACCTATGGCGTAGCCCGAGGCCTACGTTACGTTGGAAGGCAAAATTTGGGTTGTTGGTTCGTGTAGCCAATGATTCTGAGAGCAAAAGAAAAAAAAAGTACCTGGTTGTGGTGACAAACTGCCTGTGGCGTAGCTCAACGTCTATGTTCGGTTTAAAGGCAACAGTTTCGTTGCAAGTTGGCGAAGCCAACGAATGTGTAAGGTGAAAAACATGTTGTGGTGTCAAACTGATCTGTCTAATAGCACGAGGCTTAGGTTATGTGGGAAGGAGTCAGATGTGCTGTGGATTGGCAAGACCAACTAATGTGACAGTGGAAATAATTGTCGTTGTGCAAACTGAGATGTAGCGTAGCCCAAGGCTTAGGTTCGTTTGGAAGGTAACAATTTGGTTATGAATTGGTGAATTTGAAGAATGTGAAAGCAGAAAAACGGACTGTGGTGACTGACTGAGCTGTAGCATAGCCTGAGGGATAGATTAGGTTGGAAGGAAAAAGTCTGGTCATCTATTAGTGAAATAAATGAACGTGAAAGGAGAAAAACTGGTTGTGGCGACTAGTTGACCTGTGTCTAGCCGGACGCCTACGTTAGGTTGGAAGGCAACAGTTCCGTTATGAATTGGCGAAATCAACGACTGTGAAAGCAGAAAAACTGATTGTGGTGATCAGGCGATCTGTAGTGTAGCCTGAGGCCTAGTATATGTTGGAGGACAATTGTTTGTTTGTGAATTGGAGAAATAAACGAATGTGAGAAGAGAAAAATTTGTTGTGGTGATTGATTCACCTGTGCGTAGCCTTAGGCCTAGATCAGGTTGAAAGGAAGTACTTTGGTTGTAACCTGGCGTAAGAAACGAACGTAAAAGGAGAAAAGCTGCATGTAGTGACTGATGTAACTGTGAGTAGCCCGAGGCCTACGTTAGGTTGGCATGTGGCAGAATTGGCGAAGCTAACAAATGAGAAAGCAGAATAACCGACGGTGGTGATAGACCTTGTAGCATAGCCTGGGGTCCAGATTTAGTCGGAAGGCAAAAATTTAGTTGTGAATTGTCAGAACCGAATGTGAAAGGAGAAAAGTTCTTGTGGTGACTCACTGTCCTGTTCGTAGCCTGAGATGTAGGTTTGGTTGCAAGCTCACAGTTGGGTAGGGCAACGGCAAGACCAACAGAAGGGAAAGCAGAAGATCGGATTGTGGTGATAGACCTACCTGTAGCTAATCCCGAGGTCTATGTTAGGTTTTAAAGTAACAGTTTGCTTGTGAATTGGCGAAACCAATGAGTGGAAAGGTGGGAAACTAGTTGTGTCTTACTGCCCTGTAACGTAGCCCGAGGCCTATGTTGGATTGGATGGCATGGAATTGGTTGTGAGTTGGAGAGGCCAAAGAATGTTAAAGCAGAAAATGTGGTTGTGATCACAAACTGAGCTGTAGCTTACCCTGCAGTTTAGATTAATTTGGAAGGCAACAGTCTGGCACTCTGTTGAAGCAGCAAACGATATGAAAGCAATAAAAACTGATTGTGGTGACACAGTGACCCATAGTGTAGCCCAAGGCCTAGGTTAGGTTGGAAGCCAACAGCCTGGTTGTGAGCTGATGAAGCTAATACTAGTGAAAGCACAGAATGTGGTAATGTTGACTGACTGACCGTTCCATAGCTCAAGGCCAGGGTTAGGTTGAAGGCAACTGTTCGGTTATGAATTGGCCAGGTCAAAGAATGTGGAAGCAGAAAAACTGCTTGTGATGTTAGACTGACCTGTAGTGTAGCCTGAGGCCTTAGGTTCTGTTGGAAGACAGCAGTTTGGTTGTGAATTGGTGAAATAAACGAATGTGAAAGGATAAAACTTGTTGTGATGACTGATTGACCTGTGTGTAAAATGGTTCAAATGGCTCTGAGCACTATGTGGCTTAACTTCTGAGGTCATCAGTCGCCTAGAACGTAGAACTAATTAAACCTAACTAACCTAAGGACATCACACACAGCCATGCCCGAGGCAGGATTCGAACCTGCGATCGTAGCGGTCACGCGGTTCCAGACTGAAGCGCCTAGAACCGCACGGCCACACGGGCCGGCACCTGTGTGTAGCCCGAGGCCTAGGCTAGGTTGGAAGGCAACAGTTTGTTTGGGAATTGGTGAAACGAAGAAATGAGAAACACAAGAACTTATTGGGGGGAGGGAGTGACGTGTACTATAGCCTGAGGTCTAGGTTACGTTGGAAATCAATCGTTTGGTGAAAGGTGGAAAAGCGGTTGTAGTGACAAACAGACTAGTAGCATAGCCTGATGTGCAGGTTAGTGCAGGTTAGGTTGGAAGGCAACAGTGTAGTTGTAAGTTAGCGTAGCGTAACTGATGTAAGTGAAAGCGGGAAATACTGGTTGTGGTGGCATAGCAACCTTTGCATAGCCCGAGGTCTTTGTTACGATGGAAGGAAACAACATCTTTGCATGTTGGTAAATGCAACAAATCTGAAACCAGGAGAACTGGTTGTGGAGACACGCTGTTCTATACCATAGTGCAAGGCCTAGGTTACGTTGGAAGGCAATACTTTTGTCGTGATATGGCGAAACCAATAGCTCTGAAAGCAGACAAACTGGTTTGGATAACTCACTGACCTGTTGAATAGCCTGAGACTTGGTTATGTTGGAAGGGAAAGATATTTTTGTGATGTGGCGTAGCCAATGAATGTGAAAGTTCAAAGAATTGTTGTGGTGACAAACTGACACGTAGCATAACCTGAAGCCTAGTTAGACTGAAACCCAACAGTTTATTGTTATTTCGCGTATCCATCGAATGTATCGCGTATCCGTCGAATGTGAATGCAGAAGAACTGGGTGTGGTGACAGGCTGACCTGTAGCATCGCCTGAGGTGTAGGTTAGGGTGGAAGGCAACAGTCTGGTTGTGACTTCGTGAAGCCACAAATGAGAATGCAGGGTAGCTGTTTGAGGCGACAGATTGACGTGTACTTTAGTTGGAGGTCTAGGTTAGTTTGGAAAGTAATAGTTTTGTTCAGGGTTATCGAAATGAATAAATGTGAAAAGCTAAAACCTGGTTATGGTGACAAACAGCTCAGCCCGAGGCATAGGTTAGGTTACGTGGCAACAGTTTCGTTGTGTGTTGGCAAAACCAACGAATCTGAAAGTAGGAAAACATGTTGGTATGACTGACTGACCTGTAGCATAGCTCGTGGCCTAGGTGACGCTGGAAGGTAAAAGTGTGGTTGTCAGTTGGCGAAGCCAATGAATATGAAACTGGAAAAACTGATTGTGGTGACCAGCTGACCTGTAGTGTAGCCCATGGTCTAGGTTAGGTTGGAAGGATCCATTTTTGTTGCGAGTTGTAGAAGCCAAAGATAGTGAAAACAGAGAACCTTTTTTTTGTGAGTGACTGATCTTTAGCTAGCCTGGGGCTTGAGTTAAGTGGAAGGCATGCTTTTTTTGTGAAATGGTGATGTCAACGAATTTGAAAGCAGGAAAACTTTTTGTGGTGACAGACTGACCTCTAGCATAACACGAGGCATAAATGTGATTGGCAGGCAAATGTTTGGTTGTGTATTGGCGAAATAAACGTATATGAAAGAAGAAAGACCAATTGTGGCGAGAGACTCACCTGAAGTTTAGCCCCAGGCCTAGCTTCTTTTGGAAGACAAATATCTGGTTGTGAATTGGCGGAATTAACAAATGTGAAAGAAGAGGAACTAATTATGGTTACTGACCGACCTGGGGTTACCCTGAGGGCTGCATTAAGGTTGAATGCAAAAGTTTGGTTGTGAGTCGGCGAAGCCAGCGAATGTGAAAGAAGAAAACTTGGTTGTGGTGACAGTCTGACCTGTAGCGTAGCCCAAGGGCTAGGTGATATTGGAAGGCAACAGTTTGGCTGTGAATGTCAAAGCTGGAGAATGACTGTGGTGACAGACGGACCTGTAGCATAGCCCAAAGCGTAGGTTGGGCTGGAAGCTAGCAGTTTGTTTGTGTGTTGGTGAAGCCATCGAATGTGAAAGCAGAAGAAGAACTGCTGGTGATGACATAGTGATGTCTAGTATATCCCGTGGCCTAGGTTAGATGGAAGGCAATGACTGGGATGTGAGTTGACGAAGCCAACGAATGTGAAAGCAGAAAAACTGGATATGGTGACATACAGAACTATAGCGTAGCCTGATAGTTAGGCTGCAATGCAATAGATTGGCTTTGAGTTGACGAAATCAACGAATGTAAATGCAGTGAATTGGTTGTGGTGACACACTGTACTGTAGCGTCGCCCGAGGCCTAGGTTAAGTTGGTAGGCAATAGTTGGTTATTAGTTGTTGAATCCAATCGATGTGAAAATCCAAAAACTGGTTGTGGTGAGAGACTGGCCTTAGGCAACAGTTTGGTTGTAAGTTTTCGAGGGCAACGAACGTGTAAGCAGAAAAACTGGTTTCGGGTGACACAGGGTGACCTGTATAGTAGCCCGAAATCTAGGTTGGCGAAACGAACAAATGTGAAAGCAGAAAAAATAGTTGTGGTGACAGAGTGATCTTTAGCGTAGTCCGACACCTAGGTTATTTTTGAAAGCAGTAGTTTGGTCTTGAGTTGGCTAAGCCAGAAAATGTGAACGCAGAAAAACTGGATATGGTGACATACCGACATGTAGCGTAGCCTGAGGCATAGAGTAGGTTGTGAGGCAACAGTTTGGTCGTGAGTTTGCTACGCCAACGTATGTGAAAGCTGGAAAACTGGTTATGTTGTCAGACTGTCATGTAGTGTAGCCCAAGGTCTACGTAAGAGGAGTGTGTTTCAACCTGTAAGAGTGTGCAGTGGTAAATAGATATTAATGTATGTTCCATTAATAGTTCTTTTGTATGTTGCACATATTCTTATGATCAGACCACATCGAAAGAGGTGGGTCTGTATAATGGGGGTTATTTCGCTTTAACCCAAAGAAAAATTTACTCAAGCTTATTTGTTTCCAGAGATATTACCTGTTAATTATCAGACCCGAGTTTGTTTGTCTCTAATCAGCTTAAGGTGGTCCCATACCTAATGGCGCAAGCGTGCTTGCCGAAAATTGCTTAAGATTGTGTAGGAAAAGTTTGCGCATGCAATTTGACTGTACAAGTAGTTTCATGCTTGATCGAATTCCGATTATGTATGCTTGTGCAAGCTTTCAAGTGTGTGTATGCTTGTGCTTGTGTACCAAGATTAAGGAGGCTTGTGCAAGCATTTGTCAGTGATTTGGTTTGATTTAATTTAATTTGTGTTTGGTATTGTTAAATTACGTTCTGTACAAAGGTTTTACTGTTCTGTAGGTGAAGTCAAAGACTACACTATTAAATGGAGGGAGAGAGAAGAAAAATCAACGTTACACACAGCGTGTCTACCATGAATAGTTAATACGCGAATAATGTTTTTGTTTTTTTAACCACTATTTACTCCACATATCACATTTTATTTTTTTTGGCAACACAAGGAAAAAGGTTGCCAAAGCCAGCGCATCGTCGTCTAAGTTCGACATTTTATGGTAAACAAATAAACAAATTAATGCTTGTGCAGTATAAGTACGATTGAACCGTGTGTAGGCACCAGGAATTTGTGCAAGGTTACTCAAGCGCGTTTGTGCAAGCGTGCTTGTCAAGCATGCAGTTACTTGTGTGGCCGCCATTAAAAACAACCATAGTTATTAATGCTGCATTTGACGTTCTTGTAAGAAACCAGTGAGAAATACCGAAACAGAAGAGTGCAGCCTCTTTTGAGTCGGCAGTTAGAGTTGACTCCATTGTTTTCAGCTATGGCCTTCGAACGATATCGCTACAGGGGCATTGTCCTTACGGAACATGAAGGCAATGTAATTAACTGGTGTATGTCGCACGGTTTTATAGCCAGTCGTAGAAAGTGTCCGATGTGTGGTGGGGATATGAGCTTTATTTCTCGTACAAAAGTTGCAGACGGGGTGCACGTAGCTGAAAAAAGACTGATCACAAGAGTTCGTTGCAGCATTAGAAAAAATTTGTGGTTTGAGGAAAGCAAGTTTAGCATCGCAAAAATTCTAGAGTTGATTTGTTCCTCGGTCAAAAGATGCAGAAACTTCTTTATTACCGATGAACTACAGTTATTCGAGAAGACTAATGGATTGGACAATTATGTGTTGAAATGTGCTCTAACGAACGTGAGAAACTTGGTGGTGACGGAGTCATTGTCGAGATGGACGAGGCTTTGTTTGGAAGAAGGAAATACGGCAGAAGGGTGGCATACGGCATGATGGTGGCTTTTCGGAGGAATCCAAAGAGGAAGTGTTTTTTCGAAGTTGTTCTTAGAAGTACGAAGAAGGTGCCGCTCTATATCATAATGAAGGGCATTTCGGACTGTTTTAGGTCGTAAAAATGCTTGAACGCTGAAGGATTCAAGCATCTTACAATTAACTATAAAGTGACATTTAAGGATCTCGAAATGGGTGCACACACTAATAGTATCGAAGGCATCTGGTCATCCGTAAGGAGATCTCTTCACGGCACCAGACAATGCAAAAAACTTTTTGAGAGTTACTTGTTTGAAAAAGCGTGGGGCAGAAGGTACTCTCAAAAACAGGCTTTATTTAGGCATTTCATGAATAGTGCAGCAACAGTGTACAAGCTCTAGTGTGATGTGTTATTTTCAGTAAAATCGTGGTGTTAATATTTTTTTGTTTTCTGAAATTCCTTCGTCGTTTCTATATTTTTATTTTCCTGGAGATGTGATCCGTCTATGTAACTAAATAAAAGGCTGTTTGTTTTTGTCATACACATTTCGCTTGTACTTATTTACGAAGTGTCATTAGTGGTTTGTAATACATGGAGTTTCTTAAATACAAAGAAGCGAAACCTTTATACGATAGAAATAAAATCTTTTTTTTGTTCCATAGATAGGTCACATCTCCCAGAATATAATGCTATCACTTGTGTTAAATCGTTTAGTAGGTCTTTTTGTGTATCCGTGTTTTATTGCGATACTTAAGATCCATCTCATGTTGCAAAAAATGTAATATTTGTTTCCTCCGCGTTTGAAACGAAACCACCGTTGTTACTGACTACACAAATCAGTTCTTCCGCCATCTTACATTCCCGTCACCGCTCGCGCCAGGCATTATCAACATACGCTTTAAGGTAAGAGCACTAAGAGTTATTTGTAAAGTTCTACCGAGAATGCACACAAGAAGTACACAAGAACTTATTCTATCTCAAACGATTGGTAATGATCCACATAATAATTTTTTTGAAAATAGATTGCTTTCATGCCTGAATGGTAACTTTATATTCAAAGTTCATCATTTGAAATTATTAATAGTCTATGGGTGCCACTGTTTTCATTTAATGATGCTTAATGTAATTACATCGCAAACGCTGCTTGTCCTATGAATTTTGAAATAGAGCGAGAAAATACTCGCAGAAAATATTTTTATTCATATACCAATAATTTCGGGTTGAGACTGAGAATTAAACATACGAAACAGAAAAAAGTCAGATCAATCGAAAGATACCAACAAAACTATCCAGCCAAAGGCTGCCACTGATTAATAACTTGCAAAATGAGGAAGCAGTAAATAAATTTAAAAAACCGCTTATTCAAATTTGATGTCATCTACAACAGTTCCTTTACTTATAAAACTTATTTTCTTATCTTCTATTTTTTAATGATGACTGGCATAATAATAGTTTAACAAAATCTGTTTATAAAGCTATATTTTTGGGTAGTTTGCGTAAAGTGTAACCCAGGGGAGATGAATGTAAGAAAGGCCGTAAAACAACCCACTGAAATCGACTCGTAATAGTTTAAGTCCGCTCCAAGATATGACTTTGCAGTGCCTGTGTTGTTCAGAAGTAGGATGCAGTGTTCCTTCGGAAATTCATGTATGCATGCAGGTAGCCAAAGCGGTTAAGGCGAGCGATCGCGTAAAGTTATCGGAAAATAGCACACGTATACAACATCGGCGGGTTTGTAAACCACTAGAAGAGTTGCATTTACCTGTGACAGGTGGAGCGACCACCAGACTGCTTTAGTGTTGTTCGTGTTTAGTGTTGTTACAAGGCCTGGTAAGGTATATAAGGGGCGTTGAGCAGCGTCGGATGGTCATATCTTGAGTGATCTCTATGAAGAAAACGGAGACCGCGTACACGTGTGAGACAGCGTTATCAGCAACTGACAGCGTTTCAAACGGGCCTCAAGTGTGAATATTCATTTGTCGGCTGTGACGGATAGCATGGGAACGTGGGGGTCATTGAGGTTACAGTCGACCACGTCTGACCAAAACAATTCAGTAAACCGCCACTAATTCGGACTTAACTGATTTTGGGATAATTCGGACTGGTATTTCATCTTGAAGTGAAACACCGACTTCCTGTACTGGACATTGTTCACACACAGGACTCATCTCATTTATTGTGAAATGTTGAACGCATCCCTTCTCTCTCCCCATTCACATCATCCGCGCCCGTAATGAGCAATGTTTGTACCGTTATAAGAGTGTTCAGTACTTGGCGTCTTACAGCTCTACAATGTTGAAGAGAAGGCATTTTTAATTGTTCGCAACAAAGCTGCTAATTATTTATTGGCTGACTAGTTTCGGGCTTTGCCCATTTCCACAAGCCATCTATTACAGAGAACAAAGTTTTTTATGAGTTGATAGCTTAGAGTGTGGGTAATATAGTCGAGATGGTAACTACTTAACTTATTTGTGTTTGGGATATGCTTGCTGTGGACAGTCCTTGTAGTATCACCTTAACTGTAGTCGAGATGGTAACTACTTAACTTATTTGTGTTTGGGATATGCTTGCTGTGGACAGTCCTTGTAGTATCACCTTAACTGTAGTATGTCAGTGTATGAGCACAAGAAATATTTGTTTTAATTGTGGTACCTTCATTATCTACCATGATCTGATCCGCCTGGCAACGATATATCATGTGGCGAATCTGTTTCCATTGCAATTCACTGTGCATCACGCTGACTTATTTTCGTATGCGTTGTCATAATTTTGACAAATTTTGATGCAAGGATTTTTACTATATAGTCTTACATAATCTCTGAAATATTAAGTTTACATTGCAAATACATTAATAACACTGTATTCCGTGTAAGACACTGTATTCCACGTCATTACAGTTGCACAACAAATTTTCGTGTCTATGAGTCGTTTGTAGTTGTGCTTTTGGTGATTAATGCACGATATGGTGCGTTTCATATGCTGATTAAGGTGCTATTGAAACTTTCTGTGAATTTTTGGTTGCAAAATTCTGTTCGTTTAACATTTTTTCTGCGTGTTTAGCCGTGTGACGATAGATTTCTGTTTCTCCCAAAATGCCCCGTAATTGGCCTTTGGAAGCATTAAATAAAATAGTGAGATTTCTCTTGTTATTTTCAGTGGAGTGTTTGTTTTCTCTGAGGTGCGTGCCGAATGCTGAAAGGTTATTTTCGCTTACATTTATGTGTCCTCTGTGTCTCATTTAAAACATTCTACCCATCTATCCAATGTAGGCTTTATCATATTCGCTGGAGGGTCAACCCATATGAAATTGTCCAGTAATTGTTGCTTGACCATTTTTAAATACTTTAATTTTTTTATATGTGACTGCCCTATATTTGAGAAGTTCAAAACAGTTTTTTAAATAATTAACTTGCATCTTTACTGGATGGCGGCCATTTTTATTTGCAGGCGAGCGACGATTTTTCAAGCTGGTGACATTAGCGAAAATGTGAATATCTCTGCACTGGGTTAAGTTACAACATTGCAATTGACATTATTGTTTTTAGGAAAGTGTCCTCTACAACATTGTCTATTACACAAAATACACTAAATTAAAAAAAATAACAAGTCAAAATGACCTCCAAAGTTTGGTATCCAAATTTTCAAAAATCCAGTTTTAGGCCCAAAAATAACAAACAAGGAGTAAGTTGTGAGAGTTATTTTTTTCCTGTAGTTAGATATCATACACTACTAGCCTAATATAGAGCAAGAACACTTACAATTGTTTCCTTAGTTTCTTATGAATTTTTGAAATTTGAAAATTTTCTTTTCTTGTAAAATTTGGAGTTATTTATCTCAGGTGGGACTGGATATAAAAATGTGACTTTTGCACAGTGTACACCTATATGATAGCAACGTACTGCAAGATTTTCAACATTGATATCTGACTGTGAACGAAGATGTGAATTTTTGAAAATGAGGAAATAATTCACATTACTCTACAACTGATCCTATGGCGGTAGCCTATTTAAATGGGTTATTGTTTCATTGTAATAAAATTTAATTGTGACAGACATTTAGTCAACAGTATCACCCAATATTCATTTAGTTTTATTTTTAATAATGCAACATTAAACAATAGGTGCTTTTGCTTTTCTTCTATGGTAATAAAAATGCCCATTTATGTTTATGTTTATTGTCAATAAAGAAGTACATTATTTCTGGGCGTGTCATTGTAGAAGTACATTATTGCTGGGTGTGGCATTGTTGTAGTCAGTCTGTTCTGAAATCTCTGTTAGAGTGGATGTACATACTTCATCGAGAGTGTAGAATGTGTTATGTGCTTTGTTCTGTGTGTAATTTGTAATTAATTTTGAGAGATCAACTGGAATGCAATAACATGGATGAACAGTGCTCTGTTGGACAGATAGCAAGTGAAGTGTGTCACAAAACAGTTTACAGTTCAGTTTCAAAAAAACTTGAAAAATGTCAACGACCTTGATGAAGTTAGACAAACTTTGTTTAAATTTCTAGTAAGATCTTCTGTAACATCAGTGTGTGAGTATCATGAGAAGAAATATATTCTGAAGTACAACCACATTTTTGGAAGAAAGTGCTGTGACCCACTTAAAGTTCATAAAAAGCCTATTACTAAAGGTTTGAGGGAAATAAAACTTGAACATTTGTCCTTGTTATGTGAGAGTGAAACAGCTTCCCAAGTGAAACGTAATGTGCTTCCTGAAAATTCCCTGTGCCCAAATTGTTACTCAAAAATATTTGTTGTGAATCCAGAACAAGAATCATGTAACCTTGTTAACGACATTTATATTCCTAATGAGGAAGCTGTTAGCATATTGGATTTAGCTTGTTCTAAGTTAGACATATCTCCTGCTTCGAAAATAAAAAAATTAAGTAGCAGAAAAAGAAAAGCAGCTATTGAAAATAAGGTACAACAAATTTCAGACCAAATTAGAAAAGACTTGGAATGCTTTAATAATACAGATACCAACATTATTTCTAAAGAAGAAGAAAACCTACCACAAGCATAATCTGACACTGCATATTTGAGCTTAACAGAGAAATTAAAAATTAAATGTTCAGTGACATCTAAAGAGGAAAAAGTTAAAATTTTAAATTGCCTCCCTGACTCATGGTCAAGAGAAAATATAGTTCATGAATTCATAATTTCTCATCGTCTGGTTAAACTAACTAAGTGAAGAAACAAAAAGATCCAGCAGTTTTTTTGAAGATGATGAAAACAGTAGAATGTGCCCAGGTTGCAAAGATAGCAAAAGAGTTGTTATAAATGGAATTAAAGTAACAAAACAGAAACGACTAGTGCTGTCAAATTTAAATTTAAATGAACTTTCAGAAATTATCATCCTGAATGCAAAATTGGAAGGTCAAAATTTTGTGACCTCCGCCCTAAGTGGTGTATTTTGGCTGGGTCCTCAGGGACACACTCCGTATGTGTTTGTTAATATCATCAAAATGTCAAACTGATGATTGCGGGTGCAAAACTCAGTGATCTTAACTACAAAGAGTAACTAGATTTAATGGTCTGTGACACTAACAGTTATGACTGCATGATGAGTTTGTGTAATAAATGCCCTGGTAAGGAATCCGTTACTGAATTGTTTCACGAATATGATGAGGAAATGCCAGACAGTATGCCTTCAAACAGTGGGTCACAACTGATAGGGCAGAAATGATAACAGTGGTTAAATCTCAGGAAGAGTACTTGTAATCTTTAATTGATAACTCACAAAAACTCAAAAGTCACCGCTATGTTTATAAAATCCGAATTAAGTTTTTGAAGCACAACATCATAAAACTGAATGCATAGTGCTAGCTGATTTTGCAGAAAATTTTACATTTGTGATTCAGGATGCAATACAAGGGTACCACTGGGTCAATGACCAGGCAACAGTGCATCCATTTATTCTTTACTTTAAAAATGAGAAAGATGAAGTGACTACTTGGAGCACAACACTTTGGCTGTACATGTGTTTCAAAAGTATGTAATAAATTACATAAAAGTAAATTTTCCCAAGGTTGACAAGCTGATATACTTTTCATATGGAAGTGGTAGTCAGCATAAGAACAAAAAGAATTTTTCAAATCTGTGCAACCACAAGGTAGACTTTGGGTTGGAGGCTGAATGGCACTTTTTTCCATCTTGCCATGGTAAAAATGCATGGGATGGAGTAGGAGGGACAACAGAACGTGTAGTAAGTAAAGCCAGCCTAGAAAGACCAGCTACAGACCAAATTCTCACAGTACAGGACATGATGTCTTTTGCAAGGATAATATTAAAGGCATTACCTATTTTGTGATCAAGAAAGAGGAAGTAGTTCTGCATATGAAAACAACACTTCAAACCAGATTTGAAAACTGTATAGCAATAAAAGGAACAAGACATCTCCACAAATTCCTTGGCATTGCAGAAAACTTAGTTCGATGCTATGTAACATAAAAAACCGTAATTTAAGAGGATCATTGCGTCAGTAAAATTACATCTCTGTGTTTAACGTTGAATGACATAGTGGCATGTGTGTATGATCGACAGTGGTGGCTTGTAGAGGTTGAGAGAATAAGTTTGGAAAACTATAATGTTTTTGTGCATTTTTACCACCCTGCTGGCCCAAGAACATCATTCAAGAAATCTATTAACGAAAAAGTTTGGATACCAATGAAAATGTTTTAAGGAAACTTTCAGTGCTTGAAGTTACCACAACAACTGGGAGGTCTTATTCTATATCACAGAAGCTGTCTGAAGAAATAAGTGTTCTTAACATTCACCACCAGGTTCAGGAACAGTCGCATCTCGAAGGATGTTAGTTGAAAATATTTATTTTAAGTATGTCAAAATAATATAAATGTTAATTTCGGTGATGTTTCCATTTTTTGTATATAATTCGGTACCTTACTTCAATAATAACTGATTATATCCCGCCAGTACCACACATGAATAGGCAACAGCCATAAGATCAGTTGTAGAGTAATGTGAATTATTTCCTCGTTTTCAAAAATTCATATCTTTGTTCACAGTCAGATATCAATGTTGAAATTTTTACAGTACGTTGCTATCATATAGGTGTACAAACTGTGCAACAATCATATTTTTATATTCAGTCTCACCTGAGATAACTAACTCCAAACTTGACAAAAAATGAAAATTTTAAAATTTCAAAAATTCATAGAAAAACTAAGGAAACATTTGTAAGTGTTCTTGCTCTGTATGAGGCTAGTAGTGTATGATATCTAACTACAGGAAAAAATAACTCTCACAACTTACTCCTTGTTTGTTATTTTTGGGCCTAAAACTGGATTTTTGAAAATTTGGATACCAAACTTTGGAGGTCATTTTGACTTGTTATTTTTTTAATTTAGTGTATTTTGTGTAATAGACAATGTTGTAGAGGACACTTTCCTAAAAACAATCATGTCAATTGCAATGTTGTAACTTAACCCAGTGCAGAGATATTCATATTTTTGCTAACGTCTCTAAACTGAAATATCGACGCGCGCTTACAAACGAAAATTGCTGCCATTCAGTAAAGGTGAGGGGTAATTTTTTTTAAAAACTGTTTTGAACTTCTCAATTATAGGGTAATCACATATAAAAAAATTAAAATATTTAAAAATGATCAAGCAACCAACTTAATTTTTATTGGACCACTTCATTTGGACTAACCCTGCATTCAATTTTGTAAACACCACAATTATCATATCGTTGTGTTTCGTCTATTATATGAATGATGTTAGCTCCTAATGTGTTGGCTGGTATAGAACTCTATCCTGTAATTTGCTTTCTTTAATGCGTAATTTCTTCTGTTTGATACATGCTCCCTGTATGTTTCAGCCTTTGTCAACGCGATATCGTCTTTAACGGTTTTGCGTTTTGTTTTTACTTTATTTTTTGTTTCGTTCGTTAACTTACCGTGGGTTATAGCCACTACTGACTACTAATGTCCTGAGTGTGTTTGTTTCTGATTTAATATTTGCATTGCTGAGAGGTTGTTTGGCGATTCGATCTACTGCTGATCCTTATAGCTCCATGAGTGACAAAATCTATTATGAATGACGCTGTCTGTAGCTATGCTTATATGTTGTCTACAGTAAGATGTAACTACAATTGTGGTATTTTTTACGCAGATCTGAGCTACATGTAAAATGCTGTGACATAAACAGAACTGTCTACACCAAGTGGATCACAGATACAATTTACGTAAGCAGTTACCACCTGGACCATATAATTACTGTTACTTTTATTATCCACAATAAACACAACCACTCATAAAAAACTTTGTTCTCTATAATAGATGGCTTGTGAAAATGGAAAAGCTCGAAACTAGTCAGCCAACAAATAATCAGCAGCTTTGGTGCAAACAATTAAAAATATCTTTTCTTCAGTTTGTGACATTGTTGGTTACAAGCAGACATCAAAGTCAAACCGTGCTTAGTTCGCTTGCTAAATCCCATATGACGAAGTGTGTTACATTCCATCTCTGTGATAGATTGAAGTTTATTAGTTGTACAGTACAACACAGAACGAAGATGAGCGTTAGGAGTAAATAGGAATCATTAAGCGTAGAACATTAAATGTGGAGTGCTTTATGAAATCTAAGTCAGTTCTTCTGTCGAAAGTTTAGCATTGTCAGATCGACTTTTTACTACAATATGAAAAATCGCAGTAAAATTCCGGTCCTTTTAGTAAAACAAGATGAACTAGGCGGAAAACTAAACCGGGTAGCTGGGCCAAAACTGACTACCATTGTTGATTGTGTATAAATCAGGTACAAACAACAACGCTCTCTTGGAGTTCCCATAAGACCAGTCGGGCTGAAATCTGTAGATAAATTAGTCCAAGCAGGTTTCTAGGCTGATATTATAGCTTTAATTTGTTTATTCCTGTGATAATTAAGTCTAGGAAGTCTGTTTATCCTCAAACCAATCAGTTATTATTTTTTACTGCAGAACTGAAATGGACCTTTGTATTTAAATAGATCTGCGATATTTACATGTCGGTCTATAGTCCGAAAGCCATGTTAAGGTGTGCCTGTTCCACTGACGAATAGTGCATGGGAAAAACGGCAGTCAATAAGCGTCCACATGAGAAGTCATTTCTCTTATTTTCTCGTCGTGTACTTTTCGCGACACCTGCAGCAATTTGTTTCCCAACTTTCCTCGGAGCGCACGTCTTCGAAATTTCAGCAGTAAGTATCTCTGTTATGCGCTTCTCTCTTTTAGAGGCTCGTCACTGGAGTTTGTGGTTCCGCGTAATTCTCTCGCGCTTGTGAAGATATCCCCGTCTTCGTTAGATCATATCCATCTCTTGTATTACTCCAACCTGATAAGGATACGACGCTGTCGAACAACACTTTATATTCGGTTGCACGAGTGTTCTGTAACTCACTACTTTCGTGGATAGATCACATTCCCTTAAGATTCTTCCAATGAATCTCAGCTCGAGAGCTGTTTTCCTAAAACTAGTCTTGTTTGATCGTTTCACTTCAGGTCGATACTGACTGTTACTTCTAGGTATTTTACCGTTTCTACGGTTTTCATTTATGTATTACCGGTTATGTAGTTATCCAGAAATCGATTCATTTGTGAGGCTAGCACTCGCAGATTAATTAACCAATTGTAGGTTCTATCTGTATAATAGTTACCAACATATCTTATACGTGTAAAGCTCCATAAATCGATTTATGCTGCACCTCTTCATACGACAGTGAGCCGTAGTATGTGCATTCAGCCTACAGTTTTCACGTAAAGAATTCTGTTACATTCTGTGTAGAACTTCTGGAACTTTTTAAAATTTATTAATGTTGTATGACTGTATTATAAAGTTATGAAATAATTTTTACAGCCTCATCAGGTGCATTTCAGTTACATGTACAGTTATCTAAAGTGTGATGCGAATTATTTGCTAGATGTGCCAGTGAGGTTAAACGTCGAAATTTAACCCTATACAGAATGATTCATTTACTTTAATGTATACTTTAAGTGAGTTGTATATTTTAATTGATATCTTTACTTCCACTTTTGCTGGAAATTTGTCTGGCACACAAAGTACAGCAATAAACACACCACCATTACTTAAAACTTTCACAAGATATTTACGTTCCGAAAACTTTAACTGCTAAGATAAAAGTAACTGAGTTGCTAAGTTAGTGCACAAAATGAAAGTATAATCTTTTTATATTGGCATATTTATGTCATGTCATATATTAAGTAGTATGATTATTTGGTGTTGCTTGATTTTCTCATTGATATTAAGATAATTATGTTCTGAGTTAACTTTTTGTATTAATACAGCGAGTATTATACATTGGAGAAATTTTTGACCAAATTTATATTGTTACTGTCTAGCGTATCATTTAGCAACCTGGTACCATGTACTGTGCCATGATTCAAAATTTCTCGTTCTTTATAAAATTCTATTTTCTGTCCCTTGTCCATTTTATGTAATATATGTAGGTAATTCGTAATGTCTTGCATTGGGTGGTCAGTGTACTTACTGTGGGTGGTATTGCTGATTCTGCATGATTGTCTGTGTGGTAAGCATTTATACGTTCAATGTATTGGAATTAACAGTCAATCAGTTGCAAAATACACGATTATTAAATCTCGCCAATAGTTAAAAAAACCTTAATTTTGCAAGTGGTTGGGTTCTATTTCCAACCCATTGAAGCTGTTGCATGCACAGTTGCTGCAAACGCATGGGACGAGCTAATTAAGGAACAAAATATATAAATAAATTAGCTTAGGAAACGGATATGTTTAAGTGCAGCCGCATTTAAAATCTTAAAATTTATGCGTTCGCTGTATCTGTTTTGGAAGTCTCTCCCAGTGTGGCCTGCAGAGAGGGCTTCGCATGTATTCTACACTATTTTGTAAATGGACGAAGTGTATAAAAAGATTGTATTTCCATTGCTTGCACTAACTTAGCAACTGAAATGAGCTTATCTTAACAGGTAAAAGACTTTGGTATATAGACATCTGAATGTGAAATTGTTAAGTGATGGTGGAGTGTTTATTACTGTGCTCTGTGTGCCAGACAAAACAATTTCTAGCAAAGATTTAGGTAAAGGCATCATTGAAATGGTTTCAGCATACAACTCACTTACAGTATACACTAAAATAAATTGGTCTTTCCGTAGAGGGCTAAATTTCAGTGCATAACTTCACGAGCACACCGAGCAAACAGTTGTCATAACACATCAGATTAATGTATTTGTAACTAAAATGTAACTGATGATGGCAGCACGCTGCCAAAATGCGTCGTGCTAATAAATACACTTCCTGAACAAAAAAATGAAGAACCCAAAGACATAGTTAGATGTCAATGCAACTTACTGCAGGTACAGGGTATACACCATCGGCGGGTATGTACATGATTAGAGCTGCTATTCTCTGTGAGAGGCAAAACGGCCTGCAGGATGCATTATTGTAGTTCGTGTTTAATGTTGTTACAAGGCCTGGTAGGGTATGTAAGAGGTTTAAACAGCACTAAATGTTGAGTGATCACCGTGAAGGACACAAAGATGCCGCACACTCGTGTGAGCCAATGTTATCAGCACCTGCCAGAGTCTAAAAGCGACTTCGTTGTGGGTCCACCTTTGGCTGGTTGGTGAAACTGTGCAAAATTGCCATTTGTAGGGGCATTCGGATATGACAGTGGCCCGATGTTGGGCTGCATGGAACGTGAAGTCAGGCGTATTCATCGTCTACGTTCCTGTCTGTAGGATTGACCACCAAAATGGATGATAGAATTGTGCACTAAGCACATCGTATTCCCTTCACACATGCGCTGCCATCCGCGAACAAACAATAGACTACCTCAGCGTTCTCAGATTGAGTTTTCAAAATTCCTCCACTGCAGACAAAAAAATTCCACAACACGATACAGTTTCGACAATTTTTCCCCAAATATCGTAAACCGACCTATTCCTTTGACATATTATTTGTTATCAGTGTTGGCAGCTTGAATAGGTGAGGTTATGTGTTCGGGGCCGTAAAATTATTGTACATATAAAAAATTATAGTACATAAACTAAAAAGCCTGGCCAGAAAAGTAGGAAAAAAACCTGCTCTAGGGGCGCCATATTTACTTTCTTAACGCTTGATACTTGATGCATGTTCTACTGATTTTCCATTAGCATGTCACCTATATCACACTTCGCAACCCGACCCCTCTGTCCACTATGCTTCTCTGAAAGCCATCCTGATTTAGGTTTTCCGTGATTTCCCTAAATTGCTCCAGGCAAATGCTGGGATGGTTCATTTGAAACGGCACGGCCGACTTCCTTCCCCATCCTTCCCTAATCCAATGAGACCGATGACCTCGCTGTTTGGTCTCTTCTTGTGACTCTGACGGCACAACAGTAAATCACTGCCAACCCGCGTCCCCATGTCTTATCTCTCATGCGAAAGAGCCGTGGTGTCATTCTTCAACAGGACAATGCTTGTCCACCAACGGTACATGTCTGTATGAAATGTCTGCGTGATGTTCAGGTATTCATGAGGCCAGCAAGATCCACAGATCTGCCCCTGACAGAACATGTGTTGGACCAGCTCAGACATCCACCTCGTCCCATTGCCAGCATCCGGGATGTCAAGGACCAGTCACTGCAGTTGTACAGAGACTCGTGCATGTGTGTTTTATTTACACCTCCCGCAGGCTCTTAACCACCGATCTGTCATTACCTTACATTTAATTATAACGAATCATATCACTGCCAATGCGTTTTCAAGAGATCCTCAATATTTGAAACAACATTTATTCACAGGACACACGTTATAATATAAAACCCGTGTAATACAAGCTTCAACTAAAACTACAAATTCCAATATGGTGTCTTGTTAGAACGTGATGCGTCCACAAAAGTGGAAGTAGACATCCCAAACGGTCGAAACTCGGCATTTACATGTCATAGTAATGTCACAGAGAGGTATCACCGCGATCTCTCACGAAAGGAGAGAGAGAGAGAGAGAGAGAGAGAGAGAGAGAGAGAGATCTACTGAATACCTAGAAAACTAAGTACATAATGTTAGAACTAAAATATCACTAATGGAGGTTTTAATAGTAGTAAGGCTATGCAGATAAAATACTTGCCCAGTTTCTGTGGTACCGAAATTGCTCGATTCCCTGCAACATTTTGTGTCATTCCGCACTGTTGGTCGAAGAGTAGCAGCAGCCGGAGTAGGAAATTACCATCCTGTACGTAAGCTGCCGTGAAGTCCACAACATAAACGAGTGAGTTTCGAGTGATGCCGTCACCGGAAAGCTTGGGCTACTGATGAATGCCATCGCATTGTGTTCGGCGATGAGTAACGGTTCTGCCCTTCCCCGGATGACCATCGTCGGCGATTATAGCGGTAATCTGGGGAGAGGTCCCATTCTTCCAATGTTCTGGTTCAAAATGGTTCAAATGGCTCTGAGCGCTATGGGACTTAACATCTGAGGTCATCTGTCCCCTAGAACTTAGAACTACTTAAACCTAACTAACCTAAGGACATCACACACATCCATGCCCGAGGCAGGATTCGAACCTGCGCCGTAGCGGTCGCGCGGTTCCTGTCTGAAGAGCCTAGAACCGCTCGGTCACTGCGGCCAGCATATGTTCTGGAGACGGACAGCGAGGCTACTCCTACTGACATGGTGAAGGGAGCCACCTGGTATGACTTCAGGTCGCGGCTGGTAATGACTCTGACGGCACAACAGTAAATCACTGCCAACCCGCGTCCTCATGTCTTATCTCTCATGCGAAAGAGCCGTGGTGTCATTTTTCAACAGGACAATGCTTGTCCACCAACGGTACATGTCTGTATGAAATGTCTGCGTGATGTTCAGGTATTCATGAGGCTAGCAAGATCCACAGATCTGCCCCTGACAGAACATGTGTTGGACCAGCTCAGACATCCACTTCGTCCCATTGCCAGCATCCGGGATGTCAAGGACCAGTCACTGCAGTTGTACAGAGACTCGTGCCAGCTTGCCTCAGGAGATGATACAGCGCCTTGATGAAACCCTTCCGAGGCGAACTGATGCATGCATTCGAGCCAGAGGAGGTGCGACGTCATACTTATAATTGGACCCATACTGCCAGGTTATTTGTACATGTGAATCGATTTCGTAATCACATCAATAACATCAAATACCCATAATTTGCCCTCTCAATCCGTGCAGTTTCACTTCGTTTCCTCCTCTCCTCCTGCGTGCTTCCCTACTTTTGTTTGCACTAACAATGCTCAACATAAATTTTTGATGTTCACATTGTGGCCATATTTTTTATCATTCATTAGAATGGTCCACAACCGCAATGTGTTTTCTTGAGCTCTGTAAAACAACAGTTGGTTTCTGTTCCTACTAGTTTTCCCACGTAAGTTTCCTGCCAGGGTGTCATTTCTGCAGCGTTTTGAAGAGAAAGCAAGTGCAAAGGACCAAGCGTGAAAAGATGATGGATGTGGTAGCACGAAGAGCAAAGGGGTTCAGCCCTCTTTGGAATACATTCACTAGGAGAAATGCGCTGCTTTGACTGTTCCTGTCCCTCGGGTTGGAAGCAATGCATTAATTACACTACTGGCCATTAAAACCGAGCGAGGTGGCGCAGTGGTAGCACACTGGACTCGCGTTGGGGAGGACGACGGTTCAATCCCGCGTCCGACCATCCTGATTTAGGTTTTCCGTGATTTCCCTAAATTGCTCCAGGCAAATGCTGGGATGGTTCATTTGAAACGGCACGGCCGACTTCCTTCGCCATCCTTCCCTAATCCAATGAGACCGATGACCTCGCTGTTTGGTCTCTTCCCCCAAAACAACCAAATCCAACCCATTAAAATTGCTACACCACGAAGATGACGTGCTACAGACGCGAAATTTAACCAACAGGAAGAAGATGCTGTGATATGCAAATGATTAGCTTTTCAGAGCATTCACACAAGGTTGGCGCCGGTGGCGACACCTACAACGTTCTGACATGAGGAAAGTTTCCAACCGATTTCTCATACACAAATAGCAGTTGAACGGCGTTGCCTGGTGAAACGTTGTTGTGATGCCTCGTGTAAGTAGAAGAAGTGCGTACCATCAGGTTTCCGACTTTGATAAAGGTCGGATTGTAGCCTATCGCGATTGCGGTTTACCGTATCGCGACATTGCAGCCCGCGTTGGTCGAGATCCAGTGACTGTTAGCAGAATATGGAATCGGTGGGCTCAGGAGGGTAAAGGTCGGGACACACACGTGCGGGCCGTGTCAGGGCCGAGCGTCGGACGAGTGACGGCCGTGCTCCGGTCCGTTCCTGCGGGGGCCACACATGACCGGGGCACGTCCGTGTCTTTGTTGTTCCTTGTAGTGACTCGGACGCGGTGATCTGTGTTCCTGTTTGTGAAAGCTGTGAAACATGTTCATTAATTTTCGTAATAGTGAATTAGGACTTATAACATTTGCTTTAGACGAAGAGGAAAAAGAACGAAGGCAAACAAGAAGAAGAAAATTGTGGATCCACAGTGCCTGGAAAACATGACCAGTACAGGGAGAGTTTCGAACATAATTTTCTCATCTCATAGATGATGAGACTAAGTTTTATGAATATTTTAGGATGACGCAGTACACCTTCTGTGAACTTTTAAAGAAACTAGAACCAAGACTGAGAAAAACCGACACTTTCTGGAGAGTATCAGTTTCACCCAAAGAACGACTGGCTGTTTTTTTAAGATAGGTTAAAGAAAAGTACACAGAACACAAATAAATAAGAAGTATTAAGAACAGCATTTTTACTTTATTACTTTAGTAATTGAAAGATAAATACATAAGTTAGTAAATAATACAGTTAAATTTCTATTACCCCAAGAAAAACAAATGAGGACTATTCAGTGAATCAGTTTCTGAAGCTGATGAGGATGCAGGGGAACTTGGAGGATGATGGCTTTGGTTATTTATATACGAATTGTGGGAATCCCTTTGCAGATCCAAAAGCTGCTGTGTAGGTTCTGTTGACTCGGTTCCCACAGGTGAAGGATATGGTGTTGAAACAGATTTTGCTGAGGAATTGGAGTATGATGGAGTGAATTGATGGACTGATACGTCATTCATGAGTTGCTTCAGTTCAAAGTCTTGTACAATTGAAAAAATCCTACTTTTAGGACGACGGTTCAATCCCGTCTCCGGCCATCCTGATTTAGGTTTTCCGTGATTTCCCTAAATCATTTCAGGCAAATGCCGGGATGGTTCCTTTGAAAGGGCACGGCCGATTTCCTTCCCAATCCTTCCCTAACCCGAGCTTGCGCTCCGTCTCTAATGACCTCGTTGTCGACGGGACGTTAAACACTAACCACCACCACCACCTACTTTTAGCTTGATGAAAAAGTAGTGGATGCAACAATTTTAGGGCTGGTGCTATAACAGCCAAAAAAGCATCAACTGGGTTTTGTATTTCTCTCTGTTTTTCAGCTTTTTTTCCTGTCACAATGTAAGCCATGAACTGGCTTGATACAGATTCTCGTGATTTAACCTCACGTTGAAATTTTCGTTTCAGTGGTGGTTTCATAAACGTGTTCTTATTTGAAGTGACGGACGAATGAGCTGAGGACGTCTGGGAATGCCGAGTGCGCTCTATCAAATTCTCTGTTTCACTACCCTGGGTTTTAATGATCCATTCTTCATCTGCAATGTCTTCTTGTGTAGACTCTTTTTCGTTTTCAACAACAGACTGCTCCTCTTGGGAATCTGTATTTGATTCTTGTTTATGCTCATTATTGTCTTGCGTGTAAGGAACATTGGAAACTGTTTCTCGTTCTACCATGTAAGGTAGCAGGAACTTTAAGAGATCTTCATACTTATATTTATGTTGATGAACAGCAGCTTGTTCTGAAACAGTTTTCCTTTTCTGCAGGGTCTTCCTTAGTTGGTCACGAACAGACGCCCTTTTTTTTTTGCATTCCTCTATTCCACCTGTAGCAAAAGTATTTTAAATCGCGTATTTATATTACAAGGTTTAAAATGCTGCAAATATTTCATAGATTATACAGTATTTCTAATCTTAACAGTTCAATTTTTTTTCAGGTTCCTTGCTACAGGAGATTCCTTTAAAACTATTTCCTTCAGCTACAGGTTGCGAAAATCCACAGTTGGAGCTATCGTCCGTGACACCTCTAGAGCAGTTATCGATTTATTGTTAGAAGAGGTGATGCCTGTGCCGAATGAAGAAAAATGGAATGCTATAGCTGAGGAGTTTTGGACAAAATGGCAGTTTCCAAACTGCATTGGATCTTTAGATGGAAAGCACGTAATAATACAGGCTCCGAACAACTAAAGAAGTCTCTATTGGAATTACAAAAAAAAAAAAAAAAAAACATATTCCATTGTGCTTCTTGCTCTGGTTGACCCATGTTATAATTTTATTGCAATAGACGTGGGAGCGTACGGAAAAAACTCTGATGGAGTCATTCTAGTAAATTCAAACCCTGGAAAGTCATTGGAAAACAATACGCTTAGCGTCCCAAAGAGTAAAACTTCACCAGTAACTGATTTTGAACTTCCAATGGTAATTGTAGGCGATGAAGGTTTTCCTCTCAAAACACACTTTATGCGACCATATCCTGGCACGAAAGTAACAAATGACAAGGCTATATTTAATTATCGTTTGAGTCGGCCAAGAAGAATATCCGAAAATGCATTCGGTATATTGCAACAGAAATTTCGAATATTTAGAAGAATCCTTCAGGGAGATCCTAATAACCTTACAATGATTGTGACGGCTGCGTGTGTACTGTACAACTTTATTCGAAAAATGGAAGGTTATAGGGTGCCCGAACAGAGGATGGATCAAACGGAAACTGCTGAGGGATCCGGAGGATCATCAAATCTTCGAAACCTACCTCGAATTCGTGGGAGATCAACAGATACTGCATTTGCTGTACGAGAACAACTCAAAAAATTCCTGAATTCTCCACAAGGGACTGTGGAATAGCGATATAACGATGACATAAACCAAACAACTGTTCGTAAAATAAAAAGTAAACAAATATCTTTCGGGTATTAAAACTTGTATAGTTTTTATCTTACCTTTGGCTTGTAGATCTGTTGCAATTGTCTTCCAAACTCTGTCTTTGCACTCGATATTCCTGTAGTTTTCACTTCCCTGATCGTAAAGAACTGGAAACTTACGAACTTCTTGTATTAGTCGCTCCACATCCATGTTTTGTACACAGAACAGTCTTGCGCAGTTGCACAGCTCACAAGACAATTCTACCGTCAGGCCGTGTCCATCACGTGAAAAATTAAACACGGCGAATCCCTCCCGGCTCGGCCCCAGCCCGTTGACGTTCCCCGTGCACGGCCCAGTCAAGTGGGGCCCGCTACAATTGTTTTAATGATGTATTTCGTTGTCCGGGGACGGCCGATACTCGGACGTGTCTCGGCACGGACACGGTCCGGACATGTGTGTCCCGACCTTAATGCGAAACGCCGTGCTGGATCCCAACGGCTTCGTATCACTAGCAGTCGAGATGGCAGGCATCTTATCCGCATTGCTATAACGGATCGTGCAGCCACGTCTCGATCCCTGAGTCAACAGATGGGGACGTTTGCAAGACAACAACAATCTGCACGAACAGTTCGACGACGTTTGCAGCAGTGTACTCAACGACGAACCTGGGTGCACGAATGGCAAAACGTCATTTTTTCGGATGAATCCAGGTTCTGTTTAGAGCATCATGATGGTCGCATCCGTATATGGCGACATCGCGGTGAACACACATTGGAAGCGTGTATTCGTCATCGTCATACTGGCGTATCACCCGGCGTGATGGTATGGGGTGGCCGGCCGCGGTGGTCTAGCGGTTCTAGGCGCTCAGTCAGGAACCGCGCGACTGCTACGGTCGCAGGTTCGAATCCTGCCGCGGGCATGGATGTGTGTGATGTCCTTAGGTTAGTTAGGTTTAAGTAGTTCTAAGTTCTAGGGGACTTATGACCACAGATGTTGAGTCCCATAGTGCTCAGAGCCATTTGAACCATTTTTTGGTATGGGGTGCCATTGGTTACACGTCTCGGTCACCTCTTGTTCGCATTGCCGGCACTTGAATCAGTGGACGTTACATTTCAGATGTGTCACGACCCGTGGCTCTACCCTTCATTCGATCCCTGCGAAACCCTACATTTCAGCAGGATAATGCACGACCGCATGTTGCACGTCCTGTACGGGCCTTTCTGGATACAGAAAATGTTTGACTGCTGCCCTGGCCAGAACATCATCCAGATCTCTCACCAATTGAAAACGTCTGGTCAATGGTGGCCGAGCAGCTGGCTCGTCACAATACGCCAGTCACGACTCTTGATGAACTGTGGTATCGTGTTGAAGCTGTATGGACAGCTGTACCTATACACGCCATCCAAGCTCTGTTTGAATCAATGCTCAGGCGTGGTTGTTCTGGGTACTGATTTCTCAGGGTCTATGCACCCAAATTGCGTGAAAATGTAAGCACATGTCAGTTCTAGTATAATATATTTGTCCAATGAATACCCTTTTATCATCTGCATTTCTTCTTGGTGTAGCCATTTTAATGGCCAGTAGTGTATTTCAGCAAACGCCATAATGTGCATCCGAAGCTGACTGGGGGCGCACTTGGCACCCCATTCAATGCTGGGAAGTTGCTAATGGTGTAAGAATTTCCCCCTCCTCCCCCCCACCATTATCATTCAGATTTATAGATACCCTGTCACCTGTCACTTGAGATTCTTGCAATCTCCTGTATCTGAGAGGAATTTTGCGATGGCCGTACGACACAGTGTCGAAGACGTTTTTAACCTTCCATCATCTGAAATGTTCATTGACATCCTTGACATCCTGGGTCTCGGCGGTCCTCGTCCTTTTGCTATGACCGATTGTCATTTACGAATGTTTTATTTTGATTTGTTTCTCCTAACGAATAGCTTATGTCCAAAAGAATTCGTCTTCCATCGTCGAATCTTAGTACAATTGCCGGACATTAGGGTAGCCCACTGAGTGCGATATAATTAGCTGTCGGGTAGACTGACGTTTGAAAGTGTTAGCTGGCTAGGAGACTTTCACTCTGTGCATTTGGAAAATTCCTGTTGCCTTTCACCTTGAAATGAAACATTATCTAGATGGCACCAATCAATAATTAGACGTAAATGTGAAAATAATAACTCGAGAATGCCCAAATCATTGGCAGAAGACACGACCAGTCTCACTTTTAAAGAAAAGTGGATGAATTTTCATTTATTTATTTTCAAATTTATTTACAAATTATCTTTCTGTCGTCAGCAGAAGTTAAAGAAATGGTGACGCCTACTGATACTTCAAGAAAGAACGAAGCGAGGAGTTTAATATTATATTCACGTCGGTATCGTTAGAGGCAGGACGTTAGCTCGGATTTGGAAGGGGTGGAGACGGAAATTGGTTGTGGCCTGTTTGAAGGACTCATTCAGGTATTCCCCTCAATTGGTCTGGCGAAACCACGGAAAACAGGACTCACGTTTGAAATTTTGTCCCCAGTGCTCACGAATACCAGTCCAGCGCCGTGGCCGCTTGAGCAACTACAGAAAAGACAGGACATCTAACGAGGTACAACCACAGAAATGATAAGTCTTTCTGGAAAACATATTTTCTACTTGTTGTTATTTCACCGCGACTTGGACATTACCAATTACACACAACGAATCTTCCTTTGAAGAACAATTGCATTATAACAGTAAGTATTTGACATGGTGGGCATGTCAGAAGCCCTTGGTAGATGGAATAATTGTTCTTGAAACATGAATGTGATGACACTGAGACCTTATATTATCCGTCTGAGTGATATTCGCGTACAGGATGAGCAAATCACACAATCTCTTCGAATTTTGTGTCCGTTTGATCAGTTAAGGCGAGATATCTGAAAGCATTCTGCTTTTCACGGACCATCATGATTCAGAACGTCTGTTTCGGTAATACGGAATAACCAGAGTCAGCTGCTGTAGCCAATAGCGTTTCGGTTCCACAGGAGTCACCGTCAACTAACCCATATTGTAGCAGCGATCCGACCCATAATAGTGAAGTAAATCATAAACTAGTTAAATTACGGCAATTACTTTACGTAAGTCGGCATACTATAAAAAATCATCATCATCATTTAAGACTGATTATGCCTTTCAGCGTTCAGTCTGGAGCATAGTCCCCCTTATAAAATTCCTCCATGATCCCCTATTCAGTGCTAACATTGGCGCCTCTTCGGATGTTAAGCCTATTACTTCAAAATCATTCTTAACCGAATCCATGCACCTTCTCCTTGGTCTACCCCGACTCCTCCAACCGTCTACTGCTGAACCCATGTGTTTGATGGTAACCTTGCTTCTCCCATGCGTGTAACATGACCCCACCATCTAAGCCTGTTCACCCTGGGCCGGCCAGAGTGGCTGAGCGGTTCTAGGCGCTACAATCTGGAATCGCGCGACCGCTACGGTCGCAGGTTCGAATCCTGCCTCGGGCATGGATGTGTGTGATGTCCTTAGGTTAGTTAGGTTTAAGTAGTTCTAAGTTCTAGGGGACTGATGACCTCAGAAATTAAGTCCCATAGTGCTCAGAGCAATTTTTTTTTTTTGCTACATCTATAGAGTTCATTCCCAGTTTTTCTTTGATTTCCTCATTGTGGACACCCTCCTGCCATTATTCCCATCTACTAGTACCTGCAATCATCCTAGCTGCTTTCATATCCGTAACCTCAACCTTATTGATAAGGTAACCTGAATCCACCCAGCTTTCGCTCCCATACAACAAAGTTGGTCGAAAGATTGAACGGTGCACAGATAACTTAGTCTTGGTACTGACTTCCTTCTTGCAGAAGAGAGTATATCGTAGCTGAGCGCTCACTGCATTAGCTTTGCTATACCTCGCTTCCAGTTCTTTCACTATGTTGCCATCCTGTGAGATTATGCATCCTAAGTACTTGAAACCGTCCACTTGTTCTAAATTTGTTCCTCCTATTTGGCACTCAATCCGTTTATATCTCTTTCTCACTGACATTACTTTCGTTTTGGAGATGCTAATCTTCATACCTTAGTCCTTACATTTCTGATCTAGCTCTGAAATATTACTTTGCAAACTTTCAATCGAATCTGCCATCACAACTAAGTCATCCACATATGCGGGACTGCTTATTTTGGGTTCACGTATCTTAATCTCACCCAGCCAGTCTATTGTTTTCAACATATGATCCATAAATAATATGAACAACAGTGGAGACAGGTTGCAGCCTTGTCTTACCCCTGAAACTACTCTGAACCATGAACTCAATTTACCGTCAACTCTAACTGCTGCCTGACTATCTATGTAAAGACCTTTAATTGCTTGCAAAAGTTTGCCTCCTATTCCATAATCTCGTAGAACAGACAATAACTTCCTCCTAGGAATCCGGTCATATGTCTTTTCTTCTATAAAGCATAGATACAATTCCCTGTTCCACTCGTAACACTTCTCCATTATTTGCCGTAAGCTAAAGATCTGGTCCTGGCAACCTCTAAGAGGTATATATATATATATGCTTGGAATGACTTGGGGTTTTATTAGAACCAAAAAAAAAAAAAACTCCCCATATTGCTAGACGCGTGAAAGATCTCTTGCATGCGGCGTTAGGTGATGATGTGAGCTCAGCCGCCACTTTCGTCATGCTTGGCCTCCCAGGACCCCAGACCTTTGTCCGTGCGATTATTGGCTTTGGGGTTACCTGAAGTAGCAAGTGTATCGTGATCGACCGACATATCAAGGGATGCTGAAAGACAGCATCCGACGCCAATGCCTCACCATAACTCCGGACATGCTTTACAGTGCTGTTCACAACATTATTCCTCGACTACAGCTATTGTTGAGGAATGATGGTGGACATATTGAGCATTTCCTGTAAAGAACATCTTTGCTTTGTCTTACTTTGTTATGCTAATTATTGGTATTCTGATCAGATGAAGCGCCATATGTCGGACAATTTTTGGACGTTTGTATTTTTTTTATTCTAATAAAACCTCATGTCATTCCATGCATGTGTGTCAATTTGTACCTCTCTATCTACATTATTCCGTGATTTATTCAGTTTTCAAATTTATACTGACTTTTTGATCACCCGTATATATATATATATATATATATATAAAAGCCAGACAAGTACGAGTAGGGCTCTCGATCTGTGGGTTCCATAGAAACGTAACTGTGTATATAGATGATAATAATAATAATTTAATATGGCTGAATGGCCTGATGCAGGTCTTCCTATTGGACGCCGTTTTGGCGACTTGCGAGTCCTTAAACTACCCCAGTTATCCAACTGGGGAAAGGGCACCTAGAGTTTAACGTGGAATCCGAACCACGTGTTGCTTCTGGCGACTTCTCACATAGCTGAGAGGTAAAGACTAAAGACTAGGTTAAAACGGGAAAATCGGCTGGTCCGACCCAGAGCGGATCCCACGATCTGTCGGTTTCCAGGCACGTCCTTTACCACTTTTTGGTTTTTATTTTTTTAATTTTTTAAACTTTTTGTGATAATAAAATAATCTACATCTATATCCATACTCCGCAAGCCACCTGACGTTGTGTGGCGGAGGGTAGCTTGAGTACCTCTATCGGTTGTCCCTTCTGTTCCAGTCTCGTATTGTTCGTGGAAAACAAAGATTGTCGGTATGCCTCTGTGTGGGCTCTAATCTCTCTGATTTTATCCTCATGGTCTCTTCGCGAGATATACGTAGGAGGGAGCAATATACTGCTTGACTTCTCGGTGAAGGTATGTTCTCGAAACTTCAACAAAAGCCCGTACCGAGCTACTGAGCGTCTCTCCTGCAGAGTTTTCCACTGGAGTTTATCTATCATCTCCGCAACGCTTTCGCGATTACTAAATGATCCTGTAAAGAAGCGCGCCGCTCTCCATTGGATCTTCTCTATCTCTTCTATCAACCCTATCTGGTACAGATCCCACACTGGTGTGGGCGAACAAGTGTATTGTAACCTACTTCCCTTGTTTTCGGATTGCATTTCCTTAGGATTCTTCCAATGAATCTCAATCGCTCAATAATAATATTGAAATGAAGAAATAAATAGAATGTCGCCCTTCTTCCGTTTAATAAAGATAAATGGTGGACTAAATTTAGGCACGTATTACTTTTGGTTAAATAAAATGTATTTCCTCTCACTTGACAAGAAAAGGAACTTTTTTCCTCGCCGTTATGGAGGAAAGAAGTAACTGTATCTGCAGTGAAAAGAAATTTTTCTTCTAATTGAAAGAAAGCAATATTATGTTGTTGTAAGTTAATTTTCCAAACGATTAAAAATCGGTCGTGTTTTTTGAGGAAATGTATCCGTTGTTGCCGAATTCTGTTGCTATTCACACACCTGAATCACTTATATGAAATAACTATAGCAATATAAGAGACTCTTGCTAGTTGCCGGCCAGGGTGTCCGAGCGGTTCTAGGCGCTACAGTTTGGAACCGCGCGACCGCTACGGTCGCAGGTTCGAATCCTGCCTCGGGCATGGATGTGTGTTATGTCCTTAGGTTAGTTAGGTGTAAGTAGTTCTAAGTTCTAGGGGACTCAGACGTTAAGTCCCATAGTGTTCAGAGCCATTTTTTGAACTCTTGCTAGTTTCTACTTTCACATAGTGTCAGTTATCTATTAATTGGTGTAATGCAGAGCCCTTAAGAGGACTCTCTAATCATGATATGCAGCATGTTGCGAATTGTTTTCCCATGGTTGTCATCTACCGAAATCCGAAAATATTCCCCTATAATGTAGGTCGAATATACTGAGAATGTAACATCCCGGTTCTCAGTAATGTAGGGGGCCGTATGTCAGATCATCCATAGCGCTACATTTTGTTTAGTGATTGGGTATCGCATGCGCTCAGGCCGCATCAGTTCTCGAACGTTCGGATAGCGTGCATTCGTTCCATCAGTGATGGCTAGCCGGTGGCTGAGAAAATACCAGATGTCCTGCGCTGCTCCGCAAACAAATCTTAGCGCGATAGACTCAACGTTTCCGCATTTGTGGCAGGCTGTTGTTGCACTGAGGTGGATTCGGTGCAGTTTGTCAGTCGTACGGATTTTGTCATTGACAATCGGATACCACATATTAGGAAGTTGCTGAAAAAGCAGAGAATTTTGCACAGCCGTTTTAAACGTAGTCACTGCCCCGCTGACAAAGAGAAATTATGCGAAATGAAAGCAGCTGTCCAAAGGTCAATGAGAGATTCTTTTAACGAATTTGAAAAGAATATTTTATCTGCAGATTCTAAAAATAACCCCAAAAAATTTTGGCCGTATATAAAATCTGTGAACGCTATAAATAATTAAATACCTTCTCTTGTTGACAGTACGGGTAATGTAACTGATGATGATAAACAGAAGGCCGAAATTTTAAACCTAGCTTTCAAAAACTCGTTTACGCTAGAGGGCTGCAGCACCAGTCCCCCTTTCAGTTATCGAACAAACTCAAGGATGGCTGACATAGTGTTTAGTGTATTTAGTCAAGATCCTTAGACGCCAGGAAGGCATCTGGCCCAGATGGTATCCCCGTAATATTACACTCCTGGAAATTGAAATAAGAACACCGTGAATTCATTGTCCCAGGAAGGGGAAACTTTATTAACACATTCCTGGGGTCAGATACATCACATGATCACACTGACAGAACCACAGGCACATAGACACAGGCAACAGAGCATGCACAATGTCGGCACTAGTACAGTGTATATCCACCTTTCGCAGCAATGCAGCCTGCTATTCTCCCATGGAGACGATCGTAGAGATGCTGGATGTAGTCCTGTGGAACGGCTTGCCATGCCATTTCCACCTGGCGCCTCAGTTGGACCAGCGTTCGTGCTGGACGCGCAGACCGCGTGAGACGACGCTTCATCCAGTCCCAAACATGCTCAATGGGGGACAGATCCGGAGATCTTGCTGGCCAGGGTAGTTGACTTACACCTTCTAGAGCACGTTGGGTGGCACGGGATACATGCGGACGTGCATTGTCCTGTTGGAACAGCAAGTTCCCTTGCCGGTCTAGGAATGGTAGAACGATGGGTTCGATGACGGTTTGGATGTACCGTGCACTATTCAGTGTCCCCTCGACGATCACCAGTGGTGTACGGCCAGTGTAGGAGATCGCTCCCCACACCATGATGCCGGGTGTTGGCCCTGTGTGCCTCGGTCGTATGCAGTCCTGATTGTGGCGCTCACCTGCACGGCGCCAAACACGCATACGACCATCATTGGCACCAAGGCAGAAGCGACTCTCATCGCTGAAGACGACACGTCTCCATTCGTCCCTCCATTCACGCCTGTCGCGACGCCACTGGAGGCGGGCTGCACGATGTTGGGGCGTGAGCGGAAGACGGCCTAACGGTGTGCGGGACCGTAGCCCAGCTTCATGGAGACAGTTGCGAATGGTCCTCGCCGATACCCCAGGAGCAACAGTGCCCCTTATTTGCTGGGAAGTGGCGGTGCGGTCCCCTACGGCACTGCGTAGGATCCTACGTTCTTGGCGTGCATCCGTGCATCGCTGCGGTCCGGTCCCAGGTCGACGGGCACGTGCACCTTTCGCCGACCACTGGCGACAACATCGATGTACTGTGGAGACCTCACGCCCCACGTGTTGAGCAATTCGGCGGTACGTCCACCCGGCCTCCCGCATGCCCACTATACGCCCTCGCTCAAAGTCCGTCAACTGCACATACGGTTCACGTCCACGCTGTCGCGGCATGCTACCAGTGTTAAAGACTGCGATGGAGCTCCGTATGCCACGGCCAACTGGCTGACACTGACGGCGGCGGTGCACAAATGCTGCGCAGCTAGCGCCATTCGACGGCCAACACCGCGGTTCCTGGTGTGTCCGCTGTGCCGTGCGTGTGATCATTGCTTGTACAGCCCTCTTGCAGTGTCCGGAGCAAGTATGGTGGGTCTGACACACCGGTGTCAATGTGTTCTTTTTTCCATTTCCAGGAGTGTATATGTTGACTATGCTACAAATATAGCACCATTCTTATTCATTATCTATCAGAGATCATTGGAACAGCGGAAAGTTCCACGGGACTGGAAGAAGGCCCAGGTCATAGCAATCTATAACAAGAGTAGAAAGTCGGATGCACATAACTATCGACCAATTTCACTGATATCGATTTGTTATAGAATCATGGAACATATTTCGTGTTCAGACATAATGACCTTTCTACACTCTGAGAAGCTCATCTGCAGAAACCAGCACGGTTTTAGGAAACAGCGGTCATGCAAGACACAGATGGCCCTCTTTGTGCATGATATACAACAGCCTCTGGATACCGGCTCCCAGGTTGACGCCATTTTCTCGACTTTCGAAAGGCGTTCGACTCAGTTCCGCACTGTCGCTTGCTCCAAAAAGTGCGCGCTTGCGGTCTATCCGTTGACATATGCGGTTGGATAGAAAGTTTTCTAGCAAACAGGGAGCAGTATGTTGTCCTGAACGGGGTGACTTCAAATGAAACAAGCCTAACTTCAGGTGTACAGCGTAATAGGTCCGCTGCTTTTTACGATTTACATAAACGATCTGGTTGACGGTACTGAAGGCGGAATTAGACTGTTTGCCGATGATGCTGTAGTCTACGGGAAAGTAGTATCACACGAAAGTTGTGAACAAATCAATGAGGATTTGCGTAAAATAAATGCCTGGTTTAATGACTGGCAGTTATCTATCAATATTAGTAAGTGTAACCTACTGCGTATAACAAGGCGAAAATCGCCATTAATGTACGAGTACAAAATAAAGCCCGGTCTTTGGAAGCGGTAACATCCGTCAAGTATCTGGATCTGACTATTCGATATGATCTCAAATGGAATGATCAGATTACACAAGTAACGGGCAAGGGGAACTCTAGACTGCGGTTTATTGGTAGAATCCTGAATGATGCAGTCCTTCAACGAAGGAAATAGCTTACAATACGTTAGTTCGTCCAGTCTTAGAGTATTGTTCGTCTGTATGGGACCCTTATCAGTTGGGTCTGATTCAAGAGATTGAGAAGTTCCAAAGAAGAGCGGCAAGATTCGTGACTGGTACATTTAGCCATCGCGAGAGCGTTACAAATCTCATAGAAAGTTTGAAGTGGGACACACTTGCAGATAGACGGCGCGCCAAACGGAAGGGGGTGCTCACTAAATTCCGAAATCCGATCTTCGCCGAGGATGTAGAGCATATATTATTACCACCAACTTTCAAATCGCGCAATGATCACCATTCAAAGATAAGAGAAATTAAAGCTCGTAGTGAGGCGTTCAGACAGTTGTTTTTCCCTCGCGCGATCCGCGAGTGGAACAGAAAAGGGGAAGGGGGATTATGATTTTGCCGCGAATTATGCCCTCAGCCATACACGTCTCGGTGGCTAGCGGAATATGTATGTAGATGTAGAATCCGCGAAGGCAGAATGGCTGGTGATTGCTCTGACTGGAAAAAATTGCAACACTAAGAAAGAGTTCTGCGACATAAACGAAAGTTGTTAACCGTGTTTCTACATCTGAAAGATGTCTATTCAAATTTCGCGCCAGTCGCATAACAGTGGCGCAACTAGCACCACGACGAGAATGCGAATAAGGTTTGCTTTAAATACACGCTGTAACGGTTTTTAGCGTTGGTTACCTTTGAGAGTGGGCGTAGTGAGTTGGTGTTAGTCGAGAATGCCTGTAACACGACGAAGACGCCATAATCAACAACTCACTGAGTTTGAACCAGGTCGTGTAATAGGGCTGCGAGAAGCTGGATGTTCCTTCTACGATATTACATAAAGACTTATTAGGAATGCAGCCACTGTACATAACAGCTGGCAGCGGTGGTCACGAGAATGTACCGTCGCAAGCAGACTGGTGTCCGAACGGCCACGAGGCTCTACCAACAGGAAGACCATCGTGTTCGGTGTATGGCTCTGGCGTATTGTACTCCGTCTGCTGGAGCAATCTGAACAGCAGTTGGTATTACAGTGACACAGCGAATTGTTACAAATCGGTTGCTTCGAGGACAGCTCCGAGCCGGAAAGCCCTGTAGCGTGCATTCCACTCACTCCAAACCATCGCAATTTGCGACGTCACTGGTGTCAAGCGTGAGCTCGTTGGAGGGCAGGGTGGAGGTCTGTTGTGTTTTTTGATGAAAGCTGGTTCTATCTCTGCGCCAATGATGGCCGAATGTTGGTTAGAAGGAGGCAAGTTGCGGGTCTGCAACCCAACCTGTCTGCGTGCTACACGCTCTGGACCTACTCGTAAATCTATGGTCTGGCGTGCAATTTCATATGAGAGAAGGAGCACTCTCGTGGTTAGCCCACGCACCCTGACTGAAAACTGCGGGTCAGTCTGATTCGACCTGTTGAGCTGCTGTTCATGAGCAGCGTTCCAGATGGTGTTTTCCAACACGATAACGCTCGCCCACATACCGCTGTTGTAACCCATCATGGTCTATAGAGTATCGACACGTTGCCTTGGTCTGTTAGATCACCAGATCTGTCTCCAATCGAGCACATGCGGGACATCATCGGATGGCAACTTCAGCGTCATCCGCATACAGCATTTACTGTCTCTGTATTGACCAACCAAGTGCAACAGGCATGGAACTCCATCCCACAAACTGACATCTGGCACCTGTACAACATAATGGATGCACGTTTGCGTGCTTGCCTTCAACACCCTGTAGTTACACTGATTATTAATGTACCACCATTTCACATTTACAATGGATTAGCTCGCGCTTACGTTAACCTGTGATCTTCCAATGTTAATAACTTAAATATGTTACCTAGACAGACGTATTCCCGAAATTCCATTACTCTACATTAATTATTTTGTCATGTTGCTATTTCTTTCTGTCTGTGTATTTCTGTACTGTACAGTTCACCTGAGGTTCCCTTTCTTTAATGGGGTTTCCACGTGCGGTCTTTGTCATGATTGTGCATATTTTCTTGTTAACGAGCTGTGAGGTGTTTCAAGAAAATACGAGGGTAATCCCAAAAGTAAGGTCTCCTATTTTTTATAAGTACATAGACCTGTTTATTTCTACAATGGTTTACATCAGTTTACAGCTTGAACATTTAGCTATTTTTCGACATAATCACCATTTCTGTCGATGCATTTTTGTAGACGCTGTGGTAGTTTTTGTATGCCCATGTCATACCAGCTCGCCACCATGCTGCGAAGAAGGATGCTGCCACTGGCGTTATTGTTGCTTGGTCTCAGGTGTAAAGTGGTATGCCTAGGTTTCGTCACCCGTGACAATTGAGTCCAGAAAGTTGCCGTGTTCGGCTGCAAGGTGGTAAAGAAATGTGCGGGAAGCATCAACTCGTTGCCGCATGTGGTCCTCAGTCAGCATGCGTGGCACCCATCTTGCGCACACCTTCCGGTAGTTCAGTGATCCGTTAAAATTCTGTGAGCGGTGCTTCGGGAAACCTCAGGAACCAACGTGCAGAGATCATCTAGGGTGATCCGTCAATCTTCACGCATGATTTGCTCAACCTTCAACACTGTCTCCTCAGAAATTGACGGATTCCCGCTCCTTTGTTCGTCGTGAATTTCGGTTCGAGCAGCTGCAAACTCTCTACACCACTTACGAACATTTTTGACATACATGCACGACTCACCATACACTTCCGTCAATTGGCTTTGTATTTCAATCGGCACAGTGCCCTTTGCGTTCAAAAACCGAATAACTGCGCGCAATTTGCACTTGGCGGTAACATCCAACGGGAGCGCCATTCTCAACGGCTGCCAAGCCAAGATTGAGCGCCTCAGCGGGGCGTGCGCATGTTTACACACGGCACGTGAAGCACTCTTCATAACAGTGGGGCCAACTGCCACACAAACAGAGTTCTGTACTTATAAAAAAATAGGAGACCTTACTTTTGAGATTACCCTCGTATATCTGGATTTGTCGGTATTCTGGAGAAATTGTCCGCGATGTATCGGTAGGGCTAGACTCGTTGGTCTCATGCTGGTTAAGAGACTGTGAAGAAGGCATGCGCCCTGAAGCTGTATTTCTTCTCTCATTCCGTTGATGAGGAGCGTCGTGCATTTGTGTCGGTCGCTGATTACCCCACGGCCGCCCTGTGAGGGAGACAGAATGAATACTGCGAACTTTTTAAAGACGTTGCCACGGAGAAGCAACCAGCTGAATGTCCGCTGAATATTTGCCGTCAGATCTTCATGGAGAGGTAGTACTTAGGCAATGTAGTACATTTTTCTTGCGGGGGGTTCAGGTGCCTGTCGGAGTCAAATCCAGTACTGCCCAGATGTGGCTCAGGAGGTTCGCCCAATTCTTAGCCTGCGGCCAGGCGTGGCCTCCCAGTAGATGCTAAGAGAACAATGCGAGGACTGTTGCTCGGCCCGCGTCACTTCAAGTGTTTCGACAAAGCCTTCACTAAGAGAAGTGTGGTCGTCTTCTGCTGTTGATCTGAGAGCCTGAACTTTCATGTAGATTTTAAATACGACTTCCAGGGAGGCCAGGTCTTGCTGGGAAGACACAACAAAAGACACATCGATTGCCTATGCCGTGTAGCAGACCCGCGTGTTGTGAATCATTAGTCCTCTAGAACTGTTTTCAGGTAGACGTAGTAAGAGTTGAATGGTTACGGCATGTAGAGCCATCGACAGCGAGCATCCTTGGCTGACAGGTCGACCAATGCAGAGAGATTTTGTGAGGTGACCATTGATTAAAATCTAAGAGGAAGCATCTGATAACATACCGTGGAGGATTATTGTAATATCCCATCTTCTTCAACACTTCAATTAAAAACTCATGCCTCAAACGGTGAACGTTTTCGAAAAGTCTAAAAATACAATTACTCCTTCAGTCCCGGCCGCTGCTGCGGAGCGTATCACGTCCCGTAGTCCATATACTGCAGTAAGGTTGCTTCTACGAGGGATGGCACTGTGTTGGTAGCTGCCTAAAGTCATCTCCAACAGTGACTCCACACGAATCTTATTCAAGCGCCTAATCGATTTTGAAATGTGCATCAAGCTGCGTGACGGGCCGCAGATTGAATACAAACGCGCTCTGCCCAGTTTTCCGGAGAAGTACTGTTCCTTCTTTCAGAGAATTAGGTACTGTTGCGCCTCGCCACATGTGATTAGCAAAAACTTGAAGAGACTCTTCGAGCATGCCGCAATAGCACTGGTCCGGTACTGCGCGGAAGGTTGCTTTCTAATTTTCGTCGATCGTGAATGGGGCTTCCAGAGTGACTCTATCCGCCTCTTGCAGGTTTTCTTGGATTGTACTTAGCACTGCGTGACAGCCCTGATAGTCGATACTACACTACTGGCCACTAAAGTTGCTACACCAAGAAGAAATGCAGAAGATACAAGGGTATTCATTGGACAAATATATTATACTAGAACTGACATGTGATTATATTTTCACGCAATTTGGGTGCATAGATCCTGAGAAATCAGCACACAGAACAACCACCTCTGGCAGTAATAACGACCTTGATACGCCTGGGCATTGAGTCAAACAGAGCTTGGAAGGCATGTACAGGTACAACTGACCATGCAGCTTCGACACGATACCACAGTTCATCAAGAGTAGTGACTGGCGTATTGTCACGAGTCAGTTGCTCGGCCACCATTGACCAGACGTTTTCAGTTGGTGAGAGATCTGGAGAATGTGCTGGCTAGGGCAGCAGTCGAACATTTTCTGTATCCAGAAAGGCCCGTACAGGACGTGCAACATGCGGTCGTGCATTATCCTGCTGGAATGTAGGGTTTCGCAGGGATAAAATGAAGGGTAGAGCCACGGATCGTCACACATCTGAAATGTAACGTCCACCGTGCAAGGTGCCGTCAATGCGAACAAGAGGTGACCGAGACGTGTAACCAATGGCACCCCATACCATCACGCCGGGTGATACGCCAGTATGGCGATGACGAGTACACGCTTCCAATGTGCGTCCACCGCGATGTCGCCTAGCACGGATGCGACCATCATGATGCTGTAAACAGAACCGGGATTCATCCGAAAAAATGACGTTTTGCCATTCGTGCACCCAGGTTCGTAGTCGAGTACACCATCGAAGGCGCTCCTGTCTGTGATGCAGTGTCAAGAGTAACCGCAGCCATGGTCTTCGAGCTGATAGTCCATTCTGCTGCAAATGTCGTCGAACTGTTCGTGCAGATGGTTGTTGTCTTGCAAACGTCCCCATCTGTTGACTCAGGGATCGAGACGTGGCTGCACGATGCGTTACAGCCATGCGGATAAGATGCCCGTCATCTCGACTGCTAGTGATACGAGGCCGTTGGGATCCAGCACGGCGTTCCGTATTACCCTCCTGTACCCACCGATTCCATATTCTGCTAACAGTCATTGGATCTCGACCAACGCGAACAGCAATGTCACGATACGATAAACCGCAATCGCGATAGGCTACAATCCGACCTTTATCAAAGTCGGAAACCTGATGGTACGCATTTCTCCTCCCTACACGAGGCGTCACAACAACGTTTCACCAGGCAACGCCGGTCATATGCTGTTCGTGTATGAGAAATCGGTTGGAAACTTTCCTCATGTCAGCACGTTGTAGGTGTGGCCACCGGCGCCAACCTTGTGTGAATGCTCTGAAAAGCTAATATTGCATATCGCAGCATCTTCTTCCTGACGGTTAAATTTCGCGTCTGTAGCACGTCATCTTCGTGGTGTAGCAATTTTAATGGCCAGTAGTGTATAATATGCGTGGGCACAGTCCACTATGGGGATCTACACGCTGGCCGGAGTCCTTCACAACTCCAGTAATAAGATTAGCTTTCCGTCGACGTGCAAGGCGCAAAACATGAAACAGCAATACCGTTTGTTCGGCCGCTACTTCTTTTCCTCGAGAATGAACAAAGACTCTAGAGAGCTGCGTTCACTATATGTCAGTGATTTGCACTGATGGAAATGGAATCGAAATACCAAGAAGGAGTTGTGCGACATAAACGAAACTTGGTAGGCGTGTTTTTACATCTGAAAGATGATGTCTATTCAAATTTTGGCCCCAGTCGCATAAGAGTGTCACAGCTAGCGCCACTATGAGGATGCGAATAAGCTTTGTTTTAAATACACACTGTAACGGTCGTTAGCGTTGATTACCTTTGAGATTGGTTACTTCAAGGACAGCTCCGAGCCGAAAACCCCTGTAGCGTCCATTTCACTGACCCCAAACCACTGCAATTTGCGACTTCAGTGGTGTCAAGCGAGACCTCGGTGGAGGGCAGGCTCGAGGTCTGTTGTGTTTTTTGATGGAAGCTGGTTTTGCTTCCGTGCCAATGATGGCTGTGTGTTGGTCAAGAAGACGCAAGTTGTGGGCCTGCAACCGACCTGACTGTGTGCTAGGCACACTGGACCTACACAGTGCACTTATGGCCTGGAGTGCGATATCGTATGACAGCAGGAGCACTCTCGTGATAATCCCACGCACCGTGACTGAAAATTTGTGCCCCAATCTGGTGAATCGACCTGTTGAGCTGCCATTCCTGAACAGCATTCCAGGGGGTGTTTTCCAACAAGATAACGCTTGCACACATACCGCTGATGTAACCCAACATGCCCCACAGAGTGTCGACATGTTGCCTGATCTGTCTCCATTCGAGCACATATGGGACAACTCCCGCGTCATCCACAAACAGCATTAACCGTCCCTGTATTACCTATCAAGTGCAACAGGATTCAAACTCCATGCAACAAACTGACATCCGGCACCTATACGACACAATGCATGTACGTTTGCATGCTTGCTCACCATTCCGGCGGCTTCACCAGTTACACTACTGGCCATTAAAACTGCTACACCACGAAGATGACGTGCTACAGACGGGAAATTTAACCGACAGGAAGAAGATGCTGTGATATGCAAATAATTAGCTTTTCAGAGCATTCACACAAGGTTGGCGACGGTGGCCACACCAACAACGTGCTGACATGAGGAAAGTTTCCAACCGATTTCCCATACACAAACAGCAGTTGACCGGCGTTGCCTGGTGAAATGTTGTTGTGATGCCTCGTGTAAGGAGGAGAAATGCGTACCATCACGTTTCCGACTTTGATAAAGGTCGGATTGTAGCCTGTCGCGATTGCGGTTTATCGTATCGCGACATTGCTGTTCGCGTTGGTCGAGATCCAATGACTGTTAGCAGAATACTGAATCGGTGGATTCAGGAGAGTAATACGGAACGCCGTACTAGATCCCAACGGCTTCGTATCACTAGCAGTCCAGATGACAGGCATCTTATCCGCATGGCTGTAACGCATCGTGCAGCCACATCTCGATCCCTGAGTCAACAGATTGGTACGTTTGCAAGACAACAACCATATGCACTAACAGTTCGACGACGTTTGCAGCAGCATGGACTATCAGCTCGGAGACCACGGCTGCGGTTACCCTTGACACTGCATCACAGACAGGAGCGCCTGCGATGGTGTACTCAACGACGAACCTGGGTGCACGAATGGCAAAACGTCATTTTTTCGAAAGAATCCAGTTTCTGTATACAGCATCATGATGGTCACATCCGTGTTTGGTGACATCGCGGTGAACGCACTTTGGAAGCGTGTACTCGTCATCGCCATACTGGCGTATCACCTGGCGTGTTGGTATGGGGTGCCATTGGTTACACGTCTCGGTCACCTCTTGTTCGTATTGACGGCACTTTGAACGGTGGACGTTACATTTCAGATGTGTTACGACCCGTGGCTCTACCCTTCGTTCGATCCCTGCGAAACCCTACATTTCAGCAGGATAATGCACGACCGCATGTTGCAGGTCCTGTACGAGTCTTTCTGGATACAGAAAATGTTCGACTGCTACCCTGGCCAGCACATTCTCCAGATCTCTCTCCAATTGAAAACTTGTGGTCAATAGTGGCCAAGCAACTGGCTCGTCACAATACGCCAGTCACTACTCTTGATGAACTGTGGTATCGTGTTGAAGCTGCATGGTCAGTTGTACCTGTACACGCTATCCGAGCTCTGTTTGACTCAATGCCCAGGCGTATCGAGGCCGTTATTACGGCCGGAGGTGGTTGTTCTGGGTACTGATTTCTCACGATCTATGCACCCAAATTGCGTGAAAATTTAATCACATGTCAGTTCTAGTATAATATATTTGTCCAATGAATACCCGTTTATCATCTGCATTTCTTCTTGGTGTAGCAATTTTAATAGCCAGTAGTGTATTAATGCATCAGCATTTCACATTTGCAATGGCTTATCTCATGTTTACATGAACCTGTGATCTTGCAGTGTTAATCACTTAAATATGTTATCTAGACAAATGTATTCTGTAAATTTTATTGCTCTGTATTAATAACTTTTTGGTGTTGCAATTTTACTTTATTGCTCTTGAGCTTCGCGTACAATGAAACGTCAACGCGAATAGTTCTTTGGCAAATGTCCCTGATACATTGCTAGTAAAACTCTCTGCTCGATTTTTGGCAAAAGCGTTTCCGCATAGCGTACTGTTTCAGTGTTGACTGATGCCTAGGCTTTGTGTAGCGAGTCCACCAAGGCAGAGGGTCGGGATGGCTGTGTCGGAGACATATATCCTATCCAGTCTGCTTGCTGCACAGTGGGATAGATAGGGTAATGCGACGCGGGGACCATGTAAGGACGACTGATTCATAGCATGGAGAATGAAGTGAAAGTCTCCAACAATGAGTAGCGGATCACCGGTGGTACCGATAAGACTTGGTAGCTCTTCTTTAAAAAACAGGGAATGCTCGTGTCTTATGGGTGAGCCTGATGGAGCACAGTTCCTTTGACAGTACATGAGATACCTCGACAATTAAGAAGACGATGAAAATTAGTCAATGGCATCACGTATCAGGATTGCCGTTCCAGCAGAATCTTCACTACTCACGTTAAAAATGGCGGTATAACTTGCAACTGTAATAGATTTGTTTTTGGAGAGGATCCGTCTTGAGCAAAACACAATTTTTCTTTTTCTTTCCCAGACATGGTTCGCTGAAGATCCAGCATCATCAGTTGGATTTTTTATTATCTTTCTGTAAAACAGATAAAATGCTCTTTACTATTTGTACACATATAAATTTGAGTTTTAAGACAGTATTTACATATTTGAAATACGAAGTTCTGTATATATATCTTGTAACCACATGTGTATTTCCTGGATTTTCATGTTATTTTAAGCAGTTGTTTTGTTTCACAGTTTTTCATGTGCAACCACACAGTGTGTGTGTGTGTGTGTGTGTGTGTGTGTGTTTGTGATATGTTTGTTTCTGTCTCTCTCTCTAAAACACACACACACACACACACACACACACACACACACACACACCATCTTCTACACAGAATTAGTTAATGATAGGCATAACTATACCATTCCCAGTCGTAAAATTTCGAAGCAAATAACTGTTCTACATTAAGTTATGTGTGGTTGCAGATGACGAACTGTAAAACAAAACAACTGCATTAAATAACATAAAAATCCAGGAAATCCACAGCATTTGGTAACGAGGTATATATGCAAAAGTTTGTCTGTTTTTCAAATATATAAATACTGTCTTAAAACCTCAAATTTATGTGTGTACAAGTAGTAAAGGGCATTTTTCCTGTTTAATAGACAGATTAAAAAAAACACTGATAATGCTGTAAAAAAATTTGGAAATTTGAGGTAAGTTCCTATGGGACCAAACAGCTGAGGTCATCGGTCCCTAGGCTTACACACTACTTAATCTAACTTAAACTAACTTACGCTAAGGACAAAACACACATACCCATGCCCGAGGGAGGACTTGAACTTCCGACGGGGGGAACCGCGCGAACTGTGGCAAGGCGCCTGAGACCAAGCGGCTACCCCGCCCGGCGATGGTGCAGGAACTTCAACAAAACATGTCTGGAAAATAAAGTGAAAAAGAAAAATTGTATTTTGCTCAAGGCGGATCCTCAGCAGAAAGAAATCTATTTGTGAGCAAACACGGACAGAAGAGCTTCAACCTCAAGATGGTTATTGCGACAGTACTACCGGCAGCGGTAACTTCCTGAAGAAGAGCAAGATCGACCGTAGTGCCGTAGCGCGGATTTTATAGCCACAAGTAATGCGGTTAATTTAGATTGTAGTGATACCTTTGGCGCTGCATCAGGAGGTTGTAGCTGCATTGCAACTTGAGGTGGCCATCCCGTCTCAAATTCCGCCCCGCCAGGGCGATGTTTCGGACGTTGCGGGTGGGTCTTCTTCCATGGCTACAGCGGCAGCAATGGCTCCAGGTGTAGATTCCGAAGTGGGTGCAACACCCTTAATGGACACTAGCGTTTTCAGTGGGTGTTCAGTTGGATATAGGTGTTCAATTTCCTTCTGCGACCCGGAATGCGCGACGCGAATTTTTTTTCTTTTCGGGTGACACATGTAAGGTGTCTCCCTTCCCTTTTCCTTTCGTGTTCTTGATATATCGCTTTTTGGGAAGCCTGCGGCAGTGAGAACGGCACCGTCATTACTTCCAACCGCAATTGCACTGCTTGTTTCGTCGGTAATATCGACACCGTAATGTCTGGCAGATGTAACCGTTTCGGCATCGAGGGTGCCTGCAGTAGGGCATGGGGTGTCAACCACACCTTCATCGTCGTTTGAGGTCGCCTCTTCCGCCTTCCTCACGATTCGCGAATGCGGTCCTCGGTAAGGGAATGTGCGGCTGTCGCTTCGGGATGGCTGGTTCAAATGGCTCTGAGCACTATGGGACTTAACATCTATGGTCATTAGTCCCCTAGAACTTAGAACTACTTAAACCTAACTAACCTAAGGACATCACACACATCCATGCCGGAGGCAGGATTCGAACCTGCGACCGTAGCAGTCGCGCGGTTCCGGACTGAGCGCCTAGAACCGCTAGACCACCGCGGCCGGCTCGCTTCGGGATGCTGTGAGATAGTAGTGGTGTTCTCGTCAGCGGGTGCCCGACCGTGTCAGTCAAAACATTACGCGAAAGCGTGGCAGTGTATCTGTTTGTCTGTTGGGGCAGTGGTTGGCTTGCTTCGCGGGGAAGTTGCGCCGGATTGCAGTTACTACAATTTCTCCCCAAAGTGCTCAGTCGAGCCGCAGAAAGAGCAGGTGGGGGCTGCCCTCTGTACGATATGAATGTTCGTATGTCACCAACGGACAGATTCGAAGGTATAGTGAGTCCAAAAAGCATTCGTCTAGTTGTAATTAAAAAGAAAAAAAAAAAGAACTAAGTACATGTCACGTGAATGGAAGGGAACATAAAATGTGAACATCCAGTCATATGCAACGAACATTGGTAAGTCATTTTTATTGATGGACAAGGAAATAGCGATAACAGATTTGACAAAACGGAGAACTTATTCAAGGGCTACTTCAAAAAGTATTCGTCCACTCATTTTTTTTAAATTTACAATCTGAAAATATGATTTCAGTTACAAAAATTAATATATAGTGGGCTTTCCCTTTGCAGCTATTACTGCTTGTATTCGTCCGGGCATCGAATTGACCGATTTTGCCTTCAGAGATGCTGGAATTTTGTCCCATTCATCTTGAAGTGCTTCTTTTAGGTCTCTCTTGTTAGAAATGTGTCTTCTCCTGATGCTATCTTCCAGTACTTGCCAAAGGTGTTCAATAGGATTAATGTCTGGGCTCTGAGGAAGGGTGTTAAGTTGTACAGGAGCCACAGCCTTGTATTTAGAGCCGTATGCTTTTAGTCATTATCTTGTTGAAAAATGTAATTTCCTTGCAGACCTAATTTTTCGGCGCTAGGATTCAGATTACCCTTTAAAATATTGATATACATATGGTGATCCATTGTACCTTCTATGAAATGTACTTTTCCAACACCTGCGGCATTCATACAGCCCCACACCATCAGAGAGCCACCACTGTGTTTAACCGTTGGCACAAGATTGCGTTGCAACATCTCCGCATTCTTCTTAGGTCACACCATTCGCCTGCCATCCGACTCGAATACGTTATATTTACTCTCATCAGAAAATATTACTCTATTCCAGAAGTCTTCCTTTTTGAACCTATGTTCCATCACAAAATGAAAACGTTTCTTTCGATTCTATTCACTGACCCAAAATTTCTTGCGCGTTACCCGGCCGTGATACCCATACGTTTTCAAGGTACTTCTGATTGTGTTGGCACATACCTTCTTTCCCCTAGACTCTAACTCCCCAGCCAACTTAGGAGCGCTGATTTTACTTCTCTTCTTCATTTCCCTCATGATAAATCTCACGTCTGCATCAGTGAAAGTGTGAGGGCGTCCGGTACGTGGTTGGTTTCTTAATGATTTTGTTGCGCAAAATCGGTCTATTATCGACTGAACCGTCGATCTAGGTCTACTGACTACTTAAGCAATTTCGTAAGAAGATTTGCACTCATTATGTAAGCGCAGAGTAAGTTCCCTTTCGATCAGCGTCGTCTCACTACCCTTACGGCCCATGGCGCTAGTTGCATTGTATCGGCGCCATTCAGAACCACAACAGGCGATAGAGTAGGGCCGCGCACGGTTGCCTCTACTGTGTGCGGTGGGTCAGCGTTATAGTTTAATTACTTCGCGCAGAATCTCGGCATGTTCAGATGGTGGACGAATACTTTATGAACTAGCTCTTGTATTACATTTTATATTTTGTTAACCTTGCTGTCGATTGGGATTTATTTCTTTCCTTGCTTTTCAACAAAAATGACTTACGGAGGTACTTCTTACATGACTGGCTCTTTAGATTTTGTATACATTTCTTTTCATGTTACACAGACCTTCTTTTGTAAAAGATATGAAGCTAGACGAATACTTTTTGGACTCACTGTATATGCTTCTTCGAGTCAATACGAACATTCCTAATACCGCTGTCAACTTGGTAGATGTTAACAGACAGCCAATTTTTATTATTGATGCTAAGGACGGTTCCATAGGGACGTAGCCGTCGTGAAATATCGTCGCTGGAAAATTCGAACGGCAGATTGAATACGCGTACATTGCGGATCCCACAGCCAGCATGTACAATTTCTGCGTCACAAATCGAGCCATCGAAACGTTTAAATTTTCGATTGCCACCAACAGAATTTTCACTACTTTCATATAATTCCGAAGTTTTGAGTCTTATGAAGATAGAGTTGAAAATGAAATCCAACTGATACCCGAAAAATCTTCACGAGCATTCTTAAGTTCGTCACGTATCCATTTGCGACTGTCTAAAGTAGTAGGTCGCGGAGAGTTCCGATCGAAGATGCACTGGATACACTCTGTTCTATTTAAGTTCGACATGTTACTTACAGAACGTTGTTACGGCACACGCGAAACCAAGACCCTCACGCGATACGTAAACACACAGTGATCGGGGCGGTGGAGGGGAGACCGCTGCCGCACGTCCGCTCGCTCTCACGGCTGCCACTCGACTGACGGTACCTCTAGACCACCACGCCGAATACCTACGTAGTTAGCCAAGACCATCTACTATAAATCAGACCACAACACAGAAACCAAGATGGCGGCAATCTTAGGCCAAGTATTTCAGCGGTACCCTAACACGAATTATTTACAAACTTCACAACTGGAAAATAGATTCTAAATTGCGTAAGAAATGTCGTATTGCTATGTATTTTTCTATATTCAAACTCAAATAAAATGTTGTATTAAAGTCAGAAATTATGCAAAAAGTACTATGACGAAGTGAAATTCGGAGATGCAACTCAGTATCAAATCCAGACTACTACACAGCAGATGCAAATTGCATATTTGGACACTAATAATAATTTGCAGAATAGATGCTACATATCAATAATACGTGAAGGGTGCAGCTAAAGCTCAAAATTGTATTAAATAACACGTAATTAATTCTAGTCACTGTCAGTTATGTAATATGCTAGAAATTGTTTGATTTTGAGTACCTGTTGGATTTATTTGCTGCTCAGCTAGCCGCTTTGCGTTTTGTTATAATTGCTGCAATGTCTTCATGAATTCCTCTTTTCTGTTTTACTTGTGTTCGAGCAATTTCCTTTGAAACACACTTTTTATTCAAGAGTTTTCTATAATTATTAATAAATATATTGGAAAGCACATTAATACTTTTCTTGATTATTGTCTTTAAAGGAATGCCATATTTGCACACATCACTGAGGTTACTAATGGCATTTTCACACAAATAAGTTCCTAAGGCAAGAAGAAAAGTTTGTGGCACAACTTGACTAGAAGAAGGGATCGGTTGATAGGACATGTTTTGAGGCATCAAGGGATCACAAAGTTAGCATTGGAGGGCAGCGTGGAGGGTAAAAATCGTAGAGGGAGACCAAGAGATCAATACAGCAAGCAGATTCAGAAGGATGTAGGTTGCAGTAGGTACTGGGAGATGAAGAAGCTTGCACAGGATAGAGTAGCATGGAGAGCTGCATCAAACCAGTCTCAGGACCGAAGACCACAACAACAACAACAAGGCAAGCACTGCATCTCTTTGATTTTCAAGTTTGAGAAATTCAGATTCATCTGTGCTGCTAATCAGAACTTGAAAAAGTTTATATACAGGATGGTCCATTGATCGTGACAGGGCCAAATATCTCACGAAATAAGCGCCAAACGAAAAAACTACAAAGAACGAAACTTGTCTAGCTTGAAGGGGGAAACCAGAAGGCGCTATGGTTGGCCCGCTAGATGGTGCGGCCATAGGTCACACTGATATCACCTGCGTTTTTTTTTTAGGAACTCCCATTTTTACTACATATTCGTGTAGTACGTAAAGAAATATGAATGTTTTAGTTGGATCACTTTTTTCGCTTTGCGATAGATGGCGCTGTAATAGTCACAAACATTTGGCTCACAATTTTAGACGAACAGTTGGTAACAGGTAGGTGTTTTAATTAACATACAGAACGTAGGTACGTTTGAATATTTTATTTCAGTTGTTCCAATGAGATACATGTACCTTTGTGAACTTATCATTTCTGAGAACGCCGCACGGGATTAGCCGAGCGGTCTAGGGCGTTGCAGTCGTGGACTGTGCGGCTGGTCCTGGCGGAGGTTCGAGTCCTCCCTCGGGCATGGGTGGGTGTGTTTGTCCTTAGGATAATTTAGGTTAAGTAGTGTGTAAGCTTAGGGACTGATGACCTTAGCAGTTAAGTCCCATAAGATTTCACATACATTTGAACATTTCTGAGAACGCATGCTGTTACAGCGTGACTACCCGTAAATACCACATTGATGCAATAAATGCTCAAAATGATTTTCGTCAACCTCAGTGCATTTGGCAATACGTGTAACGACATTCCTCTCAACAGCGAGCAGTTCGCCGTCCGCAGTGTTCGCACAGGCATTTACAATGCGCTGAGGCATGTTGTCAGCTGTTGTCGGAGGATCACGATAGCAAATATACTTCAACTTTCCCCACAGACAGAAATCCGGGGACGTCAGATCCGGTGAACGTGCGGGCCATGGTATGGTGCTTCAACGACCAATCCACCTGTCATGAAATATGCTATTCAATACCGCTTCAACCGCACGCGAGCTATGTGCCGGACATCGATCATGTTGGAAGTACATCGCCATTCTGTCATGCAGTGAAACATCTTGTAGTAACATCGGTAGAACCTTACGTAGGAAATCAGCATACATTGCACTATTTAGATTGCCATCGATAAAATGGGGGCCAATTATCCTTTCTCCCATAATGCCGCACCATACATTAACCCGGCAAGGTCGCTGATGTTCCACTCGTCGCAGCCATCGTGAATTTTCCGTTGCCCAATAGTGCATTTTATGCCGGTTTACGTTACCGCTGTTGGTGAACGACGCTTCGTCGCTAAATAGAAAGCGAGCAAAAAATCTGTCATCGTCCCGTAATTTCTCTTGTGCCCAGTGACAGAACTGTACACGATGCTCAAAGTCGTCGCCATGCAATTCCTGGTGCATAGAAATATGGTATAGGTGCAACCGATGTTGATGTAGCATTCTCAACACCGACGTTTTTGAGATTCCCGATTCTCGCGCAATTTGTCTCTACTGATGTGCGGATTAGCCGTGACAGCAGCTAAAACACCTACCTGAGCACCATCATTTGTTGCAGGTCGTTGTTGACATTTCACATGTGGATGAACACTTCCTGTTTTCTTAAATAACGTAACTATCCGGCGAACTGTCCGGACACTTGGATGATGTCGTCCAGGATACCGAGCAGCATACATAGCACACGCCCGTTGGGCATTATGATCACAATAGCCATACATCAACACGATATCGACCTTTTCCGCAATTGCTAAACGGTCCATTTTAAAACGGGTAATGTATGACGAAGCAAATACCTTCCGCACTGACGGAATGTTACATGATACGTATATGTTTGTGACTATTACAGCGCCATCTATCGCAAAGCGAAAAAAGTGGTCCAACTAAAACATTCATATTTCTTTACGTACTACACGAATATGTAATAAAAATGGGGGTTCCTATTTAAAAAAAAAACGCAGTTGATGTCCGTTTGACCTATGGCAGCGCCATCTAGCGGGCAAACCATAGCGCCATCTGGTTTCCCCCTTCAAGCTAGACAAGTTTTGTTCTTTGTAGCTTTTTCGTTTGTCGCTTATTTCGTGAGATATTTGGCCCGGTCACTATGAATGGATCACCCTGGATAATACAAGACAAGGAAATTATAATGGAAGAAGGATATTTTAATCCCCCACAATTGAGGTGGTTGAAATAGGAAAGGAGTTCTTTGGTTTCACACTGCAACAAAATTTCATCCTCTGTCTGTAACAGTTCTTCACAGTCTGAACATTTTCCACCTTTTCTCAGCTTTTTAAGTACTGTTTTGCCATACATCAACACGATATCGACCTTTTCCGCAATTGGTAAACGGTCCATTTTAACACGGGTAATGTATCACGTAGCAAATACTGTCCACACTGACGGAATGTCACATGATACCACGTACTTATACGTTTGTGACTATTACAACGCCATCTATCACAAAGCGAAAAAAGTGGCCCAACTAAAACATTCATATTTCTTTACGTACTACACGAATATGTTATAAAAATGGGGGTTCCTATTTAAAAAAGCCGCAGTTGATATCCGTTTGATCTATGGCAGCGCCATCTAGCGGGCCAACCATAGCGCCATCTGGTTTCCTCCTTCAAGCTAGACAAGTTTTGTTCTTTGTCGTTTTTTCGTTTGACGCTTATTTCGTGAGATATTTGGCCCAGTCACTATGAATGGACCACCCTGGATATTACAAGACAAGAAAATTATAATGGAAAAAGGATATTTGAATCCCCCACAATTGAGTGGTTGAAATAGGAAAGGAGTTCTTTGGTTTCACACTGCAACAAAATTTCATCCTCTGTCTGTAACAGTTTTTCACAATCTGAACATTTTCCACCTTTTCTCAGCTTTTCAAGTACTGTTTTGCTAGTGTATCGAGCAACACAGACCAAGACTTTCAAATCTTCATCCATCATAGGAATGTTTGCTAGTTCCTCTAGCAGGTTCTAATTTATCTAAATGGTCATATGTTTGGTGGTTTATGCTGTAATTTACTTTTGCTGCAAAATCATTTAAAGTAAATTCACCATGTTTAGTAGATCTGAGCTTTAGTAGACTTATTACTTTGAGTTTTCTCTCAGATTCCAAGAATTGCTCGACTGAAACATTATATGTGCAGCCACTTAGCCTTCTACAGGCTCCAAATCTTGGTTCTAAAGCATCAGTGTGTAATTTTGCTGTAAGAATGTAAGGCCAGTTGTATGAGTCAAAAATATACCTGTGCAATTGAACTGTTCTTGCAAGTGGGTGAGAGAAAGCAGCATATGTTTCATTGGTTAGTTTTCCATGAGTATGCAATGCATGCTAGATATCAAGATACGTTTTCAAATTTTCAAGCATCAGAAGTTTGGGTTCAAATGGCTCTGAGCACTATGGGACTCAACTGCTGTGGTCATCAGTCCCCTAGAACTTAGAACTACTTAAACCTAACAAACCTAAGGACATCACACACAGCCATGCCCGAGGCAGGATTCGAACCTGCGGCCGTAGCAGTCGCACGGTTCCGGACTGCGCGCCTAGAACCGCGAGACCACCGCGGCCGGCAGAAGTTTGGGGTCAGTGGTTCCAGTGATTGGACTAGCATTATCATCTGAAGTGTATTTGCCTTTCATGGGCTGCTACACATTAGAAACTGTCCACCATTTAATGATTAATTTTAAAAACTGAGTAGTGTCTGACTTTTCAAAATTTCTAGTGCTGCCACATTTTTAGAATCAAAAACACTGAGAGCAATGAAAACATCCTGTCTCTCAATAGAAGTTGAATATACTGCCTTTCTCACTAGCTTTGGGGCAAGTTTCAACAGTTTATTTTTCTCAGAACGAAACAGGTTTTTCAAATCTGAAAATTTTGCTTCACTGAAATTATATTCAAATGCAGCATTTTCTTCATTACTGTGTAGAAAGGCATTAATGAAAGCAAACGTTTCCTCAATATTTGGCATTATGAATGATTTATTTTTTTATTCAAACAGTTATTTCTGATACACTTAAGCAAGTGCACACTGTCAAACAGAAGAAAGACAGATTTAGATCGAGCAATCGGATTTCTAATACATGACTGTAAAGTGCCACCACACATAAGCTGATACATTTTCCTATTAGTGCTATGGTTATCTGTTACCAGACATATTATATCATATCCAAGCTAATTCATTATCTTTAATACGTCAACTGTCAGTTTCTGTAGTGTATCTAAAGTAACATTTTTTTACAGGAAAGAGAGATATTACTTCTTTATAATCAGAATGCAAAGATGATGCCATGAAAACCTGCATTGTACCTGCTCTTCTAGTATCTGAAGTATTCTCAGCAACACCAAGTATCTTTCCTGCCTTATAAGCGAATTTTGAGTTAACATAAACTTCATCTAGCATCACTGAAACTACTTTGTCATTTTCCTGAAGAAATTTATTTTTTTCCCTCCAAAAAGCTATCTATGGTGGACCAATACAAGGTTTATTAGGACCCATTTTGCATAGAAACTGCCTTAAATAGGCAGGATGAGGTAATGTTAACACATTTGTTTTTCTCAAGTGATGGTGGGTACCAGGAAATGAAAAGCAAATGTTTACTGTCCATATCAATAACTCAGGAGAATATCTAATTTGATTTTTTATTGCAAGTAGTAATTGCTCAAAAAAAATTCTGCATTTGGGACTATATCATCTTCAAAAACACTACCAGCTTTCAGTGCTTGTTTGAGAACATTGATTAAAATTATAACCTTGGCAATGGTACCCATAGAGCTATCTGTGAAACCATTTAGGTGAATCAGCAGATTGACAAATTTCGTCCATTTGTCACATTTCAAGTTCTCTTGCTCCTCATACTGTAATATCCATTCCAAGGTTTCCGTAGGCAAACACACATTTTTATGAAACATTTTTACTTCCAAGGAACTTGATATCTTGAAGCACACTGAAACTAATGGCATAACACTGACTGAATCATCCTTTAATTTAATAAAAGACACGTAGTCATCCTTTACTAAAAGTGTAAATGGATAAACATTCCTTTTCTGCACTTCGCTTTTAAAATGCTGAAAGTCACGTATATTGACATTTTCACACCAATTACTGAAACTACATCCATCACGTTCCAGTAGCTGTTGAATACGTTCTTCACGGTGCTTCCTTTCCTTAGGAACTGGTACTGTGTGATAAGAAGGTTGGTTAGGAAAGGTAGTTGGAATTGCATCATTTGTTATTTTTCGTATTTTTCGTGGTACATGTATGGGTTCACTGTTTTCCACAGGAAAAACGTCTTCCCTAACCATAAACTTAGATTCAAAATGCTTAATGCATACTACAGTTTTACCGTTCACTTCAAAATTGTCTCTATGAATTAGTTTAATCCATTTGCTCCTCAATGCTGTTTCTTTGGGAAACTTAACTGTTGAAGTGTCGTACATTTTGCCATAACTGGATTTACATATTTGTACACAACAGCTATGACCCATCGCAAGAACAGTTTACACTTTAAATTATGACGAACTTACTAGAGAATCTAGAAAATAAATAATAGCGTAACACTTGTGGCAACATTCACAGCATATTGCGTAAATAATAGGTAGTGATAAATGCTTTAGCTGATAATCTCTTGACTGTCACGTATACAATGTTACGCACACGTTACGAAAACACAAGCACGCTGGTTTGTTTTCCCCCACGATTGCCGCCATATTGTCAAGTATCGATATCTGCCTTAAGGTCTGATTTATTGTAGGTGGTCTTGAGTTAGCTCACATATACATTTTCATGAGTGAGTTTGCGAGCGTCAAAATATGTGACATATATTCTAACTGCACTGACACAAAAGCTTAAATTATTTACACCGCCGAGGGACCATAGACCTCCGTGTTTAACATAAATTTCAACCTTAATACTCTACCTATTCCTGAGAAAAATGGATCTACACAGACGGCCGTATCTTTTAAATGCATCGACTTAGAAGTTTAAATTTTTTTACACCACCAAGGGCCCGTAGACTTTAGTATGTGATGTTTATACCTCTTCCCGTTCATGAGAAAAAGGGGTCTTAGCAGTCGCACAGACAGACAGACGAACGGACGTACAACAAAGTGATATTGTAAGGATTCCGTTTTTACCGCCTCAGACACGGAACCCGAAAAACCACCCACACACTATAGGATGTAGATGCTACCACTACATATGGGTACCTTATCGACAGCACGTCCTGTGGGTCAGAAACAACATGGATTTTGGAACATTAATAATCGATGCACGAGAATGCTCCAGTCACTGACAAGAAAGCACTTGCCAGTAACACTATTTTTCAACATAGTCACCAAGTCTCTGTAAAGAACAGATGGAACTTTCTACTAATCGTTCAATTTCTCGTCTTTAGAAATCCGCTCCTTGGTCAAGAAGCCATTGGAGAATCTCTGTGTGAACCATCTCACCGTCTGAGTATCTTTTTTCCCACAGATTTTCTTTCAGCTTGCTGAAAAGATTGAAATCGCATGGATCAACATCTGGAACTCCCGATCAGCGTCATCGACGTCTGTGCGGCCTCGGTCAAATTGTTGGCTCCATTTCACTATGGCTGATCGCGACATTGCATTCCAGATTTTAATGGAGGATCTGTGTAGAATGTAGATGTTTTGCCCACGGGCATCGTACGGTTCCGCATACTTCATCTCTGGAGTGCGTTCCCAGTTGCCGCGCCATTCTAGTCGCTCACCGTCATCCCCCTGTTATTCTCACCGCAGAAGAAATGTGTCTGCGGGAAATTGGAGACATTTAGTCTTTTTTGACAATGCAACACTCTTAACGTTGGACTACATGTAAGTCGGAAGAAGAAAATTTAAACCTAGTGTTAGTTACCTGCGGAAGATTTCGGGACAAGTTCCCAGAACTACACTCACCCATCAGCGGTGACAACAGAAAGTTGGTTTTTGTTTCATTTGTTGTTATTTCATTTCCTCACCTATGAGAACGAGAGTGGGCTGGCGACAGTTCATTTCCCCTCTTCAGCCAAGAATGCAAAGGCATTGTTTCTAAAAAGATAAGATATAAAGTATATACATATATTTAAGATTATTAACACAGGTATTGGTACATTTAGTATTTTACGTAAAATGTGGTTGCCTGTTCAAAATACTGTCAAAAAACGCAACAGTGTTCCTAAAACGGAGCTCTTCACTTTAAGGGGGTAGCTAGAGTTACTGCAGGCAGTACGAACATTGGAAATGGTGTGGGATGGAAAAGTGGTTGGGGGATCCGCACCAAAGGGAGTGAGGGAAGTGAGGCGCGGGAGGGGAGTGTTGGAAGGAGCTGTTAGGTCTGCAGCTCGTGGTCGTGCGGTAGCGTTCCTGCTTCCCACGCCCGGGTTCCCGGGTTCGATTCCCGGCGGGGTCAGGGATTTTCTCTGCCTCGTGATGACTGGGTGTTGTGTGATGTCCTTAGGTTAGTTAGGTTTAAGTAGTTCTAAGTTCTAGGGCACTGATGACCGTAGATGTTAAGTCCCATAGCGCTCAGAGCCATTTGAACCATTTTTGAAGGCGCTGTTACCTGTAGAGGAACAGGTATGCTCTATTAAAGCTGGACGAATGGGTATATTTCTGGACGGATTTGATCGTGAGTTTCATTGCAGAGTGGCAAAGTGCATAGGGATGAAATGATAGGAAAGTTGGAGTCAAGTTTGCAGTAAGGGCAGGAAACCCGATGGTGTACAGTGTGGGAGAGGAAACTGGTGAAATTAATGATGTCATACGGGGTCCTGGTGGGGGATGGTAGATGGATACGTATGGCGAGTCGGAGTGCATGGTGTTCGAGGATTTGGAGGGTGTGGTAAAGTTTTCGTGAAGCAGAAATCCAGGTAACACTGGCATAAGAGAGAATTACGCGAGTTAATGCTTTATAGGTGCGGGGTTTGATGTAGGGGAGCGATCTCTGTATTCCTCCAGTTAGTAGTTTCAATAGTTTTAGTCAATTTTGGACTTTTTGTTGGATGGTTAGTAAACGCAATTCCCAAGTTATGATCGAACGTTAGTCCCAGATGTTTTAATTTGTTAGTTCATCGGATAGGACGGCTGTAAACGGTGAGGTAGAAGTCATGGGAGTGGAAGCTGCGGGTGGTTCGACCTATAATTATTGCTAGTGTCTTGAGAAGGTTGATTTTAAGAAGCATCAGGATGTAATCTGCTTGATGTGGAATTAAAGGGATCGCTGTAATTCCTAGAGGGCTGTATACAGGGCTACGGATATGGTGCTGCCGGTGCATTGGAGGGGTTAGACAGTAGACAGGAGGAGGGGTGTAAACATTTCGGCACTGTAGAGGATATGCAGGTGTAGGGTAAGGACAGAGGCGTGAGGCAAACCTGCAATGGGGTGTAAGTTGCGGGACCTATGGTTTCGTAGGATAGACTGTTGGATAGAATGGATGAATGATGGCGGACATAGTTTATTGGGATCGCATACATCTTGAGTTTCAAAAGGAGACCACAGTGTAATACACGGTCATACGTTTCCTCAAGGTCAAGGGACACAGAGCTAGCGGATTTGCGCTTACATCTACAACTACATCTACATACATTACCCGCAAGCCACCGTACAGTGCATGGCGGCGGGTACTGCGTACCACTAGTAGCCATTTCCTATTCATTTCCAGTCGCAAACAGAGCGAAGGAAAAACGACTTTCTATAAGCCTCTGTACGAGCCCTAATCTCTCTCGTCTTATCTTCGTAGTCCTTACCCGAAATGTGCGTTGGTGGCAGTAGAATCATTCTGCAGTCAGCCTCAAATAGCGGTTCTCCAAATTTCCTCAAAAGTGTCTCGCGAAAAGAACGTTGCCTTCGCTCCAGCGATTTCCATTTGAATTCACTAAGCATCTGCGTGTTACTTGTGTGCTAACTGAACCTGTCGGTAACAAATCTAGCAGCACGCCTCTGAATTGCTTCGATGTCTTCCTTTAATCCGACCTAGTGGGGGTCGCCAACACTCGAGCAGTACTCGGAAATGGGTCGCAGCAGTGTTCTGTACACCGTCTCCTTTATAGACCAACTACAGTGCTCCAAAATTCTCCCAATAAAACGAATTCGACCAATCGCTTTTGCTACAACCAACCTGGCGTGCTTGCTCCATTTCTTATCTTTTTTCAGCGTTACGCCTAAATGTTTAATGTTTGAGACTGTGTGAAGCAGAGCACTACTAATGCCGTATTCGAACGTTACAGGATTGTTTTTCCTACTCATCCATTTTAAATTACATTTTTCTACATTTAGAGCAATCTGCCATTCATCACACTAGCTAGAAAGTCCTCCTGTATACTTCTACAGTAACTGAAAAAGACACCTTCCCGTACACTACAGCATCATCAGCTAACAGCTATTAATTGCTGTTCACCCTGTCCGTCAGATCGTGTACCGGTAAGTGTAGACCAGATGTGGCTTAAATTCAAAGAAACAATACCGACAGCAATTGAGAGATTTATACCAAATTAATTAACAGACGACGGAGCTGACCCCCCCTTGGTACACAAAACGGGTCACAACACTGTTGCAGAAACAACGAAAAAAGAGCATGGAAAATTTAAACGGACTCAAAATCTTCAAGATTGGCAATCCTTCACAGAAGTTCGCAATATGACGCGGACTCCAATGCGAGATGCTTATAATAGATTCCACAATGAAACTTTGTCTCGGAACCTGGCAGAAAAATCGAAAGAGATTCTGGTCGTGTGTAAAGTATGCTACCGGCAAGACACAATCAATGCCTTCTCTACTTGATTTACTCGATGACAGCGCTGGTAAAGCAGATTTACTAAACACAGCTTTCCGGAATTCCTTCACCAAAGAAGACGAAGTAAATGTTCCAGAGTTCGAATCAAGAACAGCTGCCAACATGAGTAACTTAGAACTAGATATCCTCGGAGTAGTGAAGCAAACTTAAATCACTTAATAAAAGCAAGTCTTCCGGTCCAGACTGTGAACCGATTGGGTTTATTTCAGAGTATGGTGGTGCAATAGCTCCATACCTATCAATCATATACAACCGCTCGCTAGACGAAAAGATCCATACTCAAAGACTGGGAAGTTGCGTAGGTCACACCAGTATTCCAGAAAGGTTATAGGAGTAATCCACTTAATTACAGGCCCATATCATTAACGTCGATATGTAGCAGGATATTGGAACACGTACTGTGTTCGAAAATTGTGAATTACCTTGAAGAGTAAACACGAATTTAGAGCACAATATTCTTGTAAAGTTCATGTAGCTCTTTACTCACATGAAGCGTTGAGTGCTATTAACAACGGATTTCAAATTGATTCCGTATTTCTAGATTTCGAGAAGGCGTTTGACACTGTACAGTCGTGGACAAAATGAGCGAGACCCCTCGCCTTTTCGTTATGCTGATCCGCACGGCTTTAAAGTCTGCTACACAGCATAACAGGCAAGGCGACGAAGTGCTACCAACATACTATGCACAGGCGTGAAATTGACAAACTATCTGAACTTTTTTAGACTGTTTTCCATAATTTGTAAGACTATATTAATGCTGATTAATGTGTTAAACACAACACGTAAATATAAGACAGAAATGAAAGAAGAAACGCTAATTGGTATGAACTGTACCAATAAAAATGAATTTCAGCTTATCGAGAAAACATAACTGTTTTAGTAAGACAAAGAACCCTAGATCGTTACGAATTAGCAAGATATTATCCTAATTCGGCCGCGGAACGGTCTGTGTCAACGTTCATACCAGTCATACTGGATTACTGTTGCTGACCTACCACGAAAGTGTAGCAAAACGGAGCATCCTCGTTATCCATGTGATGGATAAGACGACTAATTCGCAACATAAATGTCAACGTAAGCATCAATTTCTATTGGAACGTGCTTCCTGGACCAAATAACATACATTTCCTACGTCTTCAATGCGAATCATGTAGCAAATGTAATTTAAAGAACATAAAAATATCGAGTGAATTTACTAACATAATTATGAACGTCTCACGAACGTAGATCGATGGTCACATAGTTGTCAAAAGTATTCTACAGTATTTCCATTGTCCATTAGACTAGCAGCAGGAAGAAAACGTTCGCTCAGCTGTGCTGAGATACCTTGCACTGACGAAGCTCGCGCTTCGAAGACGCCACAGCATCGTCTGCCACCACTTGATGGGAAACGAAATATCTCAAGTGTACGCCAATGTGTTGCAATCACATATCTATGTGGCGCTAAAGTGTGGTTATGGATAATACGTATGCTCAGATTGCGAATCTAACATCATAAATAAAGTGAGGGAAATGAATTAGGCGTCCTTCGTCTTCCGTAACATCAAATATATTTTAGTTATTCTATCTTAAATGAACTGCGCATAAAATCATTCACCAGAAGTAAATTACTTCTTAGCAACATCAGAAGATATTAACAGCTTGCCGGCGCGGGTTAGCCGTGCTTTCAACGACGTCATATCGCGGAACGCGCGGCTGCTTGCGCTGTCAGTTCGAATCCTTCCCCGGGCATGGATGTGTGTTAGGTTAGGTTGGTTTAAGTAGTTCTAGGTCTAGGGGCTGACGACCTAAGCAGTTTGGTCGCACATTTCTTGGAGCCATTTTTTGACCTTTCACGTAAACTTTCTTTACATAAACGGCCGTATCTTTAGATTGCGTTGACATAGAAGCTCACTTTTCTTACACCACCAAGTGACCGGTTACTGCAAGAAGTGCGATACATCTCCGCTTATTATGTCTACCCGTTCTCGAGGTAAACGGGTTTTAAGGGTTGGGTAGACCGACAGATGGTCAAGAAAGTGAGACTAGTAGGGTTCCGTTTTTACCGGGTTAGGTGACGAAATCCTAACAACGAAAATAGCTACCACAGCTACTGAAGATGAGGGCCGCATAAATAACACCCCTTGCTCTTTATTCGAAATGTTCTAGTTGCAGTCGATACATCAGCATATTTATCGTAGCTACGTTTTCGATCCAAATCACGTTTACAAGAATGCAAATAGAATCCATTAGCATATACACGTGGTAATTCTCATCCCAGTATTAATGCCACCGCGTTTTAGAAGTGCGAACATTCCCATTGCTAGCTAGCTTAAGAAACACTTCGGCTAATGAACATTTTCTGGCTGTGGCGAGCCTAGTGGAGAATTCTAAACAGTGTAGAATACGTTTGGCAGCTATGTAGCCGTTTATTTCCTGGGGTGGTGCAGAATTATCCCACTAAATTTACTCGCTAATAACAGTATTTTGTTATTTCGATAAACATCCCAAATGACTGTCACATAAGCGGTGACATAAAGGTAGAAAATTCATGTTTTTGAGTCCAGAAAACTCCATGCAGCAGAAACTGCAGTTCATTTTGCCATTTTCATTGCGAAATTGCCGGCTTATTCATGTCAGGGGTAATAATAGAGGGCTGTTTGCCTGGGTTGTCTGCTAGTCTAGTGAAAGGAAGGTCTGGTTTGTTTTCGGTTCTAATCTCGATGGAGGCAGAAATTCTCGCGCCCCCAATACGTTTTATCGCTACCTTTATTCTATACTGTGGATGTCACTATGACACTTTCGTAGAATTTAATACATGTTACTGCCTACTTTTTCCGCTTCTGTCAATAATGGAATTGACTTAAGTGTGGCACTGAATGATTTTTAACTGAATTTCTTTATGAATCTTCACGCATTGCTAAATTTGCACACTTTCGTGGTAGGTCAGCAACAGTAATCCAGCATGACTGGTCTGAACGTTGACACAGACCGTTTCGCGGCCGAATGAGGATAATATCTTGCTAATTCGTAACGATCTAGGTTTCTTTGTCTTACTAAAACAGTTATGTTTTCTCGATAAGCTGAAATTCATTTTTATTGGTACAGTTCATACCAATTAGCGTTTCTTCTTTCATTTCTGTCTTATATTTACGTGTTGTGTTTAACACATTAATCAGCATTAATATAGTCTTACAAATTATGGAAAACAGTCTAGAAAGTTCAGACAGTTTGTCAATTTCACGCCTGTGCATAGTATGTTGGTAGCACTTCGTCGCCTTGCCTGTTATGCTGTGTAGCAGACTTTAAAGCCGTGCGGATCAGCATAACGAAAAGGCGAGGGGTCTCGCTCGTTTTGTCCACGACTGTACCTCGCCAGCGGCGTGTAGTCAAATTTCGTGCTTACGGAATATCGTCTCCGGTATGTGACTGGATTCGTGATTTCCTGTCACAGAGGTGACAGTTCGTAGAAAATGACGGAAAGTCATCGAGTAAAACAGAAGTGATTTCTGGCGTTCCACAAGGTAGTGTTATAGGTCCTATGCTGTTGCTTGTCTATATAAACTATTTAGGATTGGTTGATTTGGGGGAGGGGACCAAACAGCGAAGTCATCGGTCCCATCGGATTAGAGAAGGATGGGAAATGAAGTCGGCCATGCCCTTTCAAAGGAACCATACCAGTATTTGCCTGAAGCGATTTAGGAAAATCATGAAAAACCTAAATCAGGATAGCAGAACGCGGGTTTGAACCGTCGTCCTCCCGAATGCGAGTCCAGTGTGCTAACCACTGCGCCGCCTCGCTCGGTACGATGTAGGAGACACTCTGAGAAGCCGTCTTAGGTTGTCTGCAGATGATGCTGTCGTTTATCGTCTAATAAAGCCATCAGAAGATCAAAACAAATTGCAAAATGATTTATAAAAGGTATCTGTATGTTTCGAAAATTGGCAGTTGACCCCAAATAATGAAAAGTGTACACGATAAATCAGTCACATCTAAAGGCCGTAAATTCAACTAAATAACTAGGAATTACAATTACGAACAACTGAAATTGAAATGAACACATTGAAAACGTTGTGCGGATGTCGAAACTAAGACTGCGTTTTATTGGTAGAAGACTTATAAGATGCATCAGATGTACTAAAGAGGCTGCCTACACTACGCTTGTCCATCCTCTTTTGAGTACTGCTGCGCGGTGTGGGATCCTTATCAGATAGGACTAACGGAGTACATCGAGAAAGTTCAAAGAAGAGCAGCACGTTTTGTATAATCGAAAAATAGGGGAGAGAGTGTCACTGACATGGAACAAGGTTTGGGGTGCACACTAGTAAAACAAAGGCTTTTTTCGTTGAGGCGGAACCTTCTCACGATATTTCAATCACCAACTCTCTCTTTAGAGTGCGAAAATATTTTGTTGACGCCGACCTACATAGGGAGAAACGATCATCATAATAAAATAAGGGAAATCAGAGCGCGCTCAGAAAGATATAGGTGTTTATTTTTTCCTCGCGCTGTTCGAGATTGGAATAATAGTGAATTATTGTGAAGATGGTTCCATGAAAGCTCTGCCAGGCTCTTAAGCGTATTTTGCGGAGCGTCCATGTAGATGCAGATGTAGATGTAGATTTATGTATACAGACGATAAGAGCGGTCCTATCACTCTTCCATGGGACACTGGTGGCGATAACCTTGTGTCGATTAACACTCACCGCCGAGGGCAACGTACCGGGTTTTGCTACTTAAGACGTCTTAGAGCCATTCACATATCGACGAATCTAACCGGTATTCGCCGACCGTCGTTAACAGTTTGCAATGGTTCACCGCGTCAAACGCTTTCTGGAAATCTAAAGATACGTAATCTGCCTGTTGCCCTTCATTCACAATTCACAGGACATCATTTGAGAAAAGGGCAAGCTCAATTTCGCATGAGTGATGCTTTCTAAATCCGTGCTGATTTGTGGACAAAATCTTTTCTATCTCAAGGCAATTTCTTGCATTCGAACTCAGAATGTGTTCAAGAATTCTGCAGCAAACCGATGTTAAGGATATTAGACTAATTATGCGTGACCGTTCTTTTATCCTTCTTATATACAAGAGTGACCTGTGATTTTTGCCTGTCGCTGGGGACTTTTCTCTGCGCGGGAGATTCGCAGTTAATGCAGATTAAGTATAACGCCAACACCGCAGAGTATTCTCTGTGAAACCGAATTGAGAAATGCATCCCGATCTGGAAATTTATTTGTTTTCAGCTCTTTAAGTTACTTCTCTATGCCGAGGATAACTGTTTCTATGTCCTCCGTCCGGAAACCCGTGCGACAGTCAAACTATGGTACGTTTTTTGGATCCTCCTGAGTGAATGACTTCTGAAACGTGAAATTCAAAATTTCAGCTTTCCTTTTGCTGTCTTTTATTGCCATCCCAGACAGGTCGACGAGTGACTGAATAGAACTCTTCGGCCCGCTTGGTGATTTTACGTACGGCCAGATTTTTCTCGAGTTCTCGACAACATCTTTCTCTAGGGTATAACGGTGGATGTTAACGTATCACGCATCGATCTTGTTTCGGAAGCACGATTTTCTACAAACTTCTGCCTGTCGACATTTGCGCGTTCTTTTTTGAATCGAGAGTGCAGCAATCTCTGCTTCCTCAGCATTTTCATAATTTTATTAATAAACAACGGTAGGTCTTTTCCATCCTTAATCCACTTACTTGGTACTTACGTTTCCAAAGCCCAATTTACAATCAGTTTAAACTTTTCCCATAGTTTCTCTGTGTCCGTCATATTGCTACTTAATGATGTCCGTTCATTGTCTAAGTGGGATACTGATAGCCCGCATCTCGTGGTCGTGCGGTAGCGTTCTCGCTTCCCACGCCCGGGTTCCCGGGTTCGATTCCCGGCGGGGTCAGGGATTTTCTCTGCCTCGTGATGGCTGGGTGTTGTGTGCTGTCCTTAGGTTAGTTAGGTTTAAGTAGTTCTAAGTTCTAGGGGACTGATGACCATAGCTGTTAAGTCCCATAGTGCTCAGAGCCATTTGAACCATTTTTTTGGGATACTGATAACTGCTTATCTGCTTTTTAGCGTAAATACTTTCCTAGCCTCCTTGATGGATTTGCTAACTTTAGTAACCATCGTCGCTACAAAGAGACCATGACTGTCTCCATAGTGAATCTGTCGATGAGATGAGCCCTGTTTGTGGCTACAAGGTCTAAAATATTTCTGTTGCGTACTGGTTGTTCAAGGCAGTTTTCGGAAAACCTGTTCAGAAGTACTTCACAAGCTAGTGGGGTGGGAGGCGGTTAAGGTACAGGAACTGGTCGTAAGAGAAGAAGTGAGGACACAAGTCACACTGATTAGTTGGTAGAAGTAGATGCTAGTTTAGGTTTTCATGTATGCTCTGCGAGAGGATGGATTTGAAGCACTTGCTGAATACTGAGGCGAGACTGATTGATTTGCAGGAGGAGGTGTTACTGGCATGTTTGTTGGATTCAAGGAAAGGTTGGATACAGGTAGTTTTCCATGGCCCGGGGTAACAGCATGTGTGAAGGCTCACATTGTAGAATTTGGCAGCGATTCCTGGGAATGAGCGTGTCGATAAGTAATAAAGTGTTCCGCTTTTTGTGTAGTGTTTCTATGATGACTTGTGCTGTGTCTCGAATGTTAAGAACTGCTTGTGTTATGTGGTCTCGGTACTGGAAGCTTGGAGAAAAAGATAGGAAAGAGGTGTCAATTCGTTCATGGATTATGGGCAATACGGAATAACCAAACCGCAGGTCTTCTTCAGGGTTTGTAAAGATATATGAAACACCGAATGCAAAGTGCTGAGCCATAGTTACATTCTCAGTAAATTGGTGATTATTGTGTAAAATTGTGTGGTAGGAACAGGACTGTTCCCAGTGAGGCATGGAACGCTTTCTAGAATATAGGGGAGTTTATGGGTAATGATTCCAGTGCATAGTGGAGTTTATGGATAATGTAGTGTTGCGATTGGTGCATGTCTGGCGTCTTTCCGGGCGTTAACTTGCGTTTAGTAGATTTCTGATGGGCCGCTGTATTTGCCACTGTCGTTTAAGTGTTTGTCGGTTATGAGTCTGCAGAAAGTAACGATACAATCGACAGAACTCGTGAAGAAAGGGTGGAGCTCATGGGCGGAGTGTGGGATGATGAGGATAGATGGGAGTGGTAGGAATGTTGGCGGATTCGGCATCTGACGAGGTCTGGTGCAAGAAGTAAGAGGCATGAGGGATGTCATCAGGGTGTTCAAAAGTTAAGGGGTGGCTTCCAATTTACGTATCTGTATACAGACCTTTCTGTTTATGTGGGTGTCGTCTTGGATAAATTTCGAATTAGTATTGTGAGGGGATGTGTGGGTGTGAGCTGTTCTGTGGGAGATTGCAGGTAGGATGGGAAAGTGATCACTTGCAGTAGGATCATGGAGTTTTGCACTGGTACACCCAAGGAGGTTAAGATATGTTAAGACGCTACTGCTGGAACTCTGCAAGGGATCGATAGTAGATGTTTAGGTCGGCAGCAGTAATATGGGCCAAGAAGCCGTGGTCTGTATGGGAGAAGAAGTCACAGAGGATAGCGTCAGAGGTCTATAATGACACAGGTAATGCTTAGGGTTTGGAAAAATGGGTTGATGATGAGGTGCTTTGTGGGAGTATTGCACAGAGCTTGTGGCAAAGTAGGGATGCTATTTCGGCGGCCGACAGAAACTGCGCCACACGCTTATGGGATGTGGGTTACCTACATGATGTAGGATATAAAGGATAGTTCAGATGTTATACAGATGGAGGAAGGTTTCAGTGAGGGTGAAGCATGGACTTGCTGCTTGGAGAGGGTTTTCATGAATAAAGGTTTTTTTGTTGGTAAGGAGTGCATGTTATCAAAAAGAATGTTATACTGCTGCAGCACTACAGTATAAGATTTGGGTAGAGACGTGGGATGGGTTGGGGCACGGACGTGGTTTAAAATAATGTGCTGAGGAGGAAACTGGAAATTTGTGGTAAGTTCTTATGGGACCAAACTGCTGACGTCATCGGTCCCTAAGCTTACACACTACTTAATCTAACGTAAACTAACTTACGCTAAGGACAACACACACACCCATGCCCCCGCGCGGACCGTGACAAAACGCCTCAGACCGCTCGGCTATACTGAGGAGGTTCAAACGAAATGAACATGACTGCAGGACTACATTTCTTACTTATTGGGATGAAATGCAAAATGGGCACCAAGCGATATTTGTTGGAGAGTGTGCGACCTTTGAAACGGATAAGTATTTTGAAGGACAATAGTGAGGAATCTTATGATATATACCGTTCTGATGGCGGTGTTGGTGGAGGTGGGAAGGGGGGGGGGGGAGGGAAGAGTGGATGGAGTTATTTCGAGCAAGTGATGTTTCAGTATGTTGCATGCTAACTGTGGGCTCTGGTTTGGTCGATCGGGGTTTAGCCTTACTCTTTGAGGTATAAGTAGGATGTGATAGGTTACCAGTGTTACATCTAGAAGGAGGAGTGAGGTTCGAGCATTGTTCGAGGAAATGGTTGGATTTACAGTGGGGCAGGTGGAGGATTCGTACAGACTATTGTCAGGTGGTCGTTATGTAATAGATATTTTTGGCATCTGAAGGATTGTGAATGGGACTTTGAAGGAAATATATCGAGATACTGTTAGTGATTAAATGATCGATGGTTGATAGTGATTCCATAAAGATGCAGACGAGGTAGGGTCAATTTCACGATGGGAACTGAGTTCGGACTTCATCTCCTCCACTGTAATTTCAGATTCAACCCCTTCAATCATAGAGGTGAGGATGGAGGGACGACATTGAGGTTACAGATGCCTTATGTGGGTATCTGTGGGAAATGTGTGGTTTTCATTTGGACCAAATGTGATACAAGGAATTTTCTAGGGGAGATTGGTGTAGAAGTCAAGGTTGGAGGACTTTACTAGGACGTATACTCTCTATGGAATGATTTGCTTTATGGGGAAGGGAAAGATGTATTTGCCAAATTCAGTTGTTAGTATTTTTGGATTCCAGATTGGGATTTAGTCGAGAAAGGAGGTTGGTATGGGAGGCATGGACAGGGTTTAGATTGCTTCATAGTACATCTGTTCCATACCATTGTCTTATGTGAGCTTTTCTCCGAGTGAGAGGGTAGGAGCAGTGTCTATGCTGAGACATTTGTGGGATTTAATACGGGCGCTGAGATAGCATATTACTTTACGAACTGACACCTCTTTATATGAGATAGGTAGCGTAGAGCACCTATGAATTGAAGATACCCACAGCCACCAACTGTAATTATTCACAAAGGGAGAAAAGGTGTGAGCAATTATTTATGGAGTCAAGAGATTTCATGCTTATCTTTAAGGCACGATATTTCATTTGATTACAGATAACAAATCTCTAACGTTATGTTTTGGAGCCCTTTCCAAACACACACAAAAAATAGTGCAGTGGCTGCAAAGGTGGATCCTCTAAGTAATTCCGACACTCAGTACCGACCTACTACGCAGCACGCAAATGCAAGCAGTCTGTCCCCATCTGCTTATGGGTCTAGATAAATAACTTGACAATAATGAGGCCGTGAGATTTTTATATGGGTACAACCTGCGCCAAACTGTAGATTAATTCCCAGTTACTTTTGATGAGGTAGCTACAGCTACAGGACAGGACCCGCTACACTATAGATCTACAAAAAGCAACCTATCTACCATACAAGACATTGTGTTCTTTGTGGCACCATCTCAATAACATGGACGGTGTTCGTTGCAGAAGAAGAGAAATGTCGACTTGTCATTCCGCACTCCCTCCAACTGCTCCATACATTGCACTGTGGTATGTAAAGCGTGAAGGCCCGAGCATATCACTATGTTTCTGGTTCAGAATAGACACTAGAATAGAAAATACTTTTGGGCCTGTCATACTTGTGGCCAAAACCAGTCGACCCAAGAGCCAGGCCTCTCCCCTGGCCTATATCTGAAGACCCGTAGGAGATGAAGCAGATCGATTTTACAGACTCATTCCAGGGTGAGATGTTATATAATGATTCTGGTCCCGAATTACGATTGGCGAGCCTGAGGGAAGGTGGGCGTAGCTGATGAGCGCAGCATGGTGACAGAAAATGATGTGCGGTAGAATTCTCCGATGCTTGCTGTCCAAGACTACCTGATGGCTGTCGCTGGGTGCTGCCAGAGAATGCCAACATTTCCTTATCCTATCAATATAAAGTTTCGATAACTTTCACCCCTATATATAGTGTGCAGAGTGAAGGACAGTGTTTGAACCAGGGGAACCAGGGACTATATGAGCTTAAAAGTTTCGTGGAATAAGACATTATGGAAATGAATGCTCCAAACTAGCTGCAATAATGTAACATTTTTTTAATATTCTCAAGTGACCTGCGAAATAACATAAGTAAGATTATCTGTACATAAACTGTGACTGTTTTACGTACACATTTGCTTTGATACTTACGTCTAATTGGAAGTGACGACCGTATTGCACGTTCTCGCTTCCCACGCCCGGGTTCCCGGGTTCGATTCCCGGCGGGGTCAGGGATTTTCTCTGCCTCGTGATGACCGAGTGTTGTGTGATGTCCTTAGGTTAGTTAGGTTTAAGTAGTTCTAAGTTCTAGGGGACCGTTGACCATAGATGTTAAGTCCCATAGTGCTCAGAGCCATTTGAACCATTTTTGAACCATATTGCATCAATAGTAAAGTCTTTCTGTCATGTCTCCTTGAATGTAACAGTTCGTGTAGTTACGAAATGTAAAAATACGTTTTTGTCAGATATTTTGACAGTTCAATTTTGACAGTTCTTTAATATGATGCTGTATATTTACAAAGTATATACAGCTTACCAGAGATGATGTTAGCTACCGTTATTCTTATATTCCTTTAAATGTTATTTGTGGTCCGTGTAAGTTTTGTTTACAGTTTAACTATGTCTTTTCTTGTTCTATTATGTCAATAAAGTTTTCTGAATAGTATTTGTGTTTAAAATCTGTGTGTTCATTCAGAATTTCATTTGAATATTTCTTTGTACAAATATAAATTTCCAGTTCTGCAAGACTATTCGTAGTGAGTCCTCTCGATATTTTATGTAATATTTCTAACGCAGTTTCTAAAAACTCAACACCACAAAGAGGAGAAAATTGCGATATGGTCGTCACTTCCAACTAGACGTAAGTATCAGAACAAATGTATACGTAAAACAGCCACAGTTTATGTACAGATAATTTTATTAAAGTTATTTCGCAGGTCGCTTGATAATGGCAATAAGCCGAAACAGGCTTGTCGTGTAAAATATTAAAAAAATAACGTATTACCTTATTGAAGCTGGCTTGGAGCTTTCATTTCCATTATTTCTTATATCGACACTACTATGCTGCGGGCCCAACAGAACGTAAAAAAGTCTAATGGAAGTTACCGAGACAGATTCTGGGTGGATGGAATTAGTAGTGTTGAACTTTGAACAATTCGCTACAGAACTGAAAGTTTCAGACATAGTAAAAATCTGTGAGCAATTACACGGACCTCTAAATTATTCATATGGCATGTCGTGTCGGATGTAGTACAATTGTCACGCAGTGGCGCCGATCTTGAGCGATTTAGAGTGATCCGTCGGGACTCTGAACTGTACTGGTGAGTTGGTGATAGTGTTCAACTTAGGCTACGGTGCTCAGATATGCATAAACATTTCTCAGAAGACTGCAATTTAGAGGTAACGTGTAGTGATAATAATAATAGGAATAATAAGAAGAAGAAGAAGAAGTGGAAGAAGAAAAATAACTTCACTCTTGCGCCGTCTTATGCTGAAGTCGATACTCATGGGCCCACTCTGTGGAATAGACTGCCAATATTTATTGCATCAGGGTGTTCAAAAGTTAAGGGGTGGCTTCCAATTTACGTATCTGTATACAGACCTTTCTGTTTATGTGGGTGTCACCTTGCATAAATTTCGAATTAGTATCAGTAATTAAAACGAATATCAAACAAATTCTCGTGTGTTGCCCAGAGTTATTAATTACTCACTTGCTATATTTTAATAACCACAGGTGTTCCTTTCTGGAACTTTTCAGAAGTCCAGTGATATGATATCTACCGGAAGAAGGTGGCTATAATTGATTATTTAGTAAGGGAATCGACAACCGTACCCTTACAACAACAAGAAGAGACGCTCATAAGCAAATTTCAAACGGAAAGGAAACACCAGCGATGACAAGGAAAACTGTACATAAAGAAAAAATGCATAACACGTGGCGCTTCAATGTTGCGTCACTGACTCCTCTCACCGGATGTTGCTGATGTTGATCATTTCATTTCTGTAACAGAGTTAAAAATTAACTGCCTCTACTCACCAAGGAAACAGGGCATATATAGCTCCGTTCAGTGGTATATATGAATATATGGTGGGGGTTTCCCAATAATATTTCAGGAATGGGACCAAAGAAGAGTTTACAGTTTCTGTCTGAATTTGACCAATAGCTTTTCGCTGTTAGTGAGAAGACGCGGGTGAGTGATTACAGTTTTCAAGGAATTTTATAATGGAACAAGGCGCTGCGACGATTGCAGCGTTTTGTATGGAAATCGGCAGGCGCAAAAGGATACCGCTAAGCGAGCAATCTCGATCCGCCCTACTGTTTGCATTATAATAGAAATTTAGGAACGTCATTCTCTGCCTGAGTGGGAACAGACACTGTCAATGTTTTCTTTTGCACTGTGGGGAATTCTTCAGGGACTCTTTTCTTGGGAAGATGGTCTGCCAGTATCTTCGATGCTGACAGATGCAGTGTACACAAAAACATGATTCGTCCACTCGGTTGCATCGTAGCCCACAGAAAATACTGTGCATTTAGGGTTATAAAATGTTCCTAAGACATGACTATATCACGTATAAAATCTACGATTGATCTCAGGAAATTCCGTGATAGTACAAATTGAACCAAGTGGCAGATTGTTTGGTTTTGGGAAATTTTAGTGATGCAAACAGCTTGCGAGCCGACTCGGGTGTGTTTAACGTTGTTGCAATACACCCTTTCGCATCGAGCGCTCTCAGTGCTACTTCCTTTTATGTAAATTTGCCACATTCGCTTCAAAATAACTGAACATCAACAAAGATCGTTCAGCAGTGAACTGACACTGTCAACTGACATGGATTTCTTATGGTCGTTAAGGATTTGTACCACATGCTGAACAGCGCTTGTCATGGGAAATAGCTAGCCTTTCAAATTCAATTCTGACATATACAGATCCAGTCTGGGTCGACTCTTCCTGCTTTGAGCAATCAGTCAAGGTAACTGACGCGAGACCCTTGAACAACATACTCCCATTTGAATTTTGTTCTTTTAACTCCGGTTCATAATATGACTTTCAAACACTTGCGTGCATATTATAGAGCAGCTGGTAAATATTTTTGTCCCTGTCCAGCTGCAGGTTACCGTATAACTAAAATTACGAATTGATAAATACTTTAACATTACTCAATTTACAATCGTCAAATACGCTCTAATCACTGGTACGAGCTGTTTTTCTTTCCGTACGGAGTGCAAGTATGATGGAAAGAGAGGATTTAAATTGTGAAGACGTTTTCAGCATCCAACCCTGCCAGGATGTGCCTGATAGAACAGCATTTTCGAAAAGCTCTCATAATCGATAACTATGCGGATGTGCAACGCCTGTATCTAGTATCCCCATTCTTCATCCAATATATACACTCCTGGAAATGGAAAAAAGAACACATTGACACCGGTGTGTCAGACCCACCATACTTGCTCCGGACACTGCGAGAGGGCTGTACAAGCAATGATCACACGCACGGCACAGCGGACACACCAGGAACCGCGGTGTTGGCCGTCGAATGGCGCTAACTGCGCAGCAATTTTGCACCGCCGCCGTCAGTGTCAGCCAGTTTGCCGTGGCATACGGAGCCCCATCGCAGTCTTTAACACTGGTAGCATGCCGCGACAGCGTGGACGTGAACCGTATGTGCAGTTGACGGACTTTGAGCGAGGGCGTATAGTGGGCATGCGGGAGGCCGGGTGGACGTACCGCCGAATTGCTCAACACGTGGGGCGTGAGGTCTCCACAGTACATCGATGTTGTCGCCAGTGGTCGGCGGAAGGTGCACGTGCCCGTCGACCTGGGACCGGACCGTAGCGACGCACGGATGCACGCCAAGACCGTAGGATCCTACGCAGTGCCGTAGGGGAACGCACCGCCACTTCCCAGCAAATTAGGGACACTGTTGCTCCTGGGGTATCGGCGAGGACCATTCGCAACCGTCTCCATGAAGCTGGGCTACGGTCCCGCACACCGTTAGGCCGTCTTCCGCTCACGCCCCAACATCGTGCAGCCCGCCTCCAGTGGTGTCGCGACAGGCGTGAATGGAGGGACGAATGGAGACGTGTCGTCTTCAGCGATGAGAGTCGCTTCTGCCTTGGTGCCAATGATGGTCGTATGCGTGTTTGGCGCCGTGCAGGTGAGCGCCACAATCAGGACTGCATACGACCGAGGCACACAGGGCCAACACCCGGCATCATGGTGTGGGGAGCGATCTCCTACACTGGCCGTACACCACTGGTGATCGTCGAGGGGACACTGAATAGTGCACGGTACATCCAAACCGTCATCGAACCCATCGTTCTACCATTCCTAGACCGGCAAGGGAACTTGCTGTTCCAACAGGACAATGCACGTCCGCATGTATCCCGTGCCACCCAACGTGCTCTAGAAGGTGTAAGTCAACTACCCTGGCCAGCAAGATCTCCGGATCTGTCCCCCATTGAGCATGTTTGGGACTGGATGAAGCGTCGTCTCACGCGGTCTGCACGTCCAGCACGAACGCTAGTCCAACTGAGGCGCCAGGTGGAAATGGCGTGGCAAGCCGTTCCACAGGACTACATCCAGCATCTCTACGATCGTCTCCATGGGAGAATAGCAGCCTGCATTGCTGCGAAAGGTGGATATACACTGTACTAGTGCCGACATTGTGCATGCTCTGTTGCCTGTGTCTATGTGCCTGTGGTTCTGTCAGTGTGATCATGTGATGTATCTGACCCCAGGAATGTGTCAATAAAGTTTCCCCTTCCTGGGACAATGAATTCACGGTGTTCTTATTTCAATTTCCAGGAGTGTAGATACACTACTGGCCATTAAAATTGCTACACCACAAAGATGACGTGCTACAGACGCGAAATTTAACAGACAGGAAGAAGATGCTGTGCTATGCAAATGATTAGCTTTTCAGAGCATTCACACAAGGTTGGCGCCGGTGGCGACGCCTACAACGTGCTGACACCAGGAAAGTTTCCAACCGATTTTTCATACACAACCAGCAGTTGACCGGCGTTGCCTGGTGAAACGTTGTTGTGATGCCTAGTGTGAGGAGAAGAAATACGTACCATCACGTTTCCGACTTTGATAAAGGTCGGATTGTAGCCTATCACGATTGCGGTTTATCGTATCGCGACATTGCTGCTCGCGTTGGTCAAGATCCAACGACTGTTAGCAAAATATGGAATCGGTGGGTACAGGAGGGTAATACGGAACGCCGTGCTGGATCCCAACGGCCTCGTATCACTAGCAGTCGAGACGACAGGCATCTTATCCGCATGGCTGTAACGGATCGTGCACCCACGTCTCAATCTCTGAGTGAACAGATGGGGACGCTTGCAAGGCAACAAACATCTGCACGAACGGTTCGACGACGTTTGCAGCACCATGGACTATCTGCTCGGAGACCATGGCTGCGGTTACCCTTGACGCTGCATCACGGACAGGAGCGCCTGCGATGGTGTACTCAACGACGAACCTGGGTGCACGAACGACAAAACGTCATTTGTTCGGATGAATCCAGGTTCTGTTTACAGCATCATGATGTCGCATCCGTGTTTGGTGACATCGCGGTGAACGCACATTGGAAGCTTTTATTCGTCATCGCCATACTGGCGTACCACCCGGCGTGATGGTATGGGGTGCCATAGGTTACACGTCTCTGTCACCCCTTGTTCTCATTGACGGCACTTTTAACAGTGGACATTACATTTCAGATGTGCTACGACCCGTGGCTCTACCCTTCATTCGGTCTCTGCGAAACCCTACATTTCAGCAGGATAATGCACGACCGCATGTTGCAGGTCCTGTATTGGCCTTTCTGGGTACAGAAAATGTTCTAATGCTGCCCTGGCCAGTACATTCTCCAGATGTTTCACCAATTGAAAACTTGTGGTCAATGGTGGCCGAGCAACTGGCTCGTCGCAATACGCCAGTCACTACTCTTGATGAACTGTGGTATCGTGTTGAAGCTGCATGGGCAGCTGTACCTGTACACGCCATCCAAGCTCTGTCTGACTCAATGCCCAGGCGTATCAAGGCCGTTATTACGGCCAGAGGTGGTTGTTCTGTGTGCTGATTTCTCACGATCTATGCACCCAAATTGCGTGAAAATATAATCACATGTCAGTTCTAGTATAATTTATTTGTCCAATGAATACCCATTTATCATCTGCATTTCTTCTTGGTGTAGCAGTTTTAATGGTCAGTAGGATATATATATATATATATATATATATATATATATATATATATATATATATATATATATATATATATATGTGTGTGTGTGTGTGTGTGTGTGTGTGTCATTTTCGAAACGATCGTATCAAATGCAGATGAATGTTGATTTGATGTGTGTGTCTGTACATGTAACTGCAAACACACTAGCACTTCACCTAAGTACACTACCTCACCAAAAGTATCTGGACATGCCTATGTAATGTGGAACTGATCACTAGGTGTCACGAAAGGTGGACCTGCCAATATAAAAGGAGGCAGGGAGTCCTGTGCCGTCAGCAGAGAAGCAGTAATAGCAGACTGGGTAGGTCAGGAGAGCACACTGACATTAGAACTTGGACTTATCATTGAACGTCACCTGGGTAACAAATCCTTCAGGAACATTTCAACCCTTCTAAAGCTGCCCATGTCGACTTCTGGTGTTGTGATTGTGAAATGGAAACGTGGGGGAACAAACACTGCTAAACCATGACCAGGAAGACCTCATGTACTGACCGTCGAGCATTGTGGAGGGTGGTCGCAAAGAATTGCATGAAATGAGCGGAAGGAATCATTCTTAAGTTCCACTGTGCTTGCAGCAGTACATTTAGCACAATGAGTGTGCGTAGGGAGTTAAAAAGAATGAGGTGGAGTGATCTAGCAGCTCCACATTAGCTACACATTTGTCTAGTCGGTCTAACTGACACTTGAGGTAGTGTAAAAAGCGACTCGACCAGACAGTGGATTACTGGAAGCGAGTGATCTGGAGTGATTAACCACGCTTTCACACGCTAAAGTCACGCCAAAACCCAAAAAGGGAAATGGGAGTAATTCGCTGAATTACAGGTACATATCATTCACGTCGATTTGCACTAGGGTTTTGGAACATATACTGTGTTCGAACATTATGAATTACCTCGAAGAAAACGATTTATTGACCCATAGTCAACACGGATTCGAAAATATCGTTCTTGTGGGACACAACTAGCTCTTTATACTCATGAAGTAATGAGTGCTATCGACAGGGGATGTCAAATTTATTCCATATTTTTAGATTTCCTGAAGGCTTTCGCCACCGTTCCTCAGAAGCGTCTTCAAACCAAACTGCGTACCTATGGAATATCGCCTCAGTTGTGCGACTGGATTCGTGATTTCCTGTCAGAAAGGTCACAGTTCGTAGTAATAGACGGAAAGTCATCGATTAAAACAGAAGTAATATTCGGCGTTCCCCAAGGAAGTGTTATAGGCCCTCTATTGTTCCTGATCTACCGGGTGATCAAAAAGTCAGTATAAATTTGAAGACTTAATAAACCACGGAATAATGTAGATAGAGAGGTAAAAATTGACACACATGCTTGGAATGACATGGGGTTTTATTAGAAGAAAAAAAAAACAAAGTTCACAAAATGTCCGACGGATGGCGCTGGACAGCAAACTGCTACCGTGACGGGTGAGAGGTACGCCGATATGTTACAGAATCGCATCATCCCCAGCCTAGCTGATAAACACCTGCTGGAACGTACGATGTTTATACGGGGTGGCGCTCCACCCCATATTGCTAGACGCGTGAAAGATCTCTTGCGCGCGTCGTTTGGTGATGATAGTGTGCTCATCCGCCACTTTCGTCATGCTTGGCCTCCCAGGTCCCCAGACCTCAGTCCCTGCGATTATTGGCTTTGGGGTTACCTGAAGTCGCAAGTGTATCGTGATCGACCGACATCTCTAGGGATGCTGAAAGACAACATCCGACGCCAATGCCTCACCATAACTCCGGACATGCTTTACAGTGCTGTTCACAACATTATTCCTCGACTACAGCTATTGTTGAGGAATGATGGTGGACATATTGAGCATTTCCTCTAAAGAACATCATCTTTGCTTTGTCTTACTTTGTTATGCTAGTTATTGCTATTCTGATCAGATGAAGCGCCATCTGTCGGACATTTTTCAACGTTTGTATTTTTTTTTTTTTTGGTTCTAATAAAACCCCATGTCATTCCAAGCATGTGTGTCAATTATTCCGCGATTTATTCAGTTTTCAAATTTATACTGACTTTTTGATCACCCGGTATATTAACAACATAGGAGACAATCTGAGTAGCCATCTTAGATTGTTTGCAGATGATGCTGTCATTTACCGTATTCTAAAGTCATCAGATTACCAAAAGAAATTGCAAAATGATTTAGATACGATATGTGTATGGTGTGAGAAGTGACAATTGACCCTGAATAAAGAAAAGTGTGAAGTTATTCACACGAGTACTAAAAGAAATACGCTAAATTTCAATTACGCGATAAGTCACAAACCTGAAGGCTGTAAATTTAACTAAATACTTAGGGATTACAATTACAAATAACCTAAATTGGAACGATCATATAGATAGTGTTGTGGGTAAAGCAAACCAAAGACTACGATTCATTGGCAGAACACTTAGAAGATGCAACAGGTCTACTATAGAGACTGCTTACACCACGCTTGTCCGCCCCATCCTGGAGTACTGCTGTGCGGTGTGGGATCCGCATCAGGTGGGACTGACGGATGAAATCGAAAAAGTTCAAATAAGGAGAGTACGTTTTGTATTATTGCGAAATAGGGGAGATAGTGCCACAGACACGATACGTGAATTGGAGTGGTAATAATTAAAACAAATGCGTCTTTCGTTGCAACGGGATCTTCTCATGAAATTTAAATCATCAGTTTCTCCTCCGATTGCGAAAACAATCAGTTGGCACCCACCTACGTATGGAGAAATGATCATCAAGATAAAATAAGAGAAATCAGGGCTCGCACAGAAAAATTTAAGTGCTCGTTTTTCCCTCGTGCCGTTCGAGAGTGGAATGGTAGAGAGATAGCTTGAAAGTTGTCCATTGAACACTCTGCCAGGAACTTTATTGTGAATAGCAGAGTAATCACGTAGATGTAGATACCATGTGGCAATCCGATGGAGGGCGAGTTCGGCTATTTCCTGGAGAATATTACCTGTCACCATTTGTAGTGCCAGCAGTGACGTACGCAGGATATGGTGTTAGGATATGGGGGTGTTTTTCGTGGTTAGCTTGGCGGGTACTCCCCCTACTGAGGTTGGGAAAACGTTAAATAGGGAAGGATATGAAGACATTTTACAGCATTATGTACTGCGTACAGTAGAGGAACAGTTCGGAGTCGATGGTTGTTTGTATCAGCATGGCAATGCAACCTGTCCTAAAGCAGCATCTGTGAGGCAATGTATTGTGGACAGTGACATTTCTGAAATGGACTGACCTAACCAGAGGCCTGGCCTGAACTTAATGGAACAAGTTTAGGAGGGGTTAGAACGTCGACTTCGCTCCAGACCCCAAAGGCAAACATCACTATCTTCTCTGGTTTCGGCTCCTGAGGAAGTATGGGCTGCCATTCCTCCATCTCATTGAAAGTGTTCGCATCAGAATGGAAGGCGTCATAAAGGCAAAGGTTTGACACACACTATACAGGGTGTACATTAAGTCTGGGAACACTTTCAGTTATTTATTACACAAGAACTAAACATTGTACAGATGTCATACATACTGCCTTTTGAAAAGAAACTCTGAAAGATTTTTTTTACAATCATTCGATATGTGAATCATGAGTGACCCGGCAGACGTCAAAACGGTAATCGAATTCTTGCCATACCCGTCCCAGCATGGCATCGTCAACTGTGGAAGTCGCTTCCGGTATTGTCTCTCGGAGCTCTGCTATATCACGTGGTAGAGGCGGTTCATACACCAGATCTTTAATGTGTCCCCACAGAAAAAAAATCACACGTAATGAGATCTGGTGATCGGGGAGGCCATTTCGTGAAACAGCTCTCCTCTTCTGAGCACGACCGATCCATCGATGCGCCAGCTCCGTGTTCAGCTACCGACGAATTTCACGATGAAAATGGGGTGGAGCTCCATCCTGCTGAAAGATGGAGAGTCCGATTGCATTTGAGGCACCAGCCATTGTTGCAACATGTCCAAGTAGGAATATCCAGTGACAGTGCTCTCGGCGAAGAAGAATGGCCCGTACAGTTTTCGACGTGACATGGAAAAAAAAAAAAAAATTACCTTTGGGAAATTACGCTCAAATTCAATGCATTCGTGCGGATGCTTTGTACCCCAGATTCGACAATTATACCAGTTCACTTTCCCATTAGTGTGAAAAGTGGCTTCGTCGCTATAAATTAAGCGACCAACAATGCCACCCCCTTCCTCATTCAATTGTTGCAGCTGCGAACAAAACTCAAAACGTTCGTCTTTGTCGTTATCGTTGAGCTTCTACACTAGCTCCAATTTTAATGCTTTCATCGACAGCTTCTGTCGCAGGACTTTCTACACTGTCATTCGAGCCATTTCGAGTTCATGGGATGCACGACGCACCGATTTCTTTGGACTCCTTACGAATGTCTCTCGTACGCGCTCCACATGCGCTTCACTCACACTGTGACGTCCGCTTCTCTTTGCCGGACACAAATAACCCGTAGTAACGAATTTGTTGTGCCAGTGGTAAATGACCTTCCTTGTTGATGGATTCTTACCATGCGTGGTTCTAAACATCCGTTGAACAGCTGTAGGACACTTGTTTTTGTCGAACTCCAACACACAGACAGCTCGCTCTGCACCTGAACTCGCTATGTTTGCGACTAGCGCTGACTATCTGCAAATTACCAAACTACGCTGTGGCGGTATACATGAATAAAAAACTTTCACGGTTTCTCTTCAAAATGACATATATACGATAATTGTACAATGTTGGGTGCAATAAATAATTGAAAGTGTTCCCGGGCTTTATGTACACCCTGTTTTAATGTGCAATATTCGGTCCTGGACTCGATCGGACTTAAACTGCGCGCACACCAGCGTCCTGCAGGGTGGCCTAAGCTTCAGGCGTTGTCCACTTCCTCCACAGACGCCTGCAAGCCAGCTCGATGACGAAAGTTCTGAGTAGCAAGCCAGGATAATCAACAATAAATACAACGCGGCTTGGTATCGCTGGGAACTTAGAGGACGCCACAAGAGCTGGCGCCGGTCAATGACATTACGTAAATCCAGCATGACACTATTTCCTTTGCCGGTCAATTGCGCCGACCACTCGGCGGTTCCTCGAGAGGTTACTTTGCGGTGGATCCACACTCTCCTACCTAGGCTCTTCCTGTAACTCACATAAGAGCTGTACCAAGACTTGTTGTGTTTTCTTTTCTTGTAATTAAATCCGGAATAAACAAGTTATGAATTTCAGTCTACTTGACTGCTCTTATTCTTGCGTGCACCTTCACCATTCACACACGCAGATACTATCATGGCGAAGACGATAGTTACGGCTCCACACCAACCTCCTCTCGACTGCCAAATTTCTTAATGGACAATGAGGATAAAACTTTTCCTGGCAACGTCGATTTCTGTCATAGCGAAGCCGTTCAACGTTTTGCAACGTCCATTTCCGTCGTTGTCGACGCAGCTTTCATATTGCGCTGTCATTTTCATCACTGGCAGCTGGGGGTAACCGATTATGCGACGATCGTAACATTGCAGTCTCTTCTGCCACCCGGTCACTGCCCCTTCCAGCTACCACTGGCAGTGACAACGACATCACGCATTTTTCGTTGGCCCCAGAGACACTTCTCACTATTTCGTCCCATACCAGATTTGGCGAGGGTACCCTGCATTTTCACTTTAAGTTGTGCTCAGTTCCGTACTTCCAGCGCTACATTTGTCTCGCCCCTTTCTTTTCCACGAGATTCTTTGCGCTCACGCCCAAACCTCAATATGTGAGAAGTCAGATCGGCACCCAACGCTGTAAGTCGATAGGATATCAACCAAAACGCAGACATGGTTTGTGCTTCTGTCGTCCAGGAGAACATGCATAAACGGTAAGTAATAAATAATATCTGACCTGTGGAGCACAGGTAAAGCATAGCTGTGAGCTTCTGTCGTGACTATCTCCCGTGGGAAAGGCGGTGCAGTGTTAGTTTGTGGTACCAAGGATCCCGAGTTCGACCACTGGTCATGCCAGTTTTTGTACTGTAGTACGTTTGAAACTGTTGCACGAGACATCATATTCATGACATGTAAAATGGCTGTTCGGAGTCTGTAGCAATGTTCTACTGGCAGCCTGCTTTCGCTTGGTTTATTTGTAAGTAGCAAACCTACAGGGCATATTTGTAGTTTCACAGAATAAACATAAACAATCAGAAGAGAAGAATAAAGAAACAGATGCACCACACTTGCGGTTGGTTGGTTGATTCGGGAGAGGAGACCAAACAGCGAGGTCATCGGTCCCATTGGTTTTAGGGAAGGATGGGAAGGAAGTCGGCGGTGCCCTTTAAAAGGAACCATCCCGACATTTGTCTGAAGCTATTTAGGGAAATCACAGAAAACCTAAATGAGGATGGCTGGACGTGAGTTTGACCCGTCGTGCTAACACACTTGCGGAAGTATTAATAGTAATAACAATAAAAATAATATTAGTAATAATTAACTGCTAGACGGCTACGCCGCCATATATCAGATGAGCGTGTATTGGCTAGACTCTCGTGTTTGTGTCCACACGAAGAAGTGGGTCTGAAATTGCTGTCCAGCCAGTACACTAGTGCTTCCGCTGCAGCTGGGAGTGCTGTTTTGGGATACGAAACGATGGAACGTTACTGACGTTCTCGTTGAATTGTTGCTTAGCGAAGGTTTTGTACCTGGAACAACGTAAATAACTGAAGATAAGAGAAAGTGTGCAGCATTTCTATTGGACATAACTTGTCAGTGGAAAACGTCGAACGTCACCGAAGAGGAAACATTAGACGTCGACGAGCGTACACCAGAGGGAGCGGAATCGTTCGTTTGTGACCAAGTGCATGCAAAAGAGTCAACGTCTTCGATATCATCGCCAGAAGAGGCCTCAAGTGATGGAAATGACGAAATACCACGAGTAGTGTTTTACTCAAGAAACGAGAAAATCTTCAAAAAACAGCCGTGAAGTCAACTCAAACATTTGCACATCGCATGACGTCTGCAATGAAAAGCAGATTTCGCACCAGATGCCCTGCATTGTGTACGTTTTATCAATGGAAACGGCTGTGGAAAAGTGGAAAGTTAATGTCCAAATGGTTCAAATGGCTCTGAGCACTATGGGACTTAACATTTGAGGTTATCAGTCCTCTAGAACTTAGAACTACTTAAACCTAACTAACCAAAGGACATCACACACGTCCATGCCCGAGGCAGGATTCGAACCTGCGACCGTAGCGGTCACGCGGTTCCAGACTGAAGCGCCTAGAACCGCTCGGCCACACTCGCCTGCAGTTAATGTCCATAAACGAGAAGTACAAACATATTATAATGCATGTGATGGAGACCTTCAAACAGCCACGTCGGGAGAGTCGACGTGTCCATGAAGTAGACATCAAGTTGTGGGAAAAAAATAAAAACAAGACAGATGACTTTCCCAAGCTTAGACGCAAGTGGCTGTTGGGTCTTGCGCTGGAAGCGTAAAAACAATAATGTAAGTAGTTAAGTCGAAGATTTTGTAACAATGAAAACGTACCAGAACTGAAACGATATCCAAAAAACGGTAGAGGACTGGCATCAAGCTACTCGTGCTCTCATGGCAACCTATACAGGAGCAGATATCTACAACGCCGACGAAAGTGGACTCAATAGGGAGAGGACTGTGGGCCGCACTCTAACAGCTAGAGGTTCTACAGAGGAGTTGTACACACCATGCACGCAAGAGCCTATACATACACATTTGCTTCATTACTTTCACAAACAGGTGAACTTGCTCCAAAGCTGTTTGTAGCTCTTCAAGAGCCTCGTTCTTTGAGTGGTTATATGCGTCAGTCCATATTCACGGCACCAGATTTAATCGTCCTCCTTCACTCCTCCGGCAACATGATCAAAGATATGCTGAGAGCATTTCTACAAGGAGCGGTAGTGGAAAAAATCAGTGGGGAGAAACTTCAACTAAAACTGGATTCCTTCAGGCCCTACAAAGACGGCAGTGTTCTTCGCGACCTGCACGTACAAAATAACCTTCTAGAAGAGAAAATTACAATTCACATAATTCCGGGAAACACGATCTCCTTTTGTCAACAGTTTAATCTTTATTTCTTCAGAACCTACGAGGTTATGATTCGTAAAATCTCAGATCCTCCTCGAGATTTATTCGATGAGATTAATCTACAACACTGGGATGATCTTCTTAAACTTCAATGCTTCACATACAATCAGTTGTGTTCTACACGTGTCTATGATTCTCGTCGTCATGGCTGGATAATGGCTAAACTCGTTGTTGAGCCCAGACCCTTTGAAACTTCTGTTTCATATACAAGCTTCCACACTGCAATCCACATGTTGGATGCACAGATATGGGAGTCATCAAATTTGCATGGTGTACGAAAGTGATTTTCTTGAACGCAACCATTAATTTGAAAGCTTTGTTCCTGAATGAACAACGCTGTGCGCATATGGTGGTGTTTAGTGATTCCTGAACGTTATGTACTTATTATTATTATTGTTATTAGCACTATTAATTCTATTTCGCTTATTATTACTATTGTTATTATTATCATAATCAATACTTCTGCATGTGTGATGCAATTGTTTATTTGTTCTACTGTTCCGCTTGTTTATTATTCTGTGAAACTACAGATGTACTAGATATGTGCTTATTTTCAAATAAACGAAGCGAAAGCGGACTCCAATATAGCATTGCTTTATACTCGAAACAATCCTTTTACATGTCAGGAACATGTTAGTAATAGGGCAACAGGGGCTTCACCTCACTCTGCATTTTTGCCAAATTTATTCAAGCCAAGATGTGGCAACGTCGCACTAACGTCATGGAAGGAAGTTCAAATTTTGGCGAGAAAACAGATCAATTGGGCTACCTCTACTAGCCTAACTCCACATCCCTCCCCACACACCCCTAGAAATGCGGGAAATTAAAAAAAAAATGGTGGCAACTTCAAATTTATTAGTGGGAGTATCGAATTTTATGGGTTCAACTTGAAGTCCAGAGACCAAATGACCAAGTTGACAACACCACCACGAGAAGACGCTGTTGGCAATCCCCCACCTCCCTCCCCATTCCCCACACCTACACCTCATCGGGAAACTGGCGATAAATTCGCGCAATCTACGTCGGGCTGCTGAACTGGTAGGATCTCAGAACGGTAGGCTAGTATGCGAGCATGAGGTATTGTTTAAACAATTTGTTTAAGAATATTGATTATTTATTTCTGAAATCGCAATACATTTCGAAATTTACGCTGGTGTATATATAATTTAGACGATGTTAAACAATTTCGGTACTTTTTTTTATTCCGATAGTGAAAGAAACTGCGTAATTACACTGTCATAGATTGCGCTAAACATGTATGAAAAACTCTCTCACGCGCGCTTCTTGCACCAGACCCGCGACTGCTGGAAGAAGCCATGCGCTGGTCGCTCTACATCGGCCACCAGCAACCGTATGGCCTACTAAGCACTTACTGTCGCGCGGGGAAATACCTCAGCCTTCCTCCTCATCCCTGGCACACTTTCGTTCTTTGTGGCACACGGATACCCCGAACGAACTGCTTCAGAAGTTCACCTCTGCAAATGTTGCTACAGGAAATGTGCCACAGGAAACATTAATTAAACAATTCGCTTAAAGAACTGAATATAAATCACAAAAATACTACTCGAAACACACTTGCACACAAAGCACTGTGAGAGCTGTAATAGTAGCTGCTACCTTGTCCATACTCTGGAGTTGCATGAATAATTACTTTCTAAACTATGTCATCAAGAAATATTCGTCAATCGTGAATTAATTTATCGATCCCGTAACCGATATCAGCTGCAGTATCTGATTTTACACGCCAAAACGACGATATTTGCAAGTCGAAATAAATATCTGTGTAACTCTAAATAGGGGGCTCACCAGTTTTCGAGTTTTACCTACTTGTCTGAAGGCACTGCCAGAGAGAGAAAAATTTCTGAATCCCACAGCTGCTGCGGTGTTCATCAGTTTTCTGAAACGCTCAGTGGGCTTAGTTTATATTTGCTGCTGGAGTCAGGGATGTTAAGGTTCTTGCTTTTTATTTTCCTTGATTTTCGAAGCAACTGGTGTCCAAGCACAGACGAAAAAATCAAAATAATTAAGTGTGTAAAGAAGTTCATGACATATTTCAAAAGCCACAACAGGTCGTAAGAAAAAAAAATCACAGAATTCGAAGCACTGTTTTACAGGCAAGAAAAATGGCTGGAATTTTGGGTGAATTTTCTTTGTCCTACAACTGCTGGTCTGGGGATGCTCTAAAGCCACAACGACGGGTATGGGACAGCATCCCACCTGTAAAAACCAGAGGAGGACGGTCTGCTTGGTCTTGTCTCGGAACACTCGAACAAAGAAGACATCACGTGACTCTCAGAGCTCTCCGTAGATACATTGCCCCTGTCTTGTTCGTACCATTCCTTAGACGCTCCTACGCCCCACACAAAGTGTCTTGTTACTCTCTGACGTCATGGAACTTCCTGTGAATGGAGCATTCTGATTGGTTCGTATTGAATTTACCCGCCAAACTGCTGCTGCCGATTTGGGAGCACTTTCCACCACTTTCTTCGCATGGGCAAATTACTAGATTTTCAGCGGCAAACTATGTTTTACAGATAGAAAAACATACGGCAGTCATATCGCACTGACAGTTAAACCCTGAAAAAGTGGTCTACAGTTCTTGAAATACGGAAACTGTCGCCAAAGTCACCCCCTCAATCACACTGCTCTGCTAGTGTCGAGGAAAGCTTGAACTTTTCGGCGTGAAACTTATCTCCAACCAGGGTATATCACCGCAAACGATTGTGTCACCATACCATATCGGTGTAATAAACACAGTTCGTATCCAGCACCATACAAAATCATCACTTCTGCATCCTGCATTTACGTATCGACTACCAGTCTTGCGGAGTGTAACCCTGTTAATACTCTAATGCAGGACATATATGTCCAACATCTGACATGCATCCACTAGTGTTACTTAAACATCGATAGTTGTCACTGCCGGTAGTATCGGCTGTATATTTTATACCTGTCGATGTATCGATTAAATATCGATTTTTTTGCGGGTATTTCAAATAAAAGATAGCTTTCTAAGAATTTTTATTTCTTAAAATACAAAACTACAAGATATGCAAATTTTGTTTTATAAAAGTAAGGTATTTAAATTGTTGTCCTTTAGTATGTTGTTTAAAATACAACATTAAAAGATAGACGTAAAGTGTTTAAATTCTTCTCCTTTAGTCTGTTGCGTTTTTAAGTAATTATTTATCCTGCCTTGGAGAAAACTCTCTCTGCGGGAACTGAAGTCTCTGGACACCACAAAAATTTAATGGCCATTACATGCAACATATTATTAGATTTTGTACAATATTCTAATACACAAGCATGCTTGTCTATTACAGGCTTTTCAAAATATTGATGTTAGTCAATTATGGAATCACTGACTGGTGTAACGACACTGACGTTACACTGTTGCGATTTGAACGCAAAAAAAAAATGAATGCTCCTTTTTCAGATATTGTTCTTGTAGTTGATGCGATGGTAGCAGCATTCTCTTTCTGAAGTACTGGTGCAGCGTTTTCTACCTCTTTAAATATCCCGATACGAGTTTTTTAATATAGGATCTAATAATATCACAAGCATATTAACAGTGAATGTGTTAAGCGGTGCCGAGCGGTTCTAGGCACTTCAGTCCGGAACCGCGACCGAGCGAGGTTGCGCAGTAGTTAGCACACTGGACTCGCATTCGGAAGGACGACGGTTCAATCCCGCGTCCGGCCATCCTGATTTAGATTTTCCGTGATTTCCCCAAATCGCTCCAGGCAAATGCCAGGATGGTTCCGTTGAAAGGGCACGGCCGACTTCCTTCCCCATCCTTCCCTAATCCTATGAGACCGATAACATCGCTGTTTGGTCTCTTCCCCCAAACAACAAACCAACCAACCAACCGGAGCCGCGCTGCTGCTACGCTCTCAGGTTCGAATCCTGCCTCTAGAATGGATGTGTGTGATGTCCTTAGGTTAGTTAGGTTTAAGTGGTTTTAAGTCTAGGGGACTGATGCCTCGAGAATGGATGTGTGTGATGTCCTTAGGTTAGTTAGGTTTAAGTGGTTCTAAGTCTAGGGGATTGATGAGCTCAGATGTTAAGTCCCATAGCGGTTAGAACCATTTGAACTATTTCTTTTGTTAAATGGTTTCACTCTTTCACTGACTGATTTAATCAGGGAATACAGAACATTTCGTCCTTCATTGGTTGTTAAGGTGCTTTACAAGTCTGAAAACTTTGCAGCAATACCGCGTATAAGAGGTATAATTAAGGTTCAAATGGCTCTGAGCACTATGGGACTTAACATCTGAGGTTATCAGTCCCCTAGAACTTAGAACTACTTAAACCTAACTAACCTATGGACATAACACACATTCATGTCCGAGGCAGGGTTCGAACCTGCGATCGTAGCGGTCGCGCGGCTCCAGACTGAAGCGCCTAGAACCGCTCGCCCACTGCGGCCGGCCTATAATTAAGGAAGCAGTCATGTATGACTCCAAATGGCTCTAAGCACTATGCGACTTAACATCTGAGGTCATCAGTCCCCTGATGTATGACTCCCCTGAGATTGTAGTTGGTGCTACTTCAAAAGGTTCAAGAAGATCAGATCTATTATCTCTTGTATAGATAAGTAATTTTATGCTGTGAGGGAAGGCAGTGCTTTTGAAATTTCATTGATCACAATCTCAAGCTCACTTAGTACTTCCATAATTCTTTTGATCGTGTGGCATGAGCTGTTCCATCGAGTCGGCACCTCTTGTGTCAGTCTCAGTTCATTTTGTTTGCTCCTTTTTGAACATTGCGCAGTTTGTCACTCGCTAGTGCAGAGTTATGAAAGAAAGTCACAAATGGCCTTCGTTTTCAGTAAAATTTTGGAAAATATTTCTGCATTGTCAGCAAAAACTGGTGCAAACATTGAAAAAATCGGTAAACTTGTTCGACAAGATCGCCGTTTAACAATCAGAGCAGTGTCTGAGTTAACAGGAGTTGACAAGGAAAGTGTCGAACAAGTTTACCGATTTTTTCAATGTTTGCATCAGTTTTTGTTGACAATGGTCTGCCAGTGCGAGTGTCATCACTGGTGTCTTCGCGGCCATCTTTAAATCGTTTAAACCACTCAAACACTTGTGTTCGCGATAAACAATCATCGCCGTACACTTGTTGTAACATTACAAACGTTTCACTTGCAGATTTTCCTAGTTTGAAACAAAATTTGATGTTAACACGCTGTTCTTTCTGTACACTCAACATTTTCCGACGCACAGACAAAACGTCATCTACTTAAAACAGACGCCACAGGCAGACTGAGTGCAGGAGGCAGATGAAACTCGAGCAGTAGGCGGAGCGAGAGTCACGTGACAGGCCACGCGACTTTCAGCCTTATTGCATTCGTTTTATTGTTTCACCAGTACTAGTCCGGTTTTTTTCTAGCCACACCTCGTATACCCGCGCCGTTCGAAGTTTTCACTTGACAGAACCTGACAGCTAGCATTTCGTCGGCTTCAGTGTAGTGGCGATACAACAGCTTCCATTACACAATAGATGAGAGTTTTCCATCACCACTGCAAAGTTCCCATTCGGCTAGTAACGCCTATATTTACAACTTACTATGGTTAGTCTTTTTTGGTAAATATATGTGTTAATATTGACGTTGTTTTATAAGGACCGAAAGTTTTAATTGTGTTCCGATTCGCTAACACAGTGGAAGCACTTCCCCATAAATCGCCAGAAATGCAAATTGTTTATATACTTGGAAGACAGCAACACAGTAATTGTAACGCCACTGCCAGCTGATTTTGCTTTGCTGTATTAAAAATGGCTCTGAGCACTATGGGACTTAACATCTGTGGTCATCAGTCCCTTAGAACTTAGAACTACTGAAACCTAACTAACCTAAGGACACCACACACATCCATGCCCGAGGCAGGATTCGAACCTGCGACCGTAGCTGTCGCGCGGTTCCGGACTGAGCGCCTAGAACCGCTAGACCACCGCGGCCGGCTTTGCTGTATTAATTTTGGTTCAGACGGTGTTGGTGTTCGCGTTCGTTTCTCACTTGGCAGTCTGCTATCGCACAAACTTTCAATCGAAAACTTTGGGCGTGTAAGTAACAATGTTCTGAGAAAGTGCATTATAGAGACATCTATGTTCAAATGTGTTGCTTATTTGTAGTAATAAATAAGAAAATATATTAAGCGTTTTGTAACGCAATTATTCAATGATTTGTTACGGTAGGCAGTGTCCGTAAACAGAACTCAAATGACACGACGGCTTCAGATTTCAATCGACAATAGGGGTGAGGGGGAGTGAGGGCGGAGAGGGGAGGTGTGAAACTGCCGAGAAATACCTTACAAGTTACACCGACTTGACTTGCACCGACATGTACCGATCACAAGAATGAAACGAAACTCAGCATGGTATTGACGAGTTAAAGAAAGAAACATTTAAAAAAAATGTTAGTTACATGTGCATGGATTTTTCGATGTGATGACCTGCAGTTTTTGTCACTTCTAATATGGGTGAAACTAATTTCTCGTCTATAATAAAGTGGCAAGCAATGGAATTATGCCTTCATTCGCGTTGCTTTTCCACATGTCCGTTGTAACAGTAAAAAATTTACATTTTCTCTCATTTATTTTTTATTTCTTCCTATATTTTTGAGATCAGTAAACATTTAAGTGTGGTTTTATCTGGCAACTCATATTTGCTGTCTAAGGCATAAACATCATATCTACTGTCTAAGGCATACACAGATTTTTTCAAACCTTGATGGTCGGAAGTTCTGTACGGCAGCATATTGATAGTAATCATTTATGCATAAAGAGAATCAAGTTCCTTTCCTTTAATTTTGAACTGGCATCGTGCAACTGACTTCCGTTAAAATAATTTTTTACAGAGCTTCTCCATTCTTGTGGTTGCGCCTCTTGCGCTTGATCTAGCTCAGAAGTTGATCCCTCACCTTTCAATTCTATTACTAATTCGTAGTTCCTAGTTTTTCACCATGCTTTCTTTTTAGTGGTCTCCTGAATTAGTCCTGTTCCCTGATCATGTTTATAATCTTTAACGCAGTTGGTACACTTAACAAACAGGCTATTATCCCCCACGTTCTTGAAAAAGTTCTACACAGATGACTGATTTTTACGCTTCATTTCAAAACAATAACAACTCTATTTACGCACCTCTTACATAAACAAAATAATCTTGGAAGCGCTGAACTTCCTCAGCCAACAGAGACTATCGGTGGCGTGCGAAAAAGTACTGGTCGTTTCATGTCGGCACTATTCGGAACCGCTACTGTGCTCTTTGTCTTAATGCTGCCAATGACAGCGATTCAACAGTTGTGGCGCTATAGTTGCGTGATGAAGAATAATCCTGTTGTTGTGTGGCGTTTAAGCTACGAAATGAGTAACGAAGAAGCCATTGTTAGCACAGTGAGGTCACCTCCTATGATACCGCGTAGAGCTAGAGGTTTAGAGGCAAAATTCTTCCTCGTAACGCTCGAAATATTATTAACCAGGTTGCAGAATGATGTAAACTCAAAAAAATAAAAATAAAAATAATGGTGAGTTAATTCATCCTCTGCACAAGTTTCAAACAAGGGGTTTCAGCATTAACGGGCAAGAGCTTAAGAAATATCTACATCTGGAGTTTTGAAAAAACATTCCTGGACATTCACAGTCATCTCTTGGCAAGAAGAGATTGGTTTTGTCTCACATCCACTGAAACATTCACATTTCGCCCGAATTACTTATGAATATGCACTGCAATCCTGTGAAAGCAGATAGCATGTAAATACAGATGTATATTTTAATGATGATGTCCAGCCACCACCAAGTAAAAAAACTGTGTTTTTACTATATTCAGTTCTGCGGGAGCTGGTGTATCCTTGAAGGAACAAGCTGCGCTAATCGACCACAACGTGGGCATCCAACATATGAATGATATTTGTTCTTCTGCAAAACCAGAAGTGACGCAGGGGCATTAGGACTGCGTCAGTGTTTTGTATTTTCAAATTACTTTACACATTAACATGTACAACTGAAAACACTTGTAAGTACAATGAGGCATGTGTGTTTAATTAAAAACGACAATAATTGTATTTATTTTAAAATGTATTATACAGTACTATCAGTAACATTTAACAAATCTTTGAAATGTAATTTTTTCCTCTACTAACTGCTTGTATTACACTACTGGCCATTAAGATTGCTACACCACGAAGATGACGTGCTACAGACGCGAAATTTAACCGACAGGAAGAAGATGCTGTGATATGCAAATGATTAGCTTTTCAGAGCATTCACACAAGGTTGGCGCCAGTGGCGACACCTACAACGTGCTGACATCAGGAAAGTTTCCAACCGATTTCTCATACACAAACAGCAGTTGACCGGCGTTACCTGGTGAAACGTTGTTGTGATGCCTCGTGTAAGGAGGAGAAATGCGTACCATCACGTTTCCGACTTTGATAAAGATCGGATTGTAGCCTATCGCGATTGCGGTTTATCGTATCGCGACATTGCTGCTCGCGTTGGTCGAGATCCAGTGACTGTTAGCAGAATATGGAATCGTTGGGCGTAGGAGGGTAATACGGAACGCCGTGCTGGATCCCATCGGCCTCGTATCACTGGCAGTCGAGATGACAGGCATCTTATCCGCATGGCTGTAACGCAGGGCCGGCCAGAAATTCTGCACGCGTGCGGTGCTCCAGCACATGTGCAGCTTCCGGGTCACAGCGTGCACGCCGCAGCCGTCAGTGTTCATGTAGTGCATGTTTCTACGCACAGATGTCGCTTTATCCACTTGTTGGGATACTCTGTACCGGCGCATTCTAGTGCTCTTTCCACAGCTTGATAGCCAACCATGGGAAGGTATTTCGCGTATTAAACATTTAAAATACTGTCACAGTCTACTCATTGAGACGTCTACTTTTATATTAACTGTTTAACCCAATAAGACAAGTAATACCGTTAACAACCGTGGGTTTTTATTAAGGCAGCTTGACTGACGGCACGTAAATACGCGTAATGTTTTTGATCTAGTATTTAAGAAAGAGAGCACTTAGTGACTTCCAACGAACCTTACTCATGATTTCAAATAACATTAAACTAATGAAAGGTCTCCTATAACTAATTCTCGGTGCCCTCAGTTACACCCACATAATTTATGTCTCACTGACCTCTGAACAGAATGATAACCGCAGACATGTCGATGATCACCTGTTATTTCAATACCATTATTGCTATATCTTTCATCATTTCCGTCTGAAATCTGCATAATAACCGATAATCAGATGAGTGTTATGTTTTATCGACTTCAGCCGAGCGTAGCCCTTCACACATTAAAAAAAACCCTAAATGTAAGTATACATTGGAACAATCGATTTAATGACCAATTTTTCTGATAATAATGTAACATGGAGCAGAATGAGGCAATAATTCACACTTTGTATACAATAATTTTTAGTTATGAACGGAATAAATCCAAACACGTTTATCACTGGTCACGAGAAATGATATAGCTAATATCGGGCACAAAAGCACGGCTCATTGACAAATGGAAGCTGTTGCGATGATTTTCATCACTTATGCTTGATGGAAACCTTGATTTATTCATTTTCATCACCGAGAAAAATCTTTCACAAACATATGTCGACCCGAACATGGACGTAACTCTCGCGGCTTCTCGATGTAGGCGTGTAAATTCTTGTGAAAAATTTTCGTAGAATTCTTTTGTACTTCGCACTGCAAAGAACTTGTCCTTCAATCTTGTATTGCACTGTAGGTCGATCAGTTCCATCTGTAGATCATTCGGAGCATCTTCAACTGACGACGAGAACGGTCGAGCAAAGAGGCGAATGACAGGAGACAAACTCGTAACATCTGCTAATCGTGCTCGAAATTGTTCCTTAATTTTTACAATTATTTACACGTATTCTTGAAATCTAGCACTTTTATGGACCAGTCGAAGAGTCGGAAAACGTGTAGTATTTTCTGTCAATAGCTGGCTCTCCCAAACCGCAAGCTTCCTTTCAAAGGTATTTACTTTTTCCAACATGTCAGAAATTAAATTATTTTCACCTTGCAAACTGACGTTCAGACTGTTCATGTGAGACTTAATGTCCACGAGAAATGCAAGGTCTGATATCCAACAAGGGTCTTCCAACATAGGTTCGCCGGCCGGTGTGGCCGAGCGGTTCTAGGCGCTTCAGTCTGGAACCGCGCGACCGCTACGGTCGCAGGTTCGAATCCTGCCTCGGACATGGATGTGTGTGATGTCCTTAGGTTTAAGTAGTTCTAAGTTCTATGGGACTGATGACCTCAGATGATAAGTCCCATAGTGCTCAGAGCCATTTGAAGGCAACATAGGTTCACTAGCTCGCAGTGAAGATTTAGCGTGGTTGTCATTCTGGAAAATTGAAAACAGTACATTGCACAGCGTACAGTAAAATAGACATAAATGTAACACAAGAAACTAAGAGTTCAAGAAGTATCAGTTACTGTGACGTACAGTAAAATCGATTTGATGTGTCTCATCCATTTTCTTAAGGACATTTAATTTTGCTTGCCGTTCTTCACTGTTGAGTACACTACACTCGTCTTTGTGATATGTACTGTAGTGTCTTTCAATTGAAAACTTACGCTGGTCGCCTATTATTCGGCGGCACAGTAAAAACTGTGAGTTTTCGCCAACGACAACAAAAAATAATTGCAGTTCCCAGTCATTTTTAAACGACTGAGAACATATATCTCCCGTCCTTTGCTTTTTCACAGTACCTGCCATTTCTCAGTACTTCTCTATTAAGTTTACGGTCGCCAGGGGCAAACGGGACAGGGTGTGTTGCGCTCTTGCTTGTACCACATAAACAGGGAAGTGGAGCCGCCGCCGTTCATTTAGGACACATGTCTAATGACAGATGTCGCTGTTGCTTGCTGTCGCACACGTGCGCACATGTGCAGTACTTCCGCACGTCTGCACACTGTGCAGCGTTTGGCCGGCCCTGCTGTAACGGATCGTGCAGCCACGTCTCGATCCCTGAGTCAACAGATGGGGACTTTGGCAAGACAACAACCATCTGCACGAACAGTTCGACGACGTTTGCAGCAGCATGGACTATCAGCTCGGAGACCATGGCTGCGGTTACCCTTGACGCTGCATCACAGACAGGAGCGCCTGCGATGGTGTAATCAACGACGAACCTGTGTGTACGAATGGCAAAACGTCATTTTTTCGGATGAATCCAGGTTCTGTTTACAGCATCATGATGGTCGCATCCATGTTTGGCGACATCGCGGTGAACGCACATTGGAAGCGTGTATTCGTCATCGCCATATTGGCGTATCACCCGGCGTGATTGTATAGGTTGTCATTGGTTTCACGTCTCGGTCACCTCTTGTTCGCATTGACGGCACTTTGAACAGTGGACGTTACATTTCAGATGTGTTACGATCCGTGGCTCTGCCCTTCATTCGATCCCTACGAAACCCTACATTTCAGCAGGATAATGTACGAACTCATGTTGCAGGTCCTGTACGGGCCTTTCTGGGTACAGAAAATGTTCTAATGCTGCCCTAGTCAGCACATTCTCCAGATCTCTCACCAATTGAAAACGTCTGGTCAATGGTAGACGAGCAACTGGCTCGTTACAATACGCCAGTCACTGCTCTTGATGAACTGTGGTATCGTGTTGAAGCTGCATGGACAGCTGTACCTGTACACGCCATTCAAGCTCTGTTTGACTCAATGCCCAGGCGTATCTAGGCCGTTATTACGGCCAGAGGTGGTTGTTCTGGGTACTGATTTCTCAGGATCTGTGCACCCAAATTGCGTGAAAATGTAATTACATGCCAGTTCTAGTATAATATATTTGTCCAATGAATACCCGTTTATCAGCTGCATTTCTTCTTGGTGTAGCATTTTTATGCCCAGTAGTGTATAACAGCCTTATTTACGTCTGTGTTCACTGCTACAGGTAACTAAGCTCACAATTTTGAAGATGAAAATCAGTATAATGCGCATTTAGATATCCATGTTATTTACGTATGTAGTTTTTACCCTAAGCATCTGATCGGTACGAGATGCGTACGACTGTGAGTTGTCATCAGTGGAAGACGAACAAGAAAATTCTCTCTTCACGACCCCTCCCCCACAGCGACCAGTCTATTAACGACACAGTTTATAAACAATTTAGACTGACCATGCGCCACAATATTTGTTGTTGATTAAATACATCCATACAATCTACTTTCCCTCTGCACTCCAAACACAATGGAGGTAATAGGAACCGACAATTTTTGAGGCGCCAATGCAAAAATAATTTCATTATAAACGACAGGATTATCGATAGTTAAACCAGACTACCAATAGAGACGATAGTGCAGATACTATTGATTAATCGACATTTTATCGATGTTAAGCCGCGCGGGCTTAGTCGAGCGGTCTAGGGCGCTGCAGTCATGGACTGTGCGGCTGGTCACGGCGGAAGATCGAGTTCTCCCTCGGGCATGGGTGTGTGTGTTTGTCCTTAGGATAATTTAGGTTAAGTAGTGTGTAAGCTTAGAGACTGATGACCTTAGGAGTTAAGTCCCATAAGATTTCACACGCATTTGAGCATTTGCATCGATGTTAAAGTAACACTAGCATCTACCTTTAAAGTGTTCTTTCCCACTGATTTCTGTGACAAACTTTTAAGAAGATAATACTACTTCCTTCTACTGTAGTGAAAAAAAAAACATAGATTCTTTGTGACGCATGCACAATATAGCTTTTCGGAGGTGTATAGCGCACTTTGTTCACATCCGATCATGGTTGAGAAATTATACTATGCTCGCATCAGTCCTATAAAATGATCGATAGCAATAGAGAATAGCCGACAGCTGTGGACGAGCGGTTCTAGGCATTGCAGTCCGGAACCGCACTGCTGGTGCGGTCGCAGGTTCGAATCCTGCCTCGGGCATGGATGTGTGTGATGTCCTTAGGTTAGTTAGGTTTAAATAGATCTAAGTCTAGCGGACTGATGACCTCAGATGTTAAGTCTCATAGTGCTTAGAGCCATTTGAATAGATAATAATACTTTCAAGGAAACAAAAAAACGCATAGCAGCAGCGTTTGACATGTGAACTTAGATTCCATGCTTCTCTAACTCCGGTAACAGAACGCAGTCTCTTCCACACAACATCTGTCAAGCCAATGTATATGCAGGAGTTGCAGTACCTCACAAACACCTGCAACTAACATAGCATCACCGTAGTTATGAAACTGAAGACTCGATTTAAATCCAAGATGCGCCAGGGCAAAGGAGTAGGCCTACATCACATAAATCTTAACTCGTTTAGAGGAAGATGCTGAAACAGATTTTCCATTGATGGACATGTTTCATCACGCACACGTTGGGTGTCATCTGCTGACTGTAGTATGGAGAGGTTTTCTGTTAACGACCACAGGTAGATAATGCTCTAAGTCACACACAGAACTCGCAGTTGTATATCCCACTCCCGGGTTCCCGGGTTCGATTCCCGGCGGGGTCAGGGATTTTCTCTGCCTCGTGATGGCTGGGTGTTGTGTGCTGTCCTTAGGTTAGTTAGGTTTAAGTAGTTCTAAGTTCTAGGGGACTGATGACCATAGATGTTAAGTCCCATAGTGCTCAGAGCCAGAGCAGTTGTATACTAGTTGAACAAAGGTTATATCACACAACTGATACACTCCGAGAGAAAAACCGAAAGAAATGGTTAAATGCGCGATTAATGACCTGCAGCAACATCTCCCTCTCTCTAGAATGCATCAACAGTCTACTATTAAATCATATCTCATTACAACCCCGTCTCAACCGATCGCTCCATCGCTATCATCCTTTAACGCAGATCCAAGTCAGTTTGGAGGCAGGTGGTTCTCTTTTCCAGGAAAGCATCAAAGACAGCAGTCAACTTGCTTGTATCACTATTTCCTCAACAGACATACAGTAGAATGTTTTTAAAAAACCATACAGCAACTGTTCTGTAAGGTTTTTGTTAGCTGACACCTCATGGTTGTGATTGGTGGAGTGTAAAGAGAAGCGCGTAGTAAATACTGTTTATTAGAGTTTAAAACACCTAAACAGTCCTGCACAGAGTCAAACACGCAGACCATTTTGTAATTGTATATTGCATTTCCCCAGTTGACAACGCAACGCTCTTTACCTAAGGACACTTTATAAAAATCTATAAGGTGGTTGCTGCTAACTTTGGGGTCACACCTGGGTTTGTGATACAACATATGTAAATTTATTATTCTTGTACGTTTGTTATGACTTCAATCTAGCGTTGCATTTTTAGTGATTCTTCACATAGCATATCATCCACTGTATGTGATCATTATCACTCAACCATCAACCGCCCTCGCCTATAACCCAGCGTATGTATCGCAAAACCTCTGTTACACTGCCTATATGGCATCGAGATAGACTGCGTTACAAATACTGTTTGTTAGATTCAGAAATACACTCCTGGAAATGGAAAAAAGAACACATTGACACCGGTGTGTCAGACCCACCATACTTGCTCCGGACACTGCGAGAGGGCTGTACAAGCAATGATCACACGCACGGCACAGCGGACACACCAGGAACCGCGGTGTTGGCCGTCGAATGGCGCTAGCTGCGCAGCATTTGTGCACCGCCGCCGTCAGTGTCAGCCAGTTTGCCGTGGCATACGGAGCTCCATCGCAGTCTTTAACACTGGTAGCATGCCGCGACAGCGTGGACGTGAACCGTATGTGCAGTTGACGGACTTTGAGCGAGGGCGTATAGTGGGCATGCGGGAGGCCGGGTGGACGTACCGCCGAATTGCTCAACACGTGGGGCGTGAAGTCTCCACAGTACATCGATGTTGTCGCCAGTGGTCGGCGGAAGGTGCACGTGCCCGTCGACCTGGGACCGGACCGCAGCGACGCACGGATGCACGCCAAGACCGTAGGATCCTACGCAGTGCCGTAGGGGACCGCACCGCCACTTCCCAGCAAATTAGGGACACTGTTGCTCCTGGGGTATCGGCGAGGACCATTCGCAACCGTCTCCATGAAGCTGGGCTACGGTCCCGCACACCGTTAGGCCGTCTTCCGCTCACGCCCCAACATCGTGCAGCCCGCCTCCAGTGGTGTCGCGACAGGCGTGAATGGAGGGACGAATGGAGACGTGTCGTCTTCAGCGATGAGAGTCGCTTCTGCCTTGGTGCCAATGATGGTCGTATGCGTGTTTGGCGCCGTGCAGGTGAGCGCCACAATCAGGACTGCATACGACCGAGGCACACAGGGCCAACACCCGGCATCATGGTGTGGGGAGCGATCTCCTACACTGGCCGTACACCACTGGTGATCGTCGAGGGGACACTGAATAGTGCACGGTACATCCAAACCGTCATCGAACCCATCGTTCTACCATTCCTAGACCGGCAAGGGAACTTGCTGTTCCAACAGGACAATGCACGTCCGCATGTATCCCGTGCCACCCAACGTGCTCTAGAAGGTGTAAGTCAACTACCCTGGTCAGCAAGATCTCCGGATCTGTCCCCCATTGAGCATGTTTGGGACTGGATGAAGCGTCGTCTGACGCGGTCTGCACGTCCAGCACGAACGCTGGTCCAACTGAGGCGCCAGGTGGAAATGGCATGGCAAGCCGTTCCACAGGACTACATCCAGCATCTCTACGATCGTCTCCATGGGAGAATAGCAGCCTGCATTGCTGCGAAAGGTGGATATACACTGTACTAGTGCCGACATTGTGCATGCTCTGTTGCCTGTGTCTATGTGCCTGTGGTTCTGTCAGTGTGATCATGTGATGTATCTGACCCCAGGAATGTGTCAATAAAGTTTCCCCTTCCTGGGACAATGAATTCACGGTGTTCTTATTTCAATTTCCAGGAGTGTATCTAGCGGCGGCATGAGGAGGCTGCAAGTGTCAGCTTAATACCACGTTCCTTAGCAGAATAACTTTCTAAATTCGGTGAGAATGGTGATTTTATTGCGAGTTTACATCGCCAGCGACATGCACCCACGTGAGACAGCACATACCAAGAGGCCCCTTGGAAGGCCTGCTTTGAGCTTAGAGATTGCGTCAAGCGTGACATGAACTCATTTAATATGTGTTATGGATAACAGTGTTGGTGGCTGTGGGTTTTCTGTAGTTAAGAAGTTCATGTTTCTAGAGTCTTGTACTGCTAGGAAGCAAGGGAGAGGATGTTGTTATGGGTGGCCAGTATTCTCTTTCTATAGCACAAATGCACACGTGGATTAATACGGTTCTTTATTTAAATGAACATTTACTTAACTTGAATAGAGTCCATGTTCTGTAGTACAAGCTCTTCAGTAATAGTCCTATTGCAGGAAATATCGGTAATGTTGCTATTAATAACTTTAGTCTCGCTCTAGTCACTAATCTGGACGCTATGTGTTGTAACCTGCGATGAGCCCACTCTGCGAAAGTACTGACAGACACCAAACTGGAAGAGGGAGCCAGTGCGTCAATGAGTGAGGCCCCACAGTCGGTGGCGGTGGTCTAAATACATGCTGTCGAGAGAGCGTTGGCAGCGTGTTGCTTGTCGGTGTGCCTCTGACCTCTCTCGTGATGGGCGTGGTTGATCCAGCGCCTACTAGTCGATCTTTGCTTCATCTTTGCAGACCCGTGTGCTGGCAACAACTTACACTAGCACAATGTTGGTTGTTTTTTCTTTTTACTGTGAAGTCCAGAAAATTCAGTTTCTTTTTTTCTTTAGTTTGCATTGTGAACTGTGTTTGTGGATGTGTTGTGTTGATGTTATTGTGTAGCTCTTCTACTCTACTTTGTGTCAGGCAAATTATGCCTGCCATATATCAGTACCAGTCTGTTATTTTGTACTCTGTTAGTTTCACAGTGTTGTTGAATATCGTGTTCTCTATATGAGCCAAAAAAATGTTAGCCGAGATTTCACTGATGGGGCATTCCATGGGTAGCTCATGTTGATGCAATCTCACCTCAGAGCTAAATGTATCTCTTTATTCTCTGTACTTTCTATGGTTGCTGTACTTAGTAAATATTGTGATGCTTTCCACATCGCAGTTTTACTACCATTCAAGTCACCTTGCCAATAATGAAAACCAGCTGAACAGAAATAAGATGTTCTGAAAGAGATCAGGAGCCTCATAACAACTAAAACTTTTAGAAAATGGATAAATTTTTAACAGACGTATTAGAAGGAAAATTTTTAAGGAAAAGACAAAAAAAGAGAACATAGCTGAAGATCGAGACTAACAAAGTGTCAAAATCGGCGCAGAATGTAGGGGAGAGTGCTTGCAGCGACAAGGTTTAGTCTTTAGAAGAAGAAGATGATGACTCTTTAGCAAAATTCCAACCAGGAAAAAGCTATTAATTATTTTGTGAAGGACTAGAGGCATTTCGTAGCCACTATCTGGGCCGGCCGAAGTGGCTGTGTGGTTAAAGGCGCTGCAGTCTGGAACCGCAAGACCGCTACGGTCGCAGGTTCGAATCCTGCCTCGGGCATGGATGTTTGTGATGTCCTTAGGTTAGTTAGGTTTAACTAGTTCTAAGTTTTAGGGGACTAATGACCTCAGCAGTTGAGTCCCATAGTGCTCAGAGCCATTTGAACCATTTGAACCACTATCTGGTTTCTTGCAAAACTCTTAATAGGTGTTCGGCTCCGTAGTACGTCTGCAGGAACGCTGCCTAAAGTCGACACATTGTCCGCTGCAGAATCACAGTCGCTGCAGTCATTCTGGGAGAGAGGTCTCCATACCCCAGATAATGGTGTTTTATTCGCGAATGGGCTTCTTTAGAGATATTGTGGAACAGTACAGTAGTTGTCTCCCAGAGTCCCAGATATTAGGAATTTTCACGTGTTCTACTGTTACATTCAGCATGGCACATGGGAAAATGAACTATTCACTTTATATGAGTAAAATTGTCCCTCCAGTTACGTTTGGTTAGCTGTGCTCTGTTAGAAAACTACGCTACTTGTAGTCTTGCTACTCCAAGAGCTCCAGAGTGTTGTATTGTGAACTTGAAAGCTTAGAGATAATGTACATTTATGTATTCATAAGGAGTTCAGGAGGACTTCTACCCTTATTCCTCCACGAGTTGTAGAAAGACTAGTTCTGTGAGGAAAATAACTTTTTATGACTATAAAAATAGTTATTTTTCAGCACAGTAGGTGAGATGTTTGTGGATCGCAGGAAGGTTATTTTGTTTAGAGTACGTTTTGGTATTCCGCTGTGAAAGTCACTGTGGTCAGCACTCAGTAAATGGGTCTCAGCGGTAACGTTATTGACTGTTTTGAGACCACCCAGCACTCAGCTTGTATTTTCTTAACTTCTACGATGGTGCTGAATCAAAATGCTGTTTCTGTTGCGTTTAAGATATCACTAGGTAACCAGCGGACTGCTCTTGGGAAAAAAATGCCATAAGTTTATTTCGCAGCACTGGGAGCTTCTAGTCTAGTATCTAACATGAAAATAAAACCTTCTATAGAACATGTTTTTTTACAAACTCACGCAGACTACAAAAAAATTAATAGAGCAAAATGATGTTGAGTACTGCCCCTTTTCATAGTCACCAGCCCATTTTCTTGCAAAGGAGTGACACTGGAAATATATATATATATATATATATAATTTTGGCGTGACTGTAGTCTGTATTCTTTTTCGGATGCGCACATATATTATCGGCAAATGTGCATGAGATGCATGAGAACCATGTACTACAAAGAAAGTACACACACACCCACACCCACCCACCCACACACACACACACACACACACACACACACACACACACACACAGACAGACTTGCACTGAAGTTACCCGCTGTGTGTGTTACTGTGCTAAAACTGTTTATTACGATTATGGGGTAGGTATTCGTGAGTGGATATATCAGCCCGATAGTGTTTTTTTCGTGGATGGTTACTACACGATCCAGTTGCATTTATGTGACTACCGTCTATGTTCGATGTCAACGTGCAGTAACCACTCACAGACGGAAGGTTATAGCAATAGCAGTGAAGGGTATATAATGTAAAGAGTGTCGGGGTGGGGTGTGGGGTGTGGGGGCAAAACTATGCAGTCGTTGTCATAATGTGGCGTTGAAGCTATTTATCTGACATCCAAAAGGATGCAATCATTCGCTTTTGGGCCAGGAGTGGAAGCATTTCCGAAGTGGCTAAGTCTGTAAATTGTTTGCATGCCGCCATGGTTAAAGTACACCGTGCTTGGCAAAATGGAGCTATCCAAAAACACAGGCCATAGATGACAGGGCTGAACGACGGCTGCGGAGCTGTGACGTGCAGTTGTTGAGGAACTGACTGCATAGGTGAACCAAGGGGCTACTAACAGTGTCTCCTCAAAGACCATTCAGCAAACGTTGCTGCGTTTGGGCCTCCTCAGCAAGTACCTGGTTCATGCAGTTATGTGTGTGGTTCAAAGAGCTCCAAGATGAGTTTACCATATTCCCCTGCCTAATAAACTCCTCGGATTTAGACCCAATCGAGAATCTGGGGGACCACCTCAGTTGGGCTAGTCGCGCCATGGATCGTCACCCAAGAAACCTAGCACAGCTGCCCACAGCAGTGGAGTCGTCTTGGCTCCACATCCCTGTTGGTACCTTCCAGACCCTCATGGACTCTCTTCCTGCTTGTCTCGCAGAGGTCTGAGCTGCAAGAGGTAGTTATTCAGGCGTTAGACAGGTGATCACATAAGCGTGATAGGACAGTGTATGTGTTTCATTACAGTAAATAACGTTTGAAACAAAGCATCAGAAGTTTCTTATATAACTCAGCGTCATATAAAATTAACTTCACTCACGAACCATGTCGTATTTTTTTCTGACAGAAAGTACGGTCAGCCTTTGAATATGTGCCTTTTCGTTGCTGGGACGTTCTTTGCAGGTGGTTAGGCTGTAAAGCCACGTATATGGATATGAGCAAGTTTTCATGCAAATTCCTCTGTGTTAAACGTACTTTGTCACTCCTAGAATTCGTTGCCATTTTCGACACACGTATTTTGTATGCTACTTTGTTCTCTGAAAGTTCTACGATAAATTTGGAAATTGATATGTGTGAAAATACAAATGCTTTTAGTAATAGAGTCCCATAAAATAAACAGTAACGCGTTCTCACAACGCCACTAATAACCGAGAAACAGGTATCAACTTTGCTTTTTAAATGTAACCACACTATTTTTGCCACCAGAATGATAGATCTTGATGAGACAAATTCAGCGATATAACTCGTCTGTAGATCTAACAAGAAATCACGGAGCAGATATAAATTGGATATAGGTATGTTTGTGCAGCTACTGCGGCCATTTTGTGGCTCGCTACCTGGAAGCAGAGTAACAAACTGTGACCAGAACCCAATCCTGAATCTGCACTTGGCACCAACGCATTAGCACAGAGTTCTTGAAGTGTTTGCTTTCTCAGACATTTGAGAAATACATTTCTGTAAATAATATCCAACTCTTGTCATCAGGGCGTCTTCCTCCATTTACTGTTATCCACTGTTTTGCGTAAGTTTCTACAAGTCTCTTACCAGGGATACATTAAAGTCTACTGTTTGCACTCTGTTACCGTCCAATCAACAGTATGAGAAATTAAAAAATACAACTTTAAAATTGACACTAGAGTCAAAAAGTGGACCATCTATTGTTATTGTGATGGAGATGGAGATCTGTCAGGCAAAAAGCTCCTGCCTCAACCCACCAGCCCCTCCCTGGCGGTTCTAGGCGCTACAGTCTGGAACCGAGCGACCGCTACGGTCGCAAGTTCGAATCCTGCCTCGGGCATAGATGTGTGTGATGTCCTTAGGTTAGTTAGGTTTAATTAGTTCTAAGTTCTAGGCGACTGATGACCTCAGAAGTTAAGTCGCATAGTGCTCAGAGCCATTTGAACCATTTGAAACCCTCCCTGGGTGTGTACGCCGATGGCGTTGCTACATTTTTCTTATTTCGTTAATGACGGACTAGAAGCCGACAGCAACTGTCAGATGCAGAAGACTCAAAATGAATCCATGTTTGAAGGCCGCTGAAAAGCTCGCGAAAAGTATACAGGGTGAGTCACCTAACGTTACCGCTGGATATATTTCGTAAACCACATCAAATACTGACGAACCGAGTCCACAGACCGAACGTGAGGAGAGGGGCAAGTGTAATTGTTTAATACAAACCATACAAAAATGCACGGAAGTATGATTTTTAACACAAACCTACGTTTTTTAAATGGAACCACGTTAGTTTTGCTAGCACATCTGAACTGTTTACCGATGAAGCGGGTTTCACAAACCACGGGGCAGTGAATCTACGGAATATACATTATTGGTCCGTGGACAATCCTCGCTGGCTCATACAGGTAGAGCGACAGCGACCGTGGACTGTAAATGTATGGTGCGGAATCATTGGCGACCACCTCATTGGTCCTCACTTCATTGCAGGGGCCCAAACAGCTGCAACATACATCGCGTTTCTACAGAATGATCTGCCAATGTTGCTCGAAAATGTCCCACTGGAAACGCGTCGACGTATGTGGTATCAGCATGATGGTGCACCTGCACATTCCGCAATTAACACTAGGCTGACCCTTGACAGGATGGTCGACGGGCGTTTCATAGGACGTGGAGGACGCATAAATTGGCCAGCCCGTTCTCCTGATCTTACACCTCTGGACTTCTTTCTGTGGGGTACGTTAAAGGAGAATGTGTACCGTGATGTGCCTACAACCCCAGAGGATATGAAACAACGTATTGTGGCAGCCTGCGGCGACATTACACCAGATGTACTGCGGCGTGTACGACATTCATTACGCCAGAGATTGCAATTGTGTGCAGCAAATGATGGCCACCACATTGAACATCTATTGGCCTGACATGTCGGGACACACTCTATTCCACTCCGTAATTGAAAACGGAAACCACATGTGTACGTGTACCTCACCCCTCATGGTAATGTACATGTGCGTCAGTGAAAAAGACCAATAAAAAGGTGTTAGCATGTGGACGTAATGTGCTGTTCCAGTCTCTTCTGTACCTAAGGTCCATCACCGTTCCCTTTGGATCCCTACGTAATTCGGTGCTCTCCGATACACACGATCGAACAGCGGATGAGTGGTACTCAAGCGTCAACTTTAGGTTACAATATCTCCGGATGTAATTAACATTTTACAATGCAACAAACGGCACTGATTACGTATTTGTTTATATGTTCAGATGTGCTAACAAAACTAACGGGGTTCCATTTAAAAAAACCGTAGGTTTGTGTTAAAAAACATACTTCCGTGCATTTTTGTATGGTTTGTAGTAACCAATTACACTAGCCCCTCTCCTCACGTTCGGTCTGTGGAATCGATTCGTCAGTATTTGATGTGGTTTACGAAACGTATCCAGCGGTAATGTTAGGTGACTCACCCTGTATAAAACTAAAATCAGTTGACACGTTGGAGAAAAATATCTTGCTGATCAGCCCAGTCATAAACGCAGGGACGACTGTGGTATACTGCAGGGAAGTAGATACTGAAGACATAAAGGAACTCACAAATCATTTTGGGCTTTGTGAAATGTAATTACACAAAGTAGTTTCATTGCACGTATCGTTCAGAGAAAGTAAGTGGCACTGTGTAGGCCTAGAGGATTAGGTGGAACAGATACGGTCACAAAAAAAACACTTTCTCCATGCATTTAAACGAATGTTAGTTTTGAAAACATTAAACATACCAGTAACAGTCGCCCAGACACGATTCCCCAAACCTCGTCACATAGCAAAATTGAATGGAAGAAGGAACATATAACTTCATTTTCCACAAATGTGAGACATTGGTCTAGAAACCAAAATACCATTGTGAATGTAATAAAACATTTTTCTTCTGAATTAAAACTAAAAATTGTTTGTGATAGGTTTTTAGGGTTTCGCAGGGGCAGAGAAATGTAACACTTCAGAAAAGTCTTTGAAATCAACATTATTATGAAGATTTTACTGTTCCCACATTCAGAAAAGAGACACATGCAAAGTATGTGATAAATTTAAAACTTATTATCAGATTTCAAGTGAAGAACAAAAGGAAGCACTTCTGATGGACAGTGAGTAAAAGGCTGAAAATTTAGAGGCTTCATATAGAATACACCTATCAAATGATAATGAAATTCAAATATTTCATGGGTGACATTGAATACTGGAAAAATTTGGGCATTGCTAAACGAAAATTCGTTCATCTTCATCCGCAAATGTGCCAGAGCGAATGATGTTGTATCCAGGAGGAAGAAAAATCGCAAGAGGCAAAATTGAAGGATATACAGAAATTTCTTCCATACATACCCCCTGTGTACCATGCCTCCTGTTCGAATCTAACATCAAAAAATGTAGTTAGTGATGATGAAAATGAATAAATAAACATCCTCAAAAACCGTATCCAGAATATTTCATCTGATTATTGACCGAATTTAAAAATTCAAAGTATTGTCATAAACTCCTCGTTAAGAGGTATAAGCTTGTGTTGGAAGTTTAACACAGTCAGACACCTATTACATTTAGAAACTGCGTGTGTTTTCTTGAGGCAGTGTAACTGATGGTGCACAAATACTCAGACTTTATTCACCCAATATTTGACAATGAGAGTACTTAGCGACTTCCAACAAACTTTACAAACAATTTTAAATCTTTACGAAACTTTTCCCACAGGCACCCACCAAAAAGTGATAAAAGGGAAAAGATTATTGCTTGCTACATTTTCATTTTTCATGCAGCAAGACTTCAGCACCAGGTGGGACATTTTAATTTATTACTTCTTTACCATCATCTATATTCGCAATGTAGCTTGCAGACAATGTCAAAATATTCCACAGAATATAACTTCAAAATTATATCATTGTACAACAGATAGTTAAGGAGCTATAACATCGTAAACATTAAGATGTGTGTAAAACCAGCTTTTCCTTAGAATGGCATACAGTGAACCTTCTACATCAATCGTGACTTTCTACTTCTTTACTACTAACTCTATTGGCACATACTTCACAGATAGTATCTACATATATCACTGAACACACCTGCAAAATTATGTACAACACATAGTTCAGGAGACATGATGTCATAAACATCGAGCTGTGCAAAAAAATAGCCTTTGCTTAAAATGGAGTGAAAATTAGCCTGACTATATTGAACTAGTGTTTCATAATGAGAGCACTTGGTGATTTCCAACAAACTATAGACATAATTTCTAAACTTTCCTCATTAACAAAGTAATCAGACATTTAAATTTGTTCTGTAGATAGTTGTGTTCAGTACTTTAAAGAATTGCAAGTTTATTGATATTATGACTAGTATGATAAAATGATGATGTGATGCATGCTATTTATATAATTTATAACAAACAAATGGATGTATACAATTATGCTTTTATCTAAAGTTGGAATATAAATACGTCACTAACAGTTTTTTCCCTCAAGTGTCCAAATGAGAAAAATAATCTTTCTGTGCAGTTTCATAGTTCTAAGCACTGATTCCATTGAAGCCAGTAGTAAATCAGGAGGGTCGAATTTTAATCAATAGATTTCTGTTGCTGTTATTTCTGAATTTTTCTTCACCTCAAGCATATGTATGGTGCTGCAAGCAGTTAAGATTCATGTTTCTCTTGTGTTTCACAGCTTTATTGTCAAATGGCATATCAGTTGAAATTTTGATGTTGTTCCTGTTCTTTCACATAGTATCGCATGCCATGATTCCTTGCTTTTGCTCTAAGAAAACATATCTGGGACGATGTCAGTTGTTAGCGTAAATATCTACTTTGTTTGGATGGAACACATTGTTTAAAAGGTAACTCACTTGCAACCCTTAAAAGCTTTTGTCACTGAAATGCTTTAATGTGGATAATATTCACTGAGAGACGTCTCACGAACTTTATCAACATTGTTCCTAGTTGTTTAGGAAATTTCTCCTCTGGTAATTGCAGAGTGGTTTCTAGAGTAAAGAATTCTCAACAATAACACAAAATGCAGCCAGAAAATAATTTTATAGAAAAATGACGAGTCAAAATGCACATTTGTGTCTCAATGATTGATAAATTTTCGCCCTTGGCATGGTAAGACAGATATTAAAATATCAATGATGTGATACAGTTTGTTGAGTCCCATATTTTTCTGTTTTGCTCTAACAAACTAGCTTTTGCAAATTTGCCATGGTCTACAAACAATATAGAATGATATAATTTACTGTAAAGATAACCAAGTCTTATATTAGAAATGACGTGAAAGGTGTCCCTTACCAATTTGTCTTTTGTGTATGGAGTCAGATCATAAAGCACGTGAGTAAATAGCCAAAAATCACTCATTCTCAATAAAAGTTGTTGCTAAAACATGCTCCTTTCGCAAAAGTTAATCACCTCCTATTTTTCGAATTATGAAGATGTAGGGCGACTTGAATGGCACGCTACACCTGCTGAAGTAAACTGTTCTAAACTGTTACTTTAAAATTCTGTAGAAATCATCACAATCTGCAATATCAAAAAATATACACTGTTCAGTCACATTAATGTGACCACCAATCAAAATCCTGAATAACCACATTTTGCAGTATGGACCACTGCAGGATGTGCAGAGAGAGAGAGTCTGTGAGGTTCTGGAAGATACTGACATGGGAACGGAACCTGTCGACTCCAGGGGCCATGCCCAGCTGCACTAGGTTTGTTGACTGAGGATCAATGATATGAACAGCCTGTTTGAGGTGCTCCCACAGATTCTTGTTAGAGTTTAAATCCAGGGAGTTGGTGGCCAGGTCAGTATGGTAAACTCATCCTGGTGCTCTTCAAACTACACATGTACACTTCAAGCTGTGTGATATGTTGCATTGCGCTGCTGGTAGATACCATCTTGCCAAGGAAAAACAACTTGCACGTAGGGGTGATATCCCTTGTACCTTACAGAACTACAAGATCACACAGGTACCACACTCACCCTCTTCTGGCCCGAACCATTTCTATAATTGTTACAGGGTGTTTGCTTTCAGACATTTCAAACCATACCCCCAATGCCCATCTGTTCGATGGAGTGTAAAACATTGATCAGAAAAGACCACTTGTCGCCACTCAGGAGACGTCCAGTTACGGTACTGGTGTACCAATGAACTGCAGTCACCATGGGTGCATGAGTGAGATGTCCGCTGAAGAGGCCCATACGCAACAAAGTTCGCTGAATAGTCGTTGAGGAGACACTGTTAGTAGCTGCTTGGTTCATCTGCGTGGCCAGTTGCTCAACAGTTACAGGTCTACTCACCTGTCATCTATGGCCTGCAGTGTACCACAGCTGCCTTGGCGCTGGTTTTAGATTGCGCCGTTTTGCTGTGCACAGTGATGCTGTAACTAAAGTGGCAGGCAAAAAATTTACAAACTTGGTTGTTTCAGAACTACTTCCACCTTTGGTCTGTAAGCAAATGATCATGCCCTCTTGGATGTCAGATAAATTGCTACATTTTCACATTATGACAATGACTGCACTATTATCCACATCCCCTGATATGCTTCATACATGCTCCAACGCTACTGTTGCGGCCTGCCATCTGTGAGTCGTTATTGCATGTTGATGTTGAAAATAGGTGGAGGTCACATTAATGAGACTGGACCTTGTATTAGCATTTTTTCCTCTGTGATATGATGAAGTGTCATTTTCGTAACAAAACTGAAATACACCTTGCCTGTGTAGAACAGAATAACAAGGGAATAACACACTAAAGCTCCATTCACACTAGACGCCAAAGGAATTAAACAGCAAGCGATGTCACTATCAAATTGTGCATACACGCTAGATAACCCATCAGGACAACTGACTTTCGCTTAGCCCAGCCTTGGACGATGAATGTGAGGATGTAAGATACCATGAGCGATACTGAAGTCCAAAAATATGATCAGAATAGGGGGTTTCACTGGTTTCTGGAAATAATCATAACATGTTAATTGTCATTTTATGCTCATAACATGCTGTTTTTCCTCTTGAACTTCATTATTTTAAAAAAATGAAAATGATATTCAACTAATTTGAAAGTCCACTAAAATGCTCCATTTGAATCATGTGGTGTCTTTGACATCACTGGCTAGTATGCTGTTCCTACTGTCTTAAAGCTGTGATGTCTGTGAAGTGTCTGGCTAGCACACTGATTCTTCTGTCTTAAAGCTCATTAACAGTGATACCTTGTTTCGCAGTTTATGTTTCGAACAATTTACAAATGGTGTGTAGTACCACATTGTACAAATACATCTATAAAAAGTTATAAAAAATTGTTTTTGAGTGTCCCAAAGAATGAGAAGATGCATAAAATGTGGCTGCAACTCGCTTGTAGAGATCCAAGTGAGATGGTGATCACTATGTGTATTTATTCCTGTATGAATTATTTTGATATAAGGTAACGTCATTTGTAGCGAAATATATAGTGTTCTGGGGTGCTATTACAAATTTGACAAAATAGAGCCTCCTTAAGAGCAAGTTTTTTTTTTCGTTTCCTTTCCTGTTCTCTTCACTAAATACTACTGTCTTCTTAAGTCCACTTTATTCATAATACAGTTGTGTAACAGCTTTAAATTCTGTATGATATTACATATTGATATCTATTTTCATATATTAGCTCCATTATACACTTGATCAATTTGAGATAAACCACAAGAATGGTGTTAAGAAAATGTGTTTCGTGTCTGACATAGCTATATTCTGAAGAATCTGAGAAACCATGTAACAATTTCTGACCGCATTACTCTTTGCAAACAAGTCATAGAAGACAGCGGTTTTCCAGTTCCAACTGTCTCCAATGAGCCTGTTATATAGCTGTACGATTTTGGCAAAGAGAACTTACGAAAAATGTAATAAAACCAGCACATTATGATAAATAGAAATCTGGTCCTGCTTAAGCACTTTTCAATCATAGTGTTGCAGCAGTTAAGTATACAGTAGAACAAGACACTTTAACGTTCTGTTCTGTCAACTGTATATTTTGTAGACTCTATTTTCTTTTGGTTTAAATTAATGACTTGGAGGAACAGAAAAACTGCAGTGTGTAAAGATGTTGAAGGCAAACACATTAGTCCTCTGCAGCTCCCCATGAATGTTATTATGCTGGCTGAAAACTGAGAAAAGAGGAAATCAGTAGTATTTCTGGCAACAACCACAGAAGTTAACTAGCAGAATTATCTTCTGAATGAAAAAAATTGTCACTGTGTTTTATTGAACATGGTTTCACAAGTTGCTCTGGGAAACCTTTTCATCATAGTCCAAGCAAATAATCCAGTTCCAGATTCCTTCAGCTTTAAGACAATTCTGCGACTTATTGCTGTGTCAGTATTTCCTCCACAGTCGCCGTCCAGTGCAGTTTTCATGTTTATTATTTCCAGAACATAAAAATCTGAATTGCTTTTGAAGAATGAAGAGACCACAAATGCATCAACTTTCGGAGGGTTTCCACTATCATCCTTCACAAAATTCTTTGCCATTGTCGCTTAAAATTCCTAAATGCGTTTTCCATTACTAAATAACGAAACTGTTTGCAGGAAAAACGTGGAAAACCCTAGTCACTTCAGGTAACACTCCTATAAAACACGTATAGCTTTGCCTTATTCCTAGCCTGTGACATCACCAGAGTGTCAGCCAGTAACAGAGCATTTTCAATCATGTGACCAAATCTTGAAATTTAATGATTTTTAAGCTTTAACTACATAAAACTAACACTGACAATACTGGCCGAAAATGCTGTTTTAATATTATAAATATTCCGAATAACCACAACAATCTGAACAATATTTTTAACACAGGAAAGTGGTCTATTACAGAACAGGCAAAGGTTATCAATGACCATACCAAAATTTATATTGGATATCCTTGATAAAGTTTGTACAGTAAACGCCTGTAAAGTGAAACAGTAGGAAAAGCGCAATCCATAAATTTCAGAACATTGACATATATTTTGTAGTGATAATACATTCATACAAACATATCAGATAATGTTTATATGCAGTGCTTTTTTTCTGAAAAAGTTTGAGGGTACTCCGACATGGGATATAATGCAGCGAAAATTAGTTATAACTGAAGCATGGGATACCACCCGTCTGCTTTTAGCCATGACGTCATCAACATGTCGAAATACAAAAAAAAATGCTATCGTACTCTTCAGTAGACTTTACAGCTCAAATGAAGCAGGCGATACTGAGAAAGTGGTATCGAACACATCAGTTTACATCACCTCAAATGAAGCATGCGATTTGAGCGTATGCATATCCGTTTAGCACTACCATCGCCCACTATTAGCGAGCGAAGGCACAACATGCTTGTCGAGCTGCCTGCCAGCGATTCAGTTGTTGAGAAGGTTGCCGCAGCTTCGAAATGCTTGAAACAGTCAATGACATCGATTTTCCCACCAAAAACTGCACTGGTATCATTCGTATTGCAATCACCAACACGAAAAAATGAAAGGAAAAATTTACGTCCGTGAAATAAATCTTTGGCACTCTTGCAAGTTCTCAACATCGTAAAAAAATTGCTTTGTCGACGCAAAGTTTAGGAGTAAGCATCCCCTAGCGTTCTCCCAGAAAAACAGCACTGTTTATATGGCAAAGCAAAGGTCCTATTTACCTTATCTGTTGTGATATTTTCTTTATAAGTATCAAATAACGTCAAAAACATCTGTACTTTCCCCTTTCAATAGAGCTGACCTTTTCACCATCAAATTAATGGTTATTATGAAAATTAATGGTTATTGAAGGTTATTATTAAAATTTCTTCATCAGTGTATGTTCTTATTTTTACAAATTGTAAGCTTTTTTCTACCCAGGTATTGTAAAACCTAAAGGTCGATTTACACTTAACAGAACGAAATGAGGCGGAACATAATGTCATAACAATTCACACTGCATTTCAAATGGCAGCAATCACACAGGCTGTAAACAGAATGTCAGGGTGTCTTAGGAAGAAAGTTTTGACTTTGACGTTGGTGTGTGGCGGGGGGAGGGCCAATGGTGTCGTCGTCTACTAGTATCGGAAGATAACCTATTCTCGCAACACTCAACTCATATTATAGCATCGAGTTCGTACTTTTTCGTTTTCTTAGCCTTTATTTTATTGTTGTGTTTTGTTTTGTTTCCTTGGTACAATGCAAATGTTCCATTACAACTTTGTTACTTTTTTCGTGTTGTGTTCTTCTGCAAGAGAGACCAGATATCTAGGAGGGAAAGAAAATTTGGATCTACAATACTAGCATTGAGAAAACACCTTCTGTGTATAAATAAGAACATAACATGATGAAGTCCTTTTCGTTAAATAACCGTTTTTAACAGTGTAAACATCAGCTTTATTGAAGCACAGAAAAGCCGGCCGCGGTGGTCTCGCGGTACTAGGCGCGCAGTCCAGAACCGTGCGACTGCTACGGTCGCAGGTTCGAATCCTGCCTCGGGCATGGATGTGTGTGATGTCCTTAGGTTAGTTAGGTTTAAGTAGTTCTAAGTTCTAGGGGACTGATGACCTAAGATGTTAAGTCCCATAGTGCTCAGAGCCATTTGAAGCACAGAAATACAGTTGTTTTAGACTTTGTTTTGGACTTAGAAAGAAAAAAAACATGAAATTATAAAATAAACAAGCTCAATGTGACTGTATAATCATTATATATTTCACTTTCTTGAAATGTTGCTCCAGTTTTCAGCAGTTTACCATACAAATTTTATCAAGAACATCCTTGCTTTAGCCATTAACAAATTTTGTCCTTAGTTCTGATATTATATTCTGGCTTTTTGAATCACACAGGGTATTTTATCACCCAACGTCAGTGTCTGGTGGTGGGCTAAGCAAAGTGACGCTGCTTGGACGTTCCATCTAGTTGGAATATTCCACCATTTGACAGTGATGTCGCCTGCCATTGCCTTGATGACTAGTGTAAATTGGCTATAAATCAATTTTTGCTTTCATATATCGGAAAATTATCTGCAATATTCTGGCAAGAGAAATACAAGAAGGAACTTCTCAGCGACGCCAAAATTATGAAACGCATCTGTGTCAGCATAAAATCTGCGCCGAGTAGCTGCACTATGTCCTTAGATTATCATACATAGATTCGCCTAAGAAAAATGCTGCCACTATCATGCACTCATTTTTGTCAAATGAATTTGATCACGGGTGTGAATCGTGTATAGATTATATGCTGAACGTGAGATGATAAGCGTTTATAAAAATGTTGTCGTGACTAAATAAATACAGTGATAAGAATTTGTTGGACCATCAAGTGTACAGTCTGTTTTTGAAAGCATAGGCCTACATCGAAGAGAGATAAGTTCTTTTATACATGTAACGTGTCTTAATAAAATTTATTATCATAATGGACACTGAGAAGATACAAAGTACGTTGCTTCCTTAATTTTGCGAATTTTATTGCCTATCAATAAATTTGATTCCATAAGATATTTTTGGTTTTTCGTACATGTTGAAAACTTTTTTTCTGCAAATGCCTTGTTTCTGTTTCTTTTTATTGTTTGTTTACATTCTAAAATATTCAATAACACCGCCAAAATAATCCAAGTGTTCGAGGTAAACAAATAAGTAAAGAAGAATGCATCTGATTTACGTCGAAATTCTTGTAATACTGTATACAGCAGTTATGCGGCGTCTTACAGTTGGCCCCTAGCACTTAAATGCTGCAAACAAATTGACCAAATATGAGTGACCTATAGACATGGGGGTACAATTACTATTATACCTCCATGTCTATAGGTCAGTATCTGAGATCCCATCGTAAATATGCGGATAATTTACTGTGGTCAAGTTCATCATTGCAGCATTGTATTTGAAGTTCTTTGCACTGCTTCGAGCTTGTAGGCATAAGCTTAGTGTCACGCTATCTTATCTAATACGAAAAATGGCGCAGATATTTCGCAGGGTGAATGTCTTGTGCGCTACTACTACGTGTGAATTTGTGCCAAAATATGAACATTCGGTGGTTGTTACGCTGGATTACGATCCTCAGGGCCTCAGCGCAAAAATTCGGAAAGGTAATCAGTCTTATTTCTCTTTAAATTCTCTTGTACCAAACATCTCATTGTGTGTATCCGACGCGTCTTTTTGAAGAGAAAAGTATAGGAAAAAAGAGCAGTTTTGTTCAGTTATTCTCCAAGTTATGCATAAGGACGTTCTTAGTCATCGCAATTCCTTTATTTCTCTAGTAGTCACTGAAACTCACTCTGAGACTTGGATACCGGTACAAACCAAGCAAACTTACTTTTATCGAAATTTCTTAGAAAAGTTTGAGATTAAACATTTAAGGCCATTGTACTGTGGAAAATATTTCGTATGTAAAACTGAACATTCGGAGCGCATTAGAAATATCTTTGTTAAAAAGGAAAGTTCTAGTTTGAAGAGCGTCGTCTTGAAGTGATTACTATTGGTCGTGAACAGCTGTAGTGTATAGGTACTAACAATAACGTTGACGACATATGATTAACTCTGATTTTTGCGAAACAGTATTTTGACTGTTGCTTGGTAATACCAGAGGCGAGAAACGTCAGAGCGCGACTTCAGCGACTTGTTTATTGAGTGAACTTTCGTTTCAGATTTTGGATGAAAGAAGTGTAATTGACAGCACTTCTTCTTTACGTATGAAGTGGCTGATGTTTGGCCTATTCGTATTGTGGATATGCGAGGGATCTCCTGTAGCATAGTTGCAGTTTCATAGTAATGAACCAGCACTCAGAGGAATATTTTGAGCTTGTCCATGTCTGAACAGCAGGTTGTTCACGGATATTTTCTGAATAGTTTGGTACAAGAGATGTTGGTCTCCTGTTGCTCATTACAGAGTAATTTCTGATTCACATTTATTTTTGTATCTGTAGTGCAATAAAAATATCTGCACAGATAGTGTCGATGGTATACTGTGTGTGTCTCATTTGGAAACAAACGTGGTGCCATTCACTCACGGTGCTTGCTGTTGAAGACAGTAATGCCCACTTTACACCTATTGAATGAGGTGGCCCAATGGTTAGAACACTGGACTCACATTTGGGAGGATGGCAGTTGAAATCTGCAAATGGCTGGCCAGATGTCTTCTGTGATTTCCTTAAATCACTCCAGGAAAATGCCCGGATAGTACCATTGAAACTGGGCATTGCCAGTTTCCTTTTCCATCCTTTACAATTGGGTCAAATCTCATAAACAAGAAAAAGTTATGTGTACATGGGTGGGTTACATTTATTGAATTTTGTTGCAGATTAAGATTACTAAATTCCAGCTCTGTAAATGACCATGATGTAGCAAGTTTTCACAGAGAAATAACTGTTTGTAAACCTATGACATGTTCCACATCATGGTGGGTTGTTGTGTGGGTGATATTTGGAAAATGCAGAAACTAAACTAAATAATGAAGTCAGTTCTTGAATGTTACTCTCACTGTTCTGAAAGGAACAGTATGTGGGCACTAGTATTTATAATACTTTGTAAATGAGCTACCCAGTAACATGCCCTGTAAATCTATGCTTATTGCAGAAGATGTAACATTGGTAAGATGTATGCAAACTGTAATTACAAAATTGGGAGTACCGTAAGTTATGTAATACCTAGTTAGAATGTGAAACTTTTGAGTAAAATATGAACAGTTTTCAAAAAAAAAAAAAAAAAAAAAAAAAAAACTATTGTTTAATTCCTTCTGATTCCCCCCTCCATATCAAAATTGTTTTGTGGTGCAAATCTCATGGGGAACCCAAAAAATTTTTTTACAGGAAATGTAGTTTTGTATAGGAAAGAAAAATGTGTAGGTATAACTCAAGATAGTCTGTAAATAAATATAACAACTTCAAAGAGTGATATATCAACAATTTGACTTAAGAAAACAATAGTTACGGATGTACAGATACAAATCTATCCAATATATTACCTTCATTGACACATTATGTCTCGCTAAATGCCTTGAAAAATAAAAAAAAGAAATGTCTGTGAAAGTGGTTCACACTCTTGAATTCAAAAACTGTTGTAATCTAAATTGCTAAGTAATTTGTGAGACTTGTTTATTCAATAAACGTTGATATTGTCCTGGTATAGTGTGCAAATGCTGAGTGGTGGATATATTAATTAAACAAACAGAAACAGGAAACCAACATTAACATTGACTTGTATAAATTATCAAGTCACGTTAAACATGAGGCCCAAAATATATTTTGGTACATGAAAATGGCAGTGTGTGGTTTCTTCTATTTCATTTTTAGAGTGAAGCACTTAATGTTTCCTGAGACTCCCACTATATTTTAAAAAAATTATTTATGGATCTTTTAGATGTAATACATTATTTGTTACATTAGAATATGTTATTTGTTTTACTCAATAAAGTAGTAGTAATTATATATTATGTGTTCAGATTTGGTAAAAGTATTTACTGCAAAATAAACTGCCGTAGACCATCGAATATCTGAATGCTGATAAACTTAAACATTGGCTAAGTGAAAGCATTCAACAAATTTAAATTTACATGTCCTATAGAAATTCTGCTGATAGTGATGTGGCTATTTCGGTAGTTTTCCCTACATGTCATCATGGTTGACTTCCAATGTTTACATCTGAATCTTCACTTGTGACAGTTCATGCTATTGTACAATTCATGACGATGACTAAAATGTCACACTTTTAGAAATATTTCGTTTGGTCATTGCTGGCTTTATTTTGTTGTTAATCAGCGGAACATTAAATCTGCAACATATCTTTAGTTCTAAGAGTGTTCATAATGTTATATACTACTTTTCCATTTTGAGACTTTGTTGAATAAACTGTGTTGATGTGAATGTATTATACTGTTTTATTCTATACTCAAAAAATTGTAGAGTATTAAAAATTTTGTTATATTTGAGAAAATTTTGAATATTATGTTGTTTAGTCACGAATTTGTCAAACAAGTTCATACACATGCATACATACATACAGCACTTGTCAGTTTATTCTGACTTTTGAAGCAGTTACTGTTTGAGTGTACTGTATTTTGACACTAGGGGTAATGGCTACAAATGCAGGTTTGTAAATATGAAGTACTAACAGAATGTTAGTTTGGTTTTCAAAGTGGCTTTTCAACAGAAATTGCTATATATGCTTTCACTGAACAAATATTAAAGGCTTTTGACAATTGAACATCACCCATTGTTTTTTTTTTTTTTTTTTTTTTTTTTTTTTTTTTTTTATCACTGTGTGAATCGTGGAAATCTTCTAGATAGCTTACCTATTGTGGTATGAGTGGTACAGTTCACAAATGGTTAAATATGAATTAAACTTGAAGAATGAAGAAGATTGAAATTAACTATACAGATAGTCTACAAAAACCAACCAACCTAAGTGGGGAAGTATCAAGAACAGTGTCCTACAATGTTCAATCTTGTGTCCCTTATTGTCCCCAATATATATTAATAGCTTGCTACTCTATATTCATGAGGATGCAAAGTTAGTTCTTTTTGCTGATGATACCAGTACAGTAATCCCACTCAGCAAACAAGAATTAACTAAGGAAACTGTAAATGCCTTTCACAAAATTAAGTGGTTCTCTGCAAATGGATTCCCACTAAATTTTGAGAAAACTCAATATGTACAGATCTGTACCGTAAATGGCATAACACTATTGATAAACATAGACTTTGAACAGAAGTATGTTGGTAAAGCAGAATGTTCAAACTTCCCAGTTTTGTGCACTGTTAAGAAATTGAATTGGAAGAAACACATTTATGATCTGCTGAATTGTTTGAGTTCAGCTATTTATTCTATAAGGGTTATTGCAGATTTTGGTGATAACCATATCAGTAAATTAAACTATTGTGCCTGTTGTAATTCACTGCTTTCATATGACGTATTTTGGGATAATTCATCATTGAGAAGGAAAGTATTCATTCCACAAAAGTGTGTAATCGGAATAATAGTTGGAGCCCACTGGAGATCACCATGCAGATATTTATTTATTTAAGGAATTGGGTTTATTCACAGTACCTTCACAATATTCACTTAAGAAATTAGGTGCCAATAACCCAGCCCAATTCAAAAACAATAGCAAATTGCATAGCTGCAAGACTAGAAGAGAGGATAATAAGTTTTACTATTCTAGTTTAAATCTGACTTTGGCACAGGGGTTGAATTATGCTGCCACAAAAGTCTTTGGTCCTTTACCAAATAGCATTAAAAGTCTGACAGATAGCATTTAAAAAACAAATTAAAATAATTACAGAATGACAACAACTACTACTGAATAGATGAAGTTTTAGGTATTAATTAAAAATTACATAACATAAAGAAACCTTACGTTAAACTGACTTCCCACATTATTACGAGATGTTGTATTCATGATCTATGGAACAAGTATTAATACAGTGCAATGTAATGTAGTAATGATAAAGCATCTCCACCCATTAAAACCTGTTAAAGGGAATGTTACTCTTGGAACCTGTTGATTGCATCAATTTTCTGCAATTATACAGTGGAAATTTTAATGATTTGTTTAGAGTTACTTTGCCCTCACATTGAAGAATAATACACAAGTATGCGAAAATTCATTCTCCTCTACTAGGTCCTCCAAAGACAGTTCATTAAGATATGGCAGTGTGGGAACATATAGCCTACATGATCCGTTTAAGAACCAGAGAACTTAGATTTTTCTATTTTTATTGCACTCCTCTTTGTATGCTGTACATAGAATATTGATATTCCTCTTAACCTCTTCCTGCATAATATGCACGGGGATAGGTAATACCTCTACCATTTTGGTACTTACCACTGCTATTTTGTTTTTATCCTTGATCGTAATTTCTATGGCTGTGGAAAGTCATGATACACTGCAATGAATTGAAATAAAACAATTTTTCACAAAGCTTATACAGTGAAAAATCAACACTAACAATGTTTGCCATATTGTCAAATTTTCTGTCAATCAGAATTTCTGGCACACACATCAAACAGCACTGTACACAGTCAAATTTTGGCAACTATAGTAAAATTTGACAAATTGTTTGGTCATTTACAAGGGCCTTAAAACACATTTGTGGTACGTGACTGTTGTCATGGTATTCAAAACATGTTTGATCAGTTTCATCTTTTGAAGCAAATGTTTGCCTGCTACATTAAGATTTGTCCTTGAAACTTCTGTAGAAAAGTGTTTTTCTGTTTGTATTCTTGTGTTTTAAATCACTGTGGTTTTCAAAACCTTTTGTTATTATCTGTGCTATCTGAATTCCTCAGTGTGCTTCACTTAAGGAATTTTACTAATCTGTCTTACTTCTTTAGTTCCCTGTAGTGTATTATTGCATTCACCATTCAACAACCTTTTTAATTCTGTCTACATCTAGCATATCCTTTCACTTTTTGGTGTTTTATACAGTGTCATAACTAATAAACACCTGGGCTGATTAAATTAAATTTCAGATCGCTATATGAATCGGATGTATTCAGTATTCATTTTGAATACTTCCTCTCGAAGTTGGATGTGGCAGTTTTAAAGTTGTAGCTTTTATTTGCCTAAATGCCCGCATCTCGTGGTCGTGCGGTAGCGTTCTCGCTTCCCACGCCCGGGTTCCCGGGTTCGATTCCCGGCGGGGTCAGGGATTTTCTCTGCCTCGTGATGGCTGGGTGTTGTGTGCTGTCCTTAGGTTAGTTAGGTTTAAGTAGTTCTAAGTTCTAGGGGACTGATGACCATAGATGTTAAGTCCCATAGTGCTCAGAGCCATTTGCCTAAATAAGTTTACATTAATCTCAATAGGGTGATCAGACATAGGTTGATTACTATCTCTTTTTTTCAATAGTTACAACTGAGTAACACACTATTAGTTATTTTGGAAATCAATGAGACAATAACGTCTCAAACCTGATAAATGTTTTAGCTGTGATGACAACATTGTTGTTGTTGTTTTTCTGAATTTTATCGCAGATATTCCTTGTGCTTTTGACACTCTTCAATCATCTACATTTCTTTTTTTACATGGGTGGCAGTCAATAAGTTCTGACATGTTTATATCCACTGCTGACTCTTCCCTTAATAATTTACACCCAGTATGTAACATCAAATTTTCTGTGAAAAATGTTTCTCTAGCATATTCTAGGTATCATTTTGATTTGTATCAACAAAAATATTATTGTCATGGCCTACTTTCTGATAATGTAAAATTATCACCATTTATCTGTCAGCGCATTAATTCATCTGCTTTTCCATCACTTGGTCCCAATGTATTGAAAACTGTTAAAAAGGCAGAAAAATATTTGAAGCCTATAGTGATATTAGGATGAGGGGTGTTCAGAATAAGATAAGAAACAACAGTGTGGGTAACATTGAAGTCTGCATTCAAATGTAGTTGCCAGAGCCCTGAGCACAGCCATCTCATTTTTTAATGAGCAGGAGGATTTCCTTCTTACGGATTTCCTGCAGCCGTGACAGGAGCCAGTCATTCATTGTTGGCCTCCAGTTTGTCATTAGAGCTGCTGTGCTTCCCCCTGAGATGTTTTCTTAGCAAACGAATCACATGGAAGTTGGAGGGCTACAGGTCTGCAATACAAAAGCTGCTCCCACTTGAATTTGGCCATTACACACTTTGTGTACATAATCTTGATTTGTTCTTTATTAAATTGGCATGAAGTTGTATGAAGATGTTTGACACTGAAGGTAATTTAGATCTCCAGAGTAGGAAACACACCTGGGCTGGTGGAATCTTTTTTCAGTTACGTATTGTCACAGATTGGATTAGCTGCTCCGTTAAGTGAGATTATTCATTAATATCATAAACTGCTTCCAGGATGTGGAATAAATTTCTGGTCACACATTTCATGTTTGCAGAAATATTATGAGCCTGACACTACCTTTAACAAAGTGGCGTGTACCATGCTACTTCAGCCGCCAGCAAATTTATTGACAGACTGTGTAGTGAGACAGAAGATAAAAATTCCTTGTGAATTATGTGACAATCTTTGTTCGTTACTCAGTGATTGACATTCTGGTTCACAAGTTATATTACTAATTTAACAGAAAATCTTTCATGTGTTTAGGTGAAATCTGCTTGTCAGCTTATACTGTTACTGAGAAATTTGTATGCATAAATTTCGTATTCGTATTAGGATATGGATAGTGGTAGAGAAAAGTTGCGACACTGTGCTGTTGAGGATTAAGCTGCACTTTGCTATTGTAATTGTGCTAACATGAGAAACAGAGCTGTTACCTTTATGTTGAGCACAAATGAAGATAGAAATGGACATTCAGACTTAATGAATACTTGTTTCTTGTAACTGCAAATTAATTAGCTTTTTAGAAATATTTAACCTGCTGACACACCTTCTGATATCACCTATCTATTTTTGCCTATGAAATTGTGAAAATGGCAAACAGGAAACATCCATTGAAATCCAATAAGTGTAAAATTATGGTGAGTCTCACGATCTTGCATTTGTTGGATTTAGTAAGTCAATTTAAATTTAACCTAGGCCAATGCGGCAGATCAGTCTCAACACAACCTATATTTCAGAAAATAATACAAAGTAAAATATTATCAGTTTCCTGTTCTGTTCTTGTTTGCACACTGACGTTCAGTATTGGTATGTTCAGCCACAGCAGCTTCTCAATACTAGCCCCGTGTTGTGTATCACACAGTATAGAAAATGCATCATTCATTTTTGTAGAATTCATATAGCACAGCAAACAAAACAGAAGTGCTGACATTCAGTATTGATTTCAGATGTTGCCAAGTGCTGGGGGAAAAAAAAAGTTGCTGAGCATTTTTTAATTTTCTTGTGTTTTGGGCTAAAATATGGGTAGCACTTCTTATCTTCAAAGAAAGCCAGCATTTTGACTTAGTTCAAAGTACCACACTGTACTTTCGATTAGCCAAAGTTCATGAAGTAATTTAAAAATTTTCCAACTAGATCTGGTACATGCATGGATCACATACTATATATACGGAAGTTATGAACATGCCTAAATGATATATCTAGTTGGAACAATTGTTCTGTGCATCTTAATTATTTGTATGAAGTTGCATGAACTAGGTGAAACAGTCAGATCCTATATGCACTTTTGCATCAGTTTTGTAGAAGTTAAACACTTTCCATACAAAATATATAAATGTAAAATGTGAAATACTTATTCTCATCTATGGGCACACAGCTGCTCTGAATTCCCTGAGAGAAGTCTTCTTCCTGCATGGACTGTTTCAGTTTGAAATAATCAGTATTTCATGATTTAGCAATTAGCTAATTTAACCCCTTGGACATTTTCAAGCTACCTCTGTTCCTTTCCTAACATTAATTTTAAGCATGTAGTGTCATATATTCCACACATCAGTTTGGGGAAGACATGTGGCAGCATCCATGTGTAATTTCAATGAAAGTGAATTTAAAAGTGCTTCTAAGTCGCATAAGATATATAGATCCAGATGGTACTGAATCCTTTCTTGTGCTCATGACGTGTTTTGAGCATAGTCCATCACCAGATGACCTGGTGACAGGTAAAGAGAAGTGTTCATAATATCGTACAATACAGCCTAACCGAATAATTGAGATTATATAAATCTCAAATGAAATTAATTGTACACAATTTTTGAAGAACATGAATACATACCATCCAAGATCATTACATGCATTGTCAAGTATGCTGAATAATGTCTGTACAAAGGTCAAGCAAAACATGTCGTATACAAAAAATAGACTTAACCAATAGCTGAATACAGTGACATTGTCAAGGCACTGCTAACAGAGTCATAACATAAGCTTGTATTGGTACGGGGCAGCTCTTCTGATAATGTGTAAAATACAGATATTAATATAAAATAATAAAAGCTCAATTAGTACTTACGTGCAAGGTCACTTGTATAGTACAGTATAAAAGACGCACCATGTATGTTGTCATATAGAACCATATTTGGTATGATCATAGTTTCAGTAGGGGGCATACATCCAATGCAAAGTTAATTAAAATAATTATTTTTCAATAAAACAAAGTTAATTAATTTTCACCAACACAGTACAATACTGCACACTTTTGAGCTGGTGGGTGGCATGAATCTTGCATATGATCTGGATCTGTATTACTTATTCAACTTATCAGCATTTGTAAACTCACTTTCATAGTTACTGTTGTTATGGTTGCACACCTCTACTAGGACTTCAGGTCTGTTTTACAACATGTGTAATCTCAGTTTAAGTCTTACATGAAACTATTTTAATGTTTTGTATGCAGCTACAGTGACAAAACTCGCATCAAGGTCAAATTTTCTCTTTTTTACGTATGGGCTTGACATATGAGGTAGTTATGCCCACAATTACAATGGTTACGAGGATCCATTAAGGACACCGTCAAATGTTTTTTCATCTACACTGATGGTTCGATTATATGATGCTATATCCATACAATTTTCCACTGTGATGAAAATAAGAGATAGCTGTAAAATATTCAAGTGGAGGGGGGAATTAGCTAACAGCTAACTCAAAAAATAGTGTTTATTTCAAAATAAAACAACCTACACAGGAAATTCGCAGCAGTTGTGGACCCATACATACAAGACTCCTTGTCACTTTCATTAATGTCACAAGGTACAATTTTTTCAGGGAACTCATCAAGCAAAGTTTCCTACTAACAAAAGCATATGGTATGAATTATTTTAACAATATACCTATTTCAAACAGCATAGTTCATAGTTGTATGAGAAAGTTTCACAAATGTGCCAAATGGGCTGAATACTGCAGCTGACCCTACACTGATCAAATTGGTATGAAGGACATTGTTAAAGTTTGTGTCAGACTTTCTTAATTTCTTAAAAATTCCAGATTAATTTTTTTTTTTTTTTTTTTTTTTTTTTTTTTAAATTACATGGTAGGAAACTTTTGGAAATCAAAATTTCAATGTTGAGTTCTGGTGCAGGACATTTATCATGGCAGTGTGAGGCAAATCATAGCATTAGAAAACCCACTTCAGTTTGTAAATATCGTATGTTCTAGGGTTTGGTTTGTGCATAACGCGTATCTTTCGATAACAAAAAGTTTTAAGTATTTTTTTCATTTATAAACTGTCTTGTATATTTTCAAAGAGTTCTTTTTTTTTTATTTCAGATGAGAGTACTTACGACAGCATTGGTGAATATCCCATTTCGAGGGCAACTGAATGTGCTAGAGTGGGACCACAAGGTTATGTATTCACTTTTGATACAGAGAGCCTCCTGTTCAGATTTCAGAGTGTAGCAGGTATGAAGTTCTGCATCAATGCAATTTTGTTGTTTACTGCTTCTGTTCCGCCATGTCAGTCCAGTTTGTTGACTTAATCCTTTGATTTTATTCTCTCGTTCCTCAGATGCTAGAGCAGTTCACGAAGCTGTAAGCAAAGTAAAACTTGGAAAGGATTCGTCAGTTTTTACAGATCGCACTGAAGACTCTTCAGCCATGCAGTATTTCCAGGTGAAATTTTTTATACCAAATACATTGAAATAATCAGTAGCATTGTGTTAAAGTACTTCTAAGAGTGGCACCAAGCACATAATCTGAATGTTGTGATTTGTGAAGAAACTTTCATAATGGTGGCAGGAACAGATCACTGAAGTTGATGACCAATTCCATGGTTTGTAAAATGCCAGAGGGCATGATTTTTTTTTTTTTATTAACAAGATCTTTGTAGAGGTCATAGAGTAAGTTTGAGTCAGATGTCTGGCAGTTATCATTTGATAGCCTTATGAAATGATCATTTTAGCAAATCCTGTGAAATGTGGAAGAAACAGTTTTAAAAACTGATTTGGATGAAATCCATGGGGACTGAGCACAAGCACTGATGATAATTTTATTGTGGTTTCATGAGTATAAGAATGACCATAACACTGAAGATAAAAGCACTGTGGCCATCCAGTTGACCTGTTAAGACCGTGGTGTAATATCCCGTCAAGAGGTGGAGTTGGTTATCTTTTTAGGTTTGTTATGAGGAACAGCCTTATTTCGAACTACAGTAAAAGATGTGGAGCACAGTATATGTTACCTTTCAGTATACCTTTAATTTATTTTGAATAAACACTGTGGCTTGATCATGAATCTTAGTGGATCATGAATCTTAGTGAGCAGACAGATTATGTTGGTACATCTTACTTGTTGCCCATAAAAGTCTAAGGTCATTATTTGAAATGTTAAGCAGTGTCTTGCAATAAGTATACTTGATTATTATTGTGTGAATGAAATCCTGGTGTGCTCATCCCATTTTGTATCACTTTGCAACATTACACCTAAATATTTAATTGATGAGACTTTCAGACAGCTCACTACTAATGTTATAGTCAAGTGTAGCAAAGCTTTTTTTCTACTTATCCTTATTAACTTCCATTTTTCTACATTTAGAACAAGCTGCCATTCATCACAACAACTAGAAATTTTGTCTAAGTCATCTTTTCTATTCCTACAGTCACTCAATGATGACACCTTCCCATATACCACATTGCCATCAGCAAGTAACCATAAATTGTTCATCAGGTCATTTGCCCCTGGGGCACTTCTGATGATATTATTGTCTGATGAACACTTGATGTCGAGAACTGCATACTGGGTTCTATTACTCCATAATTCGTTGAACTACTCGCATATCTGGAACCAATCCCATATACTTGTACCTCCATCAACAGTCTACAGTGGGGCACCATGTCAGATGTTTCCTAGAAATCTAGAAGAATGGAATCTGCCTGTTGCCCTCCATCCATGGTTTGTAAGATATCATGTGAGAAAAGGGCAAACTGAGTTTTGCATGAACAGTGTTTCCTAAATCCATGCTGACTTGTGGGTAGAAGCTTATCTGTCTCAAGGAAGTTGGTTATATTCTAACTCAGATTGTGTTCAAGAGTTATGTAGCATACTGACATTAAGGACATTGGTATGCAGTTATGTTACTCAGTTCTTTTACCTTTCATATATATAAGTTACCTGTGCTTTTTCCAATCGCTCGAGACCTTTTCGCCGGGTGAGAGATTCACGATAAACACAGGCTAAATCAGGGGCCAGATCCGCAGAATACTCTCAGTAAAACTGAATTGGGATTCCATGTGGACCTGACAACATATATTTTCAGATCTTTCAATTGCTTCTGTGTGCCACAGATGTAAATTTCTAAGTCCTTCATGTGGGAGTCTGTACGACAGTGAAATGATGGTATGTTAGTATGATCCTCCTGCATGAATGATTCCTTAAATATGAAATTTAAAACTTCAGCTTTCCTTTTGCTATCTTCTGTTGTCTCCATAGACTGCTCGATGAGTGACCGAATGAAGCCTTTGACTCACTTAGTGATTTTATGTATGACCAGAATTGTCTTGGGTTCTCAGCAAGAGCAAGGTATGATGGTGGAGGTTGTTGTATGCTGCGTGTATTGATCTTCGGGCGCTTGAACTTCTACTAACTTTTGCCTGCTGGCATTTGTGCACTATTTTTAACCAAGAGTGCAATATTTTATTTCCTCAGTGTTCCCTGAAACTGATTATTAGACTATGGTGGGTCCTTTCCATCCTTAATCCACTCACTTGGCACATACATCTCCAGAGTGTGATTTACAGTCTGTTTAAACTTTGCCCAGAATCCCTGTATATCTTCCATGCTGGAGCTAAATGATATCCATTCACTGCCTAAGTGGGAGTCTAACAATTGCTTATGCTTTTTTAAGCATAAACACTCTCCTGACCACCTTGACAGATCTATTAATGGTAGTAACTGTCATCGCAATATCATCATGAGCACTAATCCGTGTTTCTGACACTGTCTATAAGGTCAGGCTTGTTTGTAGCTACAAGGTCTAATATATTTCCATTGTGTGTGGATTGTCTAACTAGTTGTTCAAGATAGTTTTTCGGAAAACATGTTCAGAAGTGCTTCACAAGACTGTTAGCCCGTGCCACTTGCAGTAAATCCATAGACATTCCAATATCTACACAGTAGGTTAAAGTTGCTTCCAACTAGTATTGAATGACATGGGTATTTACTTGCTACTGACTGTAGACTTTTTTAATTATACTCAAACTATCACGGCATAAATAGGTGGCTGGTAAAACTGTCTAACAATTAACTCGATTTGACCTAGACTTGTTACATTCTTGCAGATGATTTCACTATCACACTCAAATTCTGCTGCATTGGAGACAATATTTTTGTCAACTGCAATGAACTCACACTCCTATGGCATCTAATCTGTCTTTCCTATATACATACCAAGAATCGCTAAATATCTCGGAGCTTTTTACTTTGTGTTTCAGCCAGTTATTAGTCCTGAGAATAATATGAGCAAAAGAAATTTTCTGGAGGGCCAGAAATTACAAATACTTAAAGAACTCACTGTTAAAATTTCGACAGTCAAAGTGTCTCTACTTTGTATGTGATCTGATATTGCTCCCCACATATTGACTTACAAACATTCAGCAGAGAACCTCAAACTACTGCCTGGCCAAAAAAGAGAGAGAGAGAGGGAGAGAGAGAGAGAGAGAGAGAGAGAGAGAGAGAGAGAGAGAGACTCATATGTACTCTGCAGGTACTCAACTACTCGAGTAGCTGCTTCCTTTTTGTAGTGCTCCTCTTAAGTATCAAGGGGAGTCCTACAACTCTGCATGCTATAACACAGGCCCAGAAATCTACAGCCATGACTGTCACAGAATCAATGAAACCTCTGGTTGAGGTCCCCAACTGGGCTCCAAATCAAAGAACCCTGATAGACGATGGGTACATAGCTACAAATTGTGAGCTCTGTTTGCACCATGCAAGTGAGGCCAGCAGTTTTCACCACTTCCACCAGTTGCCAGTAGAATTTGAGGATGTTCTCAGAACCCAAGTGACAGGCATAATTGGTGATAACATTTGCAACAACTCAATCTTAAGGCACCCTGCACCCTTAATAGCCGTAGGTAGAGCCTCCCCCACATCTCAGATATGGCCACCTGGCACACAAACACATAGTGCACGTTGGAATTCTGTCTGGCCCTGGACATTATGTCCCTAAGAGGCTCCACAATGTGCCTAACATTGGAAATCCTGATAACTAGTAAACCCCCTGCCCCCCTGTATCTGCTCAGACCCTGCTGAAGGAGTGGCCACCTGCCCACTCGCAGAGTGAATGTGCGAGGGCAGATGGCGAGTCTGCACATAGACATTCTACGATGAGTGATGTGACCACATAACAACCCACCACTCACCCTGCAGAGTGTGGATCCCATGTCGGGTATGCAGGAAGGTGCCTTGACGGCAGAGCCTGTGGGTGAAACAAGTGACACCAGAGATGTCCCATGTGACGTGCCAGTTTCTCCGCTGCTGCCACATCCTGAGGCAGCAGTCTGCAGGTGGCTGAATGGTCATAAGTATCTTCAGCTGTTTACGAACTGCAGCCAGCTCCTCTTGCATATGCAGTCAGCAAGCACCTCCTGCTAGTAACTTGAGAATTAAACTATGATTAAAAACTGAAAAAGTCAAATATGTGACTTGATAGTCTCATGGTGCTTCAGCAGTGGATGCTCTCAACTGATTGATCTGTAGTTACTGGCTACTGGCCATGCAAAAACAAACAAATGATGATTGCATGAATGTACACATTACCATTACTAAAACACATTACTATACATCTCAAACACAAAAATTGCAATGAATTAAAGAATTAAACTGAGAACACAGAGAAGCTAAATATGCTATTTGTTAGCCTCCTGTTGCTTCATCAACGAAGGTTGATAGCTGAATGTTTTACAGCAAACTAGGAAAATGTTTTGGATACATTTTGTGATTTTTAATGTTTTGTAGGGGAGATTACAACTTTCCAGCTATAGATTGGGAGAGTTAAATTATTGCAATAGGTGCAGGATCAGGAATTTGTATGTAATCCTTCTGAATGTCTTTTCTGAAAACAGCTTCTGCAGTTGGAGAATCAGTTTGAGGGGATAATGTTTTGGATATCCTTGTAACTGAAGAGAACTTTCAGTTTGTTGAACATAAGAATGTTATAGCACCAATGAATATATGCATTAAAGGAAATTGAAAAAAAGGGGAAATATTTCTGCTTAGCAGGTGTTAAAAGTAACAGAATGCAAATGATTTGAGCATTCGACATCATTTGGTCACCTCTACAGGCAATTCTGTGGATTAGCATTGTATACAGTTCAAAAGCAACTTACAATATGCTTTGGGCAGGTCTGGCAAGAAATTTTGTGATGAATGCAGAAAACCTAAACAAATCCAAAATTAGTGTTAGAGGGCCATCCAAGAAATGTTAAATGAATTTGAGGGGAAAAAAATTAGAAGTAGTGTGATAGAAGGCTCAAATAATTAATTTGATCTTCCCAAAATGTTCACTGCAAAAGATCCATAACAAGATTCCTTATGTTGTACAAATGCTGAAATTAGAGATATTGAGGTAAGTGATTGTAAAGTAGAAAATTAACTAACATAATTCATCATAGAAAACGCATCTTGATACCAGATGATACACCTGTATAATTCTATGAAGATTGTATGAAGAAATTTTTTCTCCTTGTAACGGCAGTTTATTGTAGGTGGTTGGAACAATAAAGGGTAGCAAGTAGCTGGATAAAGGTGCATGTCATTCCTGTTTTCAGGCAGGCAATCTCATGTTTAGGAATCAGCATTAATACCACCATCAATAATGTTGTGAAACTTAGATCACCTTTGAAATCCAGATGGCAGTTGATAACAGTGCCCAGATTAATGGAAGGAATTTGAAGTTGCATGTTACATCCTAGTGAACAAAGTATGTTCAGATTATCAGACTAGCTTTGTGACTGAATTCATGACTACTTAGCAGATAGAACTCAACAAGTAAAATAGTAAGATGTAAAGGAATTTTAGGTGTCCCTCAAATGAGTGTCAACGCCCCTTTAAATTATCTGTCAGGTAATGTCTGGAGCTCTGGGAGACTGTGGATCATCCTGTTGCATATGGAGAAGTAATAAAGCTAGAAAATAGTGGCACAGTGCAGGAAAACCAGCAGGGGTTCGATGCATGTGCAGAGGATGGCATTTGACCATCAGCATAAACTAACATTGTATAGTGTCCTGTCACTAGTTGGCTGTTTGATTGCTGGACTGTTCCAAACCCTACTGGCCATAGTCACAAAATCTTCCAACTCCCTGAAGATATCTTCTGCTTTCACTTCCAGGAACCTGCATTCCCCGACCTCAGCACGTGTTTTGTTCCCTCACCAGTGCTGATCCAGAGTCAAAAGTGTTCCTACAGCAGCATCCTCACACAGTCGTCACCAGAACGTGTCAAACACAATGTTGCGTGTGTGCCCACACACACACACACACACACACACACACACACACACACACACACCTGTCTCAAATCAAGTATTCCCACAAGTTCAGTAAATGTAGATGGCTAAATCTTTATAAGACAAGACAGATGTAACAGACAAGGGGGTGGCATTTGGGGGTGTACATATGCTTTGCTTTATCACCTACTGTGCTACACACATTCAACAACAATTAAGATAAACAAGTGAAATATATGTTCATGGAAATGAAATCTCTTAACAGAAAGTGCCTGATACATGTTTTCTATAAACTTCCTAAAGTACACAGGTTTGCCTACTTTGAAACTGCTAATACAAGTCTTGAATCAACATACGAGCATGTAATTATAGTTGGTGATACAAATTTTTTTATACAAATTAAGTTGATGCTTCATTCTTCAAATGTATTGCTACCTGAGCTTGCCCCTACCCATCACACTCTCGTAGATCTATTTGCAACGAAATCCCCAGAGTAATTTGTACATCTCAAATATCTGCACCTGGCATCTCTGCCCAGGACATAATTTTCATGATGTACTTGCTAGAATGTCCCAGATAGAAACCACAACTACATACCTGGACTTCAAACACATTAATTTATGTCAGCTTGCAGCTAAGGTGCAAGAAATAGTTTCATGGACGTCTTCTAATCCTGTCTCAGAGATAAAAAAAAAAAAAAAAAACACTTCATGGATTTACTAACATACGTAATCAGTTGTATGACAAATCTCCTTGTCTAAATACTGGAAAAATAAGTTGGAAACCTGCATCTTGACTCAGTCCCAAATTCTGCACATTGGACATACCAAGTGCAACATCATATTGCTTACAAGTACAAGCAGATGCAGAACACACAGTCAAGCTGTGAGAAATGCAAAACTAAGGCATACCCATACACTAACATACAACAATAATAGACCATCTGTCCTGTGGAAAAATGTGTGGTATTGGTACAGGCAAAGTAAAAGCTGGAAGTGGTCCCATTGTCCTAGCCGAAGAACTGAACTGGTGCTTCATATTACCTGCAGCTACAATTGAGCTGCAAACAAAACAGAGACTCATTGATTTCTTCATGGGGTAATAAACTGTAGCCATGAAAAATTCTATCTAAAGCATGTTACCTATAGTACCATCCAAAAAGCAGTCATACATATCAGATCAGACCCTAGTGGACATGGCATCCCAGTTCAAATGAAGCAGCCTATTATTGTCCCACTACTTCTCACTATAACAGGTATATTCTATGACTCCTTACCACAAGCGTTTCCCCTGGGGCCTGGAAACAGGGACTAGTTAAGCCACTAACTAAAAATGACATGCCCCAGGATCCCCTGACTACTGACCTACTTGCATTCTTCTTACACTGTCCAGGGTCTTAGAATATATAGTCCATGACTTGCTAACAAATTGCCTAACTGCAAACAACGTACTAGATGAATACGAATCAACTTTCGGTAAACATTGCAGCACTGTATTAATAAAGGTAACAGATGACCTGAAGCTTGCCATCGATGCAGGAGAGGTGACTACCACGTGCTTCTTGGACTTCAGCAAAGTGTTAGACATAGTAGAGTTCGATATTTTACTTGCCAAACTTAGCAGGCTAAATTTCTCAAAAAGTGCAATGTTGTGGTTTTACTTATATCTGACATATCTCCAGCAGTGCATTGTGTCCGTGTTGGTCACCCTATAGTAACAATGGATGGAGATAGTATTTGACTTCCCACAGGGTTCAGTATTAGGCTGTATACACTTTTCATTGTATGTGAGTTACGTTATCAGTTTTATCCTGCTGCATATAGCACATGTATGCTGATAACTTCAAGCTGTATCTAAGTGCAAAGCCAGTGAATCTAAAGACAGCCATTGAGAATCTTGACAGAAACCTGTGTTTGCATTTTCAAAATGGGTGCAGGATATAGGGTTAAACAGGGTGTATACGGCCCGGGACAATCGGGAGATCCGGGAGAAAATTGGGAATTTTTTCATCCGGGAGAAAACTGGGAAAAAACCCGTGAATTTTTTAGAATTCCGGGAATTTTTAATTGTTTTAGTTTTCAGTTAAATTTTTGTAATTTTGACTGGTAAGAACCGATACTCTAACAAAGGATATTACTGTATCCCGCTACTGCAGAATAATGCTTCAACAATAAAACGTAAACGAGAGAAAAAAATGAAAATACAAAGGAAATGCGCCATTTACGACGACAACACACAGTGCTCTCGCAAGCGTCTGCCAACAGCAAAATGTGTCAAAGGCTTTAGGAAGACCATGCAGTGCTTCATTACAACAATTTGCCTCCTATGAGCGTGAAGTCACAGCTGTTTACATTTGAATCATTTTAGCAGTTACGAGCGGGCTCATGCGCATGCGCAGTTGATTCGTGTTTGAGCAGTAGATTCTCCCGCTTCTGCATACAGGAATTTAGCTGTTGGCTGTGCAAGCAGTCACAGCAAGCAGCTAGATGCTACCGGGAAAAGGGGGTGCCAAATTCGTATTCTTGAGGGAAAAAAAACTTGTTTCACAAAGCGTCTAGCATCCAGCGCATGTTTGTCTATTGATTATTCACATGATTTTGAAGTGCTTCCCTGTTGGTTTTTGAACATCTTTAAACACAGTTTAAGTTGATTTCTGAATGAATCGTAAGTTGATTTTTGAATGCGTGCATAGTGTACCTGAAGTCTATCAGGAGAATCCTCGTTGCATCTATAAATAAACTTTCTGCAGACAAAAGGCGACGGGGCTATATGAGCTGAGCAGAGTAAGGCTGAACGGATTAATGCTAATCGCTGTCTGATTCTGCGGTTTATTGGGTTTGCGAATGATTAGCATTGTTATAATTACTAGCCAAATCCATAGATTCAGACTACCAAAATGGAAATAAACGACTGACAGGAATAACAGGTGAGAAAGATTACGTATTATCTTCTCGGTGTATCCAAGAAAAGGAAATTTCGAAGAAAATTTTTTTGCCAGATCGCTAGTAAGGACCAGTTGTACAGTCCCTGGCTAGCAGCCGTTTAAGTTCTATTCTGGAAGTAACACGGAAAAGTGTTGTTTGAACATGTAACAATGCCTAACCGGAGAATAATCGCGGGATGTCTAAACCCGTGATTCTGGCAGAGTTAGTGAAGGTAACCGGCGATCAAATTTTGACAATGGCAGGAATAGCTACAGAATTGGTGATGACAAGATTGTTTGTTAGAATGAGGAAGGAGAAGAAACTGGGACATCACACAAATTATGGAAGAATAAGACAATTCCAAATTTATGTAAAAATTTCTTAATACTACTTTTCAGTCTCATGCTTGAGAAGCTGGTGCGTATGAATGAAATGTGAAACTATTTGCTAACATAAAGCTTTTTGCTTGTAGTAGGCCTAATAGGCATTTGGTATTGGTACTTCATGAATTATATTCTGTCGCATTATAAAAATTGCCATTTTTGCCAAAACAGTCTCATCTATTTGGTGTGTGTTACAAAATTGCTGCAATATTAGAAAGGCATATTTTGTTTTATCTATCAGACAATGACAAAATATACGTAATCAGATCGAGAAACCACATGAGTCTTGGGTATGATTTGTGTTAACAGCTTTTTCAGTATTCGATAACGACATTTCGATTTTTCATGTAGCAAAACGTTTGACGAACTTTGATGAGTTAATAGATTCTTTCACAGGAAGGAAAGCACACCATGTAAAGCTGTAGCAAGATTAGAGAGAGAAAAAATGCTAGGAGCTAAGGATTGAAGAAATGTGCAATTTCTTGCTTATCTCTTGTCTTTATTGGTTTTATGTATCCTATATTTGATTTTACATCACACAATACAGCAAGTTATTAGCTAATGGGCAATAAAGAGTGCAAATTTTCTGAAGAGTTCTTGTTCTCCCAATTACAAATAATCCCATCCGTTATTAATTGTGAGTTTTTTTTTTATATATATAAAAAAAGAGGGGCAGGCTGTCAAACCGACCGACTGGGATCAGGAGAGGCACCACAGGACATTCAAATTTCCACTGTCCTGAATACAATTTGATTGCATCCATTACAAAATATACATGTTTAAATTCCACAGAGCGAAATACAGTGACATGCGATAAAAGAATGCTTTATGAAGAGGCGTGATACTGCACTTTGGCACACTTAAAGACCAAATAATATGTCTTACATTTCCTCGAACACACGTTTTATGTTTCAGACTTTTCCGAAAGATGTGTGCTACAAGATGAATATATTTTTGAAAATAAGATATTATTTTATATATATATATATATATATATATATATATATATATATATATATATAGTATTGACTCGGTTCGCAAATATCGTAGATCCGGGGCTGATAGCAGAGCAGTCTTAGTTATAGTGGGTAGTCTCCATATGACCCGTGTTCACATTTAATGATTTTGCTGTCTCCCTTTTGTTTACCCTCACAGCAAATGAAAACAAAATGAATATCTGTGGCCGGGAGCTATCAAGTGAATTAAAATATATTCACATAATTATGGAAGGCTAAAATATGTCATTAGTTTCAGATTTTATTTTAGTTGCACCTTTCTGACAGTCAAGCATTAATCTCCTTGCAGAACAATGAAGTTATTTTTGTCTGTTTGCTAAGGAAATTTGACTTTTATTAACCTTCGCCACAGAGGCAGTCAATGTATTTAAAACCAAATGTTTAATTCCTCAGTACTGGCTAGTTTCAACAGTTCGCTGCATTTCAAGTGCACGTTTTCATCTTCTAGCACGTATGGCATTATGCCATAATAAAGAACCAAAGTGATTTAATACAGTACTGATGCTCCAAGAAAATTTACATCCCGAAAACGACACTGAAAAGCTTGATATCATGTTGAGGTCTACTTCATTGGGAATCTGAACATATGAATGTGCACTTTAAGTATGCACTTTAAATGTGCACGTTTTAGTACGGTTCACGAAATTCCGATGCTCTTGGAGTATCCTCTGATGTCTTGTTTCTTTTATGACATAATGTATGATCTTTCAATGTTTTACACGTATGTACATACGGGCTTCCTGTCGCCTGTTATCTGCGCTCTCTGGTAACTGCTGAAACGAACCTGTTTTTAACAGGTCACGGGAAAATATTGTGAATGGTGGTTTGAAAAGCGTTACTTTAAAAGTAAATATCCTTTTATGTAAGTTGAACTGTGTGTGGAGAATGTACCATGAATTTCTTAAATCACAGAGTGTTTGACTCTCATTTAAATATCAACTCTTTGATGACGAGCCATTTAGAAGAATTTCGAACCCTGAAGATCAGACATTTGTCATTATTAAAAATTTTACTGGCACATTTGTGTGATATATCTTAAAGTGTAACACTCGCAGAAAAAACTTAGCTCCTCTTGTAGCTTATTAACTTTAGAGACCAGTATTATATGTGAAAGCTTTGCTTTTCTTGTGGCAACATTATGTATATTGACAAACTGCCTATTGGCTTCTGTCTCGGGTTCTTCGGCCGACGTTCATCTAATGATTTTTCTGACTCACACGGACCGATACCTGCACAAACTGTCAAACCACCACCCGAGCCAGAAAAGAGGCATGATTAGTACGCTCGTAACGAGAGCAGGACGAATATGTGAGCCGCAACACCTCAAACGAGAAATGCAACACCTGGAAACTGTCCTGAGGAGCAATGGTTACTCCACAAATTATATTAGAAGTGTAACAGAGCCCAACCCTCGGCGAAGTAAGGAACCGGAAAAAGAATTGTCGGGTACGGCCTTTCTGCCATACATTCCCAGAGTGACGGACAGAATCGGCCGTATATTGCGCAAACATGGCGTAAAGACGATTTTCAAACCGACAAGGAAGATCAAAGAGTGTCTTAGATCGGCGAAGGAGAAAAGAGACCCACTTGCAATGTCGGGAATATACCGCATACCATGCACATGCGGAAAAGTTTATGTCGGAATGACTGGATGATCCATTAACACCAGGATCAAAGAGCATAAGCGACATTGCAGGTTGGGGCAGGTGGAGAAATCGGCCGTGGCAGAGCACGCACTGAATGAGACCGACCATGAATTGTCGGGTACGGCCTTTCTGCCATACATTCCCAGAGTGACGGACAGAATCGGCCGTATATTGCGCAAACATGGCGTAAAGACGATTTTCAAACCGACAAGGAAGATCAAAGAGTGTCTTAGATCGGCGAAGGAGAAAAGAGACCCACTTGCAATGTCGGGAATATACCGCATACCATGCACATGCGGAAAAGTTTATGTCGGAATGACTGGACGATCCATTAACACCAGGATCAAAGAGCATAAGCGACATTGCAGGTTGGGGCAGGTGGAGAAATCGGCCGTGGCAGAGCACGCACTGAATGAGACCGACCATGTAATTAAATTTGCCGACACGGAAGTTCTGGCTGTAGAGAAGCACTATCACACGCGCTTGTTCAGAGAAGCTGTAGAAATACAAAAACACGCGAACAGTTTGAACAAGAAAGAGGAAAGCCTTAAGGTCAACGGATCCTGGCTTCCCGTACTGCAGCGAACGACCGTCGCAGGTAGCAAGAGGAGAACCGCACCGGAAATGACCGCGGAGAAGCCCTCGGACGTTGGCGCGCCAGGTACATATAGCCTGCGCCCGCGAGCTCGGCTCCAGTTCACCACCGGCAATGGAGGGTGAAGCTTTGACAATGCCAGCCACTCGTGCTGGCGAAACGTCAGAAAAATCATTAGATGAACGTCGGCCGAAGAACCCGAGACAGAAGCCAATAGGCAGTTTGTCAACAAGTGGCCACGAAAGCCTCAACAATTTTGTATTATGTATATTAATTTAAACTATTAACTTTCCCTGCTTGTGTATTCGTGCTACTTAACAGTGATACTGTTGGCAGACTACGTCACATGTCCTATGCTCTGAATATCCGCTGTCATCAGCTGCCGACATCACGTAACATGAGCTATGACTGGGTTATAGAAGTGTATTGCAATCTCGATTTCAATGATTTGGAAAGTAACATGCAGTGTTGGGTGGTGGAATTCCACTTTATACTTTTGTAATACGAAAATATGCAGCGTACATTCTGCTGCACATCAAAGATATTTCCAAAACGTGTCTTTTCCTCTGAATTTCTTTTTCTAATGTGCCGAAAATTCTACGCCGTGTATAAAACCATAATAATTCAGACGATTGATAAGAATGCAAGTGGTACTGGTGGGTTATTCTATGCTCTTTAGCCACAAATATCTGGAATCCCTACCATCTTTAACCCTAATTGGGACAAATATCAATCTCTCTCCCTCAGCGAAGAGTCTAGGAGTAATAATAGATGAAAATTTAAATCGTACTGAGCACATAACTGCATTGTACAAGAAGGCATTAACACCTCTCTACGCCCAACAAAAATATAAAGATTCTTAGCTAACTATGATGTAATAAAGGTACTGTATGTGTGAAACCCTGGTCCGATGTAAGAGGGGCCTGATATCCATTATCACATCAGATTAAATAAATATTGTGCATAAATAGGCAGAATGATTCGTTGTTAAATTTCTCTGTTGACAACATCTGTAATACAAGGTTTGGGACAAAAATAATTGCAACTAGCCAAAGTTGCAAATTTCACTTTTTTTTATTCATTTGATGACCTGTTTTGGGCAGGGATCTATTTTCAAACAGATAGCCTGTATACGCTGTAACTTTTAGTTTTCACATTTTTTGCATGGCTTTTGCATTTTTTGGAAATACCAATTTGATTTCTGTTACGATGATTTGAAAATGGGTCCCAGTCCAAAACTAGTCATTGTATGAATAAAGAAACAGAGAAATTTGCAGCTTTTGTGAATTTTTTGTTGTACTGATTAACAGAAGTGCTGACCTACAATTATTCCAGCGTGCTATAAGTTCGTAATTGCAACTACTCCCCCCCTCTCCGCAGGTAAGTGAGCGGGTCACAAACTGCTATTTGTCATGTGGGGGCTATATAGGCATAGTGTGTATTCCAACAACAGATAGCTCTGTGATTGCTGGTAATAGCACAGAGTGCACTGTGATGTCAGTTGTGTGGTGAGCTTTGTGGAAGATGGAAGTACTCATCTTGAGCAGTGCACGAACATTAAAGTAGCCATTCTCTGAGGGAGAAATGGAAGAGAATGTCACAGTGAATGGGTCGAAGCCCTCATGAGTAATGCTTTCTGTGTCACATGACAGAGCAATGAGCATAGAGTACTACAGGGACACCTTAGTGCTACAAGTACAATGTAGCATTCGGGAGAAATGTCTGAATCTTGTGGACAGGGCAGCAGTGCTGTCATATGGCATGACAATATGAAACCACATAAAGCAGTGTGTGTACGGCAGCAACTGTGATGCTCCCCTACACCCGATAGGCTGTTCGTGACACTATGACACTGCCAATGCTGTGCAACAACTGATGATCCAACTTAGAAATGGTGTGGCAAAAAGTGATGTAAATGGTATTGACACCTCCCACATTGTTGGTAGCATTTGGTGAACATTGTAGGAGACTACTTTGAAGGCATGTAGACCTCATTTCGTCGTGTCAACTGTGTCTGCTGTTCTGTAATCATTTTGTACCATGAAACCAGTATTGTCCTGTACAATACTGTTCTAAATATGTGTCACTATGTTCGCGTGTTCAGTATTCACACGTGTAATTCTCATCTCATCCTCTCATTTGTATGTCTCATTTTCCAACCAGGTTGGTATCTGCAGGGGGGGGGGGGGAATAGTTTCAATGACTTTCGCCACAACCATCAGTATCGGGGAGTAACTATTTAGAGTGGCATAAAGTGGAATGACTGCATAAAACTGGTTGAAGAAAAGTTAAGCGCCAGGCTGTGATTCGTTGGGAGAATAGTAATTAAACATAATGAACCCATGAAAGAGTAGCTTAAAGTTCATTTGACCAGTTCTTGGGCATTGCTCGTCAATTAGGGACCCTTACCATGTCAGATCAGTAGAGGAGATATGAAAGATCCAAAGAAGAGCAGAACATTTCATTACATGTTCATTTAGTATGTGCAATACTGTCAGAGGTGATCATTAAACTCCAGTCGCAGAAACTACAGAGAGGTGGTGCGTATCACAAATAGGTTTACTCGAAAATTTCAGAGTGCATGTTTCAAGAGGCTAGGTAGAATAGGAGCTGACTGATAGTTTTTCTTTCCACGTAACATTTGCAGATGGAATAGGAAAGGGAGCTTGCAGATTAGGTGTAGCTTAGAATTAGGCTATGTTGATCTTTGTGGTACCTTTATTCACAAAAATACACATGGTGGTACCAGATTTTGAGCTGGGTGTTGAAGGTAACTAAGTATCTTGTTTTGGTGGCTATCATACTCCCTACCCTTCCTGTTTGTCACTTTACTGTGGAGTACTGTTATGAGACTTCATTATACTGAACTGATTGTCAAATACCATGATAAGCTGGTGTCCTTTTTACAGCCAGATAAGCACAGTGACACAACTCAAAAATGTGATACCTGAGAAAACTCAACCTGAAGAAATAATTATATAAAACTTATATTGAAACAGTATAAACTTCCTTTAAATTTCAAATAAGTGTTGTTGGCTGTAAGTTTCATTATATTTTTTGTGCACATAGGGCCTCTTCAGAGGCAATTCTCAATGGCATAAAGTAAAGATGCAATTTTTCGACTTGTCACTTTTCTTGCTGGGGTGCAATACGTGTAAACCATCCAAAAACTGAATTGTACAACATGCAAAGGAGTTACCTATGTTGAGCATTATGGAGATGAGGAGGTACAGAGAGACAAATGAATGGCTAATTGAAACTATAGGAGTTGGAAATACCTGAAATTGCTATTGGCTGGGCATGCAGCCTGATCATCAGACTGATGATAACTGCTTCTCACCTTATGAAATGACTTGGAAGGTTACCTAATGGAAGGTGGGTTGGTAATAAGAAACTGACAGGATGAGCTTAGCTACATGAAGCTTAAGGTTTTGGGGAGAGGTCTGGTTTGTGACAGTTGCATTTGTCATGATCAGTATTATGAATGCCGCTGATTAATCATTGGTGTTTCATTGCAGATACTGTTCCTGGAGTTTTTTTGTGGTTCCTTCAATTTTCATTCCTGTTATGATTCATAATAAAATATTATTTGCTTTCAGTGCAGTTTATTAGGTTAATCATTTAGATGCTGCATTCTCAAAGACGAAAAAAAAACTTGTGATTCTTTGGTGACCATTCAGCCAGCATTAGTGTTTCTGCTCTTAATTTTTAGCTGCAACAAAAAAATATTTTAAGCTCTGAAATTAGAGTTTAACTTTCATTGTTCAAATTTTTCATTTACAGTTTTATGGATATTTATCCCAACAACAAAATATGATGCAAGATTACATTAGGACAAGCACGTACCAAAGAGCAATTTTGGCAAATTTAGATGATTTCAAAGATAAAGTTGTCTTAGATGTTGGTGCGGGGTCAGGAATTTTGTCATTTTTTGCTATTCAAGCTGGAGCAAGAAAAGTTTATGCAGTTGAGGCAAGCACAATGGCACACCATGCAGAGGTAAGTGACCATTGCATATCGTACCTCCCCTCCCCTTTTCACCTATCTCTGACTCTGGTACCCCAGTCAGCTGTGATGCCTCATTTATACTGAACAATGATTTGTTCATTGTTATCAAGAAAAGAAGCTGGCAGTGGTTTGCTATACAGTTTTCTGAAACTTGTGTATACATGCTCAATATTGCTGAAAAATTAATTTTTCAATCTGTTATAAATGTTTCAGTCTATATGTTTTGAAGAACAATGTGTGAATCTAATATTTTTTCAAGTAGACATGAAATTACATTTTAACATGATGATTTGATGAGTGTTAGGTGTAAATGGCGACTGGCGTAAATTGATTTGCTTAATATTTTCATCTGATAATTTTTTTAGCTATTGTCTATTTACTCCATATGTTTCAGACCCTGGTGAATGCAAACAATTTGAAAGGAAAGATAGTAGTAATTGCAGGCAAGGTAGAAGAAATATCTCTTACAGAGAAAGTTGATGTCATTGTTTCAGAACCAATGGGTTACATGTTGTACAACGAAAGAATGTTAGAAACATACCTACATGCTAAAAAGTGGCTTAAGGATGGAGGTAAGCAGTATTTCTTACAGCAGAGAGAAAAATGCATCTTGTTTGTTTGTGTAATGACATCATTGGGCAAGAATAGATTGCTCAATAATATTGAGATATTTCTGTGAAGACTTGGTAGACTAGGTTGGTCACTGCATGCGAGAAAATATTTGGTGTGGTGTTATACAGCATTGATCTTAAATTGTAGTAATATGTTGTCCATTCTGATTATACTAAATGCCATAATAGATGTTCTGAGACTTAAACATTGATTTTGAGAATTGTTGTAATTGAGGGCTTAGAAGTCACTTATAGGTTCTTCCGAAACTTACTAAAGATTGGGGAGAGGATGCAGGTTTAGAACAGTGTACATAGTATCATTATTCTACCTAAATTGTGGAAATAAGCAACAATGGACATGGAAACTTGTAGTCAACCAGACAGAAAAAAAAATTAGGCAGTGTAAAGGTACCCAGTTAGTATATTCATTGTGCTCGGTGAAGCCTTCTCTTCTCTGTCCAAAATTTACTGCTTGTCCACTTTTAACAAGACCATGTGCCTGTAATGAAATTTAATGTGAAGTTGTTCCTTTGAAAATGGAATATTGGCTTTGTTTCCTTTAGTGACTGTAAACACTGTTGGTTCATTTATAAGAATAAGATGTGATTTTTGCCGTGTCATCAAATAGTTACACTTAAGAAACATTTTGTTTTTAAAAGGTGTTTTTTTACGTCAGTGATATTAAAGTAACCATAAGTTGAGAGATGACTACCCATCTGTGTTACTAGGCTGTTTCACAAGCAACAGTCCAGACTGTATGAATCACCCAAAAATGGCAAGACTAGCAGGGATACAGTTGGAAACTAATGCAAGGGCATCCAGCTGCCCCTTCTTGTCGTGTTCTTAGAGTTGTCTTTGGCCCCAAATGGCCTCAAGCTATTCTGTCCCTCGACATCGTTGTTGCCTTTTTAAACTTTACTGTAAGTGTTTCATTTTTCTAACTTTCTAAGCTCATTGGCTGTCTATTCATAAAGTCTGCATTTCCTCACCCCATTTTAGTTGTACTATGATGACCTTACTGTCCAGCTACAGTTATAGCTCCATGGGTTTTATCTCACTTTCAACTTTAGGACTGAAGCTACTGTTCCATACATTATCAACCACGATGACATTGTCACAGACCCTGGAGTTCTCAATTCCCCATCTGTCGTTTTGTATCTTTTTAAGTAGTTTTCTTGTAAATAGAGGGACTGATACCAGAGTAGTTTAGTCCCTTTAAATGATGATGACCTATTCATCGTCATTGTAATTTGAACACTGCAATACATACATAGGTCTGTTAGTACATGAATGGAAACTTCTGAAGTTTCCCCTAATATTTGAAAAGTTTCATAGGCACTGACTGTTCTATAATTGAAACTGTCTGAGCGATGGTACATCATGGTTTCATTTTTCCATGTGGAAACACTCTAATCCAGAGGCAGCCAGATCATGCAAAAGTGCATGTGAGCATGATGTGCTGCATGCATGTGGACCGACGTTCGGCCTGTCTCGGCTTTGCTCAGTCCTTCTTGGATGTACTTGGTACAGTGCGACATTTCATTTAGCAGCAAAATGTGACACTTGCTTCCAGCATTTGGTGTGTCATTTTTCAGTTGGCAGGACATTCTTCAGTTTGGCAGAGATGAGGTGTCAGTGCTATTTACCCTATGCTATTTGTTCATGATATAGAGGAACTTGACAGGTCCAGTGACTGTTTGCACAAAGAGGCAATCTAGTGATCTGTCATGATGAGTCTTTAAAACTGAATTGGAATGAAAGAGAGAATGATGCGAATTCCCAATATCTATTATGCAGGCACATAACTAATTGACAGATACTACAAATTTGTTATGGGGCGACATTACAACATTGTGCAGAAAGAATTTAAAGATTTAGTGATGGTGAAAGAGCAAACAATTATAGTGATAGACAGATTGGATTCATTGTTCTGTACATAAAGATGCACTTCATGTTAAGTTTATAAGCATAGAGCACATGATGAAATTGGTTGTACAGTTGTAAACTTTCTGAAGCTGCATACATTCACACTTTCAGCTGCAACAGTTTTCGACGGAATTAAATAGAAAGTACGGAGACTGGAACAGTTTACTGTTTTAAAACCTTCTATTTTTGAATTACTGAAGGATCTTCAGGAACAAAAATTGGAACATCTGAAATCTATTGCAGACCTTGCATTCTTATCATTTTAACCACAAATTATTTTGATGTTTAAAACTCAGTTGAAATTACACTTTTCTTATGGAATTGCATCAGGTAAACTGAAATATAATATTTATTTTTAATTTTAATGTGTCATGAGGGCATAAAATGGTGGTTTCAGTGTTAAACCACCATCGTGATATCAGCATTAGTAGACCTATGCGTAAAAACTGTCACATTTTTATTTATTGCAAATGAAAATTTTTAGTTATATCATCCACATGTTATACATTCCAATTGCATAAAAATTCCTTAGCATTCTTCATGTTCAGTCCTCACAAGTGAAAGCACTACTTCTGGTACAGCTGAAAACACACACTTCCCTTCATCATACATAATCGAACTTTGCGCATGCAACACACCCTTATTGTTTGGGATTGTGCTTGCCACTACAACAGGCACAGTGTGAAGTGCTCTTCAGGCATGTGTGCTGCTTTATGCTTTATCAGTATGCACTGCCTTTGAGATGTAGGCCTGGAAGTGATTTTTTTAACTATCAGGCTTCCTCCTCCCCAGAGGGGGCAGGGGGGGGGGGTGAAACATGTGCCCCAATAAATCCTGTAGTTACCTCACACAAGAAAGATTTCAGTAACAACTTGGGCAACTGATTGGAAAGTTTGTGAACATTTAAATTTTATGTACTGCCATCAGTGAGGTGCTAGAATAATCTGTCTACCATCTTCTGCTTTTGCAGTCAGTGGCACATGTTGCCTGAAACATGTCTGCTTTGTCAATGAATACCATGTTTTTAATATAATCCTTGACAATTTTTGGACAGTTGATCGTAGTTATGCTCCCATCTTCTTTTTTGTTCGCTGTCAATTTTATTGACTTCATGGAATAAACATCACAATAATTTAAAAATTGAATTATATGTATGAATTTTTCACAATTAGACCACCAGTTATTCAGTAATGTGTTCTGTTTTCAAAGATTCACTACATACACAACCTCTAAATTGAAAATGCTTTTCGACACGGTGGTTTCGATTGAAACCACCAGCATAAATGTAAAATGTCATTATTAAAACTTAACACCTAATTAAAATTATCTGATACATTGAAAAAAAGGATGCACAACAAAGGAATTATCTGAATGGGACAGAAAACAGTAGATGTGACATACATATACAGATAAACAAATGATTACAATTTCAGAAAAATTAATTAAAGAGAAAGAGCTTCACAATTTGAGCAAGTCAGTGAAGCATTTTTCCATCTCTGGTCCTTATGCAAGCAGTTATTTGGCTCAACATTGACTGATAGTTGTGGGATGTTGTGCCAAATTCTGTCCAATTGGCACATTAGGTCATCAAAATCCCAAGCTTGTTGGATGGCCCTGCCCAAATGCTCCAAATGTTCTTTATTGGGAAGAGATCTGGCGACCTTTCTGGTCAAGTAGGGTTAGGCAAGCAGTAGATACTCCCATCACATACGATGGGGCATTATATTGTTGAAATGTAAGCCCGGGTTGGCTTAGCGTGACCGGCAACAAAACGGGCATGGAATATTGTCAGTGTACCGCTGTGCTGTAAGGTCGCTGTGGATGACAACCAATGGTCCTGCTATGAAATGAAATGACACTCCAGACCATCACTCCTGGTTGTAGGGCTGTGTGACAGATATGGCAGTCTGGTTGGTATCCCACTACTGTCCAAAACAATTCCAGACACCTCTTTGCTTGTCATCAGAGATCAGTTCAAGGTGGGACTCATCACTGAAGACAACTCTGCTCCAGTCAATGAAGTTCCAGGCTGAAGACGTGTGTGGAGATGACCCAGACAGTGGTGGGATACCAACCTGACTATCACTTACCATATGATACAGCAACCGGGAGTGATGGTCTGGGTTGCCATTTCTTTTTGTAGCAGGACTCCTTCGGTTGTCAACTGAAAGCACCCTTACATCACAGCTGTGTGTCTACATCTAAATCTACATCCATACTCCACAAGCCACCTGACGGTGTGTGGCGGAGGGTACCTTGAGTACCTCTATCGGTTCTCCCTTCTATTCCAGTCTCGTATTGTTCGTGGAAAGGAGGATTGTCGGTATGCTTCTGTGTGGGCTCTAATCTCTCTGATTTTATCCTCATGATCTCTTCGAGAGATACACGTATGAGGGAGCAATATACTACTTGACTCCTCGGTGAAGGTATGTTCTCGAAACTTCAACAATAGCCCGTATCGAGCTACTGAGCGTCTCTCCTGCAGAGTCTTCCACTGGAGTTTATCTCTCATCTCCGTAATGCTTTCGCGATTAGTAAATGATCCTGTAACGAAGCGCGCTGCTCTCCGTTGGATCTTCTCTATCTCTTCTATCAACCATATCTGGTACGGATCCCATACTGCTGAGCAGCATTCAAGCAGTGGGCGAACAAGTGTACTGTAACCTACTTCCTTTGTTTTCGGATTGCATTTCCTGAAGATTCTTCCAATGAATGTGTCTGGCATCTGCTTTACCGACAATCAACTTGATATGATCATTCCATTTTAAATCACTCCTAATGCATACTCCCAGATAATATATGGAATTAACTGCTTCCAGTTGCTGACCTGCTATATTGTAGCTAAACGATAAAGGATCTTTCTTTCTATGTATTCGCAGCACATTACACTTGTCTACATTGAGATTCAATTGCCATTCCCTGCACCATGCGTCAATTCGCTGCAGATCTTCCTGCATTTCAGTACAATTTTCCATTGTTACAACCTCTCGATATACCACAGCATCATCCGCAAAAGGCCTCAGTGAACTTCCAATGTCGTCCATAACGTCATTTATGTACATTGTGAATAGCAACGGTCCTACGACACTCCCCTGCGGACCACCTGAAATCACTCTTACTTCGGAAGACTTCTCTCCATTGAGAATGACATGCTGCATTCTGTTATCTAGGAACTCTTCAATCCAATCACACAATTGGTCTGATAGTCCATATGCCCTTACTTTGTTCATTAAACGACTGTGGGGAACTGTATCGAACGCCTTGCGGAAGTCAAGAAACACGGCATGTACCTGGGAACCTGTGTCTATGGCCCTCTGAGTCTCATGGATGAATAGCGCGAGCTGTGTTTCACACGATCGTCTTTTTCGAAACCCATGCTGATTCCTACAGAGTAGGTTTCTAGTCTCCAGAAAAGTCATTATGCTTGAACATAATACGTGTTCCAAAATTCAACAACTGATCGACGTTAGAGATATAGGTCTATAGTTCTGCACATCTGTTCGACGTCCCCTCTTGAAAACGGGGATGACCTGTGTCCTTTTCCAATCCTTTGGAACGCTACGTTCTTCTAGAGACCTACGGTACACTGCTGCAAGAAGGGGGGGGGGGGGGCAAGTTCCTTCGCGTACTCTGTGTAAAATCGAACTGGTATCCCATCAGGTCCAGCAGCCTTTCCTCTTTTGAGCGATTTTAATTGTTTTTCTCTCTCTCTGTCTTCTATTTTGATATCTACCATTTTGTCATCTGTGCGACAATCTAGAGAAGGAACTACAGTGCAGTCTTACTCTGTGAAACAGCTTTGGAAAAAGACATTTAGTATTTCGGCCTTTAGTCTGTCATCCTCTGTTTCAGTACCATTTAGGTCACAGAGTGTCTGGACATTTTGTTTTGGTCCACCTACCGCTTTGACAAAAGACCAAAATTTCTTAGGAGTTTCTGCCAAGTCAGTACATAGAACTTTACTTTCAAATTCATTGAACGCCTGTCACATAGCCCTCCTCACACTACATTTTGCTTCGCGTAATTTTTGTTTGCCTACAAGGCTTTGGCTATGTTTATGTTTGCTGTGAAGTCCCCTTTGCTTTCGCAACAGTTTTCTAACTCGGTTGTTGTACCACGGTGGCTTTTTTCCATCTCTTACGATCTTGCTTGGCACATACTCATCTAACGCATATTGTATGATGAAATTCTACACCATGTTTTGTTGCACCTCGTGGGAAGCCAGTCTGGGCTTACATTTCAGCAACATAATGCCTACCCACACACAAGTGTTTCTGTTGCTTGTTTTCATATTTGCCAAACCATACCGTGGTCAGCAAGGTCACCATCTCTCTCCTCAATTGAGAACATTTTAATCATTGTGGGCACGACTCCCCAGCCATCTCGGGATTTTCATGATCTAATGCAGCAATTGGACAGAATCTGGCACAATATCCCTCAGCTTTACTGTATGATTAAATGATGATGGCGTCCTCTTGGGTAAAATATTCCGGAGGTAAAAAATAGTCCCCCATTCGGATCTCCGGGCGGGGACTACTCAAGAGGACGTCGTTATCAGGAGAAAGAAAACCGGCATTCTAAGGATCGGAGCGTGGAATGTCAGATCCCTTAATCGGGCAGGTAGGTTAGAAAATTTAAAAAGGGAAATGGATAGGTTAAAGTTAGATATAGTGGGAATTAGTGAAGTTCGGTGGCAGGAGGAACAAGACTTTTGGTCAAGTGATTACAGGGTTATAAATACAAAATCAAATGGGGGTAATGCAGGAGTGGGTTTAATAATGAATAAAAAAATAGGAGTGCGGGTTAGCTACTACAAACAGCATAGTGAACGCATTATTGTGGACAAGATAGACACAAAGCCCATGCCTACTACAGTAGTAAAAGTTTATATGCCAACTAGCTCTGCAGATAATGGAGAAATTGATGAAATGTATGACGAGATAAAAGAAATTATTCAGGTAGTGAAGGGAGACGAAAATTTAATAGTCATGGGTGACTGGAATTCGTCAGTAGGAAAAGGGAGAGAAGGAAACATAGTAGGTGAATATGGATTGGGGGGAAGAAATGAAAGAGGAAGCCGCCTTGTAGAATTTTGCACAGAGCATAACTTAATCATAGCTAACACTTGGTTCAAGAATCATAAAAGAAGGTTGTATACATGGAAGAATCATGGAGATACTAATAGGTATCAGATAGATTATATAATGGTAAGACAGAGATTTAGGAACCAGGTTTTAAATTGTAAGACATTTCCAGGGGCAGATGTGGATTCTGACCACAATCTATTGGTTATGAACTGCAGATTGAAACTGAAGAAACTGCAAAAAGGTGGGAATTTAAGGAGATGGGACCTGGATAAACTGAAAGAACCAGAGGTTGTAGAGAGTTTCAGGGAGAGCATAAGGGAACAATTGACAGGAATGGGGGAAAGAAATACAGTAGAAGAAGAATGGGTAGCTCTGAGGGATGAAGTAGTGAAGGCAGCAGAGGATCAAGTAGGTAAAAAGACGAGGGCTAATAGAAATCCTTGGGTAACAGAAGAAATATTGAATTTAATTGATGAAAGGAGAAAATATAAAAATGCAGTAAATGAAGCAGGCAAAAGGGAATACAAACGTCTCAAAAATGAGATCGACAGAAAGTGCAAAATGGCTAAGCAGGGATGGCTAGAGGACAAATGTAAGGATGTAGACGCTTGTCTCACTAGGGGTAAGATAGATACTGCCTACAGGAAAATTAAAGAGACCTTTGGAGAGAAGAGAATCACTTGTATGAATATCAAGAGCTCAGATGGCAACCCAGTTCTAAGCAAAGAAGGGAAGGCAGGAAGGTGGAAGGAGTATATAGAGGGTTTATACAAGGGCGATGTACTTGAGGACAATATTATAGAAATGGAAGAGGATGTAGATGAAGATGAAATGGGAGATAAGATACTGCGTGAAGAGTTTGACAGAGCACTGAAAGACCTGAGTCGAAACAAGGCCCCGGGAGTAGACAACATTCCATTAGAACTACTGATGGCCTTGGGAGAGCCAGTCATGACAAAACTCTACCATCTGGTGAGCAAGATGTATGAGACAGGCGAAATACCCACAGACTTCAAGAAGAATATAATAATTCCAATACCAAAGAAAGCAGGTGTTGACAGATGTGAAAATTACCGAACTATCAGTTTAATAAGTCACAGCTGCAAAATACTAACGCGAATTCTTTACAGACGAATGGAAAAACTGGTAGAAGCGGACCTCGGGGAAGATCAGTTTGGATTCCGTAGAAATGTTGGAACACGAGAGGCAATACTAACCTTACGACTTATCTTAGAAGAAAGATTAAGAAAAGGCAAACCTACGTTTCTAGCATTTGTAGACTTAGATAAAGCTTTTGACAACGTTAACTGGAATACTCTCTTTCAAATTCTGAAGGTGGCAGGGGTAAAATACAGGGAGCGAAAGGCTATTTACAATTTGTACAGAAACCAGATGGCAGTTATAAGAGTCGAGGGGCATGAAAGGGAAGCAGTGGTTGGGAAAGTAGTGAAGACAGGGTTGTAGCCTCTCCCCGATGTTATTCAATCTGTATATTGAGCAAGCAGTAAAGGAAACAAAAGAAAAATTCGGAGTAGGTATTAAAATCCATGGAGAAGAAATAAAAACTTTGAGGTTCGCCGATGACATTGTAATTCTGTCAGAGACAGCAAAGGACTTGGAAGAGAAAGTTGAAAGGAATGGACAGTGTCTTGAAAGGAGGATATAAGATGAACATCAACAAAAGCAAAACGAGGATAATGGAATGTAGTCAAATTAAATCGGGTGATGCTGAGGGGATTAGATTAGGAAATGAGACACTTAAAGTAGTAAAGGAATTTTGCTATTTAGGGAGTAAAATAACTGATGATGGTCGAAGTAGAGAGGATATAAAATGTAGACTGGCAATGGCAAGGAAATTGTTTCTGAAGAAGAGAAATTTGTTAACATCGAGTATAGATTTAAGTGTCAGGAAGTCGTTTCTGAAAGTATTTGTATGGAGTGTAGCCATGTATGGAAGTGAAACATGGACGATAACCAGTTTGGACAAGAAGAGAATAGAAGCTTTCGAAATGTGGTGCTACAGAAGAATGCTGAAGATAAGGTGGGTAGATCACATAACTAATGAGGAGGTATTGAATAGGATTGGGGAGAAGAGAAGTTTGTGGCACAACTTGACTAGAAGAAGGGATCGGTTGGTAGGACATGTTTTGAGGCATCAAGGGATCACAAATTTAGCATTGGAGGGCAGCGTGGAGGGTAAAAATCGTAGAGGGAGACCAAGAGATGAATACACTAAGCAGATTCAGAAGGATGTAGGTTGCAGTAGGTACTGGGAGATGAAGCAGCTTGCACAGGATAGAGTAGCATGGAGAGCTGCATCAAACCAGTCTCAGGACTGAAGACCACAACAACAACATCCCTCAGGATGATATCCAACAACTCTATCAATCATAACTGCTTGCATAAGGGGCAGATGTGAACAAACATGTTATTAACTTACTCAGTTTGTGAACACTCAACATTTCATAGACCAAGCCAGAGCTCTTGCCACAACTTTGTGTTTAAAGACTATGCCTGAGTATTGGTCAGGCTGTGATTTTCTCAATGTATGAGCTGTCTGTTGCTTGAAAACTGGACATATTGTGTATGAGAACAATGTACAGACGTCTTGCTACCTGTCCCTTGACTTTTACTGTCTCCTTTTGTCAATTTTTAGAATTCTTTTGATAAAAACATTAGTGAATGTAGCAGCTGCCGTCTCAAATGAGTGAGCCAGTATGATCACATTGATGTAATTTCATGTGTGTACTCATTAGGTTTTGCAGTTACCTTTAATTCTGCTACAAATGTATCACGTTTGTTCAGTGAGCCAGAAATTTTGGAAGCTCGAATGGAAGAAATTGCTCAGTAACTCCCCTCACAAACTTTTTGAAGGATAATTATACTTTCTTTTATTACTTTAAAATTTTTAATTTATTAAAGAACTATAGTGATGATGAAAAATAAATCTTGAAGCTTGGTCCTTTTATTGTCTGTATTATCCTTGAAGATACGTCAATTACACATGTGCCAGTAACACTTTAAACAATGGTGTAAATGGCAGGTTTCGTAGGCCCAATACTCCTCAAAGCAACTGGCTCCTAAGTGTTGAGAGACCACATTTGGACAGAGAAATACTCTGTATATCAGCAACTGATATGCTAGCCCAGACCTATTGCTCTGCCTTCACAACCATGGAACAACCGCATATTGGGGACTGTTCGTAAGAATAGACGCAACATGCCAGAACTGCAGAGGAAACTGAAATGAGAAACTGAGCTAGTCAGCTGACAAAATGATTGCTCTCAAGTATTGCGATAAGAGAAGTGTGAATGTTTGAGCTCATGAAACACAACAAAATCATTGAAACAGAGAAACTTGACAGAAATATTGGGTGGAGGATAAAGATACCCCAATGTATTGTAGATTACAATTGAAGTATACGGGCAGGTGTCTGTTGTGACAAGGTACTGACCTCAACAATATCAGTGTGTAAGGCTGAAATGATATAAGAAACATTTTTTTCACATTCTGTATTTGTGCATTTTAAATGCTCATGCTCTCCATGGGTTTATTACAGGGTGAAAAATGGCACACGGAGTTTTCTCTCTCATTTCTTAGGTAAACTGTAGAACAACATGCAACAGAACCAAGAAAAGCTGGTAGAGGGAGGTGCTCTGACAATGAGAATCCCCTTAAGGAAGGCATTTCCGAATGTTACTGTGGGTAAACATTCAAAGAAAAATACGCTAATTCACAGATGCTTGTTTTCCATTTGTTTTCCATAAAAGAAAATAGACCAGGAAACCAGATACAAATGGAAACTTGCAGAGTAACATTATGTGTTGCAATCTATTTAGAGACTTAGTGCACATAGAAACTTAACTATCATCTGGACTTCCGAATAAATTCTTTAGGGGGGGGGGAGGAGAGAGAGAGAGAGGGAGAGAGAGAGAGAGGGAGAGAGAGGGAGAGGGAGAGAGAGGGAGAGAGAGAGAGAGAGAGAGAGAGAGAGAGAGAGAGGGAGAGAGAGAGAGAGAGAGAGAGAGAGAGGGAGAGAGAGAGAGAGAAATGCATTTTTTTTTCTTTTTGTTAAGGCAAGATAAAAAGCTATTTTTAACTTCATCAATGCCAGTTCAAAACCTTCATCAGAAAGAAAAATTAAATAATAAAATGAGTGTAAAAAGTATTTGTAGTTCTTTCAAGTGTAGTTCACTGGCAGACAGACATGGTGTTAGATGCTTCATTCTATATTCTGTACATAATATAATTCTCAGGTACCTGAAAATTTGCATATGTTTGTAGCAAAATTTGCATCTATCTTTTTTTTTTAAAATATGCATCTTTCTTTTTTGCCCAATTTTGTAGTTTTCGTTTTTGGCCAAATTTGCATCTTTCTTTCATGACCAAATTTGTATCTGATTTTTTGTTTATAAATAAGTGGAAGTTCAAAAGGTTGCCACATTATTTGCCTGAAGGTGCATACTGTGGCATAGTACTTTGAAATTCGCTGTTAAAAAAAGGAAAGTAGTTACTGGGGATCTTGGTGAGTGGAGTGCTTGCTTTTGGAAAACTTAAGTCAGGTTGTTTTTAAAATGATCTTCACGCCTTTCTTCTTGTGGCTATATTTAAGCTTTTGACAAATGATTGTGTTGAGAAGCAGCACCATTTTTCACACTGCTGATTTAAGGTGTTTCATGACATTATTTTTCTTTTCCCTTCAAATTTGCTAATTATAAAAATCTGCCAAGTACCAGTATTGATGGTGATGTTTTGTGGGCATTTATATTGGTGCGACCCATACTTAACACTACAGATAGAACTGACAAGATACACAGCCTATAAGTGGTATGTCATGTTGGTACACTTTTTATTTTGCAAACTTGTTCTGGGCTTCTTCAGACAATATACAACACCAGTAACCAAAAACTGGACATGTTTTCACAGAAAATAAAGCTGTTTCACACTCTCTGATAAAATAGTTCATCTAGATACAATTTGCTATAAAACGGCACTTAGAGGGCAATTTCCCATTTCTGCACTTTGAGGCAGATTCACATCTACATTCACATTTATCTCAGATTGTGAATTTTTTGTGTCCCTAGTAATTACACTACATACATTGTGCCAGTAAAAAAAAAAAAAAAAGTCTTATAGCTACACTTGTTTACAATTCACTAAAATTATTTTCATGTAATGTAGAAAAATGTATTCGGAATTTACCTAGGGTTGTAAAACATCATTGAAATACATGCTGTACATTGAAACAAGTATTCAAATGCTTAAAAGTTCCTGACCTGTTCGTGGCGTATATGCGCAAGTCGTATACCACTTGAATAAGAGCTATATATATTAATCACTTTGTGTCACTTTACAATGTTATAAAATTATTCTAATATGGGTAAAAGAATAGCATTTGAATACCCTGATTATTTGATCTTGGAACTTTTCTGACATAAGGAGGGATTGAAAATACATACTAATTATTGTAAAAAGTATCCAAACAACTGTTCCCTCACTTTGGAGTCTGTCTCCAAATGAGGAAGTATGCTGACAAGAAACAGACTTAATGTTTTAGATTATGCTATATCTATTTTGTACACGATGTAATTACACGGCATACATTGTCAGTAAAATGGAAATTATACAAATTCTTTCACTTGTGATATGCAAGAAGTATTGCCGAGTAATGTAGATAGATGTAACTGGGATCGTGGTAATTGATTGCAGAAGTTGTTGTGGATCTTACAAAAGGATTTATAACACAAACTGCACTCATATAAACAATTCAAAACCTTAAAGATTCAGTGCTTTAAGCATCTCTCCAGATGTAGTAGTGTGCCAGCAATAGATGGACCTGGTTCTTCAAACGCAATGACATCTATTTTGAACTAAAAGTAAATACACAACATAACATCAGTTAGTAGAAAGTTGTACAGATTCATCTCTCTATCAGGTGATTTTATTATCAGGTTCAAAATGTTTTCAGTTACATCAAAAGAATGCTCCAACAAGCACTTCATTTCCCTTATGAATCATTTGTGAATGATTTATTGTGCGAAAATGCACCTAGAGCACAGAGGAAGTGTACGGAGTGTATGTACAGATTCTAAAGCATTTACCACATAAACTACATCCAAAGCATTCAGCACAGAGCCATAAGGCCAGCACAGATAATCAGCAGTAGCACATCTGTAGCAGTGAGGGGGTTAAACAATACATACCTACATTCTGTATTCGAATTAAAAAAACCTACCTGTTACCAACTGTTCGCCTAAAATTATGAGCAATATGTTTGTGACTATACAGCGCCATATATCACAAAGCGAAAAAAATAGTCCAACTAAAACATTCATACTTCTTTATGTACTACATGAATATGTAATAAAAATGGGGATTCCTATTTAAAAAAACACAGCTGATATCCGTTTGACCTATGGCAGCGCCATCTAGCGGGCCAACCATAGTGTCATCTGGTTTCTCCCTTCAAGCTAGACAAGTTTCATTCTTTGTAGTTTTTTCGTTTGGCCCTTATTTCGTGAGAGATTTGGCCCAGTACATATCTTACGTTATAAGGAAAAGTGTTTGTGTGCTCAAGAATATTTCTGGGATTTGATTACTCAGGTATCTAACTGTCGTAATAGTTAAAATGTCATTGCCATTAAATTATTATGTTGAGAGTCATGACAAATGGTGTTCTGAATGCATAATTTGAGAATTAATCAGTGTAATAGTCAAAAGTTATGGGTGAAACACAATGGATGGAGTGAGGGTAACAATTCACTGTACCATCTATCCATTTAATCAACACCCTTGTTTATGTGGTATCCCTCTTCCTCCAGTCTATACTGTTCTCCCACTTTCTCCCACACATCCTATTTCAACACCTCTCCTACGCAACTTCGCCTACCTGCACAAGGATAAACTCACGTGTTTGTTGTCTGAAAGCTTAACTGAAAGTTCAATCTTGGGTTACTCAGTGTCTCACCTACAATGAGTGGTTACCTTTATTCCTTCCATTGTTTAATTAAAAGATTCTTGGCTGATAAGTTTAATCTGTGTGTGTGTGTGTGTGTGTGTGTGTGTGTGTGTGTGTGTGTGTGTGTAAGCGTCAAATGAAAAAACTACAAAGAACGAAACTTGTCTAGCTTGAAGGGGGAAACCAGATGGCACTATGGTTGGCCCGCTAGATGGCGCTGCCATAGGTCAAACGGATATCAACTGCTATTTTTTAAAATAGGATCCCCCATTTTTTAAGCTAGACAAGTTTCATTCTTTGTAGTTTTTTCGTTTGACGCTTATTTCGTGAGATATTTGGCCCAGTCACGATCAATGGACCACCCTGTATAGCTGGGTAGCTGGAATGTGAAGGGAATGATGCTGTCTCGCAGCAATGAATAGGTAAATGTGAATATAGGTAATTGCTACTGTAAAAATTAGTATGTCGCTTTTATCATTCACTGTAGTGTGTTTCACCTTAACAAGTGTAAAAAGGATTCCAGTCCTTCGTATATTGTTTAAGTTGATATTAGTACTAAAGTCAGTAATAACTATCCCCATACAGTTTTTACAGAATTAGCTTGCTTAATGGACAAAATGAAAAGAAAAGATAATTTCAATATGTGACACAAAAGAATTCTTTGTAAAAGAATCAGTTGGTGTTATAAAGAGGGATTATGTTGCATTTTTATTTTGTCAGTCATTTAGTTCGCAGGATTTTACAGTTTTTAGATATTGTAGTATACATGTATTGTGATATGTATAATGATAAAGATCGTTTGGTTTTTAATTTAGGTAAAATGTTCCCAACCAGGGGGGATCTGCATATAGCCCCCTTTACTGATGATAACCTTTACATGGAGCAGTTTAACAAAGCAAATTTCTGGTGAGTACACACACTTTTTGAGTCAGAGATGATCATGTAAAAAAGTATGAATAGTTTAATTTGATGAAAGAAACAAAGAAAATTGTAAGATAGCAAAGTACTGCTTATAAGGAAAGTGAATTTGAGATGAATAGCAGCTTAATTTCGAAGATTACTTTGCTCTTCTTCCTCCTCCCTCTCCCTTCCCACCTCCATTTCTGCATTTCAACAGTGACTACTGACTGCACTGTTCCAAATTACACGTATAGAATTGGAAATCACTTTAAGCAAAATATGACATTTCCATACCTGAATCGATTTGATGTACTTCACATATTGTGTCATTAAATATGTAGATGGTACAGCCACAATAAGAAGCTGTACAATCTTCATCACTAAGTTACAAATTGTGAGTGCATGATCACCATTGCGAAATAAGTGTTGACATCTGCAGGAAACCAGTTATATCACTGTACAGTGGCAAGTGACATGCTTGTATTCTGGCAGGCTAGATGTTGCTGCTGCATGTCAGTTCATGGCTTCAGTTGAGATAATCTTTTTAATTATGTGTACAAAATATTTCCTACGAAGTTATATACAAATAAATATAAAGTGCAGAGGATTGTGGTTACATGTTATATAATTTAACAAGGAAGGAGTAAAACATGATACCATACACCAAACAGGAAAATTAAGTGGAAACTTCAGGTTTCTCTGTGGTTTTCAGGTTGGTTGGTTGATTCAGGGTAGGGGACCAAACAGTGAGGTCATAGGCCACATTGGATTGGAGAACGGTGGGGAAGGACGTCGGCCGTGCTCTTGTACAGGAACCATCCTGGCATTTACCTGAAGCAATTTAGGGAAATCACAGAAAACCTAAATTAGGTTGTCAGGCGCGAGTTTGAACTGTCGTCATCCTGAGTGAGAGTCCAGTGTGCTAACCACTGTGTCACCTCACTCAGTAGTTTCCTAGATTTCTTTGAAATCTAGATCAGTGGACAATTTTCTCTCTCTCTGTCTGTCTGTGTGTGTGTGTGTGTGTGTGTGTGTGTGTGTGTGTGTGTGTGTGTGTGTTGCTGTCATTCATTATTTTAGCATCTTCTTGCAAGTCAACATGTATTTAAGTGAAAACTTTGCATTGTATCACAGGGAAATTTAAATATTTGTATACAGAGTGACTATTTTTTGACGAGGTCATGCAAAATCTAGTCTTAATCCCCTCTACCCATTAGATCAGAGCCTGGGTATGTGCTAACGTTTAGTTCTAAGTAAAACGCAAGACATCCAGAAGCATTCGAATGAAGAAAAATTGAACAGATGCCTATCAGTTTTGATAGGCAATTATTTCTAATCTTTCAGTAAATACCGGGGGGTCAGTTACAGAAAACAGCGTTCTTCTTTCTCTTATTTTTCTTTCAGCTTCTAAACCAAATGTTAGCACAGAGTTTCAAAAAGGACACCTCCCTTTGCATGAAAAGTACACTAACTAGTAACCCCTACAGGTTTTGAGGGGAGTGTTATCTACTGGTATGTACAACAAAAGGAAAAAGAGAACAGCCTGGAGATGATAACATGTATGTAATAAAGTTATGCTACATGTAATTTTTAAATCAGTTCCTCGTTATTAAAGCATGTATTTATGTAGTGCTGTTATTACACAAATCTGTCCTAAAATTATACAAATCGGGTGGTAAACTTCTAGAGAGTTGACTGTGACTCTTTTCTTGCCAGGTATCAGCAGTGTTTCCATGGAGTGGACTTAAGCAGTTTAAGGCATGCTGCAATGAAAGAGTATTTCCGGCAACCCATAGTGGACACATTTGATGTCCGTGTTTGTATGGCAAAGTCTGTCAGGCATACTGTGGATTTTCAGCAGGCCAGTGAAACAGATCTCCATCGAATCGGTAAGTACAGAAAACTGCTGAATGAATGGTTTTATTTAAACACGAATAGAGTACTTTGCCTAATGTGACATCTGTGTGGACAATCATAGTTGTTACTTTACAAATATTGGACTGGAATTTCAAACAATAGCAAAGCCGTTTGTGATAGTCTGAAAGAGTATTTTACTTTACGGTTGATAGTGACGTCAAAGTGTTTACTCTGGGGAAGAATTTTGTGTTTGCAGTAGAATAATGGTGTTAATCGCTTTCCAAATTGAAGATACTCAATCCATAAACTGATAAATATGGTGGGAAATTGCTATTCTTGGTAATTATGCACTATGTCTAATACACATTTTTGTATTATGAGAAGTGCACACATTTGAGCTCCAGCTTTTAAGATCACATGTTTATTAAAACACATTAATTCATTTTCATCTTACAGAAATTCCTCTGCAGTTTCACCTGTTGGAATCTGGAACAGTTCATGGATTAGCGTTCTGGTTTGATGTTGCATTTATTGGCAAAAATTCAACAATATGGCTCTCAACAGCTCCATCAGAGCCTCTCACACATTGGTACCAGGTTAGATGTCTCTTGGAGACACCAATTTTTGTGAAAGCTGGGCAGCTGCTTACTGGACGAGTTTTGCTTTTAGCCAATCAAAGGTAAATTTAAAAAATACTGAAAACTAATTTGTTATAATTTAATTTGAATATTGGACTTTTGCCTATGTACAGTTTCAGAAGTGAAAGTCTGTAGACAACTGAACAAAGGAACATTCCAGATTTATATTTTTAGGACAGGTTTTTTTATTTTGCTTTTGTTTCCCCATTGTACCTCCTTTCATTTTCACCTCCACTTTGGCAGATTTAATGTTCCATTTGAATTCATCATTTGCTATTTCGTGTAAACATGCCCTTGGTGTCAGTATTGGAGTATTGACAATCAGTTGATTAATGACAGACAAGTGTAAAATGTAAAAGAAACCAGATCATGCTATTTAAAGCAGTAACAGTTTTAGAGCTAAAATCGAAATGTTATAAATTTATAATTTTTAGTATGGGAACAAAGTTTCTCATGATAACATCCTTGTATAAAATGGTGTCATAAGTCTTGCCACATCACATTAGAAAGAAAGGAAAATAAATCACCAGAGCTTTATACAATTTCCATCGTCTTTATCAAGAACCATTGAATGTCATTATGCTGCTAGATGTTGGTGGTTTGTGATAGCGGAACCTGTTGGAATGTAAATGCCTCAGTGAATATCTTTGCAATGTTTAAAAACTCTGGTTAAAGTACTGCTTCTGGCTAGTATACAGCTCAGCTGAGAGGAAAGAAAAGTCATAATTGTGCTATACTGTGTAACATGATTACTTCCTCATGTGAATTAAACATATTATAAAAAATATTAAAAATACTAAGAAAAGTAATGAGCGTAGCAAAAATAATATGTAATGGTAAATACATATAAAATTCAACAAACAGGTAGGCTATACGGGGTGTTATGAAAAGCCACTGGTGAAAAGAGAGCATTGTGTAAAAAATGTAACATTGTCACAAGAAAATAAAGTAACAAACCCAAAATAACCACATGTAATAGGTCAATGTGCATCAGCACTGCCATGCAAGATGAAGTAACAGATGCATTAGAAGGATTAGAAAAACTCCAACTCCGCATGTATTGGTGATTTGTCTGTACCGATCTTAACAAAGAGTGCTGTATCTTATTTGAAGCACTTGCACTGATGTGACTGCTTGCTCTAAGCAGGCACTTTCCCAGATGCATTGAAAATATGTGGGGTGACTTAAACATGGACATTTGTAAAACTATCACACTTGTAGATGATACCAAAATTCTACTAAAAGAAGAAGTAAGGAAGAGTTAAAGCAATCAGTAAACATGACCACAAAATGACTCTGCAACTGAGCACAGAATAGTCAGCTTAGAACAAAGGAAACTATCTGGCTAAAATTTCAGTGCTCTAAACAGTAATATGTACGTTCCATTTGTCTCCATTAATCATGAGCCAGTTGGCAACGGTACAGAAACCAAATTCCTAGGATTACAAAGCACAAAAAACTAGAATGTGAAAATGAAATGTCTTAATGCAACATTCAGCAAGAACTGCTATCTTCTTTGCTTAACAAAATCCTACTGTAATGAAAAAACACTAAAGAGTGTATATTGTGCCTACTTTCATTCACATCCTGAATATGGGATCATATTTTGGGGAAATCCAAAATATGAAGCAAGTATCAGCATATTAAAATTACAAAAAAGTGTCATTAGTCAAATTTGAATTTAAACCTAGAGGCTCATGAAAAACACCATTTAAGATCTCTGGTATTCCGTCTTTACCATTTATTTGCATTGTGCAAACTATTATAATCTTCAAAAATCCAAGAATACAAGTGGTTTTTGTAAGTCACAGTAGCTTCTTGTGTCGACTTATTTACAACTGCTCTCCAAAATGCTCCATAAAGAAGTTGTTAACCATAGCTGGAAATAGTGGAGGACCCAAGGCCATTCCATCTGTCATTTCATAAAATTTTCTGCATAGCAAAAATTAGATGGTGACAAAACAGCTTCAGTCTCCAGGAGGAAAGCAGTCTGGTAACAGTTTTAACGTACCTGCCACAGAGCTGTTTAACAGAGAAACTACATCCAGTTAGCCCTCAATATTATTGAGCTCAACTGATTTACTTTTATCTTGACAAAAATCATAATTTTCAATGTGAACATCACATGTTCACAACCACTATGGGCACCTCGATGTAACAAGATATTTGGCTAATTTGTCGGTGGGGAAAACCAACAGCACTAATAATGGGTCTCAGGGCAACATCTCCTTTAGGAATTTTAGGCAAGCTATACAGCGTAGTAGGTCTATGAGATCAGACCCTAATATGCTTAATGGCATCATGAGGTAGTTTAGAAACAAACAGGCCTGCCATTTCCTGGTAAACGACAGAACAGGATCACATTCTGCTCATCTGCATGTATAATCCTCCAACACAAGTGCTGCTTTGCTGAGATAATCTGCAGCTCGAAGAATGGCTGTGACATTTCCATTGTCAGCTGGGCAACACATTAGATATTTATCTCTCCACAAGTGTGAAGTCCTCTTGTTGCTCTGTGGAAAATTGACTTTTGGGGGGTTGGCTGTTAGTAAAATGTGACCTCGGCAACCCTTACCTCCTTGGTCATGTACTGTGAAAGGAGTTTCCCTGTTTTCTTTCCAACTGCATTGTACTGGCTACTATATGTAAGAATAATTACTGACCTACTTTATATATACATTATTGCCTGCCCCATAAAAATTAAAATGTGTACCATTTGCATTATATCCACTCTTCTTCCCACCACGGTCCAGTGATTATAGTGATTGAAAAGTTATCAGGCCACATAAAATACCTTGTCTGAAACTAAGGCACATTTGTATGATATAATTTAACCATTGTAGCAAGGATCTATCTTAAGCTTTTGAAAGCAGCAAAAGTCATTTTAGTTTTAATACCGTTCAGTTGTATTTACTTTGTGATTTACAGATAGCAGTGATTCTAAAATGATTCGGTTTGCTAATGACACTAGTTAAGTGCAACATAGGTAATCTGTCAAATAATGCAGTTAAAGACATAAATTCATTGCTTGTAGAAAGTAAATTGATCCTAAATAACAATGAGACTTAGTTCTACAGTTTCTAACACACAGTTCTGACATTTTGATTACACAAAATGGGTATATGATTAGCAAGTCTCAACAGTCCAAATTCCTAGGTGTTCATTATAGATGGTAAGCTGACATAGAAAACCCATGTTCAGGATATTGTTCAAAAAAGAAATGCGGCTGTATTTTCCCTTATTCTTGGTCCAGAAATGGACAGTTCGAGCAATGTGTAGTGTAAGTTCGTAAACCTTCTGTTGATCCCTGTTCAGAGTCTGGGAATTCTGACATTGACCTCTCAGTATGTACACGATGTGATCAAAAGTATCCGGACACCTGGCTGAAAATAAGTTCTTGGTGCCCTCCATCGGTAATGCTGGAATTCCATATGGTGTTGGCCCACCATTAACCCTAATGACAGCTTCTCCCTCCCTCCCTCTCCCTCCCTCCCTCCCTCCCTCCCTCCCAAAGAAGGAACATAAAAGCTTAAAAAGTAACTATTGTTGATAGAAACATCTAAAAGTGGAAAAATCCCACTCCTGAGTATTGTGTCTCCTTTAATGTAAATATTTTAATAATGATTCCATCATATAGACTATAGAAAACATCTTTTTAAAGATAAGAATTAGCTGATGAGTTTCTAATCTCTTTGACAGGCAGAGTTATGATGTAACAATTGAGCTATGTGTGGAAGGCACAGGTACAAGGTCATCTAATACACTGGACTTAAAGAACCCTTATTTCCGTTACACGGGACAAGCAGCACAACCTCCACCTGGTGTCAATCATACCTCTCCAAGTGAAACATACTGGAGCCAGATCGATGCACAGGGAGCACGTCAGGGTAAGTAATGCTGGGCTGAAGAAAATTTTTTGAGTATTAACTATGCTGTAAACATCTGAAAGGGTTTGTCTAGCTGCTGTCCATAATTGAAATTCATTTTTATAGATTTAGTTATATCATTCTATGATATATTTTTTCCTCTTTTTGGTTGTCTGAAAGTATGCTAGTTTTGTTTATGTAGAATTAAAAATGCTTATTCTTCCTTTTTTGTGCTTCAGAATGTCTTTTCTGAGGTATGTCATATTTTATAACTTATTCGTATTTGATTAATGTCAATTGAATAGTTAAGGATTCGTGATGAAAGTGATTTAGGGTGGGTCAATGAAGTGACCAGAAGCTGTTGGTTATGAGGTGGGATGGTTCCAAAACGGGCAGTATTTTCGAAATTCTCTAAAAATAGTGTTACATAATCCGGGCAGTTGTGGATAACATGTCCCACAATCCAAGAATATTTCCAATGATACAGTATGTTAAAGGATGGTAACAGTGAATAAATCAAAGTTTTTGGTTTCTGTTGGGATGAATTTAGTGCAGTAGTAAAAATATGCTGTAACTGTTTTGCGTCAGATCACACTAGATTAGAGGGCATGCGATATTCCGCACTGTATTGTTGCTATTCAATTATGGGTGCATGTGAATGAGTTCCCGTAAGCTTCAAGCTGATGAATGACTTCAGGAAACATGTTACAGGAAAGTTTCTGAGAAGAATCCAATAAGGCAAAGGCCATATTCATATTGGTATACAAACATGAGCACTGCAGTATGCACTGGTGAAATTGTTTACACATTATTTTATCACTGTTGTTTTGCCAGGCTAATGCTCATGTTATCTTTTCTTCAAAGACCATTAGTCCTGCTAAGTATGTGGTAGAGTTTGGAAAGTAGAGTAGAGGCTATTAGGAAAGGTTGAGAGTCATGGCCGGATAGCTCAGTTTGTTGGAGAATTGTTGAATGAACTTCATTTTGGTGCTCCTGGACATAAAAAATGATTATACAACAAAATGCAGTGCTCGGTTCGGAGAATGAACCTAACAGTCTGTGATCATGAAATTAGTAATGAGCACCTATAGCATGTCACATTGTTTAAATATTTACAGATAGTACTAAGAAATGTAAAATTTGATGAACATGTGAAATCAGTAGTGGGGAAGATGAATGGAAGTGTGTGTGTGTGTGTGTGTGTGTGTGTGTGTGTGTGTGTGTGTGTGTTGGAAGGGTTCTCGGAAAATGTTGCACCTGTAAAGGAAATAACATATGAGGGGCATTTGAAAAGTCTGTACAAAAATAAAAACTACTTACATGTTTGGGGAAAACTTATTTTTGGGCAGTCTCCTTTTAGACTTATACACTTCATCCAATGCTGTTCTAATTTGTTGATCTCTTCCTAATAATAGGAATTGCCCAAGTCTGCAAAATAGCTATTAGTTGCTGCAATCACCTCCTCATGTGAATAAAATCTTTGTCCTGCCAGCCATTTCTTCAAATTGGGGAACAAATAGTAGTCCGAGGGAGCCAAGTCTGGTGAATGGGGGGGGGGATGTGAAACGAGTTGGAATCCTATTTCCATTAATTTTGCGACCACAACTGCTGAGGTGTGGGCTGGTGCATTGTCGTGATGGAAAATCACTTTTTTGCGGTCCAATCGCCGTCGTTTTTCTTGCAGCTTGGTTTCCAAACGGTCTAATCGTCGATGAGGATTATCCCTTGTGAATCCCCAAAGACAGTCACCTTAACCTTTCCAGCTGAAGGACTGCTCTTCACCTTCTCCCTTGGTAACCCATTGCTTAGATTGTTGTTTGGTCTCAGGAGTATAGTAATGTACTCACGTTTCATCCACAGTGACAAAACAACACTTAGTCCTGCGGATTCTTCCTGAACAGCTGCAAACCATCCTTGCAACACTTCATACGATTCAATTTTTGGCCAAGTATGAGCAATCGTTGAACCCATCTTGCGGATAGCTTCCTCATGTCCAAATATTTATGCAAAATATTATGTACCCGTTCTTCGAGATGCCCACAGCACTAGCAATCTCACGCACCTTAACTCTTCTGTTATCCATCACCATATTATGTATTTTATCAATGATTTCTGGATTCGTAATCTCCACAGGGCATCCAGAACGTTCAGCATCCCTTGTGCCCATATCTCTTGAGGCATTTTGCCTTTCATAAAGTAATGTTTAATCACCACATGAAATTCTTCTTCATCCATTTTTTGACAATCAGTCGACTTCCTTGATTCACACGAATGCCAAACACAAAGAATAGACCAATATGGCTGAAACTTGGTGTGTGTTCCTTCTAAAGATGCTACTAACTAAACATGACCTAGATATGCGCCGGTGGTGCCATCTCTCGGACTTTGCATGGACTTTTCAAACACCCCTTGTACAAGACCCTAGACTGCGAGAACAAGGTATGAGAGAGGCATATAGGCAGTCATTCTTCCCTTACTCTGTATGTGAGTTGTAATACAACAGATATTGATTAAAATTGATCTGACACTCTTCACCCCACACTGTGCTTGCTCCTCCCCCACAAAACACCCTCCCCCCACAAAACACCTCCCCCCCACAAAACACCTCCCCCCCACAAAACACCTCCCCCCCACAAAACACCTCCCCCCCACAAAACACCTCCCCCCCACAAAACACCTCCCCCCCACAAAACACCTCCCCCCCACAAAACACCTCCCCCCCACAAAACACCTCCCCCCCACAAAACACCTCCCCCCCACAAAACACCTCCCCCCCCCACAAAACACCTCCCCCCCCCACAAAACACCTTCCCCCCCACAAAACACCTTCCCCCCCACAAAACACCTTCCCCCCCACAAAACACCTTCCCCCCCCACAAAACACCTCCCCCCCTCCCTTTCTCAGTACTGGAAAGTTATAGTTTTCACATGTTTGTATAGTGGCCAGTCTTGGAACACAATCCTAGTGAGACAATATTCAAAAATTGCTGTTTGTGTTTAATCTAACATATTTGCATTTGTTTTTTGTGTTACAATTTTGAAATGATTGTATACTTTTTACTTTAAAGTACTCGTGAACCACATGACACTTTTTCATAATTCCTTCCTTTCTAGCAGTGAATATGGTGAATGGAATAGCAGTGAATGGTTTGGGAGAAGTTGCCACGATAGACGCAAGTCAGACAGCACCCAACCTAATGGGACTGGGTAAGCAACTCAGCCATTATCTGATTATAGGTAGGAATGCTCTTCTTTAATTTTATGCATGTTGTTGGCTTGATTAATTTTCACCTTCTTTCTTATTCATGGACTACATATGTAAACTGGAAAGAGCAGAAATGCTTTTTTAGTGTTCCATTTGGCGTTGTCTACAGGAAAAATCTGTACAGCATTCTTAAGGAAACCTCAAAGTTTAATTCTGTTAAGCCAAAAGTCTGTTAGTTTTGTTGTATTTGTCAGAATGAATTTTCTAATAGTTTCATACTCTACCTTTAGCAATTACCCTTCCTACTACTTATCAGATTAGTGTTCTTCCTGCACCTCTGTTGTTTCATTCTGAAAAATAAAATACTTGTCATTTTATTCCTTCATGCTTGACAGAAAATCTCCATTTTCTTCTTAGAGAAATTTTATGACTGTCAAAAGTGAATTGAAAATGACTTGATATTGTGATGTCCAAAAACCTTATACATGAGGATTTTGCAATTAGTGAAAATTTCTTTCATGGAAGTTGGAACTATGTCTTTGTCCCTCAGTTAAATAATTAATTTGAAATATTTATGCTGCTGATGTGCACTGTCAACACTTGCATTGTAACTACTGCTGTGTATCCATTTTTTGTCATTAATTTTAGAATACTTTTATTCTTTTTGCTTTTAAGTTAATGTATAACTTCTTCCATATCTTGTTTGTATATTCCACCAGCTGGGAGTTTCGTAGCTGCACATCTTTATTTTAAAGAATTTTTTTATGGGGCACAAAAATAACAGAAGTAAAAATTTCATCTGTTGCTGTCAGTCACAGGAGATGCACTTTTTTTGTTGGTTCTTACAAGCCTCAGTCAGCAACTGCCATTTGTTTTTTCTTTCTGTTACAAAATGGGAGATCTTGCGTCCACTGAAATGACCAAAGCAAGCAACCAAAAAGACATGGTCATGCTTGTGTCAAAATACAGTTCTGCAGAATTTAGTTATATAAATTAATTTTCATAAAATTTAAGCCATGCTATCAGGTTCTCTGCCTAAGCACCACCTGGAAATTGGGACCTTCTGAAAATACTTGAAAGTTTTTGAAATAATAATTTTGAATGATATTGTTTCACTTCCTTTGGCCATTCGGGTGGAAACTAGGTCTCCTGTGACATAACATCTCTGGTTGATGTATGTGAAAGTTTTTCTTCCCTGAACTTCTCAGAGGGGTGTGTGCTAATTATGCATGTGACTTAGTAAAAACTCTTGTTAAAGCAATGTAATCATTTTCATATGTCCAGATACTTTGAGCTATGTTGGCAATCTTTGTGAGCCCACAGGTTGCACACTCTTTAGAGTAAAACTTCGGTTGGCCTAATGGAGTGTGTGCAGAATACATAAATTCAGCATGTAGGATACGAGTTGTAGTTTTCTGAAATTCAGACATCAATACATCACTTGTTCTCTGGGTATGAGGCATTAAATAATTCGCGTAAGACACTTTCCTGTCATAAGCTTTCTCTGTAGGGTATTGTCTTTACTGAATACATTTGCTTACAGTGTTTATACTGTGTATAATTATTAGGTGTAACTGAACTGGTCAGCATAATGACAAACAGCTCAATGTCAAAATCTCTCAATAAAATCTCTGGTAAAAACAATTAAAAAGAATAATTCAGCTCCATCACATTTATAATGTTATCCTCTTAAAATAATTTTAAGAGGATTGACGTTTTCCATTGTGGTTGAGCAGAATTATTCTCATAAAATGTGAAATTGTGGACTTACAACTGGATGTCACTTTCATTGAGTGATGGATAAAACTGAACTATAGTGGAAGGGTGATATCTAAGACATCGTTATTTCATTCTATGAGTGTGATAACTGTAGCATAGTAGAAAGAGTTTTGGATAATTTTTATGTATGAAAAGTATACTAATAAGTGTAGAGTAGTAGTGGACACCTTGTGTATTTGAATATATTTTCATTGAAAATCTTGTAGTGATTTTGTGTCCTGCTTTTCTTTTTTTATTCAAAAATGTGTTAATGTGAACTTGAATGTTGCCATTAATTTATATTATTTCTACGGTCATATATAAGGTGCCATGCAATTTAGTATTAAAATGAAAGGTGATGAAATAGGAACTCTTACTTCATATTTCCAATATTGAGAAGGCAGTTTTCTCTCTAACAAAAAGGGCCATATATTAGCTTTAGTTATCATTAAGAAATTATTTATGTGGTAACTTTAACATTAAACTAATGTTTAAAGCAATATTTATTAAATTTTGTAGGCATTGAAGAATGTTTGGTGAAGGATGCTGGAACAAAGAAGGTTAAATTGAAACACATACTGCATAAATAATGAAACAGCACAGCTGTGCTGCCCCATCCCCACCCACAAATATACACATTTCCTTCTTATACCAATCAGATCTTTCTTCTCCATCCTAATCTTTATCTCCCCTTCCTTGAACTCTGTCTGGGCTCCTGCCCCAACACTTCTACACACACACACACACACACACACACACACACACACACACACTCACTCACACACTCACAATTACTGTATATCCTATTCTTGACCGTCTCTGATAACATTTACTGATTCTTTTTTAGCCACATCACCCTTATCTTTCCCTTACTTGTGCTTATTACAGTGTTATGCATTCCTGTTGTTAATTGTTAACTCATCAATCATACCTTTTCTGTTTTTTGTTATGCTTCTTGTATTTTACCCGCAGCTTCTTGCTCAGCAGCTTAAGAAAGTCCTTAGATGTATATTATGTTTCACCATCGGGACTCTGATGTGAGTGCAAGCCCAGTGTTTTTTCATCTCTTATGGAGTTGCTAAACCCTTGTCCCAACCTATTACTGTAGGTTGCGATGGGTGGTTATGTTTTCATTTAACTTCCACTATTGAAGTAGCTCTTTGCTTTTTGAAAAAATTTCCGAAATGAATATTGGTTTGGCAAATAAGTCTTTTCAGTTTTTAATGTGTAATGAAATGATAACTTTCATGTAAAAATGTAATTACATAATCTGGTCACAATATTGTGACTATCAGTGAACTATTACGTGCAGTGTGGATTGCAGCAGAATAGGAGTTTCAAAATTAGTCTGAAACCTTTTAGGAGTTACGGAGGGTCCATAGTAAATGTATTAAATATATGCTCTGATAGATGATAAATTGAAAATTTTGGCGAGTTTGGTTGCTATGAAATTCTTGGAAAAACTCTCCCAATCAGTCTCACGTATTTTAGACTTTCCATTACCTTTCTAGAAGTCCCCATACATCTTTTGAAGGGAGAAATGTGGTTGTGTAAAACATAATTGAAATTTTAGTAGTTGCCAAACTGACTGAAAAGCATCTTACAAATGGATACATTACTCATAAGAATGAGATTGAAACATTGTCCAGATAACACTAATTATTCCACTCTCAATCAGAACAACAAATTTTGTTTCATACTACTATTAAAATTGAAATCTTTTTATCAATGGAAACGAAAACTGTGGATGAGAATGGAGTTTGCGACACCTTCATATAAGATACTGCCAGTTGCCTTGACATATCTGACTAGGACAAAGACCAGAGCTTCTGACAGTAACATACATTGTATTTGTTAAGAAGGTGATTGAGATAGTCTTTGGACAGTAGTGTTTTTATTGTAATTTGGTGTAGCAAGGAGACAGAATATTTTACACAAATTGTATGTGTTCTGCAGTACTTTTTTTTTTTCTTTCTTTTGAAACTAGTTTTTGCTTAAGAGACAACTGGGGAATAACTCAGTACAGTTGTTGAAGATGTTAGCAAGCTGGTAGAAAACTTTGAGGGAAATGTTTCAAATGAAATGAGTTTGAAATGAAGATCACTTAGACAGTGTAACTGTTGTTGCAGTAAAGTGTACTAAGTGTAAAGAAATGCAAAGGAGGGTTTCAAAATGAAAGCCAAATTGCATTATAGGTTCAAATTTTGTCAAAACTTAATTGGAATTTGTTATATAGCATTTATTCTGTCATAACTAACACAGAACGTAAAACAATGATAGTAGTTAAAGTAAGCCAAAAACTTATTCTCAAAATAGATAAATCTTGTAGTACACAGTTGGCATGAGTCATTAGTAAGTGTGTGTGTGTGTGTGTGTGTGTGTGTGTGTGTGTGTGTGTGTGTGTGTGTGTGTTTAGGGGGGAGGGAGAATTGGAGATTCAGAAGGTATAAATTTCAGTAATGCTGACACACATTAAAGCAGAAAACAGTTGTCCCTGGTTTTTGAAACTGTTACTTCCTTAATCGGGGAGGAAAGAGGGATGTTTTTCATGGTTGGGAAGGAGGGCCAGCTAACTCTCCTTCTCAGCTTTCAGAAACCTCTTTCCCTGTCCTCCTAGTTCCAAAACTTGGGAACAGATTTGTTCATACTTTTATGTGTATTGGCAGTGCTGGAATTTAATCTTCTGATGGTAAGTAGTGGCCAGTATTCTGTCTCCTTGTAATTTCCTATTACATTAGTGTTCATTTGCAGTCCTCTCATCCAGTTCAGATCCTGGCAGCACACGCTAGTTAACAAAGATACTGTTATGAGCATGATTGCCTGCTTACAGTAAATAATCAACTTCTTGTTAGGTGCTGCTTTGTAAAATTACTCATAAGCATATTATTGCAAATCAAACAGCTAGCTGCAATCATCAGATTGTTTCAAAAGACTTCATACAATGTGCATTAAACTGGCAACATCTAATGAACTATATAGGTTCTACCTACCTTTCTTTAAATAGAATATATTGTGTGTTACAAGAGTTAATCTTTAACCTTCATATCCCTCCCCTCTATTGTTTTTTGGCAAGTTCTGTGATAACACTCAAAACCATCAACCTGAAGAGCTGAATGAACTTCCTACTACTGTCGAGATTTGCAGGATAAAAATTGGCTGACCAGTTTTGAAGTGTTCTGTTAAAACATTTCTCATACATTGGGTGTTGTCAAATATCTTTGTAGCTCATATCTCTCTCTTCCCCGCCTCCCCCCACTCTTCAATAAAGCAAAATATAGTTCTTACTATTTCCTTTCTTTTCCACAGAACTGGTATCAGCCAATTTTAGTATTTTGTTTTTGAAAGTAGAGTAGAATAAAAACCTGACTATACTGGAAATAACTTGCAGAAAATAATAAACTGAATGGACTTCTTTGCCAACCTTTTGTATTCTTCCTTAAATTTATTTAAAAATTCTTCAAATTGGACATGATGAATGAGGGTGGATATGTTTTAGTTGCCTGTTTGTCAGAGCAGATGTGTTCTTTACATAAAAAGGAAGTGTAGCTACATGGTTAGGAAACAAAGAAGAAAATTTCATACTAAAATTAATATAGAGGGTGATATGCTGTTTAACGCATAGGTGTCATGTGGAGTGCCATTTTGTTCAGACTGTAGTATGCTAACAGGGATACATTATTGTTTAAAATGGTGGGTAGTCAGTACTTTGATCTTTTGCAGATCACTTCACCGACTGGGCCAAGTTTGTTTACAGTGTATATCAGATTTACCTTTACATTTATTATGCAGACAAAATCAGTTGACAGATTCTTACATCAGATAGTAGCATTGATTAACATTACACTTTCAAATTAGACAGTGATACCAGCAAATTGCTTTGTACCGATGCTCCCTTATCCACAGTGTGTGGTTGTATGAAAAGCACAGTGTACTTTAAATTGTCCCACAGTTGCTCCTTACCTGCCGTGCACTCCTTTATTGGTTTGTGTTAAAGCGTTCTTTCTGCCTATTAATTTCATGAATTTACTTGTGTTCTGGTACAAATAATTAATAATTGTATTCTGCATGTAAACTCAATAGTAGTCCTATCCTTCTGAAAACTAACATTTTAAACAAACGTTGACGGGAAGTAATACACAGTCCACATTTCATAATCATTCAATCAAATTTCATCCTTGTGCTTTTCCTGTTTCCTCCCCTGCTGCTCTTTGTTGTGTATCACTTAAAATCTCTCTTTCTCTCTCTCTCTCTCTCTCTCTCTCTCTCTCTTTCTCGGATACCCCCTTCCTTCCCTTGGAACAGTGTGGGTTGGACTGCAGCAAGCAGTATCATTAATTTACTTGCACCATTATGACCAAGGATTCCGGAGATCCAAAGATAAGCGGCATGTGCCATCTGTTTTCTGCATCAGCAGCTCCTCCCCAAGTGAGTGATTGCATTAAATCACTATTTTTTTCCTTACAATTGACAACTTTTGTATTGTGGTAAATGTAAAGCACGAAACATGATGAATTCTTGCTGTTATGTAACTTCATTTAAACTTTGTGAACTTGAAGTGATATATTCGCATCATTCATAGGTAGTGTTCTCATCGTGTTGTTGGTGCACAGTTTCTAAGATTCGGTATTGGTAATAATAATTGAAAAGACATTCATTTTATCATCATGTGTTCAAAGCTATAAAGAAACATTGTTGGTATAGTATTCACAATATTTTGTTACATTGTTTAGGGATTTGTTTAAATATGTGCTTTGATTGTTGCACTATGTTCATTGTTTAATAGGATGATAAACTTTGCATATGGAGCACATACTGTGCTAAGAATGTGATATTTGTGATTACTCTCTTCAGAAAAAAAATACTACATATCAATTTCTGCTTATTATTTGCAGATAGTACATCATCCACTTCTGTGTTGAGATGTAAAGAGTCTGAAGTTATGTTATGTTGCATGACTGTTTTGGCTATGGCTACATGTGATGCAGTGTGCCATCAGTAATCATTGTCAGTGAGAAAGTTAACATTCATTTTAAAGGAATGAGACACGTGAAAATTCAATCTATACACTTTGAGTACCTGAGAGAATAAAAGCTGATCAGCAACATAGTGCTTCTGTAAGGAGAAAAAGTAACAACAGTATTTCTTGTAAGACATGTAGCCAAATGAATAGGTACTGTCTGTCTATTCATCATCCTAGTCCCTTCCCAGTCTAATTTTTTTTTTGGATAGTTGATTCCTGTTTACGTTCTTTTCTTAACTCCTTTTTCAAACCTGGTTTTACAGTCTTTAATATTGCTCTGTTTTTCTGCCAGCATTTCACATTGCAGCCATTTGCCTAAGTAGGCCTTCCAGTTCATGTATTATATCTGTAGCTACTGAAATTCCATTTGCTTATTTACTCCCTTAAATGAATTTTATTCTTTCATCTATTCCTCAAATCTTACTTCCCCACTTTACATATCGCACTTGGTATATCTGCCTGCTTTCTTTATTTTGCTTTCAGCTCTTCTAATGTGGGGTTTCTGTTGTCACACAAACTATTTAATTTAATAATTATTACGCTTTGTCGTTTGCATGTGTAACCAATTATTGGACTTACCATTGTTGCAGTTTTTGTCATCCAGTTATACACTTTGTATTTATTCTCTTCTTTAGTGTTAGAATATGTTTCTAGCATTGCCTCCAAAAATTTAACATTTTTCATTGATTATCATCTCAAGTATAGGATATTTGTCTTTCCTGCTTTTTGAATCTATGTTAACACATTTTTGTGTAGTTGTCAAACTTCTCTCATTCCTATTCTGGCCTGCAAGATCATCAGGAGGTATTTGTGTGCTCAGTGTTTCCCAGCTGGGTGTTGCACCCTTTGCCTTTGTGACAACACACATTATTGTACAGCTGTTTAACCATGTAAAACAAATTTCAACTTCTGAATTGATATTGAGTGCAGTGGACTGCAGGGGTTGTTGTCAACCTCAGGATTCATAGAATCGGTGATGTCTCCTGGAGAGGATGCTCTCAGTGAAGTAAGCAAATATAGTATAAATACTAAATTGTTAAATTTTTGACCAAATTTGAATATTTGAGTGTGTAATTTTTGAGGGAATTGTGCAGATAAAAAGTTGGGTAGTGCCATGCAGTAAATTAAAAATAATAAAGCTAGTTGCTAATGCAAGTAATTTAGGTTCCTTTGGCCTATTGCATATTGTCAAATTTTTGCCAGCAACCAACGTGGCAGCAGCCAGTAGATGTCAAAGGAAGTATGGTTAGTTACACACTTGGTTGCCACAACAAATGAGTTGCAGATCATCAGGCTTGCAGGAGTAACCACTCCCAGTGACCATGAAGCGAGGCAAGCAATGGTGTGGCTTTAACAGAAGGGACACAGTGTTGTTTTAGGTTATGTGCAGCACCACACAAGGGCAAAAAAGGCTATAAATGTTGTAATATATATTTATTTTAAGGGATTGTGATTCCAGTGTGAGATCAGTTCAAAAGTACTCAGTGTCGTTATAATTAAAAACATAATGTTTGGAACATGTAGAGACCACCATAAGTGTTTAAGTAAATATACTAATTTTCTTCGTGAAATATAACAGGCAGCAGTGCTCAAAACTGGGACAATGAAAGTTTGTGCAAACTAGTAATATTAAGTCCGTACTTGAATATACAGGCTGTCCAAAATTTGTACACACTCTCTGATCTAATAACAGGATAATCCGTTTTTGTCCTTGACAAAAACTTCCAAAAACAGAAATAAAAACACTTGCTCAGATATAGATTACAGTATATTGAAAACTTTCAACAAACACTCTTCAATTGGAGATAATACTGTCATTTACAGATGACATTTACCCCCTGCACTCAAAAGGGTTGGTTCTGCAAAACTTGCGCAGATGGTGACCACAGCTTCCACACTTTAACTTGGTTTTGTGGTATCTCTGGTTAGTTATATTCTTCAAACATATGTAGCATCTTGATTTTCTAGTTGGTTCTTCATTTGGAGTAATTTTGATTATCTATAGATTCTTTTGAAGGATGTATTTTAAATAATAGGCAGTTGGAGTCCTTTCAAGTCCTTGGATTGCTCTTCTGCATATGGCTTCAAAAGTTCAAGATTTAATTCACGCAAATACAATTTTCTGGCACTTGTTTTCCCTTTATTCCACATAGGCACTCTCTTCTGGAACACTGTGTTCGTGTTTATTGTGGCTATATATAAAGTAGGCTCTAGAACATTGACAGTGGCTATCTCCTCGTACCTCTTTTTGTAGGGTACGTCCTAGTTATTTGATATATGGCATCCACTCCTCCCCTAATGGAATTGTAATATAGGTTTATGTGAGTATCTTTTTTTGGTGCATCAACTCGTACTCCTGTATCACAATGTTGTGTAGGCAACAACAGATTTTTCTTCATTTTTTCCTTTGTAATGTAAGAGACAACTGTTACTAGAGGCTTCTTAGTCGATGGATCTGTGAGTGAAAACTTAGAATAATACAGTTCTGTGCCTGCTGCATCTTAGGTTCTTGCAGTATGAGTTTTCTGTTGAATTTGAGTGACCCAATTTGTAATTTGCATTCAGTGTGTCTCCCAATTCCACAGAAGTGTAGAAGCAGTCAGTTGTTACGTAGTAACCTGTATTCTGTATTGGCTCCACCAGCCCCTTCACAATCTCAAAGGGACCTCATTGAAAGGCAGGTCTAGTGTCTTTTGCAGCATATACTTCCATTTTTATTGTGTATTGTTCAGTTGCACTACTGAGAATTGTAACAAATGTACCATATGACCCTGGCATGTGTCAAAAAAACTTTAAATGGAGGACAACAAGTGACAAGACATAGCATTTCATCAGTTTTATTGTGATGTTCACTTCTGAAGTACTTCAGGAATATTCCATTCAGTTCTTAAAGTACTTATGCCATGCAAATTTGTCACGTACACATCTTTATGCCTGGTGCCCTTATCAACAAAACAAATAATTTTCATTAGTTGATAATCTCTTGTCTTATTCATATTTGCTTTATACCTGGCTCTTCCCAAAAAAATTTGACCACAGCTGAGATAATGAAATATTGGTGTTTTGGTAAACTCAAATTAAAATTAAAATTCTCATCAACTCATGTATTTCAAAATTAGCAGAAGATAGTTTTTCTTTCAACTTCTTCAATTCTATGGTCAACAGTTTTCCAAACAATTTCAGGAGTGTAAAATTTCTTCAATGACTCGCATACATCGGTTATTTTCCCAATAGTAATTATTCCCGGAGGTTCATGGACTACATTGGCAAGATCCCTTTTACATTGCCCAGGAGTTTCTGCAAGACACTCTTCTGCCTCATTCGAGCCTTCACAATCATTAAAGAAAATCTTCCTCACTTCACTTCACATGCTACACTGTGACAAACTGCTATAAATCAACAATCAAAATGAAACTCAAAATTGGACTATCAACGGTGGAGAGTAAAACTTGCATTAAAGATTGCCAAATGAAATTTTTACACAGAATTATGGTCACAGGTAGTACCAACCCAGGTCAAAATATGCCCTTGAGCATACAACTTGTATTTATTTGTAATTTTTAATTTTTTGCCAGATTAATATACAGTGTAGTACTTTATAACACCCATAACGTGGAATATTTGATATTATTTTTAATAAAAGAAAAAAGGTCAGGCAATTTTTGCATGTGCTTGGTGGTCCTATGATTAAACCCTTGGGTAAAAGTGAGGTATCAGTAAGCAAGAAAATAAACATATGCTGCTTATCACTGATGCAGGAATGTATTGTCAGAAAACACTTCTTCTATGCATACTGGCATCAGTCATTAGCTTTCCACAATCATGTCACTTGTTTTAGTTACTTCAATCGTGATTCATTGTTTAAGTATTTAATAGATATTGTAAATGGAAAATTTAAATTATTTTTCTACTGTCGAGAGATTTTTATGAGAAAGGGGGAGATATTTATGTAAGAAAGAGACTGTGATCCAAAATATGAGCACTTTGTTGGTAAAAAGCAATTTTTTTTGTTAAACTGGGAGCAGAGTCATTGTTAGAGATGATGCAGATACTGCTTGGACAGAAATATTTGTTTAACATGTAGGAATTGGGCATGAACAGTAGAGAATTAAGTCAAAATTGGGCAGACAGGCATTACCAACAAAGGCTTGTGTTTAACACAAACAGGAGAGTATAAGCAGTTACGACTGACTGACATAAGCACAAAAAAATATAGTGAAGCAAATGTGAATATTTTTGCGCTTAAGAGCATTATTAAATTATGAATTAATCAGTTCTTTCAAAAAGGTTGAATGCATGACACATTATGGTCTGTAATGAATAAAGAAAGGAAAAGGTACACAAAAGAAGAGATGTGAAGAGAGGAGGGTGAGCAAATTAGTGTCACTGCAGTAAGAAACCTGTTTCATCTCACTAACATTATCTTTGTTTGTGAATGTTCATGACATATTGGTTGCAATCTGAATCATTTATAAGACATTTGTTGATTTGGACTGCTCAGTTAATATTCAGAGTGAAGCATACACTGATTGCAGTCCAGTTGGACATAAGAAATGACAGAATTAACCATGATAAGCACAAAATATCATTATAGATATATTAATTTTCCTTCAGTTTTAGTTATTTGCTCACAACTATTGACATGTATATTGATATTGACCTGTAAATTCTGTTTAATACACCAGTGAATGTGCAAATAATTTTGTGTTTTGTCAGAAGAAGGCAATTGTGAAACATGTTGTTTGGGTTTAAAGTAGTGTCGGCTTGGGGGTTTTAGTGTGTGCTTTGGCATGTTACATTTGAGCTTCTTAAATGATTACTGATGGCAGCCCCTTAACATTTAATTAGCAGCACAGCACAAGACATCAAGTACATTTAACACAGGTTTGAATTTCAAAATTCGATTACTTAAGCAGGAGTATTACAGATTGTTGTAGACTTCATTCACTTTTATGTATATCTTTCCTCGTTTCATTTACTGCTTCAGTAACTTCTACGTATTTGAACCTGTGCATGACATAGTTTTTGCATTGCATTGCTTCTTGTTTGTATTACATTTAAAGTGCTAGTTTGCTTTAAATAGTATTTTTCCTGTTGTATAATGAATATTCAAAAATCAGTAAATTAATATTCTAGTGTCTTATTAGATAGTAATGCTTATGCTGAAATGCATGTGAAAAGTTTATGTAATTGTTCAGTGGATTACAGTCTCATCTGTTGTGCACTCCTACAATTCAGGCTTTATATTTCTTTTCTGAGGGCGTTATGCAGTCGTTGAGAGTGGAGTTGTTTAAAATGCAAGAGCTAAGTGCCCCTTAAAATACATGCTAATGTGATACAGCTAGCAGTGGAATAGTTTATTAGTTACACTGAAATTAAGGTTACAGTGATTCTGGAGCATCAGCAGCAGCTTAGGCAGTTTTGCCAAAGATAAATTTCTGCTTCTTTGAAAATGCTTCTTTACTTTTTCTTGAAGTACTCTTGATTATTTTCTCCCCATGTAGAATTTTAGGCCTCTTCATGAAGACTTTGATATGCCTCCCTCAGAAGCTTGCTCAAGAATGAGGTGATTACCTGGAATGACTTAATCAATTTTTCCCCCATCCTGGGTAATACAAGCTTGTGCCCAGTCTCTTAATGCTCTGATTGACAATCCCGTCAGTTGACGGACACAAAAATTTCAGTAGACTGCTTAGCCTGTCATTTGGCAGGGTTCGATTTCTCACACTTTCAAATATGAAATCATTTATATTGATGTGCTTGGTTTGTCATCATTGTTGTGAGGGTCTAAAGCAACAGGTAGATTGCATTTGTTGTGTGCAATCAAGCTTCTGGAGGACAGCAGCTGTTTATTCGGTACAGAAAGAAATAAGATGTGGCTTGAATTTTTCTTGCAGACTATGAAGTTGTGCATTAATTGGAGAAAGATTTCATTGACAACAACACTGAGAATGGTGATATTGATAATTAATATGATCCTGATTTTATGCTGGAAGAAATACGTCAGACTTAAAGTATTTCTCATTTTGATTTTTTAAAAGTTGAGTGACACAATTGCTTAAATTATTTTCTGGCGTTTTTTAAATTCTCTGTACCATGACTCGTATTTTTATGTTGTATGTTCAGTGAGTGAAGAATGTGGTGAATGTAGAACCACAAAATATGAGTCATGACTACACTGAAAGTAGGCCAAGACAACAATAAATCATACTGATTCTGAAGAAGAATGGATGGATGCAGACTCCTTTCAAAGTACATAAATTTTTGGTGGGGCTGATGCTGTCCCAGATTTGCGTGAAATTCCCCCCTCCATTTTGTGGACAGTGACCGTCTCACTCATTTCAAAGTATATACTAATTTTTACATCATACAGGAGATATAGAGACTGACAGGTAGAGGTCAACTCACTCCTACATAATGTAGAATGTGTGGTTGGAAGAGGTCACTCGTGTAGAAGTAAAAAATTCTGGTCTATAATTTTCCACACCAGCATCAACAAAAAGTCCCTTGTACAGGAGCATTGGAGTCAGAATTCATGTCTCTTGTCATCACTACTCAAATTTATTGAACAGAAATATTTTCCTCTAGATCAGGTGAAACTTCCACCTGAATGCCAATTCATTGGGAAAGTGAGAAAAGTGAGATGAAACAAGATATGATCTGTTTTGCAAGGGCTGTTCTCTGGTTGAAAATGTTCATTAATGGTTTTAACAGGTGTATCTGCTTCTCAAAGACATTGATTGATGAAGGCATGTGTAACTATAACTGCAGAAATTTTCAAGCTGTATATGCCACAAAACCAAGCAAATACGACACGAAACATTACGTGATACCAGTCAAATTCTGGTTGTCTGGAATTTTGACATTGGCATTGTGCGAAAGACTACCTGGTGCCCTAGCAAAGCTAACGGTGTATATTATTCTCCAGTAGGTTCTACACAAGCACTACTCTTGCAAGAGAGATATGAAAGGAGAAGACAGGTCTTGTTGATGAAACCATAATAAAGATTAAGGGAATGCTTCTGACTTTGAAATCATGCAGCATACAAAAAGTGGAACAGGTGTTAATGAGCAATGGGAACCTTCTGGCTGTATGCTGGGGAAATAAATATGCATGCCAAGTACCAGACACCAAGCAGAAATAATTTATGAAGACACAAGAGGTAAACAAAAAATGAAACCTGCTTGTGTTATGGACTACACCAACAACAAAAAAAATTTATTGAACGGTCTGATCAGAGTTTGGGTATATAACAGTGAAATGCTGGAGGAAGCTAATAAAATTGAAAGTAAGGTAGTGTGCTTATGAAGGAATTGTATGCAGGAATGCCAATGTGCAGGGAACCAACTGATCAGGCCATATACCAGAAAATATTTTCTGGGAAAAATTCCACCTTCCCCAGGTTAAACAAGAATCCAAAGGATGTGCAAAGTACACTCAGCAGGGGACCATTGCCTACTCATCATCAGATTTCCACCAAATCTGATAGGCGAGTCTTGCCCAAAAATAAGTGATAGAATGAGTACAAAACGGCACTCCGACTTCTTTGTGGAACTTCATTATTTTTAATTTTTGTTTCACTTGCACTCCAAAAAACTGAAATAATGCTCAGTATACTGTTTTATTAATATTTTCATGAAAAACATAAAAAGGCAAGGGAAAATTAGAGTTGGCTTGAAAATAAAGCCTTTTGTGCAGGAGAACAATTGTCTTCTGTTAGTTGACTCGTGGGAGACAAACAAATCCACAAATGTATGACAAGATTTTTCAAGCCGAAAGATTGGCATTGTGCAGTATTAAAGTGATTACCCCAATTGCAGTTCACTTGTGTGAGCTTGTGTCGCCAGGTAAAGAATTTGATCAAATAGCTTCAAAACTGCTCTTACCACATCAAGAGAGAAAATGCCGCATGCTGAGAAGACTGCATCAAAATACATTCCATTGTACATCACAAGCTGTCTTTACCAATATTTGGCAAAATGATGCTTTATGGTTGGTTCACAGCCAACTATGTGATTAGAGAGAACTTTTTATGAATGTAAATCAACCTCATTTTTCTGTAGAAACTTCACAGTAACCATGCAATTGTAAAAATACAGTATTCGTAACGTGTACAAGATGCTGAGATAATTACTGCGTCCCTTGTTTTGAAAATGAATGTCACTCCAGCATGTATAAATCAATAATTTAAAATAATAAAACTATCTAATTTAAATGTTAAGGTCTCATGTATGCCTTACAATCCCTTCCTGAAAATTTATTTGTGATTCCAAATTTTCCACTGCCTATATTTTTCATGCTTTTTATGAAAATATTAATAAATGCAATGTATTGAGTATTATTTCAGTTTACTTGCATTGTAAGTAATATAAAAAAACTGAAGATTCTTCCAGATATGGTTTGACTCCGTGACCCTTGGATTATCACTCTGCATTATTTCCACTGGCCAGTCAGTGCTTGGAAAGTATGATAACATAAAAATATTATGCGTCACCCAACCCGTGTCAAAAATGATGTTTTTTCTGAATGATTGGCTGTCTGCAGCTTCCATTTCTGTCATTTTCATTTCTGGCCAAGCCCTGCATGTATCATAAATTTGGACAAAATCAGTGATGACTAGTAGGTGCTATCCCCTTGTCAGACGAGAGAAAAACAAACTGGAAAGACTGTGTGTGTGTGAGAGAGAGAGAGAGAGAGAGAGAGAGAGAGAGAGAGAGAGAGAGAGAGACAACACACCAGTGCAATGAGTGCAAAATTGCCATATGCAATGTGCCTCGTTTAAAAGTGTATCAGTCAAAAAAATTGTTTGAAGGTCAGCCAAATAAAAGTGAGAATTGGAAGAAAAAATAAGTAAACTATTATTTCAAAAGGAATTGCAATAACTGTTAAACCGTTTATGCCACTGTGGGACAAGACAGTCAGTGCCTTCATGGAAAAATAATAGAAGCTCCCTGTAGAGCCATGATTGTACACAGGCCTGAGCGTGTTTGTCTGAAGCAAATCGATGTCCATTAATGTGTTTCTTTAGAACTCCAAAAACTGGAAATCCCATGGAGAGAGATCAAGACTATATGGATGATGTGGAAGTGCTTCTTTGTGAAACATGGGCAGCATATTTGAAACAACCTTGGCAACATATTGGTGGGAATTATCCTGCAACAGAATGATGCTGTCTGTCAACCTTCCTGGGCATTAGGTCTTGATGGTGCAATTCAGTTTTTGCGACGTTTCCTCATACTGTTTTTGTTAATTGTGGCGCCATTTCCAGAAAGTCAGTGAGTGGGGGGGTCCTTTTAGTTAAGGAAAATGTTATTGCAACTTTCCTACAGTGAGCCCACATGGTGCCAAGTTTAGACAGCGCTATAGAAGTTTCGCTGAGATGCCCTTAAGCATCCTCCCTACAGTCCTGAACACTCCCAACAAGATTTCCATATTTTTGGAGCCCTGAAAAATAAATTAGTGGCTGTCGATTTTGACGAAGAGGTGCATGACAAGGTACAATCGTGGTTCTGTAGGCAAGTACGAAAATTTTTCCACAAAGATGTTGGCTGTCTTGTCTGACAGTAGGATCAAAGTATTAACAGCACTGGTGATTACTTCCCAGTAGTCAACAGTTTACTTATTTTTCTCCATCTATCTTGTTTTCATTTGATTGATGCTTATACTACATGAAAAAGATTAACAGTTCATAATTGTGTTTCATTTTTTTTTGCTTTTGGTGAATGCGTTTTGCAAAATCTAATGTTCATTATAAAAGTATATAAAACAGTTAAACAAATGGAGATGCTTGAAACAGGTAAACTAGCAGAAATAGATTCAGGATTTTATATAAGATTAGCATTACAGCTAAATATTGGCTGGTTTTCATAATAAAGAAAAAGGTTGAAAAGCCATAAAAGTGGTCAGAATTGTAAGAGACGGTGATGTTTACATGGCCAGCAATCAAAATGTTAAAGATCATTATTAATGAGATTTTAATCATTAACCTGTGTTCTTGTTAAGGAATGCTTTACATCAAGGCAAAGCTGCTTCAGGAAACCCAAAAGCAGTACCCACAAGTTGTTTATTTTTGTCTTTTCAAAACCTGAAGCAAAGTTCTATTGACCATATCTGGTGTGTAGAATGGATGTTAAGGGATATGGATTTGGGACCTCTCAAGATACGTGTTGTCTGGCTGCTCTGTAATGATGCTTGTTGCGGTGAAACCTGATAGTTTTGGCCCTAATTTATTCATGTGTGTGTGTGTGTGTGTGTGTGTGTGTGTGTGTGGTGATATGCTCACTTACCTATTACTGGTTGTATTCTCATTTTGTACAAGTGTATCTCCAGATCCATACCTGACAATCCCAAGGTCTAATTCATACAGCCACATTTTGACACCATTACTGACAGTGGTTTTGCCTGTTTTTATGAAATTTATTGTAAATATGTTAACAGAATGCAGTAATGAGTTTTCCATTTCCTAAACCCTTCTGAAATGAGGAACCTTAAAAGTATAGCAATAGCCAGTGATATAATCCAGAAAGCATGCTTTGTGTGCTGTGCAGATGCTGCAAAGCACCTCTCCAGTCACCTTTCAAACATGAAGATTGGTTCCCTCGGTAGCAGCTTTAATTAATCACAGATTTTCTACATCTGCATGCACATCTATGCTTTACAAGCCACCTTACAGTGTGTGGCAGAGGATACTTAGTGTACCACTGTCACTCCCCCCACCCTGTTCATCACGAATGGTTCGTGGGAAGAAAGAATTTTTCGTAAGTCTTCATGTGAAATTGAATCTCTCCAATTGTATGATCATGGTCATCTCGTGAGGTATATTTAGGATAAAGGAATATAATACTTGATTCTTCTAAAAATGGAATATTAATAGTAAACTACCCCGTGATGCCTTTCTTCTAGCATCTGCCATTGGATTTATATGAGCAACTTGGTGATCCTCCTGCACTTATCAAATGAATGTGTAACAAAATGCACTGCTCTTCTTTGGATTTTGCTTTTTCCTCTTATCAATTCTATCTGGTATAGATCAAAGATTGATGAACTGTATTATAGGTACAGCAGAGGTTTGGTGAGCTACCTCATTTTTGGATGGACCACACTTCCTGTGGGTTTCTCCATGACTGTATGGCATCTGCCTTACCTGCTGTTAATTTTATGTGATTGTTAGATTTTTGCTCTGTGCACATATTCCTAGATATTGTATGGATGTGACTGCCAGCAGTGATTGTGCTGTAATCGTGTAATCCCACAGTGTCTTTTTCAGCCTATTTGTGTACATTATGTTCAATTGGTTAATGTTGAGGGTCAAGTGACAACCCCTGCACTAAGTGTCAATCTTTTGCAGGTCTTTCTGCATTTTTCTGCAATTTTCTAGAGGTAAGACTTTTCTGTTTACATCACCAATCATCATCATCATCATCATCATCATCACATCAGCAGCAGCTATAGCCATGAAAAGCCTCACAGAGCTCCAGACATTATCCACTAGATTATCCTATAACATTCCCTTGGAGTATGCCCAGCACTGGTATCTAGTGCCCTCAAGGTCTCACGGACAAACAGAGGGAGTTGGTTTTCATACAAGCATTATTTGTAGAACCTGTGTTGGATTCGTACAGAGGAGATCCTATAGCTCCAGAAATTTCATGGTAGGTGAGCATAAAACATGTTTCAAAATTCTACATCTACATCTACATTCATACTCCGCAAGCCACCCAACGGTGTGTGGCGGAGGGCACCTTACGTGCCACTGTCATTACCTCCCTTTCCTGTTCCAGTCGCGTATGGTTCGCGGGAAGAACGACTGTCTGAAAGCCTCCGTGCGCGCTCTAATCTCTCTAATTTTACATTCGTGATCTCCTCGGGAGGTATAAGTAGGGGGAAGCAATATACTCGATACCTCATCCAGAAACGCACCCTCTCGAAACCTGGCGAGCAAGCTACACCGCGATGCAGAGCGCCTCTCTTGCAGAGTCTGCCACTTGAGTTTATTAAACATCTCCGTAACGCTATCACGGTTACCAAATAACCCTGTGACGAAACGCGCCGCTCTTCTTTGGATCTTCTCTATCTCCTCCGTCAACCCGATCTGGTACGGATCCCACACTGATGAGCAATACTCAAGTATAGGTCGAACGAGTGTTTTGTAAGCCACCTCCTTTGTTGATGGACTACATTTTCTAAGCACTCTCCCAATGAATCTCAACCTGGTACCCGCCTTACCAACAATTAATTTTATATGATCATTCCACTTCAAATCGTTCCGCACGCATACTCCCAGATATTTTACAGAAGTAACTGCTACCAGTGTTTGTTCCGCTATCATATAATCATACAATAAAGGATCCTTCTTTCTATGTATTCGCAATACATTACATTTGTCTATGTTAAGGGACAGTTGCCACTCCTCTGCATACTACAGCATCATCCGCGAAAAGCCGCATGGAACTTCCGACACTATCTACTAGGTCATTTATATATATTGTGAAAAGCAATGGTCCCATAACACTCCCCTGTGGCATGCCAGAGGTTACCTTAACGTCTGTAGACGTCTCTCCATTGATAACAACATGCTGTGTTCTGTTTGCCAAAAACTCTTCAATCCAGCCACACAGCTGGTCTGATATTCCGTAGGCTCTTACTTTGTTTATCAGGCGACAGTGCGGAACTGTATCGAACGCCTTCCGGAAGTCAAGAAAAATAGCATCTACCTGGGAGCCTTTATCTAATATTTTCTGGGTCTCATGAACAAATAACGCGAGTTGGGTCTCACACGATCGCTGTTTCCGGAATCCATGTTGATTCCTACATAGTAGATTCTGGGTTTCGAAAAACGACATGATACTCGAGCAAAAAACATGTTCTAAAATTCTACAACAGATCTACGTCAGAGATATAGGTCTATAGTTTTGCGCATCTGCTCGACGACCCTTCTTGAAGACTGGGACTACCTGTGCTCTTTTCCAATCATTTGGAACCCTCCGTTCCTCTAGAGACTTGCGGTACATGGCTGTTAGAAGGGGGGCAAGTTCTTTCGCGTACTCTGTGTAGAATCGAATTGGTATCCCGTCAGGTCCAGTGGACTTTCCTCTGTTGAGTGTTTCCAGTTGCTTTTCTATTCCTTGGACACTTATTTCGATGTCAGCCATTTTTTCGTTTGTGCGAGGATTTAGAGAAGGAACTGCAGTGCGGTCTTCCTCTGTGAAACAGCTTTGGAAAAAGGTGTTTAGTATTTCAGCTTTACGCGTGTCATCCTCTGTCTCAATGCCATCATCATCCCGGAGTGTCTGGATATGCTGTTTCGAGCCACTTACTGATTTAACGTAAGACCAGAACTTCCTAGGATTTTCTGTCAAGTCTGTACATAGAATTTTACTTTCGAATTCACTGAACGCTTCTCGCATAGCCCTCCTTACGCTAACTTTGACATCGCTTAGCTTCTGTTTGTCTGAGAGGTTTTGGCTGCGTTTAAACTTGGAGTGAAGCTCTCTTTGCTTTCGCAGTAGTTTCCTAACTTTGTTGTTGTACCACGGTGGGTTTTTCCCGTCCCTCACAGTTTTACTCGGCACGTACCTGTCTAAAACGCATTTTACGATTGCCTTGAACTTTTTCCATAAACTCTCAACATTGTCAGCGTCGGAACAGAAATTTTCGTTTTGATCTGTTAGGTAGTCTGAAATCTGCCTTCTATTACTCTTGCTAAACAGATAAACCTTCCTCCCTTTTTTTATATTCCTATTAACTTCCATATTCAGGGATGCTACAACGGCCTTATGATCACTGATTCCCTGTTCTGCACTTACAGAGTCGAAAAGTTCGGGTCTGTTTGTTATCAGTAGGTCCAAGATGTTATCTCCACGAGTCGGTTCTCTGTTTAATTGCTCGAGGTAATTTTCGGATAGTGCACTCAGTATAATGTCACTCGATGCTCTGTCCCTACCACCCGTCCTAAACATCTGAGTGTCCCAGTCTATATCTGGTAAATTGAAATCTCCACCTAAGACTATAACATGCTGAGGAAATTTATGTGAAATGTATTCCAAATTTTCTCTCAGTTGTTCTGCCACTAACGCTGCTGAGTCGGGAGGTCGGTAAAAGGAGCCAATTATTAACCCAGCTTGGTTGTTGAGTTCTACAACAGACTGACACCTGAGATCTAGACCTATAGTTCTGTGCATCTGTTCTATGACCCTTCTTGGAAACATGAATGATCTGCACATTTTTCCAATCACTAGAAACATTTTGCCCCTTCAGTGACCTACGGTACAGTACTTCTAGATGAGGAAACAAGTTTTCATGTAATCATGCAGAATGGTATTGATATCCATCAGGTCCAGTTTGTGTGACAGTTCAGAGGAAGGAACCACAGTATGATCTTCGTCCATAAAACAGTTTTGGAATAAGGTGTTCAGTATTTCAACCCCCTCTCTGTCAACCTCTGTTTTGATGCTATTATGTTCGGAGTGTCTTGACTGATGGCATCAATCTGTTTACCAATTTAATGTAAGACCAAAACTTTTTAGGATTTTTTGTGTCAAGGCAGTAGGTTCAATTTTAGTTTCGAATGAGCTGATTGCTTCACACGTGGGGTTCCCGATGCTAATTTGGCTTTATTCAGTTGTTTGTCTGCGATTCCTTAGATATGTTTAAATTGGCAGTGAAGCTCTCCTTGTATTTATAGCAACTTTCTAATATGGCTGTTGGGCCACAGTGGACCTTTCCCATCCCTCACAAGGTTGCTCGGCACATACCTGTCTAAAGCATATTGTTCAGTGCTTTTGAACTTTGTCCATTGATACTCAGTGTTGTTACTAGTGGAGATGAAATTTTCGTGCTGACTGCTCAGGTAATTTGAAATGTTTCTTGTCATTCTTGGTAACCAGAAAGATCTCCTTACATATTTTTTATTCCTATTTACAGTCTTATTCAGGGATGCTGTAATGGCCTTATGATCACTGTTATTGTATGCCGTGTCAAAAAATTCGGGTCTGTTTGTCATCAGCAGGCCAAAGATGTGCTCTTCACGATTTTTACCTCATTAGTAGCCCAAGGTAATTTTTGGGAAAGGCATTTAGAACAACTTCACTTGATTCCCTGCACTAATAGTACTTTAATAACTTGAGTTCCCAGTCCATAGCATATAAGTTGAAATATACATCTACATCCGTGCTCTGCAAGCCACTATACATTGCATGGTGGAGGGTACCCTTCAACACTACTAGTCATTTCCTTTCCTGTTCCACTCACAAAGTGCCTTTATATATGACTATGTATGAGCCCTAATTTCTTTACTCTTATCTTTGTTATCCTTATGCAAAATGTACATTGGTGGCAATAGAATTGTTCTGCAGTCAGCTCCAAATGTCGGTCCTCTAAATTTTCTCACCAATGTTCCTCAAAAAGAATGTTGCATTTCCTCCAGGGATTTCCATTTGAATTCCTGAAGCATCTCCATAATGCTAACATAATGATAACAAATCATTGCTTCAATGTCTTTCTTTAATCCAATCTGTTGTAGATCTCAAACACTCTAGCAGTACTCAAGAATGTGCAGTCCCCTTTACAGATGACCCATACTTTCCCAGTATTCTCCCAATAAATGGAAGTTAACTATTTGCCTTCCCTGCCACAATCCTCACATGCTAGTTTCATTTTATTTCACTTTGCAGCGTTATGCCCAGATATTTAAATGTTATGACTGTGTCAAGCAGGACACTACTAATGGTGTATCTGAACATTACGTTTTATTTTCCCTACTCATCTGCATTAACTTGGATTTTTCTACATTTATAGCTAGCTGCTATTCATCACACCCAAGAAATTTTGTCGAAGTCATCTTGTATCCTCCTACATTCACTCAATGATAACACCTAGTGTAACATGACCAGGTAATTTATGAGGTCGTCTCCATTGTTTCTCTCAAATGCTCTGCTACAACTGCTTGGGAGGCAGGGGGCTATAAAAACATCTGACCATGGTTGATTTGCCTTGACCACTTAATTTGACCCAAATTATTTCTCATTCAGAATGTGTACAAACTTCACTAGATATTATTGTATTTTGTGTGACTACAAACACACCTACATCAGCAGTGTTGAACTCAGAGTTTAGATTTTCACTGCTATTAACATCCGGTTTCAGCCTGTCTTCTGTCCCCCCGTATCTGCCGTGTTGAACACTGCCCTCTGTAATTAATGGGGATAGTATTCTTCCTTGCCTAATATCAGAATGTATTTTATTAGGCCTAGGGAACACTTTCTCTGTCCTAAAAAAATCCATATGTGCACATTACACATTCTTGATGTCCCTAGTTGCTGCTTCCTGACCTATTAAAGGTTCTTCAGTTCTTCAGTCAGTAGCAGTGGACAAGAAATGCACATGGAGGATACTCATAGAATTGCCTGAACCTCTGTTTTAAGCCTTCCACTAGTGGCTCCAAACCAGAGGACTGTGATCAGCTCTGGGAACGGTGCTGCAAAATACTGGCTCTTCCATCCATCCTGCACATGAAACAAGCCGACTTCACCAATTCAGCCAGACACCTCCAGGGACTGAGAGTGTCCACTAAACCAATGCAAGTAGTGTCATTTAGGCTGACATGAGTCTGATATGCAGCAAGGTGCACCCATCGCTGAACACTGGTCATTTTTTCCCGATCTGCCCACTATTTGCTTAAGGGGCTCCACTGTCCTTCTAATGTTGGAGCTCCCAGTGACAAGCAGTCCCACACTCTGTGCCTGTCCAGATCTTTCAGGTTACTCCCAGACCCTACATCCTATGCTGGTTCAGATGTACGTTCAGCAGTGGACAATAAGTGTAAGAGGACAGCCATGTAACCAGTATCCTCATTTGTATTCTGCCCACATTCCCAGTACCACCTCTCCTCACCATTCAGTCAGTTTATCAACTGGCTAGGACTAGTGAATATGAAGACAATAGAACATCAGGGATCCCAGGTGACAATAGGCACCAGAGATGCCAAAGCATTCGTATATCAAAGATTGTTGAAGATGTAACCTGACTGCTGTCCCGTAAGTTACTTGTAAATAGATACCATTCACTTCTTTGAGCAGCTCCTGAGAACATAGTCTAAACTGCATCCTATGTATAAACAAAAACTGCTGATACTCCTGGCACATCTGCTCAACTCTACGGTTACACTTAAATCTTGTTAATAATTTCTGACAGGTGCAATATTGTTCAATAATGTGTCTGAAAGAAATGACTCCAAATCACAACTGGAGCCCTCAAGGCAACCTTTCAGACAATACCAACTTCAAAATTGTTAAAAAGTTGGTGATAGATGCACAATCAGAAATTGCTTGGCACCTACCAAGTGAAGTATGGCAGTGCACTCGCCACATCTAATATTAAATGTTGAAGGTAGCAATCATGATTGATAACTGGCTGGTAGACGTGCCACTGTGCCAAAGCCTTCATATGACATTGATGGTTACAGTGTCTGTGTTTATACATTGTCTCTCTCATCACAAGACAATGTCATTCAGATATGTATGCATGTCTGCAGACACTGTCACTGACAGTTAAAGCTGTGTTAAATATAAGGAAATAGTTTCACATTCTGTGAATATCCATTGACATCAGCTATTTGCGACACCTGAACATTTGTGTGTCAAACTCGGATTTCCCACTTACCGCAAGCAGTCGTCTTAACCACTGTGTTTATCTGAGCGCCCTGGAGGCATTCTCAGATAACCAGAGTGGTTAAGGCAGCTGCTTTCAATATGCTGGAAATTCGGGTTCAAGTTCTGGTCTTTCTCAAATTTTCATGTGGCACAAACAGCCTTTCATCAATGCATACTCACAGAATGTGAAACAATTTCATAATTCCTTCATGCAAGACATAACCCAGTGCAATGCATGCAGCAGCTGGAGTATGTGAGGATGCAACTCGGAACACTGAAGGAATGACTACTTGACAGCCTTGCTACACCATGGCAAACGTGAGTGTCCTAACCCCCACCCCACCCATATTTAGGCAGTCATGTAGTAGGAAAAATTTATACCATGCCAACTCTGCTCCCAAAGCAGTGTGCTTGGGCCATCCCATCTGGCCAGCTGAAACACTTTTCTAAAAAAAAAAAAAAAAAAAAAAAAAAAAAAAATGGGGTCATGCCTCCCACAATCAAAAGAAAATCAAGTATTGTCTGATGTGAGGTATCATACAATGTGAAATAGAGCGCCTCCTGTCGATCAAACTAAAGATCTGGTTGTGCTAGCAAATGCGACATTACATCTACATTAGCATGCTGGGCTGTGGTTCAGTGACAAGTGTCATAGCAATAACTACTATCCAGCCATGCCCACCTGTGCAGTTGATGGGTGGACATACCTGGTTGCTTGGAATAAGGGCCAAATAAGGAAACTAGCATCTTGGGGTCTAACATGTAATTTTTAATCCTGAATATTATAGCCAGTGCCTCTTTTTCGACTTATGAATAATCGTTCTGAAAGTGTCTTTGATGCATAAGCATTTGGTTTGTTTGTCCTAGCTGGGTTTCAATGCAACAGGACTGCACCTATGCCATACTGGGGCACGTCTGTGGCCAGGATTAATGTTTTATGCAGTGTAAAAGAAACCAAACGAGGAGTGGAGCACACACACACTGCCTGAGGGACTGCAAAACCCATTAACAGTCTGCGGACCAGTGAAGTCATTTAAGATGATGGCAGATGGGTGCAGACTGGAGGATGAACTTTGCTTTGTCCAAAAAGAACTGGAGCTCCGTCAGCTTCCTGGGCATCTGCCAGTTCATAATGACTTTGGCATGCTTGTTTTTAGAGATGAGGTCACCTTTGGTATGGACATGACCAAAAAAATGCACATTTGAGGGACACTACATTTTTTCCAATTTCTAATGGAGGCAATTCTCCAGAATACGTTGGAAAAATGCGTGCATATTTCGTAAATGCTTCTCTCGCATGTTGCCTGTGACCCAGATGTCATTGACGTAGTTCATGCAACAAGGAATGTCCTGGATCAACTGCTTCAAATATCATCGATAATTAGGTGGTGCAGACTAAATTTCAAATGGCAAACAGTTAGACTTGTAAAACCCAAAAGTGGTGTTGAGCACCAAGAAACTCTGAGATGCAACATCCAACAGCAGCACTTGCAGGTAAGTGTCACACAAGGCAATCCATATAAAACACTGGCCTCCTGACATACTGGCCAACAACTGCTCCTGCCATGGAAATGGGTAAGAGTCCATGACACATACCCATTGACTATATGTTCAAAACTGCCACGAAGGTGCATGGTGTCATCTGGCTTCTGAATCACCACCAAGGGGGTAGCTCACTGTCAAGATGAAATAGGAGAAGCAACACCAAGGTCCTGCCAGCACTGCAGCTCATCCTGGACCTTGTCACACTTGATAGAGGAGGTGGGATGGGGGCAAAAAGGTCTAGGTATTACTGATGGCTTAAGGGAGATATGTATCTTGAAATTTTCTGCGTGACCCAAGGAATTAGCAAACAGCTGGTCTCCTGAAGTTAGTAGAGATCAGATCATGAAAGGGGACCAACTGACATGTTAAATGTACTTTGTCCAACATCTGGTAGCCAAAATAGAAGGCATTCAACCCAAAAATATTTAGGGTCACATGTGATTTAATGACCAACAACATAAAATGTAAATGTCTTGTGACTAGGTCCTCCCCTCTGGTAGACCGTTCGCTGGCGGCAAGTCTTTCGAATTGACGCCACTTCAGCGACTTGTGCGTCGATGGGGATGAAGTGATGATGATTAGGACAACACAACACCCAGTTCGTGAGTGGAGAAAATCTCCGATCCAGCCGGGAATTGAACCCGGTCCCTTAGGATTGACATTCTGTCGCACTGACCACTCAGCTACCTGGGGCGGACTACCAACAACATAATTTCCCATTTCACATTCTTAATGCACAGATGGAAAATGGCCCCCTCAGAAGAGTACACTGTTAATTATAAGACCCATCTTGATTTATTGGGCAATGCAGGAGTCCAAGGAAAACATTGGGGCATCTGAGGGCCCTCCTTTGGCTTGTTGATATAACAAACAGATGCCAAACTGTATACTTTTTGGCATACCCCACACAATGCATCTACATAGTGCAATCCTGTTGAATATGTACCATGTGACAGTTGAGCCAGGACCACTGACTTGCCCACGAGTGGAACAAGATGCAGAAGGACAGCGATGTTGAAGGGCCAGAAAAGTCAAGTGTGTGGACCACACCTGATTGATTTGTACCCGCTGGGTTCACCACGGGTGAAGACAAGGGGTGCCATAGCTTCACAGCACTCGTAGTGTCAAAGGCATCATCACACAGCAGCTCAGCAGAAGGCACAGTCACCTGGCCAATGCCACAGGGTGCAAGGGGCTCTTTACGGCAAATACTTAACTTTGCTACCTGCCAATTATCAGAAAGCAGTCCTGTACCACAGTCGTAAGTTTATGTGAGTAAACGATCTGGGCAAGTTCGGCTAAGGAGGTGGTCATACAAGGAGTCAGGTGCTGAAAATCACGTTGCTAATTAGAACATATGCATGCGAAGTAGCACATCAGAGTACACTCACACCGGCATTTAAGTGAGAGGTCTTGCAGGTTGATGATCCGGACCGCATGAGACAGCAATTGCGCTGCTACCACATGGGTTTGATGACCAGAGTACTGCTGGGGCAACTTTGTTCCTCAAAGCTAAGTTTCCAGAGCATGGGGGAGGACGTAAAACTTTGACTTCCTACTCCTTGCCCTTCTTGTGGCTTGTTGCCCTTACCCATTGTTCATGTGAGTGGTACACTGCCAAGAAACTGTAATAAAACCTAAGAACATACTCTAGCTTCTTAATGTGTCATAGAGGCAAAATAACTACACTACTGGCCATTAAAATTTTGCTACACCACGTAGATAACGTGCCACAGACGCAAAATTTAACCGACAGGAAGAAGATGGTGTGATATGCAAATGATTGTCTTTTCAGAGCATTCACACAAGGTTGGCGCTGGTGGCGACACCTACAACGTGCTGGCATGAGGAAAGTTTCCAACTGATTTCTCATACACAAACAGCAGTTGACTGGCGTTGCCTGGTGAAACGTTGTTGTGATGCCTCGTGTGAGGAGGAGAAATGCGTACCATCACGTTTCCGACTTTGATAAAGGTCGGATTGTAGCCTATCGCCGTTGCGGTTTATTGTATCGCGACATTGCTGCTCGTGTTGGTCGAGATCCAATGACTGTTAGCAGAATATGGAATCGGTGGATTCAGGAGGGTAATACGGAATGCCGTGCTGGATCGCAATGGCCTCATATCACTAGCAGTTGAGATGACAGGCATCTTATCTGGATGACTGTAACGGATCGTGTAGCCACGTCTCGATCCCTGAGTCAACAGATGGGGACATTCGCAAGACAACAACCACCTGCACGAACAGTTCGACGACGTTTGCAGCAGCATGAACTATCAGCTCGGACACCATGGCTGCGGTTACCCTTGACGCTGCATCAGACAGTAGCGCCTGCGATGGTGTACTCAACGATGAACCTTAGTGCATGAATTGCAAAACGTCATTTTTTCGGGTGAATCCAGGTTTTGTTTACAGCTTCATGATGGTCGCATCCGTGTTTGGCGACATCTCGGTGAACGCACATTGGAAGCGTGTATTTGTCATCGCCATACTTTCGTATCACCTGGCGTGATGGTATGGGGTGCCATTGGTTACACGTCTGTCACCTCTTGTTCGCATTGACGGCACTTTGAACAGTGGACGCTAAATTTCAGATGTGTTATGACCCGTGGCTCTACCCTTCATTCGATCCCGGCGAAACCCTACATTTCAGCAGGATAATACACGACCGCATGTTGCAGGTCCTGTACGGGCCTTTCTGAATACAGAATATGTTCGATTGCTGCCCTGGACAGCACATTCTCCAGATCTCTCACCAATTGAAAATGTCTAGTCAATGGTGGCTGAGCAACTGGCTCGTCACAATACGCTAGTCACTACTCTTGATTAACTGTGGTATCGTGTTGAAGCTGCATGGGCAGCTGTGCCTGTACATGCCATCCAAGCTCTGTTTGACTCAATGCCCAGGAATATCAAGACTAGAGGTGGTTGTTCTGGGTACTGATTTCTCAGGATCTATGCACCCATATTGCGTGAAAATATAATCACATGTCAGTTCTAGTATAATATATTTGTCCAATGAATACCCGTTTATCATCTGCATTTCTTCTTAGTGTAGCAATTTTAATGGCCAGTAGTGTACCTTTCTCTATGAAACTTGCATAGATTAGAGCACCAGGATGGTTTTTTTTCTTATACGTTGAAACATAATACTCTGAATTCCATAGACCTGTAATGGTTCCTAGAACTCTAAAAATGTTTGTATAGATGAGTCATGTAATTCCTCACAGAATATTTTAAGTTTGATTATATCCCATCATGTTCAAAATACATTAATAACTTAAAGCAGCCATCAATCCAAAGATTGTTTAAACACCACAGTGCATTACTAGGTATGGTCCTTGTAGAGGCAGTACACTGTTACACTCCTTTGACCTTTGAAATGAGTCACCCGACTAGTTATGGGGTGGGGACGGGGGGGGGGGGGGGGTGGTGCTTATATTGGAATGTGGATTCCAAACTACAGTGCAACGAGGCATTCTTCACATCATCATTCACTGGCAGAGGTGAAAGAAATGATACGTAAAAATGATTGGACTGACTGGGGTTCAAACCCTGAGACCTTCGGATTTTTAGTATGGCACCTTCCCACTGAGGCACCCCAAAATAAGGTACTCGTTCAAAATCCATCATCCTTGTCATTTTATTGTGTATGATAATTGTTCACACATTAACAGCCATGTCTTTCTGTGAAATGGTGTGTTCAGATTGAGAACTTAGTTGAACTGCATAGATGCAGAACAAGTGGGAAGATGATACTAAAGTTTTACCAGGACTGCTAAGGGAGCATATGAGGAAAATAGTTAAGCTATCTCTAATAGCTGATGACACTTGAGCATGTGTTGTCTATTTGAAATAGGGTTTTCTTATGTTCATTGTGTCCTGTATTGATTTCAATAAGTGAAGTACCAAGAAATAAAATGTACCTCACCTTAATGCACCCATTTGTTTTTTATAATTTTATCATTTCAGTATCAAAGCTTTTGAACTTCCTCAGAAGAATTTTCGATTATTGTCAGTTTAAAATCATTGTTGTGATTTCTTTTTTTAACCCATTGTGATGAGTTTTTGTTATTTTTATGGTAAAAATTTTCAAATTATTCATTCCAGGTGTGCTTAAATAGTTTTATATGTGTGATTATAAGTAGTACGTTTAGGATAATTTAATTAATCACTTTGTGTGTGTGTGTGTGTGTGGGGGGGGGGGGGGGTGGAGTGTCAGAGACTATTCCATGTACACTTCCCAGCGTGTGTGTGTGTGTGGGTGGGGGGGGGGGGTGGAGTGTCAGACTATTCCATGTACACTTCCCAGCAGCACTGCAGTTTGAATAGGATAGCGATAACTCCTGTGTGTCTCAAGAGGTGACAAAGTGGAGCTGCAACATAGGCAAGCCTCCGAAGTTTACAAAAGAAAAATGATTAGTTCTTTCTTTCAGTTTAATACAACCACCATCACCAGCCTTCTGTATTATTTAAATTTTATGTCTCATTAAGGGTTTCACCTCCTATTTTTTTCTAAATTTTGCAGCAGCACAGTTTATCTGGGGAAGGACTCCTTAAGTGGCACTCATTGTCTGCAGTGCACCATCATCTTCCACGCACAAAAAATCCAAAATGGTAGCCGGTCCAGTGTTGAGTCAACATGTACCCTCTGTCATAGCTGCCTGACAACACAATGCTGAACTGTAAATGCCCCGTACAGGCTGTACAGTAGGCCTCCATCTTTCCTGGGACACAAGGATCCTGGAAAATGGCCCCACTGTGCCAGGTGACCATTGCCATGATACGGTGTGACCCATGGAGCGAACATCTGATTAAGAGTATCATCAGGGTAGATCTTTCAAAAATAACCGATCAACTGTGTAAAAGTAAATCGCTGTACTAACCCGGCTTTCTCAGGGGACAGAACTAGCAGTTGTTTTACAAACACTTATTACCCTCTAATAGTCCCATCTCTGGCCATCCTAAGAGATAGGGGTCAAGTATGAAGGAATAGAACTAGACAGTTTACACAATATCTGGTATGCTATAGAACTGACGGAAGATTGTTTACAGCACCCGAACTTCAATTCTTTGTGGAATGTGTGGAGGAAAAGTTTGGAGAAGTAGCGGCATCAGAAAAGACTAGTAAACTCTCAGTTTGTTAAAGAATTAAATTCTCATGTATAAAACAGCCTCAAACATCTGATTACATTACAAATGTGTTAATGTGTTAAATATTTGAAATTCAGCAAGTAAGTGAGAAAAGTTTAAATTATTCTTAAAGTTTGGTGGCAGCCACCAAGTACTCTAATTCTAAAACACTGGATGAATCAAGTCCAAGTATTTACTTACCATCAGTTAACATATTATATCTCTTAATGCATAGATTGATTGATTTTTAAATTCAGTCAATGACTATACAAAATATTGAAAATCAGATTTTTGTTGCTTGCTGAAGCCATTAAATGGGCAATCTCCAACTGGTACTGGCTTCTAGAATAGCAGTTTAGTAATGTAGGTTTCAAATGGATCTGCTAATTAAAACAAGTGCTAAACAGTCAGAAACACTCCAAAAATGTAATGAACTGGGAACATACCAGGTACTCTGCCTCCACATAATAGCCTCAATTTGATTCAAGGCACGATGTTCCGCAAGAGATCTTAACTGTCAGACTGACGATGAATTGCGAACCAACCTAGAATGACAAGGAGACCATTTTGTACAACACATCCAGAGAGATCCTAAGGGCAACTGGATAGAGACGGGTTCTTTTGTTCTCGCATTGGAAGGGAACATCCTACCTGAAAACATTAAATTCTTATGTTCTTCCACCTGCGAGATCCTACTAGTTCTTGTATTTCAGACACGTGTCCTCCCATTTTACTGCTGAACCTATTTGTGGAAATTATGAAAAAGCACTGCATGAAGAAAGACGATGCAAAAAACTTTGTGTATTCTTCATGTTCAGATTTGCCCTGTATTCTAAAAGGAAAATACAAATGTGTAACATTTGGTTGACATCCTACTTTCTTAAGTCAAAAGGAAGTATACTAGCTCCATCCTGTCAATGTGGAAACTAATTCTGCAAACACTATCTAATCTGTAGTGACACAGATTGCTTACTTCATTATAATACCCCTAGCCATGAAGTAAGTCAGACTACCTGTTCTATAGAGAAGCAACAACTACCTCAGCTCCCAGAAGTATAGCACCAGCAGAGACCTCCATGCTCATAAGGTCAGAGAAACCTTGAGTACCTCTGGCATCACCTGAGAGAATGCCAATGAAGGTTCCCACCCAAAACCAAGCAGATCTATGACCTGATACTAGCTACTGGTGGGGTGTGACAGGACAGTCCTATCATTATTTTTTTCTAGAATTTTAAACTGAAAATTCCTGTAAGAAACAAAACTCTTGAGATAAAAAGAAAAAGAAAGAAAAAGAAAAAGAGAGAAAATTCTAAATCTGAATCTGTAATGGCAGTTGTAACTGACCTGGACCACCCTTTGAATGCAGATGAGCCCATTTATATGAATATTACATCACTATTACAGGAAGTGCAGGAACACCTAGTAAAATAATGCATACACACTAACACCTTCACTGCTTTCAGTACCCATTTTTTGACACTACTTCGATGGATCTGTGATGGTTAGCACCACCTAGCAGGGCCTGTCAGCTGATGACCATTTAACTTGCTGTGTGCATTGACTTCAAGAGCAGAAATTCTTAGGAAATCACTTGCTTAATACTATCTTGTATTTTGCAAAAAAATGAATAAACACTGAAAGGGCGCATGGAGGTGTCTGTATGCAGCTACACTGGGATGCTTTTGATGAGCAAGTGCTGCTTAACACTACACCAGAATCTGTGCCAAGTTGTCTGCCACAATAACAATATGTAATATTTAACCCCTCACTTGACGAAGTAAGGAGTAATTTCTTTCCACAACAGTTACTGCCAGCTTTTTTATTATTAAGGAATGCTTTGGATCATTTGCAAGGCAGCAACATGATGAATTGTGGAGGACAGCTACCAGGAATATTACTTTTTGAATTTGAACTCTGCTTGCTTAATGCAGAAGAGTCAATGCATTTTAGTGATGCACACAGTACTTCCTGCTCCTGCAACAAAATGGAATGCTCATGGAGATCTCTCTATGATAGTGACATCTACTCAGTTGTTGTAGCATTATCAGACAATAGAAATAACGAATTTATGCCACCTTGGTCTCATAGCTGAGCCAACTGACCAGCCGTGCCATTGCAGGTACACAGGAGAAAGCAATCGATGAGGTGGTATGAGATGCTTCTATTACTATCATATGCAATATGGATTCTACAATCCTCTATTCTTTGGGCCTCCCTTGACAGAAATCGGAAAACTTACTCCAACAGCATCTGTCAATAGCCAACTTAATTTTATTGTAATCACACTGTGTGAAAGCAAGATTTTTAATGGAGGGGGGGGGGACAATGACTCTCTTCTGTTAGGGTACACAGCCTCATCTTCTCTAGTATGGACCAAATTCAACTGCATTCTGGTCATTTACTTAAGTAATCTCTGACATTGCCGCTAATGTAGACGTCACCATCATCCAAATTATTTTAGAACGTCTTAACAGCACACTATGCAAAAATGTGTGTCCAACAGTTACCATCCCCCTTTTGCAAATCACCAGCGCCTTGCAGAACACGGGAATTCGACACTGGACTCGCATTCGGGAGGACGACGGTTCAATCCCACGTCCGGCCATCCTGATTTAGGTTTTCCGTGATTTCCCTAAATCACTCCAGGCAAATGCCGGGATGGTTCCTCTGAAAGGGCACGGCCGACTTCCTTCCCAATCCTTCCCTAATCCGATGAGACCGATGAGCACGCTGTCTGGTCTCCTTCCCCGAAACGAACCAACCAACCAACCAACACGGAAATTCAACTTTCAACTTCCAACACCTTGAAACTTGCATTATTTCTTTTAATGAATGGGAATGCAAGCGCCTTGACTTGGTCAGGACCCTTCCCTTAGGCCTGACAAGATGCTTAATCCAATGTTGAAACATCTCAACAGTATCAGTAAAAGCAGTGCCCTAGATTTTTTTAACCCTGTAGTGCCAAGACCAGTCATATGACTGGCCAACGAAAGCACGTCCTCACTGAGAAATGAAAAAAATTTTTAAGGTATTCAGTAGTAACAACATATTTATAAAATGTAACTCATCCAGTCAGTTTCAATTACGCCCGGCTTTTATTTTGTCACGTTATGATGATTTGTTTTGAGTGAAACAATATATGCATTTATGAAATGGTCAATTCTGGACATACTTGTTTTTCTTTTGTTTCTGCCACAATATTGTAAAGTATTTTGTATTATTAAGTATAACTGGATGTTCCTTTTCAGAATGGAGATGCAGTAAGATGTGCTTGTCGTTCTTACATAAAATTAATTCTACATTCCATGCGAAATGTAACTGTATGAAATAATTTGAGTTGTAACACAAGATTGACAGGAATATCTTTTTCTAACTTAGTGACGGTGTGAAGTCTGGATCCACAGGAAGGATGGGAAATAATATATTTAATTTCGTCATGTCTGGTCTTGTGTCCCTTAATTAACAACTATTCCCCTGTATAGTGGAGATCCTTCATGTAGACAATTTCATACCATAAAGCACAATGTTAGTGCCTACTACCTTGAAATTGGGAAAATGTGCAAAAAATGCAAGCAGTTACTGACCATTTTGTCTGATAGTCAGTTTATGTAAATTTCTGGAAAGAAGGTTAAAAAGTGGCTTTGTTGGTGCTTGTAATCTAGATATTCCTTCCTCAATTCCAGTGTAGTTTCCAAGAACTCCAGTCCATCAGTGACCATCTTCTGTATCTAGAAGCTGCAGTCCATGATACCTTTGCACATTGACACGTGATTACCATATGTTTGACCTACAAAAGACTTACTGAAGAATTTCTTTGCAAACTATTCTTCATATTTCATAAAAGGTGTTTTTGGTATGCCTGTCAATTTTTGTGGATAACTTTCTGTTACTTTTATTGTTTCGGGTCCAAGGGGGCACAGCTCTTTGTAGCCAACACGATCAGGAGAATCAGGACTCCCCGGTATCTGTGACGTATACTTCCCTCTTTGCATAACAGTAAACAGTAATGTAACTGCTGTGGGACCTACAGCATAATTAACAGTATATGATGTTGATTTCCGCTTGTATTACAGCTCTACATCACTGCGCACTGTGGAATATCAACTTCAGAGATAATGGACATGGTTGGTCTAAAATCGGGAGTATTCTTTCTCAGCAGTGAAATTGTGTGTCGTACATTTGTACAGACTCAAGTCTTTACATCCTCAGCCTGAGTTTTACTTAGGTCAACTGCTACTGGTAGTTGAACGCTTCCAGTTTGTAGGTATTCTATTTAACAACATACTAATTTTGTTACCATACATGTGCCAACTAAAGGCAAATTGTATGGCATAACTTCATGCTCTTCATTTTCTCAGAAGTACCTCATGGGGAACAGATGGGATGGTTTTTGAAAATGTTAGTTTTATCTCCCTTACGTTATGGATGTACTGTCTATTGTTCAGCAGCACTATCCATACTTCAATTGTTACATCCTCTACCCTTAAGTGCAGTCAGATTAGCAACTAGATCCTATTTTTTAAACACCTTGGTGTTTTCAATGCCATCAACACATAGTGAAGTATGCAGTCACAACTGAACAGAGGCCCAAACACCATAGTTAGCACACTGTCCTAAAACCAATGGATCCAACTTGTATTGAATAGTCTCAGAAAAGGCAGACAGGCAGAGGTGTAATTTGAGGATCTATGCTGTGAACTCAGATTTCGTCTGCATCTCCCATGTAATGCATCTCCTACCTGATAGTATGGACGGACACGCTCCACGATTCCCAGGAAATCAGATCCCACCACTTACCGAATACATATTGTACTCAATCCTTCATGATTAGCAGCATATTTAAATTTTATACACTGATGGCTCAAAGGTCAGCAATCTTGTTGGTTATGCCTAAATGTACACAGGCAGCTACAAGAAACATTCTACCAAAAGCACTGCACGAATTCTGTAGCCAGAGCTCTTGTGACACATCAGAGCTCTTCCAGTCCATAACTTCTGTGTGCAGTGATTCTTTGAATGGAATGCTGGCAAAAGAAAAATATTACTTGCAAAAACATGCTGGCCTCCAGTATTCAAAATCTGTATGACCTACACAGACCTGGAACTCTTGTAACTTCCCTTCGGACACTAAATCATGAAGGCAACCACAATGGCTACATTAGCTCTGAGATCCCCAAGTACTGGCGTTAGGTCACATCTGTAACACAGTATGAAGGCCTGGGAAAAGGAATAGCAAACCACTGCATTCCTCAAACTAACTTAGAGAGATGGGAGAGACCACTAAGGAGTGTTGAACTTCAAAGCCTCCCCAAAAGAAGGCATTTTCTTATGAAGCTTGTGCATTTGCACACCAGACTCGCATGAATTTGTCCTGTGACAAGTATTCTTGCGCCATTGTGTGTGTTGAGTACCCCCCTGATTTTCTCATATCCTCATAGAGTATGTCGATCTGGTGGTTGATTTGCAATGTGGTCTGAAGCTGGATATGTTGTTACCACAGATACTACATGATAATACTGCAGGTGCCAAGTACATTGTAAATTTTTTGTGAGAATGTGGGCATAGTAACAAAATGACATCCTCTTTTGAGTTGGTGTGGGTGATAAGTATGACAGGATTGCCTTGTGACATGCTACAGATATTGATTGAAAGTAACAGAGCTACTAATTTTTGGAAACTGAAAGGACTGATAAAGTGCTAATAAGAGTCCCTGTAAATAATAATAATAATAATAATAATAATAATAATAATAATAATTGCTTTTGTTGTGTTCAGAAACTTCTGTGATATACACTATCTGGGATTTATAGGAACACACTGAAATATAAATATGATTGAAGAACTTTCAAAGACTTTTGTGTGTGTGTGTTACTTTACAATTTTAGAATTGCAAGGAAACACATTCACCTGAGACTGTTGGAGAGTATCGAATTCCAGACTGTTCACACTTTTAACACCATCTTAACTCTCATGAAAGGTGTGGTCTGTATGTAGCAAGCATCATGATTTGTTTGCTAACATTGTTTGATTGCAGTTTATACTAAAATAATAATTGTTTATATTTTCTTTGTTTATGTTCATTCCAGTGTTTTTATTCGTATTGGAACTATTACTGTAATTCTAAAAGTGAGCTTTGTGCTGATGCTGCGCATTTCTAAAATTGTATGATACATTTCTTTTGTAGGGTTGAATGTTTACGTAACAGTGAAATCGAACTCGGACATTGTTAAAGTACCCAGATTTGTTTTAATAATACTATGATAAGCAAATGTGGGAGTCAAACAACACTTGTTAACACCTATCATTTATGTTGAATTCCTCGGGTACCATATTGTTTACAGCTCTGTAAATTCAGGTCAGAAGGTAGTGCAAATATGGAAGGTCTCCAACAACATGCTATTGAGCTCTGGCAGAAAATATTTAGTAATTTGATTCATGGTTAGAACGGCTTATTTGGTTTACTCATTTGAGTAATAAATATCAGAAGTATGGGAAGGCATCCATGTTCTGAAGTGCTTAATTTTCTTTTATGTTGTCTTGTGAGACTATGAGAAAGTGCATTTTTGTGTGTTAACCATGTAAATCGTTTCCTTGTTGTAAAGCTTTATCTTTTCAGTAATGATGTTTGCTTTAAATTGTATGTTTTTTTAAAGTTTGGCTGTATGCCTGTGTGCATGGGTGTTGCTGCACTTCTCTACAGAGCTGGCGCAAGGTGTTTTTGATGCTCTAGACACACAATGTAATTTCCCTTCCCAGCCTTGGCACTGTGTTACACCCCTCCTCCCCCCGCTCCCCCACCACCCACCCACAAAAAGTGAAACAAATAAAAATGTTTGTATCCTCCTCAGGTAGACAATGCACTAGATGAAGTAGTAACGTTAAAGAAAAGAATTTGAGTTGTCACTTGTTTGGATTTTGCCTGAGTTTTTTAAAGGTATGGCCAAATTATGGTTATTTTACATTCCACAGTTTTACATTTTCATGTGGGTTTCTTGAGAAACATGCATTTTTTATCCAACAGATGCTTAAGTTTTTCAGTGGTGTTGGTTGAAATTACTGAAGCCTATGAGGGGTAACTTTAAATATATACAGCTGATGGCAAAAAATTATGTTCTATAAATATCTTTCAACTGTTGTTAGTTACCTACTCAAATTATTATTTGATGTATAACAAATTTGTGAGGGCCAATTTTGAAAAAAGATATGTCTGAACAAAGCAGAATTGTCAGTATTAATATCATTCATTCCCAGGCAATTCCACCACAAAAGCTAGTAACTTTCTGAGAGAGATAAAAGGTTTATCCATAAGTCACATGTACTTCTATGTACAGGGTTTGGACAGAAATGCACACTTTGAACATACATGCAGGTGCCAGTCATCCTGCAGTTATTTGACCATGAACAGCATCTGTGCAGTGTCCTCAATATGTTGCAAGTGTCAGTCATCATCAGAACAGTCTTCTTGTAGTCTTGAGTGCTCTATGTCCGTACTAAGTGAATTTGAATGTTTGCAAATTGTTGGAACTCATATAGTGGGTGCTTTCATAACTATGGTAGCAGTAGTATTTGGTGTTTTAAGAGGTACTGTATCAAATGTTTGTATCATGCAGGGAAAGTGGAAAAATATTATCTGTCAAGTCACAATGCGGATGGTAGTGCATGTTGAGTGATCATGACAGATGGTCATCGAAGAGGATTCTTACAAAAAATAAGAGGACAACTGCTGCAAAAGTCACTGCAGAACTGAATGCTGCACTTGCGAACCATGCCAGCACCGAAACAATGTGAAGGGAGTCCCATAAGCTGGGAATCAAAAGGCTAGCTGGAATTGCAAAACAGCTCAGTGATGCAAATGCCTGTAGCGGAAAAATGTATCGTAGAAACCATAAAACGTGGACTATGTAGCAAAGGAAAGAAAATCAATTGGTCAGATTTGGGGATTCGGAGATGATTTGAGCAGCCATATTGTGCTATTACTACCAAGGAGAGTGTGACCATTTTGGCTGAGCAGGTTCATCACATGGTACAATATTTGTTCCCCAATAGTGGTGCTGTGTTCAAAGACGACATGACCCCTATTCACAAAGCTCACATCATCCAGGACTGGTGTTGTGAGCATGGACACCAGAGTCACCAGATCCCAATATTATTGAATCTTTGTAGTCTACTTTAGAGGGAAGGTGATAACTCTACAACTCCATCATTGTTACCCAAACTTACCAATATTTTGTGGAAAGAGTGGTATAAAATTCCATTGAAAAGAACTGAGGGCCAAGTCTTGCAGTAAAATCTGAGTATGTAGTTGTACTGTCATGACTTTGATTGTTGAAAATGAGCAGTATTAAGTGCAGAGATTTATTGTTGAGGAAGATAATTTTGTTACATATCTTCACAACAAAAATCCAATCACACCACTTCTAAGTTGCAAATTCCTCTTTGGATTGCGTGTCCTGTGTTAGTTACCTGAAGACTAGTGTACAGGGAACAGAATAGAAGCTGTATGAAGGGAGAGGAAAGGTGGTGTCAGAATACTACCTCGTCCCACACACATACTCCAATCTCCCCCCCACCCCCCCCCACCCCCGCCCCCACCTGATTTTCCGGCTGCTATTAAAATCTTCCTCACTGCTGTGTGTCATTGCAATGATTTTATGTTATGATCTGGAGCAAAACTGTTGCAAATGTTAATAGAAAGAAGACTACTGTAATGATGGTCTTTTTATTTGTGGTAGAAATATGATGTTACTAAAACTTGTCCTTACTATCCAGCTTCCTACTATTTGTCCATGATAAGTTGACGAATTGTGCAGTAGCTGTTGGGAATGGCCTTGCCCCCACATTAGAGCTGCTGATGGGTGAGGAGCGGTAACAGAAAGGCAGAATTGGTTGCTTGTAGCAGCGCTGTCGCCATTACCCATGTTTTGTGCTTAATGTGTAATCGGAGATTGCACTTTCGGAAATAGTGTCCAATTAAATGACTTGTGTCGGGTCGGAAATCACCTGATTTGTTGACACATTCATGCATGAGACTTTTACCTAAAACTTATATATTATTTATTTATGAAAAATGAAAGTAAATTAATGTAAAACTTAAGACACTAAGAATCGAAAGTCAAAAACTGATTTTTGGAATCTGTTTACACATTGCATTTATTCGGTACAGTGCAGCAGTAATGTTTATAAAGTATGCTTAATATGCATAAAAGAATTATCAAAATGATATTCACTAAAGATCACATTAATGTTGTGTTTGAATCATCATCATCATCATCATTATCATCGCCATCGCCATTGTTTGAGGGCATGGTATTGATCACTACTTCATTGAGACCATTTCTATTATTCGATATTGTGTCCAATACTCTTGCTCCAGCTGCTGCCCTTTCCTGCAGTAACTGAGAGGGAAGCAGCATTAACAAGATTCTGCACCTTTCCTTTAGCATTTCACCAGTGACATTATTCTCCCTGAAATTGTTTTGTTTTGGCCCATTCCAAGTCTGTCGGATTTAGATCACAGTTGTAGGGTGGTAAACGGTCTACTTTGTGGCCTCTGTGGACAGTGATTTTATTCACAACATAAATGTTAGTTTTCCTTTATTTTAGATAACAGTTGAGCCTTCCTCATTGAGTCATTGCAGTCTATTTTTCTGTCTCAGAACCACTCTAACATTATAATCCTGAGATCATATTTATTGGGTGTTCTCTCAACCTGCCTTCTGTGGTATGGTGCATTATCCATCACAATTACAGAATTGGATGGAATATTAGGAGCCACCATATCTGCAAACCATTTTTCAAAAGTAGTGGCATTCGTTTGTCCTAGGTAGTCACCCACAGTTGACTTTGCCAACAACTAAAGATGTGATTTCGTGATAAATCTGTTCTTGAATCCCACACTAGCAAGAGTCAACTTCTTTGAGGTACTACCCTACGAAGTAAAACCAATAACACCTTCTGCATGCCAATATTTGCCAAAAGTCATGTTGTTATCAATCCATGACTCGTCCAAGATCATCATCTCACTATGATCTGATGGTTTTCATTGGTACCAGGAAACACAAATGCCAAGACACAATGTCAGGAAGCTTCAGTAATACAGCTCATGTGTTACGCATGCAACACCAAACAAAACCCATTTATTTCAATACTTTTGTGAGTGAAGTAGTCCCCATTTCCAACCAATCTTCTATCACAAAACTGGCAAAAGCTTCCGCAAGCTGGGCACAATGTGTTTCATGTAGTAGAATTTCTCCAGAGTGTTTTGCATGACCTGCCTATTGAAATAACCTGTTTCGTGCATGACATCTCCACATGTTGCCCTAAGCAAAAGGTGGTATACTTACCAGATTGTTGGACCACAATGAAAGGATGTCAAAAGTAAAGATTTAACACAGCTGTATGTGCACTGCACTTAATCACTTAGTGTGAGGAATGTTGGGAGAAGTGGAATAAGAGATTTCTGTACATTCACTCCCACACCACGTGCCAAAACTGTGGTGTGTTTACAGTAATCCTCTACATATGCAATTGAAATAGGTTTAGAAATGATACATGTTTATTATACATGACTAAAGCAATGTTACAGATTTGCTGTAGCTATATTACTTGATATATTGTAACCGGGCTCTAGGCGTGCCTACACATGCATGCACCCCGCTGGTTCTGTAGAAATCAAGTCTTCAATCAGTTTCTTCCCACATTTGATGCAGCATTTCCCTATAAATCTGTTCAAAAGCATTGTTGATGCAAGTTCACAATTATGGTAGGTTTATTGGTGGAGACTATATGAACACTGAATATTTCACATACCCCCCCCCCCCCCCACACACACACACACAAGAAAAAAATCGCATGGAGTTAGGTTAAGAGAGTGCAGAAGCTATGACATGAATTGCTGATCATTTACACCACCACATTCTCAGATTCCCATTTAAGAATTCATGAACATCGTAATGGAAGTGGAGTGGAACACCATCCTGTTGGTAGGTGGCACTGTGGGTTTCCATTTGTGGCACGAGTCAGTTTTCTGACATGCCTAGATACATGATTATTGTAACAGTCTTTTCGCAGAAGAAAACAGGACCATAAACTGTAAACTGAGAGACTCCACAGAACACATTAACTTTTGTTAAATCTTGAATGTGCTGCATGTTAGTGTGGGAGTTCACTGTCCCCAGAGTTGCACTGTTCCCTGTGCATTTCATAAAAAAATGTTACTTGATCAATGAAGATGAGTTTCTCACAAAACTTGTCCTCTTCCATAAGCTGTTGCAACTCTGTCAAAAATTGAAATCTCTGACTTTGGCGTTACCTTAAGATCTTCAAAACATTTGCTTGTCGTATGTTCTGCTCTCTGCTTGCTCTGTTTATCGACTTCTGTTGGCTGCGTGTGAAACACACATGCACACAGTCAACTGTTTGTTCACTTATTACTGGTCGACTCATTGATTTCCCCTTGCAGAGCAATCCTGAAGCTTTCAACTGCGCATACCATTGGCAAATGGCAGGGGCAGGGAGCTGCCCCCCCCCTTCCCCCCCCCCCCCCCCCCCCCGAAATAATTAACAGCAGATAGCTCTAAGGGGTCATTGTGACCCTGGATGAGGAAACCTTGAAGAAGTGGATGAAAATGATGTAAATTTGCGATCACTGTTAAGATACAGAACCAACAGTGGAGATCATATTCTTAAAGACCAATTAATGACCAATGATGGGAAGACAATGTATAAAAGTTCTTTCATTCAAAATGAACTTATTAACACATTTGGTCACTTAATACAATTAAAAGTTGTAGAAATGCTAGAAAGTCTTTTTTTTTTTTATTCTGTTTTAGCAGATGAAACCACTGACATCTGTCAAATTGAACAATTTTCTCTGTGTACATTATGTAGAGGAGCAAGCTTTCAAAATCTGAGTAGATCTCCCGGCATTCGTCCCCATTTATGATGATGTCACTGGAGCAGGTTTGGCTGACACAATATTGAAGACCTTGTCAGCATTAAGTCTTGACCTAAACAAAATGAGGCCAAAGGTATGATGTTGCTGCCACAATGAGTGGGCAAGTCAGAGGTGTACAAGCTTCCATCAGAGAAAAGCTATCGTTGGCCCTATATACACATTGTTCTTCAGACACTCTAAATTTGTGTGTGTCGGATGCAAGCAAAATACCTTCTATAAGAAACTGTATGGGTGTCATAAAATAAGTCTGGGGATTCTTTCATTTGTCAGCCAAAAGAACAGAAGTATTGAAATCAATGATTTATGAATGTTGTCCAGAACAAAAGAAAGGGAAACTTATTTTACTGTGCGAATCCCAATGGGTAGGAAGGCACAGCTCAGTACTTTTCTTTAAAGATGTTCTGGAGCCTATCTTTCTCTCCCTTTGCTAAATAAGAGAATTAAGTGACACAGCATCTAAGGCTCTCACTCTAAGTAGAGCTATTAGTCAATTTACATTTCTTGTTAATTTTTTTGTTTTGATCCAGGTGCTATCACTCCTAACTTATCTGAGCAGCTTCAAAACAAAAATATTGATCTTCCCCAGGCCTTGACTAATGTTATGAGTACCTTACACCTTCTGTCAAAGGAAAGGGCAAATGCAGATGACTCATTTAAAGCCTTGTATAATGAAGTGAAGACATTCACTGGCCAAACTTGACACCACAGAAGAAGAATACTATCAACAAGCTGTTTATGTGCCATACCTACACGATTTTTGTAACTCACATAAAGAATGCTTTGAATCTCTCAAGGAAAGAGTTGCACCCGTACAAAACATTCTTCCATAGTTGTGTATTACAACAGATTTCTGTTCATTGGGTGCTGCTTTTAATTTCTACGAAGAAGATTTGTCACATAAAGATATTGCACAAAGTGAGTTTATGTTGTGGAGAGAATAGTAGAGTCAGGAAAATCCTTCTAATCTTCGAAAAACAGCTATGAGTTATCTTGAAAAACGTGACAAGACAGTCTTCCCCAACATTTATATCCTTCTGAAATCACTCGCAGTTCTTCCCATTTCTGTCGCAACTGTAGAGTGAACTTTATCCAGTCTGAGAAGATTGAAGACTTACCTAAGGAGCAGTACATCTGAAAGTAGCCTTAACGAGCTTGCTTTACTTCCTGTCCACAGAGACATTATAGTTAGTGATGATGAGGTTCTTGATAAGTTTCCAAGTGTACCAAGAAACCTGGATGTTGTTTCGTAAACATTGTTCTATGTAAAAAGTGAAGTTCCTTGTCAGTTCGATAAACAATTAATAAAAAGATTGTTATTGCATTGTCATTTGTCCAACAGTCAGTTTAATAACCAATATTGTAAGGGCTGTCCAAAACAATTTCTTGGTGAGATAGCTCTTGACTTTTTGTATTCAGTTATCAAATACTTGATTGTAAAGTAGACAAGAGACATTCGAAGTTTGCATATGACATCCTCAGAAAGTTTTTAATCTAAGTCCAGCCCTCTTATTTTAATTCATTCAATATTATTTTTTGTTGACATTGATGTGTTCTCCTCTGAATCCATTTTTGAACCTAACATTTCCTCTTTTTTTTTTCCCCCCTTCATTTTTGTGTTACGTCTCAACTGTTATTAACGAATAATAATGCAATGACAGTAGCGACTGCTCTGGTTTTTAAGCACCACTGCACTTCCGTAAGAAGCACTAGCTGAAAGTTCCTGAAATTAGCTTGTCCCAGTGACTTGAAGAAGCAAACTTGAATAAGTTCTTGTCAATGTAAACGCCTCAGAAATTTTGAAAAATTTCCGCTACCAGTCACAATAAAAGATTATTTATTCATCAGTCGAATTAAGTCGGGTGATCCTGAGGGAATTAGATAAGGAAATGAGACACTTAAAGTAGTAAAGGAGTTTTTCTATTTGGGGAGCACAATAACTGATGATGGTCGAAGTAGAGAGGATATAAAATGTAGACTGGCAATGGCAAGGAAAGCGTTTCTGAAGAAGAGAAATTTGTTAACATCGAGTATTGATTTAAGTGTCAGGAAGTCATTTCTGAAAGTATTTGTGTGGAGTGTAGCCATGTATGGAAGTGAAACATGGACGATAAATAGTTTAGACAAGAAGAGAATAGAAGATTTCGAAATGTGGTGCTACAGTAGAATGCTGAAGATTAGATGGGTAGATCACATAACTAATGAGGAGGTATTGAATAGAATTGGGGAGAAGACGGGTTTGTGCCACAACTTGACTAGAAGAAGGGATCGGTTGGTAGGACATGATCTGAGGCATCAAGGGATCACCAATTTAGTACTGGAGGGCAGCATGGTGGGTAAAAATCGTATAGGGAGACCAAGAGATGAATACACTAAGCAGATTCAGAAGGATGTAGGCTGCAGTACGTACTGGGAGATGAAGAAGCTTGCACAGGATATAGTAGCATGGAGAGCTGCATCAAACCAGTCTCGGGAGTGAAGACCACAACAACATCATTCATCACATGACTGGTTTCAGGCTTGTGCCTATCCTCAGGTGTTTATACATTCATGTACATGTTTGTATTGCTGGAGATCACTGTATAAATACAAAGAAAATTATTTGCTGGTGACTAAACAGATATAAGTGGAACAATTGTAAGTGGCAAGGCAGCATTTGTCAAAAACATATCTGTAATGCCACTTACAATTGTTCCACTTGTATCTGTTTAGTCACCAGCAAATAATTTTCTCTGTATTTATACAGTGATCTCCAGCAATACAAACATGTACATGAATGTATACACACCTGAGGATGGGCACAAGCCCTAAACTGGTCATGTGACAAATAATCTTTTATTGTGACTGGTAGTGGAAATTTTTCTACACCTTATAAAGGAACAGTCACAGAGTTCAACAGTATCCACTATGGATAAAATTCATCTCGGAAATTGCTTGCAGAAGCTAATCATTAGTTAGTGGATGCAAGCCTTTCAATGCATACAATAATGCTTGACATCTATGGGCATCTCAATGTGAGCAGCACTCTAAAACAAGTGAATATCTTTCAACTAGTGCTGATTTTCTCTGCTTCTGGCAGCACCAGCAAAATTGTCAAATTATCATGGACAAACAGTACTTGACCTGTATGGTAGTCTGACTGTTATGTTATCCAGAATGCAGAAAATTCTTCCTGTCATTCATTATTGTAGCAATGATACAACTAATCTGCATGATCTAGTGTTTCCTTCCAGGTTATTTAATTTGGAACCAGCTGCTGTTTTATGTGCTGTAACATAGCTTTATATAACCAGTGTGTTTTTCCTTTTAATTTTGCATGAAATATGTTGAAGATAGCTGTGCAGTACAAATTACATTCGAAGTGTTTCATTGCATTTCAATTCGTGCAGATGGTCAACCGAATATTCACCCAGGATCCATTTCAAGTACTGGACGTCAACGAGTATGTGCAGGAACTGCTACATCTACCCAGGCTGCACAGTTGATAGGTGGTGGAATATCACCAACGTTATTTACATCACCGGTTAGTAATTCTGTATTTAGAAGTGTGTGTGTGTGTGTGTGTGTGTGTGTGTGTGTGTGTGTGTGTGTGTGTGTGTGTGTGTTTCAGAAGGGCAGTGATAGGTTAGGAGCGTAGTAGTGTATTTATTCTGTGACCATACAATTTTAGTTTTATGTACCACAGTAGTGACGATTGTTGCTGAAAGTATGTGTCTGCAATAAATTAGGTTCCTGCTACTGGTCTTACAGGCAACTAGTGATGGTTGTTGACTTTGTACTCAAGTCAAAGATAATGTTAAATGTTGTGTGGCATTGTCAGTTGGATTAATTGCCCTTCTCCCACGGTAGGAGACAGTATTGCTTTAAGCGACTTCATATTGCAGATATTCATAGCTCTTACTCCTTTCTCATGCAGAGACTGTGATTAAAGTTTGCACTTAAGTCGCAAACAGAGATTTTTTGCAAGTTGTCTGAACAGTTTGGTTTTATTTAACAATTTGCATACTTCGCAAATGAAATGAAGATTTAATTGTTATTAAAATTGGGGAATGAATTCTTCAATATCCTTTCAGGAGTTACTGTTTTTGTTTTGTAACAAAAGTTCAAACTAAACTAATAGTTATCAGTGGGAACAGGAACATGTTATTACCTGTCCCAGGAAATTTGCAGGCCTGGCCAGGGAGAGGAGGTAGTAAGAGCATACTTTCTAATAAAACTGGAGTGCTTCTATGAACTACACATCTGTGTGCTAATGCCCTGTATAACATAATGATTAAACACTGAATATCACTTTCATTCAACAATGTTCCTTGTGAGCTTGGTATCACATATTCAGTGCCATATTTATGAATTCAGTTTTGTCAAAAAGGGCTACCAGCTACTTTATTTTTTATTATTCATTTTTCATACAAATCTGTAATGGTATGTCTTTTCTAAAACTGTGTGTTGTTTTTAGACTTATTTATTATGATGTCTTATAAAACAAAATCCCATAGGCAGGACTTTTTTTGAGTTTCCTTGCTAGCCTGTGTGACAAAAACTGTTAACTTTCTCATAGTTGATGTTTCGTGGTATTGTTCACCATATCACAACATTGCTTTCTAACAAGACATTTATCCATCGGATATTTTATTGGTGCTCTTTCTTTATTTCTTTGCCTTTTTGGGGTAGTATTAGAATCCCATTCCCCTCACCATCGTCTTTTCCTGCTGAAATTTGTGCATCGACTTTCTCAGCGTTAACAAATTGCTTGCACCTTTTGTCGGCCTTTCCCTCATCAGAAATTTAATGATAGCAGCTAGCTGTAGTGGCAGCCTACAAAGGAGAGCATTTTCTATTATTTTACTTACTTGCACATGGGAATTGAAGCAAGCTTTTCATCTTTGATATTTCCTGAACTATTTAAGACATTGTAATTCTGTTTTCACCCAGATGAATTGGAAAATTTAATTAACTTAAAACAGATACTAATCCGACATGCATACATGTGGTTGGACTGACACACCAACTGGAAGCTAAATACATGGCATCTTAGGATGATTCACCAGTTGACTGTAGTAACAGTTCTGCTCTTGGTTCTGCAGAGCTTTGAAAGAAACGTGAACATCATAATTGAATGATTTCGTAAAACATACTATAACATTGCATCATAAGTTTAATATTGAGATTAACACTCACATTACAAAGTTACATCAGTAACAGCAACAAAAATGAAATCGTGAAAGAATGTGGTCATGAACACTTCCTTAAAATTTCATTTATGTCAGATGTTTGAAATGCCCACCATCTATTGCAATACTTGTTAGCAGTTGTTATTGCAAGGGTGTCTGAATGGACCAAAGAGATTCCATAAACATCACAGCATGTGCTGCACAGTATGAAGTTTTAAATCCTCTTGAATCGCCAGGACTTCTGCATAGACATTATCTTTCAGTTTTGCCCAGAGAAAAAGTTCAGTGGAGAAAAGTTCTGTGGCATCAAATCAAACAAACAAACAAACAAACAAGCAGGCCAACTGACAATATCTTTACATCCTATCCAGCGAGCAGGAAACAGCTGGGCTAGAGCGTTCTGAAAAATAAGCAAGTAGTGAGCTGGGCAGCTATTGTGTTGGTACCACATACATCTACATATTTTGAGTGGTACTTCCTCTGGGAGAGCTGGTAGCATGTTGCTAAGAAATGGTGTGTGTCATTTTTTACCTGTTAGGTTTCTTCAATGAAGTACAGACCAGTCACATAGTCTTCAATAACCCATCACCATACTTTCACTCTCAACTGCCTCCAATTTTCAACCTGCCTCAGCTAGTGTGGGTTATTGGTGATGCAATAATGCATATGTCTTACATTCAACTCTGCATGATTGTAAATGTAGTTCGATTGGCACAAATAATTCCAAGAAGAAACACGTTGTCCTGATCTTGCTTCTTATGAGCAAAAACTGCCTGAACATCTATTTTGCTTGATATGCTCATTACAGGCTTGTTACATACCCTTTGCAAGGTATTCCAGTGCCCTTTCAATACAAACTGTCATTCTTGTTGTACACCTTGTCAGGATACCTTTGTGCATACAGTTCAACTGTTTTCTTCATGTTCCTTCTGCATTCTGTGCACGGTAGTATCATATCCAATTTCTCTTGATTTGTGAATGAAGCATATTTTTTAAACCAAACAGCACTGAACACACATGAATAACAGACAGAATGAAAGCTACAATTCCTTGGTGCTCCTTTTATACTGGTGTTGCAATGGTACAAAACAGTTTCCTCCTTGTGCAATGTGACATATTTCCCTATGTGCCTATTAAGAACTTCTTTGTAAGATAACCATTGGTTTCATGTTCAAAACTGGTAAATTATTTCTAACTATTGTAATTACCCTGAAACTAGTAATTGGATTATGAAGTGTAAAATGCCATTGAATTGGTCTGTTTTAGAACTATTACACTAGTGAGGGAAATTACTATTTGAAAAAGTTAAGTTGATGCCACTATCTCTGTACTTAATGTAGCAATGGAAAGAGACTGTGTGTAATTTAGGTGAAGACCTTCATAAAATTCTTTTGGGTGAAAACAGAATTAATATACCTTAAATGGTTCCAGAAATAGTTGCGTCAACAGCTTAGCATAGTCACTTAGTATAAGGTAGTGTCTCACTAATCTCAGATAAATTTCAGATTGGTCCAAATTGCTGTGATTGAGTTTGTTGTTCTCATCTCAAAACACAATAAGAAAATTAATGATACTATTGCATGGAAAAGTGGGTTTCAGGTTGTTTGACCTAAAAGTTTGACATCCCTTGATGTGACTCGTGATAGAGGACTTTACAGAGAAACAGTTGCATCTGTCCATCGGTGTAGCTTATCTGAGAACACAGAATATTCTCTCTCATTATAATCAAAACCATTTGCATAAGTGGAAACAGATTATTTTATTCCAGGAACATTGTGAGCAGTTTCTATGTTTCACATAAGTGTACATTTTTGTTGTTGCTACATGGCAACTACAATAATAAATTGGTACATAATTACCCTAGATTGTGTAGGATCTGATGACTCTTACTGAATTTAATACAAAAATAATTAATGCCATCTCCAATGATACAGTGTCCTTGTATAGAAGACTGGACAAAAATTATGAAATTGGCTGCTGTGATTTGCAAGTTCTTATGGCAAAGGAGGTCTAGTGATGACATACCTATATGTAAACTTGGTAGTTTCACCCTTGCTGACACAGAGGTTATTTTTGAAACTCACGAGGAGGATTGCATCCACACATATTGTTGGACTGCAAAAGAATTCTGTCCAGTCTGTTGTTCTAAGTTTGAGTGGGGTGATTAGCGTTGGTGACTGAGTGGGTTTTCATTGTCGTACTCTGCTCGATTGTCTGTGTCAGCCAAACAGTTTGAGGGACAATTTCATTGTGATTATTTGTTACAATTTCCATTCAGTTTTGTGTCCAAAGTAGGCTCTACCAATACTTCCTCCTAGTTTATTTTGCCAACATTCGCTAAGAAATTCTGAATGAACATACGGCGACCGTTAATCGCGTCTGTTCTCCTTACAGTTACTGGACTGCTGCATTCAGGTACCAAGAATCTTCTTGTAGAATTTTTTCACAAATAGTATAAAAACATCACTGTGTTAGTGTGTAGTATTATTAAAATTAAGAATATATGTCTTTCAACTTTGTACAAGTGGGACATGAAATGGAAGAAACCTGGATGAATCTGTTTTTTCAATGTTTGGTACTGCTACATGACAATAACAAATTAAATTATTGTGTTTCTCTTTGTAATATTATTATTATTATTATTTTCAGACTCATCAACTAGTCCTCCAGAATACTTCTCATTACCCAGTGAACAACAGTTTAATGATAGGAGACTATGTAACTCCTGGCAGCACAGTGTTGACAGCACAGAGTTACAGACAGTGAGTCCGTGGATATAACAAACAAAACTGAGGTTTTTACTTGCAACTTGTGTGTAGACTTTAAGTGGAAGTACCACTTTTCAAGGGCTGCTAATATTTTATGTAAAGTGGCTTGCTCTCATGTTGTAAATCCGAAGAAAAGTGTTGTCACCTCAACTACCTCTGAGATGAGCTCTGTGTGTGTGTGTGTGTGTGTGTGTGTGTGTGTGTGTGTGTTTTTTGTGTGTGCACACATGCGTGCATGTGCACACATGTGCTGTGCATACTTAACGGATTATTTCTCAAAGGATTGAGAAATGTAGGTATCACTACATAACAGACGAAGATTTTACCAAATTTACATAAGAGAAGACTGACTTAGCATGCATAAGTGTAGAAGTATGAAGGATTGTAGAACTGGAGCATGTATTATACAGTTCCATCTTGTATTCAAAAGTAAGTCTTTTACAGCTTCTGTGAAGTATACATTCTGCTGATGCCTGATAAGCATAGATCAGGAGCTACAGTATCTGTGCCTCTGTGTTGTGGTGTCAGTTTTCCTGAGTTGAATGGTGGTGTGTTAGTGACATATAGAATTTAAATGTGTGTGACCAGAAGAAGGAAAATGAACTTCTCAGTTTGGTTGCAATTCCCTCCCCATCCCTGCCCCCCCCTCCCCCAAACCCAGTATTCCTATGTGAGTGCTTATTGTTTTAAATGACAATGAATTTAAAATTGGTTTTAATTTATTTTATTTGTATTTTTATAATTGACATTTTTAATGTTTAAAAATGCCTTATTGCTGATAATATGAAGACTTGTACTATGTACGTTTTTTTAAATACATTTTATAGGTTTTAATTCTAAATATTGTAACAATGCCAAGTAATGAAAACCTTGGAACAAATGTGAATGTGTTCGTTTTAGAACATTATGCGAGTGTAGATTTACTATTTTACTTTCAAATCAGGTTTAGAAAAATTTTGATTTTTCCCTCCCCTCTCCTTATCACTAGTTTTTTGTGTTGCTTAAAATTTGTGTGAGATAGACATTACTAGAAACTTACTGTTTGATATTGTGATGTATTTGATGTATTTAATTATATTAACCCTTCAAGTTGGTAGAGTCTGTGTGCGTGCCTAGTCCACTGGTGGTAGTTTATATGTGTGGCTGCTAATGAACTTGCCGTAGTTAGGAAATTATTAGTAGGAAAGAAATAAAGGTTTCAGAAATTAACAATATATGTTTGGTATGATTAAAACATACATTATTATTTAAAATTGGTTTTCTTTATACAATAGCTTGAAAAATATCTTTGAAACAAAGTCCTACACTGCAGTCTCTGCAGCAGAATGCTGTTTCTTGCAGCATACTGTTCATCTCATTTTAAGCTTGCTCTTATATGGTGTGAAATGCCTTGTTGTGGGTGGTTCAGGCATAACACCTTCTGAAGGACAATCACACAGAGGTTAAGCTACATTCTTCCTGTGAATTTCCAGCAGTTCTGGTGTGAGTAGTAGCCTGAAATTTACATTTATTTCTTCCTTTGTCTTTCCACTGGCTTTATAAAAAATAAAGGCATCATGCACTATAGTACTGATTAACCTTCTAAACATTTTTGTGTACTACTTTACATCTTCTTCCTTCCTTGACAGAAGGTTGTACTTTCAATCATTCAGATCTACACCACCGATAAAAATATTGTGTTATTTAATGCACTGAGGCTTTTGTACTCTTATGCCTCTTGGGGTTACTGTAGCAACTAAATCTGCAGCATAATGGTTAGTTTCACACGTGGTTATTTCACATAAATATGTCTTTTTTTAATGCTTCTGCTGCAAAATTCACCTATATCACAGGTTCACATTTACCAACAAATAGTGTTTTTAAAGGCAACAGAAGAATAGTCAACTTCTTCCCACATCCAGTCTTCTTCATACTGACATTTTGCACAGGTGCAACTCATGTGTCATGTGACGTCCTCATGATCCTCAGTTTCTACTTCACGTTTTTTATTGTTTCTTCCAAACTGTCAGTATCATTGTAATCAACTGTTGTAACAGTTAGACTGCAAATGGCGAGTACACACTCAGAATACTGCCAGTCCAGATGCTCACAGTATGTGAATACATACTCGGGGCACCCAACTTGAAGGGTTAATAAATAAGTTGCATTGTGTTCTTTCTTTAGTGTTCAGAATATTTCTTTGTTGTGGTGATTAATATGTAACTACACTTGCTATCTTTAATAGATACAAAATATGTGTAAAACTTAGTGCAATGTTGCTGTCATTGTGATTTACACATATTCTGCATGGGAATTTTGTGGATGCTTGCCATACCTTCTGTTGAAGTAGAGAAACATGTTGCAAAAACAGTTTAATAACTGTGAGAGTGGATTGTCACTACACAGTGAAGTTAATAGGTTGTCTGATCTGTATATGAGAATCAAATGCCTATTGGCATGTAGAAAAAGTCAGTTTTTTGCACAGCAGGTGAATAGGCACTTACCCATGAAATATTCAACAGAATAAGTGACTTCATGGGAACAAGACCTTGCTAAGCTTTATTCTGAGAAACTATATTATTGTAGTGTTCATGACTTCACTGTGTCAGTGATTAAACATTTACAATAAGAAGTTGTTTTCACATATTTAAATGATGTGATAATATGGGCACTTCTTTTTTATTTTATTTTTTGATTGTTCGTGACTTCACTCTTTTAGTGATGAGGATTTTACAGTTACTTATTGTCTTCATACCTGTAACTGTGTGGAGACTTGTTTGTTTTAGTGATCATGACTTCACTGTTTTTCAGTGATTGTAATTTACAATTCAATGTTGTTTTCAACTCTGTAATAATGTGATATGGGACCAGAAGTTCTCAATTATGTGAAAGTATTGTACCTTTTTCTTTATTTCTGTTTTGAAAAGTCCATTCTGTTGCAGATGAGTGTGATTTAAAAATGGATTTGGTAATAAAATTGTGATTGTCAGGAAAAAATACACCAATTACACTACATTTAAAAGACTTTCATTTGTAGGCATTAAATACACTTGTTTACTTCCTGTTCTGTGTCTCATTTACTTCTGCCATTTAAAAGCAAAATATTCTGGAATCAAATCTTTGAAACTAAGTAACTGCAGAGTAGAGGAGGGTAGGGAGGGAGGGGGAGGGAGAGAGAGAGAGAGAGAGAGAGAGAGAGAGAGAGAGAGAGTTAGGGGTGTTATTGAAATTAACAGTTTGGTGGCATAAGTCTGTATTTGTTAAGAAATAAGTTTTCTCCTTTGTAATAGTTACTGCCAAACCTCAGAGTGTAAAATCACCACCACTTGAATAACGTCCCTGAAACTGTTCTCTCTAAATTTACCGAATTATTGTATAAGCTACTATAAACGTGTCGCAGTTCTTAATATATAAGAAAAGCTGTTGTAACTGCTTCAGGTGGCCACTTAAAGATTTCCTTAGTTTACTGAAATAGGTCAGTCGGGCATCTGTTAGTACTTCAGATTATCAGATATGAGTATATGTTCCTTCATTGTATGCTTAGTTTCCTGCTTATAGAAGTTAACTTGTATGTGCTATACTGTGCTCTACTGATGGCGCTTCCTACATTTGTTTTGCTATTGAGACACACAGAAATTGGCATTTTCACAGTTGACTGTTTTCAGTAGGAAAGGCTCAAGTGTTTTAGGACTGTTTTATTTCCTCAGCTGTTTTTTGCTCAAAACAAGTCTGCACAACTATCACACAGCTCCAATTGAAGAGTTTGTTGTTTCTCCAGTCCAATTCAGCTTCAAAACTAAGTATTTGAAGCAGTGTGTGTGTGTGTGTGTGTGTGTGTGTGTGTGTGTGTGTGTGTGTGTGTGTGCGCACATAGGATTATTCCAGAGTGTTAGCAGTGAAAGCATAAAACAAACCTGTGGATACATTGATTATTTACATTTATGTGCTAACATCGGATGAAAATGAAGAGGGATTGGACAATATATATGGGCAGACTGAGGAAATGAGAAGAAAATGGGAAGGGACAAGCAAGAACTGGAATGATGTGAGACTGTAATAGTACAGTGGGAAAGGGAAGAAGGGAGAACACAGTTGTAGACTTTGGACTGGGAAAGACAATTAAAGGGGATAAAAACTGATGTATTCAGTGAAGGTTATACACATGGAAAGCTCCAGGTGATATTGATAGATATCAAATGGCTGTTATAAAAATAGCATTAAGACAGCAAAAATCTTTGTAGATGGATATGCTGATACAGATAAAATTTACTTGTATGAGATACTAGGACAAGATTGAAGCACATTAAGAAAAGACAACAGATAAAGAAATGAGATGTTGAGAAATTGAAGGATGTGGGACTATAGGAAAGAGTGCAGTCACTAGGTTGAAAATGGGAAAATGACAGTTCAGAAGAATACAGAAAACTGTATAATGAACTAAGAAAGTTTACTGAGCATGCTAGAGAGCATTGGATAAGGAAACAATTTGAGGAAATAGAAGAACTGGAGAAGAAAGAAAAATGGAAGAAATGTACAGAGTAGTGACACCTTCAACAAGAATATATGCCAAGAAAGTGAACAAACAAGGAATGTTAAATAAACATGGGCAAAAGACCATATGTATGGAAAAGGAGAAGAATGTTTGGATAGATTATATGGAAGAGTTATATAGTGCATTGGCAGATAACACCAGAGTAATCTTGGAAGATGAAGGGGAACGGAATGACGATAACAGGTCATAAGATCTTGGAATGGGCATTGGAGAAAGAAGTTTAGGAACTCCAGGAGAAGAAAACATTGGACATTTATAGAGTACCATCTGAGGCACTGAATGTCTTAGGTCCAAATTCAATAGCCAGATTGATGGAGGTAAACAGAATGTCTGACAGGAATTTGGCGTGAAGATTTACTTAACACCAATGTAGTATGTTTACTTAGAAAGTGCAATGCAAAGACTATAGAATAATTAGTTTCATCAGTCCCATTACAAAGGCTGTAATGTGTCATGCTAAAGAGAACTGTGAAGAAAATGAAGGAAAATACTGGGGAAGACCAATTTGGGGTCAGAAAGGTTAAAGGAGCAAAAGATGCAATAGGTTGTCTGAGAATGATTGGAAGGGGAATAATAGAAATGAACGTGGGGGGTGTATTTGTTTTATCGAGTGGGAGAAGGCTTTTGATAGACAACTGAAGTATACTGCTGAGAATTTTAAAAGCTGTTTTATTTACTGGGAATTTATAAGGTTAATAAAGGAGATGTATATAAACTAAAAAGTGACAGAGTAGGGAGTGAGGAGATAAAAGAAATGAGCACTGGAAGGGCAGTAACGCAAGGATAGTCACTGTCACAGAAGTTATTGAATATATGTGGAGAAGAAATGATAGGTGAGGCCATAGAGGATGCAAGAAGCATTGTAAGTGAAGGAGAGAATAAAGACCATAAAATATGTGGATGATGAAGCAGTGCTGGCAGAATGAGGAATTTCAGATGATGTGGAGGAGTACTGCAAGAAGGGTTGAGGTGAATGGAATGAAGAAAAATGGAGACAAAAGTTACAGAATAAGCAAGAAGGAAGCTCCAGTTAACATATTAATAGACAGAAGAAAGATAAACCAAGGAAAATCTTTTGAGTACGTGGGAAGTTTAATGAAATGAATGGAAGCTTTACAGAAGAAATAAGAAATAGGATATCTATGGAAAGGAGAGCATTTCAAAAGATTAAACAGTTATTAACATGTAGAATAATTCCAGCAGAGCTGAGGAAAAGATTTACTAAATGTTATATCTGGGGTGTACTGTTAGCAGTCAATCATGGACAGTTAAAAAGAGACACATTTAGAAAATTTTGAAATATGGCTGTGGAGAAGAATGCTTAAGGTTAAGTTTACTGACAGACTTCAGAATGAAGAAGTAATGTAGAAAATAGGGGAAGAAAGCATGTTATTGGAAATGATCAGAAAAAGGAAAAAATCTCTGCTGAGACATATAACGCATAGGAATTATCTGCAGCAAAGAACTGTAGAGGGAAACACAGAAGGAATGAGAGGAAGAGGTAGGAAGAGAAATAAAATGGCACTTGACATTAGAAGAGCACAAACAGATGAAGATGTTCAGAACAGAACATGTTGGAGGGTCTCCAGCTGAAACCTATCATAAGACAAAACGCTAAAGAAGAAGAAAATGTTTTTATTTATGAGGTGGAGGAGGCATACAACCTTAATCAAATATGTATTGATGTCTCACTTATGTATAGAATTTTGGTGCTACATTTTTTATTATTTTATGCACTAGTTGAAGACTCTGACATACAGGGTGAGTCGGAAAGGACTTTACGACTTCGCAGTGATATACAAATTTATTGAGATAACTTACAGGATCAATAGATGTGTCACTTTGTAGCAAACGACCTTGTTTCACATACAAGTGCCAAGTGTCGGGTCGGTCAAGTACCTGCACATGACCATGACACTGTTGGTGCCTGAGCTGAAAACTCTCCATGTGTGCCAAGGAGTATGTGCCTATAGTGACTGGGGCAAGAGACTCTAAGTAATGGATTCTTAGCCAAGTAGCCATTGCTCAGGCTGGGAGGAGAATACTTCCCACAATACGTGGTTTGTACAAGGACTGATGGCAGTTTCTTGTTGGCCACAAAGCCCTTATTCTTTGTGGAGAACATAGAAGGAATGCCTGTTTTGATAACAGCATCCCTTGTGATTGTCACTCCCCATAATAATCCAATGGTTCAGGGCACCATTTACACTGAGACCTGCTCTTGCAATCTGATGACAAGCTTTGCACCAAATTGGAGTGACAGGGGGCCAAAGGAGAATAGGGTTGCTACTGGGGCCTTCATCTTGGCCTTTGAAGGCAATTCATTGCCTGAAAAGGTCAAGGTGATGGTATACTGATGCGATGTGAAGCCATATCTCCCCCCCCCCCCAAGTGGTGCCTCAAGTGTTTGAAATACAGGCATATGTCTTTAGAGTTGCAGTGCTAGCCCCATCTGTAGAGACTGGATGACCACTGCATGCGAACTCTCATTGTACCTTTTCCCCATATGTGTCAACTGTGGAAAACACCATTCATCCTGCTCGCCAGATTGCAACATTTTCCAGAGAGGGAAGAAAATGCAAGAACATAAGACTCTGGACAAACCAAGAGAGGTAGTACAATCAGCTGCACCCAGCAGTATAACAGTCATCTGCTACAGTTATGATGATGTCGCCCCCTTTGGTGATAGTACTTCTGCCTGTTCCGGTGGTTCCTGAGGCCCCAGGTTGCCCCACGCAATGGAACCCAGAACCTATGTTTGTTCATGCCATAGCCCCTCAACCACTGGCAGCAGTGACCCTAGGGCATCACCTACCTCTTTGGCCCCTCCATGACCTCACAGTACATCAACAACATTATTCTCCAGCAGAATTGTAGCAGTTTATTCCACCACCTGGCTGAAATAGGACGTTTCTTAAGCACTCCCCCTGCGTTCTGCATTGCCCTTTGTGAATACCAGGGATATTATATGAATCACGCAATGACAAGGTTTCGGGTGGAGTTTGTACATATGTTCTGGACGCTATATTGTGAACTTATGCCTCTTAACACACCTTTGGAAACTAGCTGTTTGGGTAAGGGCATTTCAGGATATTACCATTTGCAGTGTTTACCTCCGTACTGATGGTGAAGTGTCTCAAAATACACTCCTGGAAATGGAAAAAAGAACACATTGACACCGGTGTGTCAGACCCACCATACTTGCTCCGGACACTGCGAGAGGGCTGTACAAGCAATGATCACACGCACGGCACAGCGGACACACCAGGAACCGCGGTGTTGGCCGTCGAATGGCGCTAGCTGCGCAGCATTTGTGCACCGCCGCCGTCAGTGTCAGCCAGTTTGCCGTGGCATACGGAGCTCCATCGCAGTCTTTAACACTGGTAGCATGCCGCGACAGCGTGGACGTGAACCGTATGTGCAGTTGACGGACTTTGAGCGAGGGCGTATAGTGGGCATGCGGGAGGCCGGGTGGACGTACCGCCGAATTGCTCAACACGTGGGGCGTGAGGTCTCCACAGTACATCGATGTTGTCGTCAGTGGTCGGCGGAAGGTGCACGTGCCCGTCGACCTGGGACCGCACCGCCGCGACGCACGGATGCATGCCAAGACCGTAGGATCCTACGCAGTGCCGTAGGGGACCGCACCGCCACTTCCCAGCAAATTAGGGACACTGTTGCTCCTGGGGTATCGGCGAGGACCATTCGCAACCGTCTCCATGAAGCTGGGCTACGGTCCCGCACACCGTTAGGCCGTCTTCCGCTCACGCCCCAACATTGTGCAGCCCGCCTCCAGTGGTGTCGCGACAGGCGTGAATGGAGGGACGAATGGAGACGTGTCGTCTTCAGCGATGAGAGTCGCTTCTGCCTTGGTGCCAATGATGGTCGTATGCGTGTTTGGCGCCGTGCAGGTGAGCGCCACAATCAGAACTGCATACGACCGAGGCACACAGGGCCAACACCCGGCATCATGGTGTGGGGAGCGATCTCCTACACTGGCTGTACACCACTGGTGATCGTCGAGGGACACTGAATAGTGCACGGTACATCCAAACCGTCATCGAACCCATCGTTCTACCATTCCTAGACCGGCAAGGGAACTTGCTGTGCCAACAGGACAATGCACGTCTGCATGTATCCCGTGCCACCCAACGTGCTCTAGAAGGTGTAAGTCAACTACCCTGGCCAGCAAGATCTCCGGATCTGTCCCCCATTGAGCATGTTTGGGACTGGATGAAGCGTCGTCTCACGCGGTCTGCACGTCCAGCACGAACGCTGGTCCAACTGAGGCGCCAGGTGGAAATGGCATGGCAAGCCGTTCCACAGGACTACATCCAGCATCTCTACGATCGTCTCCATGGGAGAATAGCAGCCTGCATTGCTGCGAAAGGTGGATATACACTGTACTAGTGCCGACATTGTGCATGCTCTGTTGCCTGTGTCTATGTGCCTGTGGTTCTGTCATTGTGATCATGTGATGTATCTGACCCCAGGAATGTGTCAATAAAGTTTCCCCTTCCTGGGACAATGAATTCACAGTGTTCTTATTTCAATTTCCAGGAGTGTATATTGTTTGCATTGTTTTCTCAGCTCCCCCCACCTTTAGTAATCTTGGAGGACTTCAGTGCCCAAAACCCTTCACGGGTTGGAACAATGATCACTGGCCACAGTAAATACTTCGGAAACTTAGTGGCGCAATGTAACCTTTGCCTCTTGAATACAGGTGCTCCCACACACCTCAGTGAGGTGCACAGAACTTTCTTGGCCATTGACCATTCCGTCTGCAGCCCCTTGTCATCTCCCATACATCCACTATGACCTGTGTGGTTGTGATCACTTCCTGATCATCCTTTCCCTACCTCAGCACCACTGCCCTGGGTGCCTGCCCACATGGTCTCTCAACAGTGTTGACTGGGGTGCTTTCCCCTCTGTTGCCCATGGCTGCCCACCACATGGAGATGTCAATGAGGCAGTCGAGAATGGAATTATAGCCATTCTTCTGGTAGCTGATTTAGCGATCCTCTGTTCCTCAGGACTGCGTCGATGGAAGACATTACCTTGGTGGTGATCAGAAATTACAAAGGCCATTAGAGGTTGTAGGCAGGCTCTCCAGTGCCATAAGCGGCATCCATCAATGGAGCACCTTATTGCCTTTAAGTGGCTCCGTGTCTGGGTCTGCCAACTAATAAAAGGATAGAAGCAAGAATGCTGGGAACAGTTTGTTTCAGCCATCAGACCATGTACCTCTCCTTGGGAATTCTGGGCAAAGATCAGACACCTCTACGAATAACAGACACCTGCAGGTGTACATGGTACTACCTTGAAGGGTGCTGTCTACGCTGGCCTGAATGCCGTCACCGAATATGTTGCTCTGCATTATACTTGAGCCTTTGTGTCAGAGAATTATCAACCTGCCTTTTGTTTCCTAAAACAATGGGTGAAGTGAAAGCAATTATCTTTTACTGCACACCACCTGGAGCCATACAATGCTCCATTCAGTGAGTGGGATTTCTTCAGTGTCCTAGCCCACTGACCTGACACAGTTCCAGGGCCAAATATCATCCACTACCAAATGCTCAAGCACATATCAGTAGATTGTCAGCTTCATGTCCTTGCCATTTTTGACTGCATCAGGAGCTAGGGCATTTGCCGATCGCATTGGCGATAAAGCATCATCATCCCAGTACTGAAACAGGGTAAGCATCTGCTAGAGATGGACAGTTATCACCAAATTAGTCTCATCAGTGTTCTGTGTCAGTTGCTTGAAAGCCAGCAGCTGTATTGGCTCCTTGACTTCCAGGGTCTTCTGGCTCCATCCCAGGGTGACTTTTGCCAAGACATTGGCCAGTGGCGGGAAGTGGATAGTGGTCCAGCAGAGATATCAGCCCGCGACCAACAATATCCCGACACTTCGCCTGAACACATTCGGGAGGACGATGGTTCAATCCCGTCTCCAGCCATCCTGATTTAGGTTTTCCGTGATTTCCCTAAATAGTTTCAGGCAAATGCCGGGATGGTCCCTTTGAAAGGGCACGGCCGATTTCCTTCCCAATCCTTCCCTAACCTGAGCTTGCGCTCCGTCTCTAATGACCTCGTTGTCGACGGGACGTTAAACACTAACCACCATCACTACCACCACCACTTCGCTTGAAGATGATGGAGACGCATGCCATCAAAACGTTGCTAGGAGACGACGACGCTACTCGGCTGACAACCCATGAAGATTTCATATATGAAATTTGCCGAGAAAGCCTGCACTCTCATATTTTGCCAAGACTGTTCCACTACTGGTAATCTGGGTTACTTGGAGTCTGCCATCTGAACAGCTTTTTCCTAATGTCAATACCTTATAGCTGTCTTCTTTGACCTACTAAAGGCGTATGATACCACATGGCAATACAACATCCTCACTACCTTACACTAATGGGGTCTCCGGGATGCACTCCTGTTTTTTACCCAGAACTTCTTGTTTCATGATATTTTTACATTCAAATTGGTGCCTCCCACAGTTCTCCTCATATCCGAGAGCATGGAGCCCTGCGGGGCTCTGTACTGGGTGTCCCTCTCTTTCTAACAGCCATCAATGGTCTAGCAGCAGCTATGGGGTCCTCAGTATCACCCTCCTTGTATGTTGATGACGTTTGCCTCTACTATTGCTGTTCTAGTGTGGGGTGTCACGAAATGTTGAGTGCAAGGCACAATACGAAAGACGCAGGCATGGGCGTCACCCATGGCTTTCGATTTTCAGCCATCAAGATTCATGTTGTGCACATCTGTCGATGTTGTACCATTCACTCAGAACCCAAAATTTACCTCAACAACCAACTAATAAATGTGGTGGAGACTTACCGCTTTTTAGAATTGGTGTTCAATGCTTGGTTGACATGGATTCCCCATATTTTTTCAGCTTAACCGAAAGTGCTGGCTGCACTTTCATACACTTTGCCATCTGAGTAACACCAGCTGGGCTGCAGATCACACTAACCTTCTGTAGCTTTACAAAGCCCAGATACGATCATGTCTTGATTATGAGAGTCTGATATATGGTTTGGTATTGCCCTCAGCATAGCAGGTACTGGAGCCTTTTGAGCTAGCCCTGTGAATATCGTGCTCCTGGAGGCAGGGCTTCCTCCATTGTGGATTAGGCACCATCAACAGCTTGTCAATTATGCTACAGATGTCTGCAGCTCCCCTAGGCATCTGAACTACTGTCTCATCTTTCCAAACAGGGAAATTCATTTCCCACAACAGCAGCCCAAATCAGGGATTTGGATTGCAATCTGTATCCAGTCCCTCCTCTCTGAACCCCAATTGTTTCTTCTACCCCCCTCTTCCAGGCCCACTCATGTACACTTCCATGGTGCATCCCTCGGCCACAGCTTCGTCTTGATCTATCACAAGGTCGGAAAGACTTGGTTCATCCTAAAGTCCACCACTAACATTTTTTCTCCAAGTTGGCGCATCACAGGGCACAGTAGTAGTCTATATTAATGGCTTGATGGTTGCCGATCATGTAGAATTTGCTTATTTTCATGTGGGACATAATGAACTGTGCTCCTTGCTAGATAGCTGTAGTGCTTTCACTGCAGAGTTGGTGGCCATCTCTAGTACTCTTCAGCATATCGGTTCCTGCACTGGTGAGCCCTTTCACATCTGCAGCGACTTCTTGAGCAGTTTGCAAGCTCTCAACCAGTGTGACACTCACCATCCCTTGGTCATGACATCCAGGATTCCCCGTATGTCCTTGAACAATGTGGACACTCAGTGACTTTTGTCTGGACCCCAGGCCATGTTGGGATCATGGGGAATGAACTCGCTTATAGACTGGGCAACCTGGCTATCAGTAAGCCAACTCTTGAGATTGGTGTGCCAGAAACAGATGGCCGATCAGTATTACGCCATCAAGTTTTAGGGATCTGGGAAATGGAATGGCTCACTCTTAATTCAGCAAACTACAGGTGATAAAGGAGACTATGAATCTGGAGGTCCTCCATGCAGGCCTCTCACAAGGACTCTGTCATTGTTTGCCAGCTCCATATCAGCCATACTTGGCTGATTCATGGTCATCTCCTCCATTCCGAGAACACACCCCATTGTCATATTTTTTCCTGTTTGATGGTGGTCCATATATTGCTGAACTCTGCCAACCTAGCCTTCCTGTGGCAGACTCTTCAATCTCCCTGACTCGCTACACCTAGTGCTAGGAGCAGCATCTGATTTAGTTTCACATTTTATTCATGAAGGGGGTTCTTACCACTGTCTTTAAGGGAGGGTCACTTAACCTTATCGGCCCATTGAGGAGTCGGCAGAACACAGTGTTGCCTACTGTTCCCTGACCAGGCTGCCGGTGCCTGGGAGTGGTGGTCCATCCTGGCCCTCATCCTACCTGCTCTTTTCTTCTTCCTCCTCTCTCTCTCCTGTGGTCTGTTTGACTTGTTTGTCTTTTGTCTGTCTGTACTTCTCTTTACCTGTCCATGTTGCTAGTCTTTCCTAGGCAGTTACTGGGTAGGGTACTTGTGGTAAGTGGGGGGGGGGGGCGGGAGTTGGCGGATGTACGTCCCCTCATTGCACTCTGCCTTTGGGAACTTGCAGCTGCTCCCTAGATGGGACACTTCACCTGCATTTCTTCCTATGTCTCTCTCTCTTTTTTGTCCTTCATGTAGCCTTCGTTGACATTCTGTAGATCTTGGGGTTTTCTTCCCTTGGCTTTTGTGTGGTAGGCCATCTCTTATGTACAATCATGTAGAACTGTCTGTTCAAGGAAAAAGGAACTGATGATCAAGTAGTTTGGTCCTTTAATCATCCAGCTAACCAACCATTAATAGGTTCACCTTCACCACTGACTTCAGCTAAACAGTTCCAGAACATGATTGAAATTTACTGAGCCAATCCATAGGTGCAGTATAATTGTCTATTTCTTGCTCTTGATTTTATCACCCTTAGCTGTAATTATTGATCCATTACCATAGACAAATTGATGCACCTATATATCAACTGCATCAAAGCATTTTCCATTTCTGGGCATGGTGGCATCCAAAACGACACCACAATATCTTTTTGAAACAACATATGGTTTTCAATGTACTTCAGTGACACTGGCATTTTTGTCACTACTAGAAATGCCTTTGTTGTTGTTCTTATTTATTATTATTATTATTATTATTATTATTATTATTATTATTCTGGGCTGAGAACTAGTTTCACCCATCTCTCCATACTACTGCAGGGAGCCAAGTGAAGACACTCTAAACACTATTAAAACAGTGTTAAGAGTTCAGTCATTTTATTCGTTCTACGTCTATGCTCTGCAAATCACTATGAAGTGCATGGCAGAGGATATGTCCCATTGTACCAGTCATTAGGGTTTCTTCCTTTTCTATTTACATATTGAGTGCGGGAAGGGGGGGGGGGTTGCCTAGACATGCAGGGTGGTCACATTGAAATGTACTGAAATTATGTCCTATTGTAACATAAGTTGCAGTGGCATTACATATTGGTTAATAAAATTTAAGTACAATATGTATAGTGACTTTAGAATCACCCTGTATTTCTTCCCACATCGACATGGAATCTAGTATATACCGGCCTTCTGTAAACCAACATCGTCTTTGGTGCTTCCCAATAATGCTCATATTTTATTGGGCAGGCGAAAGACAGATTTTACTCGACGCTTCTTCAATATGTGTCCGATTTTTCCCGATAGTGCGTCAGTGTAGGAAGTATAGAGGCAGTGGCAGCCTCTCCCTCCGTGATGCCTTTGGTCTCTACAGGTTGTACTGTTGTTGTGGGGTAGAAGACGTGCATAATCTGCCATTCTGGGTACCCGTTTTTTTGGGATACAGTTCAGAGGTGTTCTAGCGCCTTGGGCAGACTCTCTGCATATGAAATGGTGTGCCCAGTGTATTATTTTCTTAGCACTCCATTCCTGTGCGAAGAGTGGTGCTAGCTGTCTGCATGCAAAACCAGGACAGTGTGTGTTTTCTTCTGATACACACTGTGGCTGAGGGTGCCATCAGATCTTCTCTTGACTATAGCGTCCAGGAATGGTAATCTTCCTCCTTCAGTCTCCATAGTGAATTTGATGTTGGGGTGTATGGAGTTGAAATGTGTAATGAAATTAAAGAGTTTGTCACTTCCATGGGTCCAGATGACGAATGTTTCATCACATAACGGAAAAAAACGCATGGGTTACCATTTGGATGACGCCAAGGCTTCATACTTGAAGTTCTCCATATACAAATTCGCGACCACAGACGAGACTGGGCTCCCATTCTGACTCCTTCCGTTTGTTCATAGTATTCTCCATTAAACAAAGTACGTGGAGGTCAGGACTTGCCTGAAAAGGTTAGTGGTCTTCTTGTCAAATTTCTGACCAATAAGCTCTAGTGATGGTCGTAGAGGTACCCTGGTGAAAACAATCAAACAACGTCAGAACTCACCGGGATATCCGAATGTTTCACCCTGAACTTCTCAAGGCGTTTTATAAAATGAACAGAATTGTGGATATGTTGAGTGTATTTACCTACATAAGGGCGTAGCCTATTCTGTCAGGTATTTTGCCGGCAAATGTGTAAATGCCCTAATGTTGCTGACAATGAGGCACAATGACACTCCATCTTTTGAACTTTTACCTCTAGTAAATCTGCGTTTTTGAGAAGATCCCTAGTCTTGTTCTCCATCTTCTTTGCGGTGTCAGCGCTTATCTTCCTGTAGGAGTCATTTAACAGACTGCAGCTTCTCAGTGTAGTCCTTGGGGGAAAGAACAAGGTGGAGAACCAGACTAAGGGTCTTATCAAGGACGTCTATATACCAGAGGGGGTCGCCAAGGAACATGTTACCTCAAGGACATGTACCTATAAGACTTTATCGAATCCCTACAGCTCACGAAGGTAGGGCGACATTGCGCTCCATTTTCAGCAACATTTGGGCACCTACATGTTTGCTGGCAAAATACCTGGTGGAAATACTAAATCCTTATGTGGATAAATGCACTCATCATATCGCAATTCTGTGTAAAACGCCTCGACAACTTCAGCGTGAAACCCTCAGCTATACTGGTGAGTTCTGAAGTCGTTTCGTTATTCACCAAGTCACTAGAACTTATTGGTCAGAAATTTGATGAAAAGACCACTGACCTTTTCAGGCATGTCGTGACTTCCACGCATTTTCTGTTTGATGGAGGATACTATGAACAAAGGGAAGGAGTCGCAATGGGTAGCCCTCTCTGGCTCACAAATTTGTATATGGAGTACTTCGAGATCAAATTCACTATGAATACAAAAGGAAGATTACCGTTCCTGAACGCCATGGTCAAGAGATAAGTTGATGGAACCTCAGGCCGCGGTGTTTATCGGAAGAAAACCCACAGTTAACTGTATTTGCATGCAGACAGTTGCCACCACCCTTCGCAGAGGAATGGGATACTGAAAACACTAGTATACAAGCCGCACACCATTTGACGCAGAGTGTCTGGCTCAAGACCTGCAACACCTCAGAACCAGGTACCCAGAACGGCAGATTAGGCGTGTTCTCTGCCCTACCACAATAGTACAACCTGTGGAGACGGATGACGTCATGGAGTAAGAGGGAGCCACTGCTCTTAAACCGTACTCGGGCGCAATAGCGAGAGAAAGCGGAAGCATATTGAAGAAGCACAAAGTGAAAACCTTCTTTTCCCCACCCAATAAAACAGGAGCATTATTGGGAAACGCTAAAGATGATTTAGGTTTGCAGAAGGACGGCGTATACCAGTTTGAAAGTCAGTGTGGGAAAACATATATTGGACAGACAGTGGGCGGCCGAAGTGGCCGAGCGGTTCTAGGCGCTACAGTCTGGAGCCGCGCGACCGCTACGGTCGCAGGTTCGAATCCCACCTCGGGCATGGATGTGTGTGATGTCCTTAGGTTAGTTAGGTTTAAGTAGTTCTAAGTTCTAGGGGACTGATGACCTCAGATATTAAGTCCCATAGTGTTCAGAGCCATTTGAACCATTTTTGACAGACAGTGTGCCCCGTCGAACATCGTTGCCGAGAACACCAGAGGCACACTCTACCGACGTATTCCAAGTCAGCGGTCGCAGAGCACTGTTTGTGTCAGAAACACATGATGGAATACGAGTGTACCATGATCTTGGTACAGACTTCGAAATGCTGGAACAGCGTTGTTAGAGAGGCAATAGAAATTCGCACCAGGGACGATGTCAGCATCTGAGTTTGCAGCTATGATCTTAGCAAGGCCTGCGACCAGCACTGAGTTTAATTAAGGAGACTCTCAGCAAGCAAAGCGATCTGGCGACCACGGTGGACAGAGAACTTACGTCAACGCTATCACAGACGCCGACGCTAGCATCTCCGCGACCGCCGACATGTGCCTGCGCGCTCGGACTGTGGACGGAGCGACTCGTGGGACGGGGGATATTAGTCGGCCACGATACACTATGTGATCAAAAGTATCCGGACACCTGACTGAAAATGACTTAAAAGTTCGTGGCGCCCTCCATCGGTAATGATGGAATTCAGTATGGTGTTGGCCCACCATTAGCCTTGATGACAGCTTCCACTCTCGCAGGCATACGTTCAATCAGGTGTTGGAAGCTTTCTTGGAGAATGGTAGCCCATTCTTCACGGAGTGCTGCACTGAGTAGAGCCATCGATGTCGGTCGGTGAGGCCTGGTACGAAGTCGGCGTTCCAAAATATCCCAAAGGTGTTCTATAGGATTCAGTTCAGGACTCTGTGCAGGCCAGTCCATTACAGGGATGTTATTGTCGTGTAACCACTCCGCCACAGGGCGTGCATTATGAACAGGTGCTCGATCAAAGATGCTATCGCCATCCCTGAATTGCTCTTAAACAGTGGGAAACCAGAAGGTGCTTCAAACATCAATGTAGGCCTGTGCTGTGATAGTGCCATGCAAAACAACAATGAAGAACACGACTAAGCCGTAACACCACCGTCTCCGAATTTTACTGTTGGCATTCCATACGCTGGCAGATGACGTTCACTAGGCATTCGTCATACGTATGTCCTGCCATCTGATCGCCACATTGTGTACCGTGATTCGTCACTCCACACAACGTTTTTCCACTGTTCAATCGTCCAATGTTTACGCTCCTTACACCAAGCGAGGCGTCGTTTGGCATTTACCGGCGTGATGTGTGGCTTATGAGCAGCCGCTCAACAATGAAATCCAAGTTTTCTCACTTCACTCCTAAATGTCATAGTACTTGCAGTGGATCCTGATGCAGTTTGGAATTCCTGTGTGATGGTCTGGATAGATGTGAACCTATTACACATTACGAGCCTCTTCAACTGTCGGCGGTTTCTGTCAGTAAACAGACGAGGTCTGCATGTACGCTTTTGTGCTGTACGTGTCCCTTCACGTTTCCACTTCACTATCACACCGTAAACAGTGGACCTAGGGATGTATAAGAGTATGGAAATCTCGCGTACAGACGTATGACACAAATGACACCCAGTTCGAAGTCCGTGAGTTTCGCAGAGCGCCCCATTCTGCTCTCTCACGATGTCTAATGACTACTGAGGTCGCTGATATGGAGTACCTGACAGTAGGTGGCAGCACAGTGCACTTAATATGAAAAACGTATGTTTTTTTATACTTTTGACCACATAGTGTATGACACAAACACGGGCAGCTAATACTAACGGTGTGATCGCTCGTATGGAGCAGATTTTTAAATTGTAGGAGGAGAATGAACAGCAGGAAATATTTTACGAACAGCTAACACTGCAAGTACAACGTTAATTGGCAGAACAACAGTCTCAGTCTGATTTCTGTGAGACTAAAACAGTAGTAAGTGCTTAGTCATTCACTGGTCCTTCAGCAGCATACCTAATAACTCTCTTCTCTGAGATAACGACAGATACTGTGTTTATAGACGACGCATTAGCCATGACCGCATTAAGTAGCTGTTAGATGAAACATGATCGAAGATGGCTATATTACATATCAGGGCTCGACAAAAACTAATATTTCGTACCATAAATTGCTTAATAAAGTATCCATATTAAGTGAGTTAGCGAAAGTTTTGCTTCATTTGTATAGAGAAACTCAATATTTTAACACACAAAGGAAATGAAACATTCGAAATATATTCTAACAGGCTATGCAAAATTAACGCACAGACTTATGACCTGGTGCACATGTCAGATGCAGACAGTCTTACTTAAAAAAGCGGAAAATTGGGAGCGGCCGACGTGTTTTTTCAGAGGTACCCACCCAGATTTTCACGACGGGTGTGAATGGAGACACTAGGTACGACACAACAACGTCTAGCAGGAGTTGGACTAAGAAGTAAAGACCCTGTAACAAATTCTTTAAGAAAATGTAGCGGAACTGCAGACCGCTGACGACTAAGGAAATAGCAGAAGCAATTTGGTCAATGTGAATGGCGTCGTGGAGCAGAGTCTCTCCTCAGTGACACGAACATTTCACCTTTGGTAATCGATCATACTGATCGATGGCGTTTATGTGACTCACACTCGATCCTCTCGTTTATTGTATGGTGACATCTTGTGTGTGAGATTGCTCCAATGCTGCTCTTGTACTTGCTGCCCTACGAGATGAATATCAGTCCGAAACCACTGCTGATGGAGTCCAGCATGCAATAGTGACGTTAGCACAGCAGTCAGCGCTGATGGGTAGTCTGGGGGTTTACCAACACGACTCCGGTCCAGGGCAGAATCTGCCCTGAACTGCATCACCGCATGTTTCTGAAGGCATGCCGTACCGGGTCAGTTTCAGCATTCAGCACGACTACACGGCATCAGACATCGCGGTCCATCTGAGGGGACAACACGGGCGGAGATCTGGGACTGCCCGAAACTGCGTGTGTGTCAAAACACACACGTCACCGAGCTACCGACAAGATATGCTTACTTTGCCAGCCGGCGGCAAAATCGCCACATCAGGGTGTCATCGACTTCCACTTCGAACTGACGCAGTGTCCTCGGCAGCCGTGAGTCTGCTATTGAATGCTGCAGATTCTTCTCTGGATTACGGAGCTGCCAGTCGACGCAGAAGAAGCAACTTTTATTTTCAGTAATGTAATAATTTTGAATACTGTTTTATTACACCGCACAGGTTCTTCGTCTGCATCCTGACGAATTAGCAGGGATTTCCAGCCCGGCAGAGGGCGGCTCCTACTGTAGTATTGGTACGGAAAGAAACATATACGAATGTGTATGGGAGGAATTGGCTGCAGATGAAATCTCTTTGAATTTTCGTTTGCGTGATTGTCTGTTGGTAGCCGGCCGAAGTGGCCGTGCGGTTCTAGGCGCTGCAGTCTGGAACCGCGAGACCGCTACGGTCGCAGGTTCGAATCCTGCCTCGGGCATGGATGTTTGTGATGTCCTTAGGTTAGTTAGGTTTAACTAGTTCTAAGTTATAGGGGACTAATGACCTGAGAAGTTGAGTCCCATAGTGCTCAGAGCCATTGTTTGTTGGTGTCGCACATAATCTGAACTCCACATCAATCGGTGCAGGCCATTTTGTTTTTTATATCCTTAAAGAATATATCGTATTTTATTGGTAATAAAAATTGGTTGATCGCGTAATATCGGCACGCTCATCTAGCAAAAGTAATTTCTTTTGATGCAAGTACAATTTACATGCACAAACATAGAAAACCTACGCCGATGACTCCAAACATTACGACTACCTGTTTAATAGCATGTTGCTCCACTTTTCCAACGCAGTGCAACAGAGATTCTGCTTGGTATGGACTATACAACTCCTTGACGGGATTCCAGAAGTATGTGGCGCCAGATATTTATGCGCTGGTCCCCGCAAATTACGGGATGATGGTTTACGTGCATGCAGCTGGCGCCCGATATGTATTCCAGTGGGTACAGATGAGGCACGTTTGGTGGCATCAATGTGAGTTCACTGTAATGCCCTTCAAACCTTGCATCGCTGACTTTTATCCTGTTGGAAGGTGTCATCAACGTAGTTGGAGACTTCAGGCAAGAAGCGAGGCAGGTGGTCCGCAATAATGTTGACGTAGTTCACTGCTGTCATGACGAGTTCGATTACCACCACAGAGCCCATGAAAGCCCAACTCAGTGTACCCCTTAGCATAATTCTGTCCTCACCTGAATCCATCCGTGACGCGGTACGCGTTTCGTGCACCCATTCGCCTGAATGACAGCGTGTAGGGACACAACCATTGGCCTTGTGTAACAAGAAATGCGATTCATTCGGCAGGCGACACGTTTCTATTGATCCTCTGTGAAAACTCAGTGATGGTGTGCCCACTGCAATTATAACTGACGATGTAGTTGGGTCAACACAGGAACACACAGCGGTATTGTGATGTGGAGCTCCATGTTCAACAATGGCCTTTAAACGAAATGGTTCAAATGGCTTTGAGCACTATGGGACTTAACATCTGAGGTCATCAGTCCCATAGAACTTAGAACTACTTAAACCTAACTAACCTACGGACAGCACACACATCCATACCCGAGGCAGGATTCGAACCTGCGACCGTAGCAGCAGCGCGGTTGCGGACTGAAGCGCCTAGAACCGCTCGGCCACAGCGGCCGTCGCCTTTAAATGGTGTGCTCCGAAGCATTGTACTCTGTCGTCAAATCTACCACAGATCGCTGCCTATCCTGGATTACACAGTGTGGGGTACTCCGATCCCTGCGTTTTGTAATGAGACATTGTCGCCCAGTATCATACGGCCTACTCGTGGTTTCACTATCCTTCAACCACCTTCCGTAGGTGCTCGCGACAGTAGTACGCCAACAGACGATTTCAGAAATTCTCTTTTCTAGCTGCAGCGCCATAGCAATGTTCCCTTTCTCAAAACCGCTTATATCAGTGGATTTTCGTATTTGTGGAACGTATCTTCGCTATAATGACTGCACCTTCGTTTCTCTTCCGCTTACATTCTTTCCTTACTGCGCCGCGTGCCCGCAACACCTTCAACCTCGCGGTGGGCAGTGCTTATAATGTTTTGCCTCAACTGTGCATATGATTATTGTTGTTACCTTGTACTCAGTACAGCGTATTTATGATCTGCATCTACATCTACATCCATACTCCGCAAGCCACCTGACGGTGTGTGGCGGAGGGTACCTTGAGTACCTCTATCGGTTCTCCCTTCTATTCCAGTCTCGTATTGTTCGTGGAAAGAAGGGTTGTCGGTATGCCTCTGTGTGGGCTCTAATCTCTCTGATTTTATCCTCATGGTCTCTTCGCGAGATATTCGTAGGAGGGAGCAATATACTGCTTGACTCCTCGGTGAAGGTATGTTCTCGAAACTTCAACAAAAGCCCGTACCGAGCTACTGAGCGTCTCTCCTACAGAATCTTCCACTGGAGTTTATCTATCATCTCAGTAACGCTTTCGCGATAACTAAATGATCATGTAAGGAAGCGCCCTGCTCTCCGTTGGATCTTCTCTATCTCTTCTATCAAACCTATCTGGTACGGATCCCACACTGCTGAGCAGTATTCAAGCAGTGGGCGAACAAGCGTACTGTAACCTACTTCCTTTGTTTTCGGATTGCATTTCCTTAGGATTCTTCGAATGAATCTCAGTCTGGCATCTGCTTTACCGACGATCAACTTTATATGATCATTCCATTTTAAATCACTCCTAATGCGTACTCCCAGATAATTTATGGAATTAACTGCTTCCAGTTGCTGACCTGCTATATTGTAGCTAAATGGTAAGGGATCTTTCTTTCTATGTATTGGCAGCACATTACACTTGTCTACATTGAGATTCAATTGCCATTCCCTGCACCATGCGTCAATTCGCTGCAGATCTTCCTGCATTTCAGTACAATTTTCCATTGTTACAACCTCTCGATATACCACAGCATCATACGCAAAAAGCCTCAGTGAACTTCCGATGTCATCCACATGGTCATTTATGTATATTGTGAATAGCAACGGTCCTACGACATTCCCCTGCGGCACACCTGAAATCAAAGACAAGAGTGTCCTGTCATTATTGATAAATGCGAAAGCAGTTTATCAATAACAGAAACACGTTTTACATGAGCTTGATCATGTATTGAAGCGATGTTTGATATATTTTTGTTTCTTTTTATTTTTTTTTTATTTTTTTTATTCACCTTTTTGTGACGAAATTGCGTTTTATATCGCTATATTGTGAACCTGGATTGCTTTTTATTTTTACTATAACATTCTATGTTTCACGTTACAAATCAAGAATTTTCGAATAAAACGTGAACTAAACATTGAAAATTTCAATTTTGCTATAAATACCATTAATTTTTAAGTAACTGACAGGGGGATAATTATGTAAAACAAAAACGCTACGTATGTTACTGATAGAGATTTGTAACGTACTTGGAGGTACTCCTGCCACATGAAGATCCAAAACTCAAGCAGGTAAGCGGAAACTTACTTCGATTTCATTTTGGAGTCTGAAGAAATGTCAGTTAATTGTTCATTTTCTTCAGTGGTAAGTGTTGATGGAAGTACTGTACTTAAAGGATCTTTGATCCAGTTGTGCTGATCAACTAATTCTACAAAGTACATCAGAAAATAATTACTGAGTTGAGTTACATGATCCACAAACGCAGACTTCAATTCTTCGCTCAACTGGAAGTCAATGCCTTCTTAAACTGTGTGAAGAACAGGGAAAACGTAATGTAGGAAGGCGTTTCCTTTTCCCCCACGCCGGACAGTGTGGCCGAGCGGTTCTAGGCGCTACAGTCTGGAACCGCGCGAACGCTACGGTTGCAGGTTCGAATCCTGCCTCGGGTATGGTTGTGTGTGATGTCCGTAGGTTAGTTCGGTTTAAGTAGTTCTAAGTTGTAGGGGACTGGTGACCTTAGAGTTAAGTTTAAGAGTTGGGTTGGGTTGTTTGGGGAAGGAGACCAGACAGCGAGGTCATCGGTCTTATCGGATTAGGGAAGGACGGGGAAGGAAGTCGGCCGTGCCCTTTCAGGGGAACCAACCCGGCATTTACCTGGCGCGATTTAGGGAAATCACAGAAAACCTAAATCAGAATGGCCGGACGCGGGATTGAACCGTCGTCCTCCCGAATGCGAGTCCAGTGTGCTAGTCACTGCGCCACCCCGCTCGGTGTGATCTCAGAAGTTAAGACCCATAGTGCTCAGTGCCATTTTCCCCCACGGACCAATCAGTCGCGAAATCAAAACCACCGTGAAAATCCGATAAAGCTTTGCACAGACGTGTTGTGCAGTGTTTCTAGGTTGCTTGTCGATCACGTGACGTGAGTACGTAAAGACGCCCAGAACAAAAGATTCCCTCGCAAAGTGTGAAGTACGTGCTGTCATTCAGTTTCTTCATGTTGAAGACTTCCGCCAGATTTCATACAGACCCTGTAACCAAACTGTCTAGTGCGGCAATGGTGCAGGAACTTTGAACCAGGACGTACAGACGTCCATCATGCAGATGGTCAGGGAAGGAAGCGAATCTAAAGTGATGTTCTTGTTCAGCGACTAGCTCAGGCGATTTGAGAAAGTGCTGTACGAAGGGCAATACAGAACATGCAAAGAATAATCTTCAATGCACGCTGCAGCTGCAACAAAGGCACGCCTGATGCGTTTTCGATGGAAAATGTTTGATCATCCAGCGTACAGCCCGGAGTTGGTTCCCTCTGATTTGCGTGTCTTTGCTCAAATCATCCCCTGGCTATGACAACATTTTTGTACACAACGAGCTGCGGACAAGCACTAAGAATTGGCGGAAAGCACGGGCAGCTGCCTACTACGATGAGGGTACTGGAAAGTTGGTGCAACACTACGACGTATGTCTAAGCTGGAGCAGCGACAATGTAGAGAAATAGCTGGAAGGTGTAAATAAATGTTGCAAATAAAACATTTTTTATTTTCAGTGTGGATTTCATTCCTCAGCCGATCGTACCTTTAGAAAAAATGTAAGAGAAGTCCTCTTACACACATTTGCAGAACAAATTTTTCACACTGTAGGAGAAATTAAAACTGTCCGGACTAGGACTTCAAACCGAGCCCCTGGCTTTTCGCGGGCAACTGTTCTACCAACTGAGCTATCAAATCACGACTCACGACCCATTCACAGAGCTTTACTTCCGCCAGTACCTCATCTCCTACCTTCCAAACTTCACAGAAGTTATCCTGCAATACTTTTAGGACTAGCACTCCTGGAAGAAAGGATTGCGGGGAATTGGCTTAGCCACAACCTGGGAGATTGTTCCCAGAATGAATTTTTCACTCTGCACCGGAGAGTGCACTGATGTGAAACCTCCTGGAAGAATAAAACTGTGTGCTGGACCAAGACGCGAAACCAGGACCTAAGCCTTTCTCGGGCAAGTGATCTACCAACTGAGCTACACAAACACGACTCACGATCCACTTTCAAGCAACGGTTCGACACACAGTTTTAATCTGCTAGAAAGTGTCAATTCACATTTATCGAAAACATCTCGAATTAATTGTCCAGCAATTGAAGTAGTTTATCACTTTAGTCACTGACTAAAGAAGCTCATGAAAGACAAGGCTCATGTTTTCTAAGGCCAGTGCTGCTCGGTGAATAAAACAGCGTTTCCAGATAACCTGAGGAGCCTCTTTACGGATCAGAGCTTACAATTCTGCATAACAGTCAGTCACACGACGACCTTTATCTTCACACACGCCTGCACAATTTGGGTCAAGAGGAACAGACAATACGAGTCATCGGCTTCGACCACTGACACAATGTTAATTGCTGTTGTGACGTCGCCTGTTAGAGTACATATTCACAGTTTTGTTGTTAGTTACCAACGGTAAGTCAGTTCGAATGTCGTAAGATCACAATATACACTGAAGAGCCGAAGAAACTGGTACATCTGCCTAATGTCGTACAGGGCCCCCGTGAGCACACAGCAGTGCCGCAACACGACATGTCATGGACTCGACTAATGTCTGAAGTAGTGCTGGAGGGAACTGATACCATGAATCCTGAAGGGCTGTCCATAAATCCGTAAGAGTACGAGGGGGTGGAGATCTCTTCTGAACAGCAAGTTGCAAGCCATCCCGGATACGCTCAATAAAATCATGTATGGGGAGTTTGGTGGTCAGCGGAAGTGTTTAAACTCAGAAGAGTGTTCCTGGAGCCACTCTGTAGTAATTATGGACGTGTGGGGTGTCGCATTGCCCTGCTGGAATTGCCCAAGTCCGTCGGAATGTACAATGGACACGAATGGATGCAGATGATGAGAAAGGACGCTTACGTACGTGTCACCTGTCAGAGTCGTATATAGATGTATCAGGGCGGATACATCACTCCAGCTGTACACCCCCCCACACAATTACAGAGCCTCCACTGGCTTGAACAGTCCCCTGCTGGCACGCAGGGCCCATGGTTTCATGAGGTGTCTCCATACCCGTACACTTCCATCCGCTAGATACAATTTGAAATGAGACTCGTCCGACCAAGCAACATGTTTCCTGTCATCAATAGTCCAAAGCTGGTGTTGATGGGTCCCAGGCGAGGCGCAAAGCTTTATGTCGTGCAATCATCAAGGGTACACGAGTGGACCTTCGGCTCCGAATGCCCATATCGATGACGTTTCGTTAAATGATTGGCACGCTGACACTTGTTGATGGTCCAGCAAAGAATTCTGTAGCAATTGCGGAAAGGTTCCACTTCTGTCACATTGAACGATTTTCTTCAGTCGTCGTTGGTCCCGTTCTTGCAGGATCTTTTTCCGGACGCAGCGACGTCGGAGATTTGATGTTGTACCGGATTCCTGATATACTTCATCGCTACCTCGGAGAAGCTGTGTCCCATCGATCGTGCGCCTACTATAACACCTCGTTCAGACTCACTCAAATCTTGCTAAGCTGCTCTTGTAGCAGTAGTAACTGATCTAACAACTGTGCCAGACGCTTGTTGTCCTATATAGGCGTTGCCGACCGCAGCGATGTATTCTGTTAACACATCTCTGTATTTGAATACGCATACCTATACCAGTTTCTTTGGCGCATCAGTGCACCACCTCCAACAGGGCAACGTCTATGGCGTTCAAAACAATATTTGGATTTACTTTTTTACATTTCTTTTATCTCATGGGAAGGCATCATCGTGGTTTGTGTGCCAGACTACCGTAGTTTGACTCCAAACGTCATTTCATTTTATTAGGAAGGATGGTTTCAGTTAGAGTTTTGAACAAGTGACTCGCTGTGGTCATTTCCAACAGTAGTGCACGTAAAATCGAAATTCGAGTGGTTGTTATACTTCCTGCATTTCCGCCTATTAATTTCTTTAGAAATGAATGATACATTTGAAAGATCATGCTTTGTACTTACATTAAAAAAAAATGTCCATTCTGACAGATAAACGCAAATCACAGGAGAAAAACAACGATTAAAAACGGTCAGCAGTTGACAAAGTTAATCTTACTGAATAAAAGCAACTTAGTCACGTAGTATGAGTCGACTGCCAACCACAACACTGCCATAGTAACAACACGTACTTGCAGACCTGATAGGTATCACTCCTTGCTAGAGGTGTGCTCTACCAAGACTACGATTTGGTAGAGAACATAAATGACGTAGTAAATGATCGGATTACCGGTAGAATTGGAAGGTAAAGAAAACTGAATGTGTAAAGGGGAAACTGGGAGCCATGACTTCGCTTTGTTTTTCTCTTTTGGCTGTTTCGCACATAATTAGAACAGCACATCATTCAGTGTTCTTCCCTTGGGTATTTTATATTCTTACAGAATATAAATCGTATTTCACAAGTAATAAAAATCACATAATTTAGGCAACCAAAGCAATTACGTTTGATCGTTTGATGCTAGTACAGCTAAAAAAAAAAAAAAAAAAAAAAAGTGTGTGAATTCCTAAGGCACCAAACTGCTGAAGTCATCGGTCCCTAGACTTATACACTACTTAAACTAACTTATGCTAAAAACAACACACACACCCATGCCCGAGGGAGGACTCCATCCTCCGTCGGGAAGGGGGGAGGAGAGAGGGGGGAGGGGGAAAGGGGAGGGGAGGGGGAGCGGGAGCCGCACGGACCGCGCGGCGTACAGTTACATGCGCAAACACGAGACAGGGCGTAAACGCTATAAGCTGCCGAAATTATACAGACGATACGTCTCAGTGTGCTTGACAACAAAGTCTAATGAAATATCATTGTATCGTGTTCTTCATTTTCCTTTTCCTAAAAGATATTTGTAGGGTTGGCAGCAGATGCATTTCTGTTTACGTTGTCAACTGACAACACTATTGTAACGGAAGTGAAACCCACTTTACTTTGTTTCCTCTTATAACAATACTGCAATAAGTGTTCACAATGTCCACCATTTCATTCGACACATATTTCGTTACGGCGAATGCAGTTTCGTCGCACTCGTTCATAAATATGCACATTTGCCTTTATGATATTGACAGCATCGAAAATCGTCCACTTTATTTACTTGCTTAGCATAAAGAAGTTCCTTCATATGGCCCAAAAAGTAAAAATCCGGTGGATTTCAATCAGGACTGCATCCTGGCCGTCGATGTTGACCGATACGCTCAATCGATCGTCCTGGAAATCGTCTATTCAAAAATCTTCGTACTCTGTGGCCAAAGTGGGGTGGAGCACCATCATGGAGGAACCACACGGAAAGTCTTCTAACAAATTTGGTAGCAGTGTTCGGTAACTGTCACCAGTCAATCTTGCAGGTAAAACATAAGGCCAATAATGTAATCAATCGTTGATTATAACCGCCCTTACATTTATGGAAAAGCTGCGCTGTAAATGTGTTGCTACTACTTCGCGCTGGTTGCGTACTCTCCACGTATGCATGTTCTGGAAATTAGTTATTCCTTCGCGAATGAAACACGCTTTGTATGTGCGAATATTTTGTTTACAAAATCATTCTGTGCACTTTGTAACAAAAACCACACTGAGAATTCTCGTCGTGGAGGGGAATCTTGCTCTTCCGCCACTTTTACGCGTTGCATATGCTAAGGCCCAGGCCCTCTTTTTTCTAAGTGCGATGAACGACAGCGTGCGATACACCCCTTGCCGAGTGATGCTTCGAGTACTGTGAGTGGGATCTTCGCGGATGCGGTCCAGAATTTGTTCCGCAGCCTCCAATGTACGTTCTTCGCGTTGTGGGCCGCTGCCTTCTGCGCAGGGTGGTAAAGAACCACTATATCTCAATCTATACAAATCAAATACGTAGTCGTAAGCTGTATTCGCTCATGATTTATTTAATAATAAAATAAAGCGTATCAGAACACACAATACATTTCGCCTACAGAATAAAATGTAAAAAGGCAAAGATAACTATTCTACTTCGTTACGAATTAATTACAAAATAATCGAGTAAAAGTAGAGTTTTATGATGATAAAAACACTTTGGTGAACAGCACCAAATGTCGATCGCGCAGGAAGTCTTTGTTGTAGGAAGCGTTCTCGTTAAATTCGTACAGCTGCCCTCCCAACACCTTTTGGCTCGCCATAAATTAAATGAATGTCGCATAGTTCAACGATAGTAAATCCCGCTTCCATCCCAACGTTTAACCGAGTTGCAATAACATCTGCACAGGTAAGTCGATGACTGTCGATGATCGACGAATTACAATGACTCAACCTCTCAGATCGTAGTTGCCTATGAGTTTGCAACTCACGCTCGCGATGTCAATACATGTAGCGGTAAATAACACGAACCGATTGCTTACATATGTGCACCTGTGTTGTGGAGAGGGGGCGGAGCAGGTACCTCGTAGTGTTTTGATCTTGTCTAATGAACACTCCCTGTCTACTGTGCATAACATTTACACAAGTCACGTTTAACCCGCGTACACTGTCCAGTGTCTACTTGCCAAAAACAAAACATTGTCTCGAGAAGAACTATTTTTTTCTGGGACAACCGTAGAAACTGGACAAACATGTTACTAGACCTTTTATATCAATTGCTTGTGTTCTACAAACAGGATTTTTTTGGCACCTTATACCGTTTACACCCTGTATATATATTTATACACAACTGACCATTAAAATTGCTACACCACGAAGATGACATGCTACAGACCCGTAATTTAACCGACAGGAAGAAGATGCTGTGATATGCAAATGATAAGCTTTTAAGAGCATTAACACAAGGATGGCGCCGGTCGCGACACCTACAACGTGCTGCCATGAGGGAAGTTTCCATAGGATTTCTCATACACAAACAGCAGTTGACCGGCGTTGCCTGGTGAAACGTTGTTGTCATGCCTCGTGTAAGCAGGAGAAATGCGTACCATCACGTTTCCGACTTTGATAAAGGTCGGATTGTAGCCTATCGTGATTGTGGTTGATCGCATCGCGACATTGCTGCTCGCGTTGGTCGAGATCCAATGACTGCTAGCAGAACATGGAATCGGTGGGTTCAGGAGGGTAATACGGAACGCCGTACCGGATCCGAACGGCCTCGTATCGCTAGCAGTCGAGATAACAGGCATCTTATCCGCATGGCTGTAACGGATCGTGCAGCCACGTCTCGATCCCAGAGTCAACAGATGGGGACATCTGCAAGACAACAACCATCTGCAAGAACAGTTCGACGACGTTTGCAGCAGCATGGACTATCAGCTCGGAGACCATGGCTGCGGTTACCCTTGACGCTGCATCACAGACAGGAGCGCCTGCGATGGTGTATTCAACGATGAACCTGGGTGCACGAATGGCAAAACGTCTTTTTTTCGGATGAATCCAGGTTGTGTTTACAGCATCATGATGGTCGCATCCGTGTTTGGCGACATCGCGGTGAACGCACACTGGAAGCGTGTATTCGTCATCGCCATACTGGCGTATCACCCGGCGTGATGGTATGGGGTGCCATTGGTTACACGTCTCGGTCACCTCTTGTTCGCATTGACGGCACTTTGGACAGTGGACGTTACATTTCAGATGTTTTACGACCCGTGGCTCTACCCTTTTCTCGATCCCTGCGAAACCCTACATATCAGCAGGATAATGCACGACTGCATGTTACAGGTCCTGTACGGGCGTTTCTGGATACAGAAAATGTTCGACTGTTGCCCCGGCCGGCACATTCTCCAGATCTCTCACCAATTGAAAACGTCTGGTCAATGGTGGCCGAGCAACTGGCTCGTCACAATACGCCATTCACTACTGTTGATGAACTGTGGTATCGTGTTGAAGCTGCATGGGCAGCTGTACCTGTACACGCCATCCAAGCTCTGTTTGACTCAGTGCCCAGGCTTATGAAGGCCGTTATTAAGGCCAGAGGTGGTTGTTCTGGATACTGATTTCTCAGGATCTATGCACCGAAATTGCGTGAAAATGTAATCACATGTCAGTTCTAATATAATATCTTTGTCCAATGAATACCCGTTTATCATCTGCATTTCATCTTGGTGTAGCAATTTTAATGGCCAGTGGTGTAGAAAGGAGAAATATCGTGGGCACGCCCTGAGTTTAGAGGAGCGCTGAATAGAAGGATGGGTGTGACGAATCACCGTTCGGCCGAGTGTGCTCGGTCGACGGCCCCATCCGCCCCCCCTTTCCCCCCCTCCCCCCCTCCCACCACTTATGATGACTGAAGATGCTGGCGTGTCAGACCGCCGTTCGGAGGAGCTCGATCCCCCGGCGGCCCCGTCTGATCCGCCGCCTTGAACGAACCGGCCACCGTCCGTGGACCTCGACGTGGGCGACGATTCCGAAGAGGACGATGTCATAGTGCACGATGCACTCCCGGCCGACGATAAGGCGCAAAAGATGACAGCCAGCGCGCTGCAGCGCCCAAATGGCGAGCGGCGCAAACGGCCGATCTCCGCAGCACGCACCGGCGCCAAAAGGGCGACCAAGAAGAAGAGGCAGCTTGCTGTCTCCACTACCGACGGCAGAAGACGCGCCATACCAGACGACAGCGTGGCAGGCGTAGCCTGGACTACCGTCACGTCTCGGCGGGTGGCCAGACCCAGGGGGACGCCTTCCCTGCCGCCCACGGCTACTGCTAACCTCTACGGCGTGCTAGCAGACGAGGAGAAGTCGGAGCAGCCAGCAGCACCCGAGCAGACGGAGACCACGGCCGCTGCCCACGCTGATCGTTCGGCAGTAGAGAAGCGACCGCCTCCCGGTCGGACACCACCGCCGGAGGGTCGCAGCCACGGCGCCTCCCATAGTCTTTGAGGTGGCCAAAGTCTATAAAGGTTTCCTGCAGCTCGTGAAGCAGTGGACGACTGCAGACTTCACGCTGCGAGCTGCAGCGGGAAACCTCGTGTGACTGCAAGTCGCAAACACAGAGGATTCCATCAAGGTGACGAGCGAGGCGTCGAACCAGGGCATGAAGTGGTACACGCACGCCGCCGTCCCCGAGAGACTCCTGAAGATCGTCGCGAAGGGCTTCCCCGAGGCAGCGAAACCTGACTTCAGTGTGGGCGACGTGTCCAACGTCACGCACCAGGAGCCGCCTTCTCTGCTGGTGATCGCCACCGACACCCCAGAGAACAGGCGGCTCTACCAGCTGCAAAGAGTGGCCAACACCAAGGTCACAGTAGAGAACCTGAAACAGAAGAGGGGCTTGGTCAACACCGACTCAAAGGAAGGGTTGGTTGGGTTGTTTGGGGAAGGACACCAGACAGCGAGGTCATCGGTCTCATTGGATTAGGCAAAGAAGGTGAAGGAAGTCGGCCGTGCGCTTTCAAAGGAACCATCCCGGCATTTGCCTGGAGTGATTTAGGGAAATCACGGAAAATCTAAATCAGGATGACCGGACGCGGGATTGAACCGTCGTCCTCCCGAATGCGAGTCCAGTGTCTAACCACTGCGCCACCTCGCTCGGTTTAAAGGAAGGCCTCGGCGCTTGTTGGTGACGTCATGTCTGACGCCAGGTCTGTTGCAGGCAGAAACGCCTGGGCGTTCTTATCACTGTAAATCTCTTATTTTTGAACAAAATGCTAGGTATTGTTTTGGATTCTGCAGTTTTATTTAGATGAAAGATTTTTCTTACTATCTTAAAGCTACAAATGAAGATCATAGTTCTGTATTACTGAATCCTGCCACAAACAAACGTAGATCAATATTAGAAGATGTTTTCCCCATTGCAAGCTTCGGAATTTTAACATTCAAGTAACTATACTTACTTGATCCATTTTGTTATCGAAACTTACCCCAACCCCCTTACAATGAACTCGCTTCTTTTATTTATATATTTATTTTCGTTTGACATCGTCACTGGAAATGTGAACTAATTTACATGTGTAAATGTCCAACTGTTGCCAGTCATTAGATTACAGTCGTTTTCAACGAAAGGAATTCTAAACAGGAAACAAAATAGCTTCATACATCGAAAATACTGCTGAGCTTAACCTTTTGTAAACATGCACATTAGAAAAGATAAATATTCCCCTCTTGCAACTGAAAGGAGAAACTTTATAAGTTAAAAAAATTTTATTTGATAAAACAAGTATCTCTCTTTTTGCCTCTTCTTCTGTCCCCCACTCCCTCCCCCAACGTGTCCAATCGCAAGATATTTCATTAACATTCAGTCCTCCTCACCCCATAGTCAACCAAGATACCTAAAGAAGAGCACCAATATGTTCACAGTTTCTTGTAAAAGCAACCCAGTACAAACGTAACTTCCTCAGATTTACAAATAACGTAAAGAAGCACGAATTATGTTGCTGCTGGACCATGAAGTAGCAGTAAAACAGGTGGAAATTTAAGTTTAAGAGTACACTATTTGTTAATAAGTGTAATGAATTGCACAATTAATTGATTGCAGAAGTCTCTCAGAAAAATGTGAGTTGGTCAACTACCGCCAATAGTTTCACATTTTCCTGTGTCAGAGAGGGAGACACCACTATTATGAGTATGCCTGCAACAGACCTGGCGTTCGCCGTGCCTAGCTGACGTGACGTCACGAACAAGCGCCGAGGCCTTCCTCTGAGTCGGTGTTGGTTCGGTGCAGTGGTTCCCCTGCCACGGGATGGGCCACGTGGCTCGCCACTGCCCCTTCCTCAAGGAGTGCGTGAAGTGCGCAGGCGCCCGTGCGGGCAGAAACTGTCCGCTTCCGCGGACGCACACTCTCAAGTGTGCAAACTGTGGCGGCCCACACGTGGCGAGTTACCGCGGCTGTGAAGTAATCAAAGCCGCAGTTGCTCGCCAACGCTACGCCCGCTATCTTAACGCTATTATATTAGCTACACTCCTGGAAATTGAAATAAGAACACCGTGAATTCATTGTCCCAGGAAGGGGAAACTTTATTGACACATTCCTGGGGTCAGATACATCACATGATCACACTGACAGAACCACAGGCACATAGACACAGGCAACAGAGCATGCACAATGTCGGCACTAGTACAGTGTATATCCACCTTTCGCAGCAATGCAGGCTGCTATTCTCCCATGGAGACGATCGTAGAGATGCTGGATGTAGTCCTGTGGAACGGCTTGCCATGCCATTTCCACCTGGCGCCTCAGTTGGACCAGCGTTCGTGCTGGACGTGCAGACCGCGTGAGACGACGCTTCATCCAGTCCCAAACATGCTCAATGGGGGACAGATCCGGAGATCTTGCTGGCCAGGGTAGTTGACTTACACCTTCTAGAGCACGTTGGGTGGCACGGGATACATGCGGACGTGCATTGTCCTGTTGGAACAGCAAGTTCCCTTGCCGGTCTAGGAATGGTAGAACGATGGGTTCGATGACGGTTTGGATGTACCGTGCACTATTCAGTGTCCCCTCGACGATCGCCAGTGGTGTACGGCCAGTGTAGGAGATCGCTCCCCACACCATGATATCGGGTGTTGGCCCTGTGTGCCTCGGTCGTATGCAGTTCTGATTGTGGCGCTCACCTGCACGGCGCCAAACACGCATACGACCATCATTGGCACCAAGGCAGAAGCGACTCTCATCGCTGAAGACGACACGTCTCCATTCGTCCCTCCATTCACGCCTGTCGCGACACCACTGGAGGCGGGCTGCACGATGTTGGGGCGTGAGCGGAAGACGGCCTAACGGTGTGCGGGACCGTAGCCCAGCTTCATGGAGACGGTTGCGAATGGTCCTCGCCGATACCCCAGGAGCAACAGTGTCCCTAATTTGCTGGGAAGTGGCGGTGCGGTCCCCTACGGCACTGCGTAGGATCCTACGGTCTTGACGTGCATCCGTGCGTCGCTGCGGTCCGGTCCCAGGTCGACGGGCACGTGCACCTTCCGCCGACCACTGGCGACAACATCGATGTACTGTGGAGACCTCACGCCCCACGTGTTGAGCAATTCGGCGGTACGTCCACCCGGCCTCCCGCATGCCCACTATACGTCCTCGCTCAAAGTCCGTCAACTGCACATACGGTTCACGTCCACGCTGTCGCGGCATGCTACCAGTGTTAAAGACTGCGATGGAGTTCCGTATGCCACGGCAAACTGGCTGACACTGACGGCGACGGTGCACAAATGCTGCGCAGCTAGCGCCATTCGACGGCCAACACCGCGGTTCCTGGTGTGTCCGCTGTGCCGTGCGTGTGATCATTGCTTGTACAGCCCTCTCGCAGTGTCCGGAGCAAGTATGGTGGGTCAGACACACCGGTGTCAATGTGTTCTTTTTTCCATTTCCAGGAGTGTAGGTGTTGATGGGTTTACTGTTTAGAATTTCCTTCTTCTTGAGAGGGGGATGAGTGGTTGTGTTCTTCTTTATTTTAGTGTTTTACTGGTGTGTTGACGGAACGAGTTTAGGATCTTATTTTGTTGGCTTTTTGTTTCGCTTCATAGAGCAATACCTTCTGCTTATCGGTCGATGAGAGCAACGGGACGTCTATATCGCTCCCGTTGGTTGTTTGGGGCCCCCAGGTTCCTGATGAGGGGGTTTGTTGATGCTGACGTCTTCTCGTAGAATCTTCTGGCAATCTTGTGGAATCGCTGTAATACTTCTAGTTCTTCAGCTTCCTCGTGGATATACTGGTGGGAACTGTGGGTGGACATGGAAGACACGTCGCAGGATTTTGTTCTGCAGTGACTGCAGTCTTTGAATATATCGTTTTGTTGCTCCATCCCACACCTCGCAGGCGTAGTCAAAGAGTGGCCGCAGGTACATTCTGTAGATGAGCAGTCCATTTGCTACGGAGAGGCCGGAGTTTTCGTTTATAATGGGATAGAGCGCTCCCAGACGTTGGTTTATCTTCATGCGGACTTCTTGTATGTGGTGACTCCATGTTAATTTCTTGTCCATGACTACTCCTAGGTATTTCACTTTGTCTTTCCACGGGAGTTCGACGTTGTAGAGTCGTAGGTGGCGTTGTGGCATTGTCCTCTTCCTGGTGAAGATAATGGCCTGTGTCTTTCCTGGGTTAAAGCTAATTCTCCACTTAGCCACCCAATCTTCTAGAGCATTGCACGCGCTCTGTAGTCTCGGCACGAGTACTTCCTTCCATTTACTTAGGGGAGTAGACCATGGTATCATCCGCATAGATGGCTCGTTCCACCCGCGGGACCACTGGTAGATCTGACGTAAAGATGGTGTAGAGTACAGGCCCGAGGACAGACCCTTGCGGGACTCCTGCTCTGATATGTCGCACTGTTGAGGTTGTATCTTCTATCTTCACAGTGAAGGTGCGGTTCTTGAGGTATGAAGCAATGAGTTTTACGTAGCTCTTCGGGAAGCCAAGGTGGTGTAGTTTCCAAATAAGTACTTCATGCCACACACAGTCAAAAGCTATCGTGACATCAAGGAGTACGGCTCCGCTGAATTACCGTCCATTGAAGGCAGCAGTAATATATTCTACTGCCCGTAGTATCTGCTGCGTGGTACAATGTCCACTACGGAATCCGAACTGCTCTGGTGGTAGTAACTCCTTTTGTTCTATTATTCGTTGCAGTCGTTGGAGCAGTAGTCGTTCGAAGAGCTTGCTTACGTGCGGGAGCAGGTTGATTGGGCGATAACTTGTTGCTTCTTTGTGATTCTTTCCAGGCTTCGGCACTGCCACTACAATGGAATGCTTCCATGCCTTTGGGAAGACGGTCTTGGAGAGGATGAAGTTGAAGATTGTGGTTAGATACACCACTGCTGTCCAGGGAAGTTGCTTCAGAATGCGTCCATTGATTTCATCCACTCCTGGCGCTTTGTTGTTGGGCAGCATCTTGATTCCTTCTGCCACCACTTCTACGGTGATTGGAGGGATGGGTTCTTCATCCTCATCGTCAGGTTGGACTATGTTTGTGGCTTCCCTTTCAATTCCCTCGATGCGTTGTTGGTCGACGCGATCTTCTAGAGGCTGAAAGTTTTTCTCAAACACGTCTGCTAGCATATTTGCCTTATCCTGAGGGCAATAGGCTGCACGGTCGTCTGTTGTCAGCGGAGGTATTCTCGTCCGTTTGTTGGTGAGATGTAGTACTGTTTGCCATCCAAGTGGGTCTGGCGTAAATGAGCGCAGTTTAGCTGCCCACTGTCTATTCCTGTGGTCAGTGAGGCATGATTTTATTTCACGTCGCAGCTGGTTGATACGGCGCTTAAGATTGGCGTCTCGTGTGACTCTCCACCATTCTTTGCAGATCCTGTTTCTAGTCCTAATGGCTGCGAGGATTTCTTGCGGCAGGTCTTCAGTTAGTCTAGTTGATGGTCTGGGTGGTGGGGTGGCAGTATGAAGTGCATCACCGATGGTCTCCTTTAGGTGTTCTATAGGGTCTTCTGTGATGTCGTCTTCTTCATTGGTCAAACAACAGAGAAGACTGCCGACCGCTCCCTCGGCCGTCCGCGCCCAGGCGCACAGTCGGGTAGGAGGCCAGCAATCACGAGAGCGACGCCCGCAGCCGATGCCGCCACCTCCCCCTCCACAGATGGGGGAATCAGAAGATGGCGCGTTCGTGCCGGAAAACGTGCTCGAGAGGGCACACCTGAAGACCTACGAGCCGTCCCCGCTCCCAGAGTGAAATAGCGTAAAGAAGACTTCACCATGTCGGGAGGCGGCAGGAGTGGAAACACCCCAGCCGCCGCCCGCAACCCCGCTGCACCCAGCCGAAGCACAGCATCCGCTGCGCAGGAAGATCGGCTATCTGCAGCCGTCTTCGCACTCTCTGGAGTAATCGAAAAGGTATCGGACCGGGCTGAAACACTGCAAAGAGTTGCAGAGGCAGTGCTGACCGCCACACCGGTGCGGTTGGTTCAAATGGCTCTGAGCACTATGGGACTTAACATCTGAGGTCATCAATCCCCTAGACTTAGAACTAATTAAACCTAACTAACCTAAGGACATCACACACGTTCATGCCCGAGGCAGGATTCGAACCTGCGACCGCAGCAGCAGTGCGGTTCCGGACTGAAGCGTCTAGAACCGCTCGGCCACAACCGCCGGCGCCATTGCGGTCCGCATCGCCGTAATGTGGGTAATGTAGTATTTACCCTTAGGCATTTACTACAAATGCTGTGTATTGGGTCAGGAACTTTGGGGTTAGGAGTGTGTCTTCTTTATTTGCGGTGTAGCAGTCCAGTCACGATTTGGATTGGAGATATTTAGGGGCTTCGTGGTGCGCAAAGAGGCATACTACCTGTCGAGAAGGGCAACAGGTCTTTTGTAAGAGGCGCCATCGTCGTCAGGGGCACCGAGGTTCTGCACCAGAGGATTAGCGGAGGCATTCGCCTTCTGATACATCTTTCGTGCGGAGGCCTGCAACAGTTGTAATACTGCAGGTTCCCTGGCTGCCTCATGTAAGTATCGTGAGGGAAACTGTGGATGTACATGGGATACTCGTCGCAGTGCCTTGTTCTGCAATTGTTAGAGGCGATGAACACGCCGGCGGCCGCGCAGCAGCCGTCGCAGTAAAGCGCTCCCTATGCCGTCCGCGCCGGAAGCAGCGAGGCCGGCCTGCCAAGTTCCCCCACAGCTGACTGAAACACAACCAGCAAAGAAGAAAATAAATACCGAGAAGGGCAACGTGAAGACAAGAAGACAACGAGAAGAAAACTCCACTCACCATGCCACAGAAGACCTGGAGGCAAAGTAGGGACAGCCTACTAGGACTCCGCCTACTCAGGGGTCGGGGTGTCCCTGATGAAGCCCGGACGTCACGTCACGTCACGACCGCTCATGTAAAGCGGGAAATCCGGCTCTGAATCCCAGTCCGGGACATATTTTCACCTGTTACGTTTCAGCGTCTAGATGCGGCAAATGTCAATGAAACCTTTGAACAAGGGGAGATTGGCAGAGAGGGAGAGGAGGAGATGTAAAGAAAGAGGGTGAGAAGGAGATGGACAGAGAGAGGAGAGGAATGAGATGGACAGAGAGAGGGGGGAGGGGGGAAGAAAGGGAGGAACTAATAGAACTGAAATAAATATATACCCAGGCAACGCCGGGTACTCAGCTAGTAAATTTATGTAACGAGACGGACTTGTGTCTACACCATGAGGATAGTCGGATTTTGATCTTAGAATAGGGGCATGTCTCCACTTGCAAATGGTTCTGAGCACTATGGGACTTAACATCTGTGGTCATCAGTCCCCTAGGACTTAGAACTACTTAAACCTAACTAACCTAACGACATCACACACATCCATGCCCGAGGCAGGATTCGAACCTGCGACCGTAGCAGTCGCGCGGTTCCGGACTGCGCGCCTAGAACCGCTAGACCACCGCGGCCGGCTCTCCACTTGCAAATAAACTTCCGCAAATTGTTTGCACAAGTTACTTCTGAAAGTTATTTCACGTAAAATCACCTCCAGAATGTCGACTTCCGCAAGTTTTGTCAACCCACGGATGTCGCAAGTTGGTGGATACAGTTTAGTGACACCTGTTGCAACTACTTGCGGAACTTTCGGTTTTCTCGAAGTTTCCCTCGAACTTGTAGATATTCTGCATGTTTACACATGTATGAAAATGACAGTGTCAGCGACCAAATATGGTAAAACACAATTCTTAATTCAAAAAGTCTAGTGCTTCCCTGCATTGTGGGATTCTAAACATGTGGACTTTAAAAGTAGAATTAAGACGCATTATACTGTTGTAAATACTGCAACAGATTTCGGAACAACAGACACCAAAATGCGGAAAAGAACTGTGGATTCAACGTGAGCAGGAAACTAATAAAATGAAAAACCTGAAAATGAACAGAATACAGAAAGTGTGTATAGAAGCAAATGGGAGTATCTTGATGCTACGAAATATATGTTTCTCGCCCACACTCCCAAGGAAACAGAGGATAATCTGGTAAGTACAACAAATTTAATCTTCTGCAAACAGTATATATTAATTTCATTACAAATGTAAGCATTAATGTCCACGCTAACATTAAAAACTCAATTACAATTGAAAGACTTCTGTATTGCCATTCTACTTCCTCTTCTAGCGAAAAAAGTAATCGGTAAATTCATTTTGCACTTTCTTGGCTCACTATGGCCCATTATGTATCTTTAGTGACTCCAATGGTACATTTGTTTCCATCCACCTGTCTTTGCGTCATTCTCCTTGATTTTGTGATTCTCGAGAGTCAACGTGTCAAGTAGCGCCTGCTATTCTTCTCTCACTGCATATCGGAGACTCGATACTTACAGACGCATCGAGTATCTGATATATTCAGAAAACCAGACTGTCCGATACACAATAATATTTTAGAGGTCATATAAATTTTAGTTTTCTCTGTTATGATTGAATAAATTATAGAAAATTATTTCATATGGGTAAAACACATTAAACCATATTATAAGAAAACATTTCAAATTGCGAAAGGTTGTGCTCTCTTTAGTTTGACAAAACAATTCCTGTCACCTGGTCTTGTTACATCAACAGACCTGGCCTTGCTGTGCTGGTACTGCGAACGGCTCAAAGCAAGGGGAAATTACATCCGTCATTTTTCTCGAGGGCATGCAGCTTTACTGCGTGGCCAAATGACGAGAGCAGGTTCTTGGGTAAAATACTCCAGAGGTAAAACAGTTCCCCATTCCGATCTCTGGGCAGGGACTACTCAGGAGGATGTTGTCATCAGGAAAAACAAAACTGGCATTCTACATGTCGGAGAGTGAAATATTAGATTCCTTAATCAGCTCGGTGCGTTAAAAAAATTTGAAAATGGAAATAGGTATGCTGAAGTTAGATACAGTGGGGATAAGTGGAGTTCGGTGACAGAACAAACAGGACTTCTGGTCAGGTGAGTACAGGACTATCCTCGCATATCACAGGAAATATTGAACTTAGCTGGTGAAACTAGAAAATATAAAAAGCAGCAACTGAAGCAGGCGAAAGGGAATACAAACGTTTAAGGAATGAAACTGTCAGGAAGTGCAAAATGGCTAATCAAGAATGAGTAGAGGACAAATGTAAGGATGTAGGAGCTTTATAACTATGGGAAAGACAGATACCGCCCTGAGGAAAATTAAAGTGACGCTTTGAGGAAAGAAAAGCAGACGTATGAATATCAAGAGCTCAGATGGGGAACCAGTAAAGGAGGGAAAGCTGAAAGGTAGAAGGAGTATATACAGGGGATAAATACAAGGGATATCAATTTAAAGGTAATATTATAGGGGAACAGGACTTACATGAAGATGAGACAGGAGATATGATACCGCGAGAAGATTTTGGCAGCGCCCTCAGAGACTTCAGTCGAAACAAGGCACCTGGAGTTGACTGTATACCTCGGGAGAGGCAGCCATGACAATACTATTCCTTTGGGTGTGCGAGATGTATAAGACAGGCTAAATACCCTCAGATTCCAAGAAGAAGTTCTTGACGCTGTTGACTGGACTCCTCTCTTTGAAATACTAAAGGTGCAGGTGTAAAAAAAAACATGGAGTGAACGGTTATTTGCAACTTGTACAGAAACCAGACAGCAGTTACAAGAGTCGAGGGACATGAAAGGGAAGCAATGGTTGAGAAGGAAGTGAGACTAGGTGGTAGCCTATCTTCTATGTAATTCAGTCTGTGCATTGAACATTCAGTGAAGGAAACCAAAGAAACATTTGGAGAAGGAATTAAAGTTCAGAGAAAAAAAATAAAGATTTTGAGGTGGGCCGATGAACTGTAGTTCAAACACAGACTTGGAAGAGCAGTTGAACATAAATGATCAGTGTTATGAAAGGAAGATATAACATGAACCAAAATTAAACAAGGGTAATGAAATGTAGACGAATTACATGTTGCAAAGACTGCTGCGTCAACACTGCAGAAGTTTCGCTAGGAAGACCCTACTCATTGTCCATAGAGTCCCGATCTCTCCCCATGCGATTTCAAAATTTTTGGAGCCCTGAATAAAGACATTCATGGTCATCGATTTGCTTCGGACGAGGAGGTACAGGCCCGGGTACAACCGTGGTTCCGCAGGCAACTGCAAACATTTTTGCATGAAGACATTGACTGTCTTGTCTCACAGTGCGATAAATGTATTAGCAGTTATGGTGATTATTTTTGAAATGATAAACAGTTTACTTATTTTTTCGCAGCTGTCTCGATTTTATTTGCCTGCCCCTTATACTTATCTCTGGAAGTATATAGTGTCTTCAGAAAACAACTAATTAAATTGAGGACATAGGAGAGAGGCCTAAATGAGTTTCATTCTGTGTCATTTCTGGTTGATAGGTCGATAATAGAAGATCGATAAGAGTACCTTTATGAACAATACTCTGTCGGTACCAACTCCTGTACTGAACTCGGAAAACACATTCGCTGCGCGACCAAAAACTTGCAGTTGGTAAACAACAGTAATCTGACTCAGTTGTGTCATCATGTTTGCTTGTAAGTACAGCACGGTGCAACATGATGGTTGCTCTATAGCGCTACCGTACATGCACTAACATCAAATTAAAAATCAAATTCTCTAGAGGCATTACGTAGAAACGTTTTATCACTGAGAACCTACAGAGAGCAGTAAATGCACTTATTCAAAGTATAGCGCAGTGAACAAAATAGCAACCACTTTACTATGTATGTAAACGTTGAAGCATTAACAAATGTATTTCAGTTGCTAAAAGAGGCGTATCGGGCGATGTAGTGCAGCGGTGGTGAAACACGAACCGGGGTTCGGGATGATGGCAGTTCAAACCTCCGTCATGGCAGACGGATTTAGGTTTCCTGTGCTTTCGCTAAATAAAGGATGTTTTCTGTAAAAAGGACATGACCAGTTTTCTTCCATAATCGGAACCTGTCCTCCTTCTGTTTGTTTCTGCTTACTATCTTTTGAGATATGTGATAGTAAAATCTTGAAAATCGCAAGGATAATCAGACAATAATTTAACCTTGCGAAACTTGCACTCCAGAAAGTTGTTTCTTATCTAACAATAAGATTGGTTAGTCCGTTGGTTGATTTGGGGGAGGGGACCAAAAGCGAAGTCATCGCTCACATCAGATTAGGTAAGGATGTGGAAGGAAGTCGGCCGTGCCCATACAAAGGAACCCTCCCTGCATTTGCCCGAAGTGATCTAGGGAAATCACGGAAAACCTAAGTCAGGATGGCCGGACGCGGGTTTCAACCGTTGTCCTCCCGAATGCGAGTCCAGTGTGTTAACCACTGCGCCACCTCGCTCGGTAACGATAAGAGAAAAAGAAAACAACTGCACTATAGCAACATAGCTGGAAACATTATCCAACGCATTTATAGCATACATACAACAAATCTGTATTAGAGAATGCTTCGTGAAAGAAAGGATACTCGTGTGGTATAAAACAGACAGAGTTCTTATTGGTTGCGGAGACGGACGACTCCAGGAAGATGACAGTAATAATAATGATGGTAATAATAATAATAATAATAATAATGAGAATAAAATGAATGGTTTGCAACGTTAAAAGAAATTGTTACTACATTCCTCTAGGTAGAGAGAGTTTCAAACTTTATTAAAGAATACATAAAAATTCTGAACAATAGAGGTCTAATATTGATACATCTACAGATATACAGTGGTTGGACAAAAATATGGTAACACCGCAACAAATTCGTTCTTAAACTTAAATACAGATGCTAGCCAAAACAACAGGTTGCTCTGTTGTTTTTGACGACAAAGGGCACCTGCGCAAGGTCCTTCATATGATTCACCTATCAATCGCGATCAGAGCAGTATTATGTTAGTTGTGAGTGCATTATATCGGGCCTAAATGAATTAGAATGAGGACAAATTGTTGATGCTACTATAGTGAGTGCTTCCGTAGCGAAGGGAACTGAAGTGTTCGGTGTTTCTAGACGTACTACATCGAAGATTTATACCGTATAGAGTGAAATCTGCGAAACATCATCCGCTGTCACGACGAAAGTGTGTGTTGAGTCATCGTGACAGACGCTCACTGAAGGGAATTCTGACGAAAAATAAGAGGATGTCATCTGCAAAAGTCACAATGGAGCTCAATGTAGAAGTCTCGAGTAGGGTATCAGTACCACTTCTGCTGCAGATATCAGGGCCACTGATAAGTTAAGATAAGAGTTCCAGGGTAGCCAGTTACACCTGAGGCTATTGGTTTTGGTATCTGTAAGGCCTCCCCCCCCCCCCCCCCCGACCCCAGTCCCACTCATCCCCTGTGAACACCCACCTTGCCCACGCACATGGGGATATTGCAAAAGGTACATTCATGGTCCCCCCCCCCCCATTATATCGCAGGATCATTAAGAATCAAGCTCCCCTCTTTGATTAATGGAGCTATTTTGTGAGCCTCTCACCACAGGTGCCAGAAACTGAGCCCAGGATCCAACCCAGCACGCTGCCATAGGCAGGGACCAAAATTGGGAGTCATACAGAGCAGCTTGAGTGAGCTGATTGAGCTGATGGATGCATTGTGGGATGCAGTGGCCATGGAGTACCTCGGCCTCAGACTGCCGTGTATTAGAGAGGTTCAGTGTTAAGAGCGAAACATCGCCAGCGCATCCTATTTGTTGTGGTTTGTAAATATTGCTTTCTTATGTTGTTATTTGAAGGGATGCACGAAGTGTTCTGCTTCGCTTTTTGATGGCAAATGGAAGGTTCAAAAATGGTTAAAATGGCTCTGAGCACTATGGGACTTAACATCTGAGGTCATCAGTCCCCTAGAACTTAGAACTACTTAAACCTAACTAACCTAAGGACATCACACACATCCATGCCCGAGGCAGGATTCGAACCTGCGACCGTGGCGGTCGCGCAGTTCCAGACTCAAGCACCTAGAACCGCTCGGCCACACCAGCCGGACAAATGGAAGGCATTACAATGTCAAAGGGATAGCATTCAGCAGAGACAAATTGTGGATCACTGTCTTATACAAGGGTCCAAATTACCCCTTCTATAACAACTTAACTTTGAGAGCTCTGAGCACTATGGGACTTAACTTCTGAGGTCATCAGTCTAACTTTGAGAGCCTAGATGCTTGCGTGAGGAGCAGTAGAGTTCATACCTGCCATTACGAGGGAGTATGATAAAGATCCGCCAGGAACCATACGTGATTCGAAGGTGTCCTTTCCCTGAAGAAATACTGGGGAAGGTTAGGGACATGGAAGTCGCCGAAATGGCTTGCACCAGTTTGTTGAGCCACAGGATATTATTAATTATTGTTAACTAAGAGCAGCCACATGTCACGAAGGAAACCTGCTAAGTGGATACCGTCCTATGGAGCCGGTGGTATGGGCCAGGATGTGTAGCGCTGTGACGGAGCAGCCTGGTGGATGATGCAGGCTGTGCAGGTGATAGCCGTGCGGTAGAAGTCTCTGTCCTTCCCATCGCCTTCATGTAAGTGATGCCCACACTGAATATCTCCAGGATATGGGGTGTAGTTACTGAGTCACACTCAGCTTGCAGTCTTAGTTTTCCAGGAGGTGGGCAATTATTCCCTTGGTGACCTGTAACTCATTCTGGAGGGACGGTCATATGGGCATTTTTCTGGAGTTGGTTTGGGTGGATGGTCTGTTTTATAGGGCAACTTAGATTTAGGTCCGAAAATACAACGACTGGTTTGTGATCAGTTATTGAGTGAAATTTGGTTCCATACAGGAATGTACACTCAGGTGACAATAGCAATGCGATAGCGATATGAACGTATGACGGTAGTATCGCGTGAACAAGGTACAAAAGGGCAGTGCAGCGGCGGAGCTGTCACTTGTACTCAGGTGATTCGTGTGAAAAGGTTTGCGACGTAGTTATGGCCACACGACGGGAATTAAGAGACTTTGAACACGGAATGGTAGCTGGGCCTAATGCATGGGACATTACATTTCGGACAACGTTAGGAAACTCAATATTCCGAATCCGCAATGTCAAGAGTGTACCGAGAGTACCACATTTCAGTCATTAACTCTCACCACGGAAAACGCAGTGGCTGACACCCTTCACCTAACGACCGAGAGCAGCGGCGTTTGAGTAGAGTTGTTAACGCTAACACTCAACCAACACTGGGTGAAATAACGACAGAAATCAATTTGGGACGAATGATGAACCTATCAGATAAGGTAGTGTGGCGAAATGTGGCGTTAATGAGCTATGGCAGCAGTCGATCAACACGAGTACCTTTACTAACAGCACAACATCGCAAGTAGCACCTTTCCTGGGTTTGTGACAATATCTGTTGAACCCTAGACGACTGGAAAATTGTTGCTTGATCAGATGAGTCCCAATTTCAGTTGTTAAGAGCTGATGGTAGGTTTCAAGTGTGGCGCAGATTCCACGAAGCCATGGGGCAAGTTTTCAATAAGGCAATGTGCAAGCTTGTGGTAGCTCCGTAATGGAGTGGGCAGTGTTTACATGGAATGTCCAACTGAACCGATCATTGACTGTAAATGGTTATGTTCAGCTACTTGGAGGTCTTTTGCAACCATTCATAGACTTTGTGTTTCCAGCACCATGTCACCGGGCACAACTGTTCGCTATTTGTTTGAAGAGCATTCTAGACAGTTCGGGCGAATGATTTGGCCTCCCAGATCGCCCGACATGGATCCCATCGAACATCTAAGGGACATAATCCAGAGTTCATTTCGTGCACAACATCCTGAACCGATAACACTTTCTCAGTTATCACCGGCTATACAGGGTGTTACAAAAAGGTACGGCCAAACTTTCAGGAAACATTCCTCACACACAAAGAAAGAAAATATGTTATGTGGACATGTGTTCGGAAACGCTTACTTTCCATGTTAGAGCTCATTTTATTACTTCTCTTCAAATCACATCAATCATGGAATGGAAACACAGAGCAACAGAACGTACCAGCGTGACATCAAACACTTTGTTACAGGAAATATTCAAAATGTCCTCCGTTAGCGAGGATACATGCATCCACCCTCCGCCGCATGGAATCCCTGATGCGCTGATGCAGCCCTGGAGAATGGTGTATTGTATCACAGCCGTCCACAATACGAGCACGAAGAGTCTCCACATGTGGTAGCTGGGTTGCGTAGACAAGAGCTTTCAAATGCCCCCTTAAACGAAAGTCAAGAGGGTTGAGGTCAGGAGAGCGTGGAGGCCATGGAATTGGTCCGCCTCTACCAATCCATCGGTCACCAAATCTGTAGTTGAGAAGCGTACGAATACTTCGACTGAAATGTGTACGAGCTCCATCGTGCATGAACCACATGTTGTGTCGTACTTGTAAAGGCACATGTTCTAGCAGCACAGGTAGAGTATCCCGTATGAAATCATGGCGGTGAATCGAGGAAGTACAGTACATACTGACGAAACTAAAATGAGCTCTAACATGGAAATTAAGCGTTTCCGGACACATGTCCACATAACATCTTTTCTTTATTTGTGTGTAAGAAATGTTTCCTGAAAGTTTGGCCGTACCTTTTTGTAACACCCTGTAGAGGCAGCACGGCTCAATAGTTCCTCAGGGAACTTCCAACGAGTTGTTGAGTCCATGCCACGTCGAGCTGCTGCAGTAACCCGGGCAGAAGGAAGTCCGAGACGATATTAGGAGGTACCCAGTTACTTTCGTCACCTCAGTGTTTGTAATATCTCCACCGCAAAAATATTTACGAGAGCTTAATTCTCGGTTTGGCTGTAATTAACCTGAGCTGTGGGTCAGAGTTTAATGCATAAGCAACTGTTTATGCAAAGTTCTTACGATTTTTATGGGACAGAACCACTCTGATGCCATTTTCGATTTGTAATGTGAGAGCTTAGTCAGGATTAAAAGTAGCAAAAGCAGCAGATTTTTAAGGTCCCTTTTTAAAGCTTCTAATGCTGCCTGATAGACGGATGTGTAAAAGAAGTGTGTGTCTTTTTACGGAAATTGTAAAAGGTTTGTTTTCTCAGATGCCTGCGATACGAATTTAGATGGTTCAAATGGCTCTAAGCACTATGGGACTTAACATCTGATGTCATCAGTCCCCTAGACTTAGAACTACTTGAACCTAACTAACCTAAGGACATCACACACATCCATGCCCGAGGCAAGATTCGAACCTGCGACCGTAGAAGCCGCGTGGTTCCAGACTGAAGCGCCTAGAACCGCTCGGCCACAGCAGCCGGCTACGAATTTAGAGTAATAATTTACTTTTCATAAACAAACTTGGAGATCTTGAGATCTGTTGTTGCATGTATATGAGTTATTGCTTCCACTTGTTCTTTCTTCGTTCTAAATCTCTAATGCTAAAAATGTCCCAGGCATTCTGCTTGAGGTTTGAATATTACACATTTATCTAAACTGCCCTTTATACCAGTCTGCTGGATCCTGGTGAAAAGCAGGTGCCAATTTTGAAGGTGTTCAGTTTACATTACGGCCCGTGAGAATTATATCTTCCATGGAATTGCCACAACTGGTGATGTTACAGATAAGTTGTTAGAGGAAGCGCTGGAAAATCGCTAAAGTGGCAAAGCTGAGACGCAAGCAACTGTTGCAGTACAAAACAAATGGTGCGTTGACGACAATGTGTGAAAGGGACGGTTTGTCAGCTGGTAGCTGGAGATACGCAGGTCGAGTTTGGAAAAGAAATGACAGCCTACAAGTCTGGTCAGAAGGTAATCTGGGCGAGGATTGGGTATGAATTCACCATGGGCTGCGCGTTGATAGACGAACTGAAATCGATGCAGAGGCGAAGTTTGTCATTAAGTTTCTTTAATAGAATTAGAGGCGTATACCATTGAATGGAAGAGACAGGCACCAGAATTTGTTTTCGCGCGAAATGATGAAGTTCCTGCTTGAAGAAATCACGGATGGCGACAGGAATAGGTACGGCGCGGTGGAACTTCGTCGTGACTGTGGGTTTGAACATGACGTGTGCAATGCAGCCTTCTGCACATCTGAGGCTGTCGTCAAAGATATTCGTAACGCAACGCCTCTGAAGTATAGGAGGGAACACATTGTGAAACATTATAGTCTTTGTCATCGATCAGAGAATCGAATGCTCGAAACGCACATGACTGAAAAATGCTCTACATTCGGATAGCAGCGACAACCAAGAAGGAGAGACTGCCTGAGACTTTTTGTACATTGCGTGCAATTCGCAAACGCCCCAGAGTGGAATAATTTGCTCGCATCAACAACGTGGGTGCTGTGCAGTAAGTTTGATGGATGGCACACGCAGTTGTTCGTATGTGGGATGGTTTGCTATCGAGACAGTATCGTGCTGAAATTGATTATAAGTCCTATTAATAGCAAACTGGAGTAGTATCTGTTTATGTCTTGTCGTGCAGAGGTCGAGTTGCGTGAAAAAGTTGTTGACATTTTTGCTGTGTGGTGTCAGGGGCTGTTCCTGCCCAACGCGAGTTGTTCGTGGTGATGGTGGCCGCGGCTGTGCCGACAGCTGACGCGTTGCCACAGTCATCTCATTCCTCGTCCAGTATAGGATACCGTACACGAAGATGCTTAATCACACAACGATGGAAACCTGGAGAAACTTGTGTATTTTTCTGTATTTCTGGTAGCAGAACGATATGCTATATCACACCATGTCGACGAACTCTCCTGTTCAAATGGCTCTGAGCACTATGGGACTCAACTGCTGAGGTCATTAGTCCCCTAGAACTTAGAACTAGTTAAACCTAACTAACCTAAGGACATCACAAACATCCATGCCCGAGGCAGGATTCGAACCTGCGACCGTAGCGGTCTTGCGGTTCCAGACTGCAGCGCCTTTAACCGCACGGCCACTTCGGCCGGCGAACTCTCCTGTCCGGCCGTGCAAGGACAAGCTGAAGACAGATCTGTCGGCCAGTGCTTCCGATCAGTTTTTTCAGAACGGAAAGGATTACACAAAGCATATTCATTGAAAGAACGGTCTGGTGAAGTAGAATTCTTATAAGCATAAACTATTGCAAGAACTTCGTATACGGTGAGTTGGTCTCATTTCAAGGCTTGTAAAGCCACTTTCCGATCACAAGCGTAAAGAATGACATCGTGCACTGAAGATTCTGCATACGACTGTCCACTGACGACGTTTTCACTAGTAAACCAACTATTTCAGGAGAGATACGAGGGTTGTCCAGAAAGTAAGTTCCGATCGGTCGCGAAATGGACACCACAGTGAAAACCCGATGAAGCTTTGTACAGATGTGTTGGGTAGTGTCTCTGGTATGACCGTCGATGGCATCAAGACGCTATTTTCAGTTGTGAGCGAGAAAAGGTGCCTAGAACAACGATGTCTCCCGCCAAGTAGGAGGGCCCGCTGAGAGGCTTCGCCTTAATGAATGTAGCCCACTTAACACAACTGTCACGCACTTCCTTCTTCATGGCAATTCTCAGCAGCACCCTACAGGGGCAGTGAAGACGCTCCTGCAGCCTTTTCGATGGGAAGTGTTCGATCATCCACAACACAGCCCTACTTGGCTCGTCCTCTGTGGCATCTCTGTTGACATGAAACGCTCTATACGAAGACAACACTTGGACGCAGGCTACGCGCTATAGACCAGCGTAGAGAATTATCGGAAAGCACAGGTGGCTGCCTTCTATGACGATGGTGTTGGAAATTTGGTATAACGCTCCGACGAATGTCTAAGTCGGAGCGGCGACTATGTAGAGAATTATCTGGAACGTGTAGGTAACTCTTGCAAATAAAATGTTTCTGATTTTCACTGTGGTTTCCATTTAGCGACCGATCGGAACTTACTTGATGCACAACCCTCGTAATTTAAATCTTCCGTCCAAGCTGCGTAAGTTTGTTTAAGGTCTGAAAAGTTCGAGCCTGTATCACGTTTGTAAACTGTAGACCGAGCAACGCTTATGGTGGGGAAGTAGCAGATCCTGGATGAACGTGGCAAGTGCCGTACAGAGTGGTTAAGAATCAATTTCCCGACTACCAGTTCAGTGCAGCGTATGGTGATTTATGAAAATTCTGTTCCTGTGCGTTTCTTGTGTTAGTCATATTCGTTACCAGCTTCTGTATTCCGTACAGTTTTAAGGCGTTTAGTCTAAGATTAACATTGGCCAGGCGTGCCTGCAGCCCACATCGCTACTGCTTTAAAAGACGCGCTGCGGAAGCGTCAGCATAACCGTGTGAAAAAACCAGTAGGTGATTCTTGTAAGGTAGTGGTGTGGAAAGCGTGGGGACTCGTCTGCTAGGATTTCAGTTTGCAGACTTTAGTAGCGACCACGTAACACTATTGAACGTAAAAGGGTGAGAATATATCCGCAGTTCGTGGTCTGATGGCTAGCGTTACTGTCTCTGGATCACGGGGTCCCAGGTTCTATATCCGGCCGGGTTGAGGATTTTCTCTGCCCGGGGACTCGGTGTTTGTGTTGTCCTCCTCCTCCTCCTCCCACTCCTCCTCATCATCGTCGTTCGTGTCAGTGGCTAGATTGAACTGTGTAAAAAATTGGACTATATAAAAATTGGGACTTCGTACGAGCGCTGACGACTTCGCAGTTGAGCGCCTCACAAACCAAACATCATCATCAACATGTTACAAATGCCTGCAAAGTTAGCGTCTGAGTTTCTACAAGAGAACGCAGTTTATGAAGGATAGAGATTAACTTAGGACTGATTACTAAAAGACAACGACGTTGAGCAACACCTGTGATTTACATGCCTGAAAGTGCAGCAGAACTCTGCGACGCAAGCTGTCCATGTCGTCTTCCTCAGGTTTGAGGACAGTTATGGTACGAGTGTGTTGCAATAGAGAAACAGATCACTGTGTTAGTTGCCCCTAGGTTCTTGCGTGGTATGTTTCTTTGTTCCTCAGCCTACTGCGGCAGTTGCCACAATTTCAAGAATTCTGCACCCATGGCAGCATTGAGTGTTGCAGACAGGGAGCGGGGTTTGAGTACAGTCGATGCACTAACGAGAGTCGTCGTCTCCACTGAAGTATTCTACACTGATTTGACGAGTGATCTGATTTATTTGCGCAACGAAATTTCAGTCACAGTACAACACATGAATTAGTTCATAACCTCTCTGTACCAGGCCAAGGTCTTCTACAGTAGAAGACAGAACATGATAATTTAAACAGAATGTCCAGCGATCCAGTCCAAATCGTTGTACGCAGTAGCAGAACTCCCAAGGTATTAACCGAGTGCATATTCAAGTTCCCAGGCAACGGCAGGTTTTTGATATCGGTTCAAGCAATGCCAGTTGCTGCTCCAAAATCTGAAGTGATCTCGCACGGACGATTCTTGTTACTATGTACTGGTCATGTGCGCAGTTGAAGGTATCAACTGACTTGTTGCGAACCCCTTACAGCGTGGGCTGTGATATATGTCAACAGTTGTGCTGTGTCGTTATCGATATCTGATTCGGAGCTTGCGTTGACATTTCGCCAAGGTACAAGACATAGCTCGTCAGCGACTGTTTCGTCTCAACAGCCGTCTACATGCACAAATGTCACCCAGACACATCTCGAGCATTTTCGTGTGCATTACTTGCGTTATATGAGGTTAGATACTGCCTACAGTTTAGTTCTTTTTACATATTTAGTGAGATACTAGCTTACCGCCCGCTACTTCGCTCGAGTAGACTGCGTGGTCTGCACAGACTTTTTTGTTTTTCTTTAACCAGTATTTTATGTTGTTCACAAACTACAAAACCTTCTAATCTTTTCACGTTAGTTAAGGCTACAGAAACATGTTTTCTAATGAATGAACGTCTGACGAAAAAGTGCTTCTGGCAGCTGGAGTCCATTGTTTTTGTTAATCGTACATTTTGCTTTCTTGCGGTGATATTTCACTAGAAACTTTTATTCCCTTACATATATTTCTTTATTTCTACCTGAGATTTGAAATAGCAATTTTCATAATTTGATTTTAAAATTATTTTAATATAACAAAATATGTGCTTACTAATTTTCAACCCCTATTTCACTCCCCTAGGACCTGAATTTCCAAAGCCAGGGAAACACACATTTTATATTTGTTTTATTTCTAACAGAGAAGCCAAATACAAATTTTCATAGACTTAGCATTGAAAATGCTTCCTTCTTCTTCTTCTGCTTTTACGGCCTCATTGGACCACTTCAGTCAATCATTTCTGGTCCTCTTCTTTGGTATTTTCCCCTTCCGAGTGGCGCAGTATCTCTTCATTCGTTCCGATGCTTTTCGTCGTTCCTTATCTGTAAATACCCTTTTCATTATATGTCTGAGCATCACATTGTTACTGATATGGATAAGGTAAATGTAAGTGGATATAAGCTCTCTGCACATGTAATGAGAGAAAATATGGAGAAAGGAGGAGTTGCCATATATGTCAAAAGTTATCATTGTGCAAAAAGTATAGAAACAAAAAAGTTTTGTGTAGAGAAACATATAGAAGCATGTGCCTGTGAGCTTAAATTAAATAAAGGCACATTTATAATTGTAACTGTATATAGGTCCCCATCAGGAAATTTTCATCTATTTCTGAAAAATTTGGACTCCTTGTTGTGCTATCTGTCAGACAGGGGGAAGCAAATTATTATTTGTGGGGACTTCAATGTAGATTCTCTGAAAGAGGGTAATAGGAAAAATGACCTTGAAGTATTACTCGGTTCTTTCAATTTGACACCCGTTATTGATTTTCCTACTCGGGTGGTAAAGGATAGCAGCTCACTGATAGATAACTTCTTTATAGACCAAGATAAGTTTAACCAGATAAATGCTCAGCCTGTTGAGAATGGTCTTTCTGATCATGGTGCACAGCTAGTTACAATATATGACATAGCTCCATTCAGCAATACTAAACAGTCCTCCAAAGTGGTACGTTCAGTCAACGATTTAACAATTGCAAATTTCAGGGAAAGCCTACAGCAGTTAGACTGGGATGAGGTGTACCGTGAACCTGATGCCAATTTAAAATATAATTTATTTCATGACATTTTTGTAAATGCATTTGAAAACTGCTTCCCCAAGAAAATAGTTAAATATACTCGTAAGAAACCTTGTAAGAAACCATGGCTTACTAAGGGTATAAAAATATCTTGTAACCGCAAAAGGGAAATGTATCTGACAGCAAGAAAGAGTAGTGACCCAGAAACTATAAAAAATTATAAAAACTACTGTGTTATATTAAGAAAAGTTATTAAAAAATCCAGGAGTATGTGTATCATGTCTGAAATCAGCAACTCTGATAATAAAATTAAAACAATTTGGAATATTATTAAAAGAGAAACAGGTCAACCAAGAGCAGAGGAAGACAGTATTACCATCAAATTGAATGAAAACTTTACGAACAAAAAGTCAGAAGTTGAAAATATTTTTAATAATCATTTTCTAAATGTTGTGGATATAGTAGGATCCAGGTGTTCATTAGAAGATGCTAGGCTGTTAATGGAAGAGGCCATACCTATGCAATTTGATACAATTGAAATCTCACCCACTTCTCCCTTTGAAATTAGGAAAATAATAAACTTGCTTAAAAGCAAAAACTCACATGGAATTGATGGCATTTCCAGCAAAATACTAAAAGCTTGTTCTCAACAGATAAGTAAGATTCTCAGCCACCTGTGTAATAGCTCTCTGGAACAGGGCATTTTCCCTGATAGACTGAAATATGCTATTGTTATACCTTTGCATAAAAAGGGGGATAGATCTGATGTCAACAATTACCGTCCAATCTCCCTTCTAACAGCTTTATCCAAAATTTTTGAGAAAGTAATGTATTCAAGAGTAGCTTCACATATCTGTAAAAATGAAGTACTAACAAAATGTCAGTTTGGTTTTCAGAAAGGTTTTTCAACAGAAAATGCCATATATGCTTTCACCAGTAAAATTTTGAATGATCTGAATAACCGAACACCACCCATTGGGATTTTTTGTGATCTCTCAAAGGCTTTTGATTGTGTAAATCATGAAATTCTGCTAGACAAGCTCAAGTATTGTGGCATGAGTGGGACAGTGCACAAATGGTTTAATTCGTACCTAACTGGAAGAGTGCAGAAAGTTGAAATAAGTAGTTCTCGTAACATGCAAAGATCAGCACATTCCTCAAACTGGGGAACTATCAAGAATGGGGTTCCACAAGGGTCAGTCTTGGGTCCTTTGTTGTTCTTATTATATATTAATGACTTGCCATTCTATATTCATGAAGAGGCAAAGTTAGTTCTCTTTGCTGATGATACAAGTATAGTAATCACACCTGACAAACAAGAATTAACTGATGAAATTGTCAATACTGTCTTTCAGAAAATTACTAAGTGGTTCCTTGTAAACGGACTCTCACTGAATTTTGATAAGACACAGTACATACAGTTCCGTACAGTGAATGGTATGACGCCATTAATAAATATAGACCTTAATCAGAAGCATATAGCTAAGGTAGAATATTCCAAATTTTTAGGTGTGTCCATTGATGAGAGATTAAATTGGAAGAAACACATTGATGATCTGCTGAAACGTTTGAGTTCAGCTACTTATGCAATAAGGGTCATTGCAAATTTTGGTGATAAACATCTTAGTAAATTAGCTTACTACGCCTATTTTCACTCATTGCTTTCATATGGCATCATATTTTGGGGTAATTCATCACTGAGGAATAAAGTATTTATTGCACAAAAGCGTGTAATCAGAATAATAGCTGGAGTCCACCCAAGATCATCCTGCAGACATTTATTTAAGGATCTAGGGATATTCACAGTAGCTTCTCAGTATATATACTCTCTTATGAAATTTGTTATTAACAACCAAACCCAATTCAAAAGTAATAGCAGTGTGCATAACTACAATACTAGGAGAAAGGATGATCTTCACTATTCAAGATTAAATCTAACTTTGGCACAGAAAGGGGTGAATTATACTGGCACTAAAGTCTTTGGTCACTTACCAAATAGTATCAAAAGTCTGACAGATAAGCAACAAGTATTTAAGAAGAAATTAAAAGAATTTCTGAATGACAACTCCTTCTACTCCATAGAGGAATTTTTGAATTAAATTAAGAAAAAAAAGAAAAAATATTAAAAAAATAAAAATAAAAAATAAATAAAAACAAAAAACACAAAAAATAAAGTTGTTATATTAACTTAAGTATGTTGTTAAATTAACCTAATTATGTCATGTATTGGAAAATTCGACTCGTTCCACATCATTAAGAAATATCGTATTCATGATCCATGGAACTAGTATTAATCTAATCTAATCTAATCTAATGTCGTTTGTCAATTTTTGGTTTAAATCTTATTTCTGTGTCCCTCAACTTCTTTAAATTTGGCGTTTTGTTCTGCAAATCATCCAGAGTTATTTCCAGTTCTTCCATATCCTCTCTTATTTCCTAAAGCCATCCTCCTTGTTGTTTCAAATTCCAGAGTTTCTCAATAATTTTCCTTGATAATCTGGTTTCTGGTGTCCTCAGAATGTGACCACAAAAAGAGATCCTTTTCTTTCGTATAGTATCAGTGATGGGCTCCAGTTCTCTGTATACCACTTCATTTGGAACTATCCGCCATTGCCCAGCTTTTTGATATTTCTTATTTATGCATGTTCTAGCAATTCTTCTCTCTACTTTTAAAATTTTGTCAATTCTGTTTTTCTGGGTGACTTTAAAAAGAGTTTCACTTCCGTATGTAACCTCTGGTTGAACCACCGTCTTGTAATGTTTTAATTTTGTTTTAATTGATAGACATTTTTTATTGTACGTAGACCATGTTAGTTTTTGAGCTTTTATCATTTTATTAGTTCTTGCTCGCCATGCAGGTTTCTCGTCCAATTTATGTGTTATAATTTCACCCAGGTATTTAAATTGTTTCACTATTTTAATTTCCCTATTGTTCACTGTGATGTGATCTATTACAAGTGGATCCGTTACCATTATTTCAGTCTTTTCAAATGATATCTGGAGTCCTAATTTTTGTGCTATATTTTGTAAGCTTGTTATTTGTTTCGTGGCTTCCTGAATATTATTAGCTAGTAATGCTAGGTCATCAGCAAATCCCAAGCAATTTAGGTTTATTTTATCTTTCTTAGTTCCAATTTTAATGCTTCCATAATGAAATAATTTCAAAAATTTTCATCCCCTATTTCACCATCTTAGGCTGTTTAATTTCCAAAAATAGTGAAACATGAATTTTTTTCTTCTAAACTGAGAAGTCAAGTACCAATTTTCATAGATATAACTAAAATGCTTTAATAGTTTTTTAATAATGATTTACGTAAAAATACTTTCACCACTATTTTACCCCCTTAGTGCTTGAATTTCCAAAATCCTGAAAGACGTATTTTTTTTTGTAATATTACACATCGCTGCGATTCAGCAACTGTATAAATTTGAAGAGGTCGAGAAAACCAGCTAACCAGTTGAAAACCAAAGGTTTATTTAGCCCTTGACATAGGTTGCGATATTTATAGAAACATCTTCTTCAGTCATGTTACAGTCATAGTCTTCATTACAGTCATATTTATTAGCAAGTCATATTTCAGTTCCATACATGGATAATTTTCAGACAAATACCTTCAGAAAAGACTTCTTAACACTTCAGTCTCTATTAGATTCTACCAAATTTCTCTTCTTCACAAACGCTGTTCTTGCCATTGTCAATCTACATTTTATATCTTCTCTACTTTGGCCACCATCTGTTATTTTGCTGCCCAAATAGCAAAAATCATGTTTGTATTGTTCTCGGGTCTCCAGCCGGATGCAGTCGTTTTCAAACCACGATATTTCGACAGCGTTCCTTGTCGTCATCTTCGCTGTCGAAATATCGTGGTTTGAAAGCGACTGCACCCGGCTGGAGACCCGAGAACAGTACAAACAGTTAATTTGCCGGGAAAGCCTAAGATCACACAGCAAAAATCATCAACTACTTTAAGTGTCCCGTTTCCTAATCTAATTCCCTTAACATCATCCGATTTAATTTGATTGATTTTCCATTGTCCTTGTTTTGTTTCTGTTGATGTTCATCTTATATACTCCTTTCAAGACGCCATCCAAATTTTATACATTACCATATTTATAGTGACTCATTAAAACTGTTACAAAATTACAGATTTAAATAAAAAATAAACAAAAACAAGACTGTTAAATGCTGTTCTCAAGTTGTAAGTATTACGGGATTAGGGTTAGACTTCATTTCACTTGATATCTAAAAAATTATTTGTAGTAACAATATTTACTCCTGTTACTTTCTTGAACTAATCATTGATCTTAACCTTTAGATTTGTAAGTCCTCTATTGCTGTAAATCTGGCTATGGTGTCAAACAAAATTTAAAATTTTGGAATTGCTTTTCTCATACATCTTAAATTGAAAGAGGATGTAATTTATATCATCACTTGTCAGGTCATGACACTGGCAGCGAAAGGCGGACTTCATAAAACTCCGTTTGAAGACTTTTTTAAGCATTCGCATTATTACAGTGTTCTGGTATTTAAACATCTTTCTCGCCATCGTAAGCCCACTTGACTACTTGCTCACTTCTACCCTGTTCTGTTTGCATTCTGAGTGTATTCTGTGAAAATAGAGTGGGAGTTGCGAGGAGAGCTCAAACAATGAATTTGAAAATAATTACTTACATTAATCAATTATAATTAGTATTATTCTAAACCCAGTTCTAAGCAAAGAAGGGAAAGCAGAAAGGTGGAAGGAGTATATAGAGGGTCTATACAAGGGCGATGCACTTGAGGACAATATTATGGAAATGGAAGAGGATGTAGATGAAGATGAAATGGGAATACGATACTGCGTGAAGAGTTTGACAGAGCACTGAAAGACCTGAGTCGAAACAAGGCCCTCGGAGTAGACAACATTCCATTGGAACTACTGACGGCCTTGGGAGAGCCAGTCCTGACAAAACTCTACCATCTGGTGAGCAAGATGTATGAAACAGGCGAAATACCCTCAGACTTCAAAAAGAATATAATAATTCCAATCCCAAAGAAAGCAGGTGTTGACAGATGTGAGAATTACCGAACTATCAGTTTAATAAGTCACAGCTACAAAATACTAAAGCGAATTCTTTACAGACGAATGGAAAAACTGACAGAAGCTGACCTCGGGGAAGATCAGTTTGGATTCCGTAGAAATATTGGAACACGTGAGGCAATACTGACCCTACGACTTATCTTAGAAGAAAGATTAAGGAAAGGCAAACCTACGTTTCTAGCATTTGTAGATTTAGAGAAAGCTTTTGACAATGTTGACTGGAATACTCTCTTTCAAATTCTAAAGGTGGCAGGTATAAAATACAGGGAGCGAAAGGCTATTTACAATTTGTACAGAAACCAGATGGCAGTTATAAGAGTCGAGGGACATGAAAGGGAAGCAGTGGTTGGGAAGGGAGTAAGACAGGGTTGTAGCCTCTCCCCGATGTTATTCAATCTGTATATTGAGCAAGCAGTAAAGGAAACAAAAGAAAAATTCGGAATAGGTATTAAAATCCAGGGAGAAGAAATAAAAACCTTGAGGTTCGCCGATGACATTGTAATTCTGTCAGAGACAGCAAAGGACTTGGAAGAGCAGTTGAACGGAATGGATGGTGTCTTGAAGGGGGGATATAAGATGAACATCAACAAAAGCAAAACGAGGATAATGGAATGTAGTCGAATTAAGTCGGGTGATGTTGAGGGTATTAGATTAGGAAATGAGACACTTAAAGTAGTAAAGGAGTTTTGCTATTTGGGGAGCAAAATAACTGATGATGGTAGAAGTAGAGAGGATATAAAATGTAGACTGGCAATGGCAAGGAAAGCGTTTCTGAAGAAGAGAAATTTGTTAACATCGAATATAGATTTAAGTGTCAGGAAGTCATTTCTGAAAGTATTTGTATGGAGTGTAGCCATGTATGGAAGTGAAACATGGACGGTAAATAGTTTGGACAAGAAGAGAATAGAAGCTTTCGAAATGTGGTGCTACAGAAGAATGCTGAAGATAAGGTGGGTAGATCACATAACTAATGAGGAGGTACTGAATAGGATTGGGGAGAAGAGGAGTTTGTGGCACAACTTGACCAGAAGAAGGGACCGGTTGGTAGGACATGTTCTGAGGCATCAAGGGATCACCAATTTAGTATTGGAGGGCAGCGTGGAGGGTAAAAATCGTAGGGGGAGACCAAGAGATGAATACACTAAGCAGATTCAGAAGGATGTAGGTTGCAGTAGGTACTGGGAGATGAAGAAGCTTGCACAGGATAGAGTAGCATGGAGAGCTGCATCAAACCAGTCTCAGGACTGAAGACCACAACAACAACAACAACAACAACAACAATTATTCTATCCACTTTTTGACGAAGGCAACCGTCCATGCTCCTCTAATGCAATTTCAGCCACATTCAGAAACCAAATTTATCTTGCAAGGAAATAATAATGTGTTGAATTTCTACTTATTCGGCGGTAACTGCAATCCGGACTAGAATTTCCGTCCCCATCCATGCTGGTGTGTACCCAGCATGCTCGGTACTTCCTAATAATTAGGTAGGTAAATGCGTACAAAACATTCTCTTTAATCATCAGTAGCAGAGCTTACTAATGTAGCGGAGTCTTAATGCTTCCCGTTCAAAACGTACATTTGAATATGATGTACAAAAGCCTGTATTATTGAAAACCACGTCGGTAATTTGCGTTGCAAACGAAGCTGGGAAACACAGAGTCTGCAACACATTCGTGCATAAATGATTAGGTACTTTTTTTTTAATATGTGGAAATATCCCATGTCTATCTTCAGTCATGATTAACAGCTGTCTGAGGTATTAACTACGAAGCATTAGACAGTATACGAAGTCGGTGTTGCCGTTTCTTGCGAATAGTAGGTAGTTCCGATACTGTTTAGTTAGCGTCAACGATCCAGGGGTAGAAACAAACATTTTTTCCACTTTTGCGTTTCATTACATGCTCTCAGTTGATTAATTGTGTTGATCAAAATTCGTAATTGGTTTCGTTTAACGATCTGCACCGATCAATATGCGTCTGCCAGCAGTTTCAAGCTCAGCTTTCAGAAATCGCATGATATGTAGAAAGATAGGGGCTAGACGTCCAGTCAGTGCTCAGAACAACAAAGATGAAGCGAAAGCTCGAATTGGACTGAGACGAGGAAGGAAACACGACATTCCTATTTCTTCTGGCATTCACCTTGAGCTACTGACTGGAAAATCAGAAAATCTAAATCAAGGTGGCTGGCCGGGCATTTGAAAACCTTTCCTTCTGAATTCGAGTCCAGTGCTATCTCACTACATCGAAAATAGTGTCTATCTTGATTCTTCCCAAGTGTCGTTTGGGATTCTCAGCAGAACCTTTTGCGATGCATTCCCATTGTTCGACAGTTCTGTGGAAACTAATGTTCGTCGAACCCCTCTCCCCCCCCCCCCCTTCCCCCAATACACACACGCACACACACACACACACACACACACACACACACACATATATATATATATATATATATATATATATATATATATATATATATATATATATATATATATAGGGCTAAATCGCATAAATATAAATATTTCTGAATTTTATTATTTTTACTTTCAGCTCGTGCATGTGCTGCTTACAAAATAACTGCAAAAGGACGACGAGAATTGTTGAACACTCGAGGTGCAGTGCAGTATTAAATACGTTGACGGAAAAGAATCGAAACACCAAAAAATAATTAATGTAGAGTAATGAAATTTCTGGAATAAATTTGTCTAGGTACAATCTTTTGAAAATTTGTGGTAAGGACTAAGGGACCACATTGCTAGGTCATCGGTCCTATGCTTACGCACTACTTGATTTAACTTAAAGTAACTTACGCTAAGGACAACACACACCCATGCCCGAGGGAGGACTCGAACCGCCAACGGGGGGATCCGAGCGAGCCGTGACGAGACGCCCAAGACCGCACGGCTACCCCGCGCGGTAGGTACAATATTTAAGTGATTTACATTGCAATATCACAGGTTAATGTAAACGAGAGATAAGCCATTGCAAATGTGAAATGCTGGTCTATTAATAACAGATGTAGCCGCCAGAATGTTGAATACAAGGGTGGAAGCGTTCATTCATTGTGTTGTACAGGTGCTGGATGTCGGTTTGTGGATGGAGTTCTCTGCCTCTTGCTCTTGGTAGGTCAGTACAGGGATGGTTAATGCTGTTTGTGGATGGCGGTGGAATTGTCGTCCCATGATGTCCTATGTGTTCAAAAATGGTTCAAATGGCTCTGAGCACTATGGGACTTAATATCTTAGGTCATCAGTCCGCTAGACTTAGAACTACTTAAACCTAACTAACCTAAGGACATCACACACATCCACGCCTGAGACAGGATTCGAACCTGCGACCGTAGCGGTCGCGCGGCTCCAGACTGTAGCGCCTAGAACCACTCGGCCACTAGGCCGGCTGTCTCATGTGTGCTCGACTGAAGACAGATCTGGTGATCGAAAGGGCCAAGGCAACACTCTGTCAACACTCTGTACAGCATGATGTGTTACAATAGAGGTATGTGGACGAGCGTTATCGTGTCTGAAAACACTCCTTAGAATGCTGTCCATAAATTGCAGCACAACGGGTTCAGTCACCAGATTGACGTACAGGTCTGCAGTAAAGGTGTGTGGGATAACCAAGAGAGTGCTTCTGCTGTCATACAATCGCCCCCAGACCATAACACCCTGTTTTGGTCCAGTGTGTCTATCACCCAAACATGTCGGTTGCAAGCCCTCAGCTGGCCGCCTCCTAACCAACACACAACTGTCACTAGCACCAGGGCACCACTGAAGTCGCACATGTAGGTGGTATGGGGCCAGTGGAATGCACGCAAGAGGGCATCTGGCACGGAGCTATCATTTGTAACAGTTCGTTGTGTCACTGTAGTGCCAACTGCTGTTCCAAATGCAGTACGATGCGCCAGAGCCCCACGCCGAACACACGATGGTCATCTCTCTCAGGAGTGCTACGTAGCTCTCCAGAGCCCACTCTTTTTCTCGACCGTGCATTCTCGTGACCAGCGCTGCCAGCTTTCACGTGCAGTGGCTACATTCTGCCAAGTCTTTCTGCAGTATCACAGAAGCAACAACCAGTTTCTCGTAGCCATATTACTCGACCTCGCGAGGAGCTGATAATGACGTCTTTGTCGCCTTAAAGGTATTGTTGCTTAACATCAGCTCTCCACGTCCAGTCTCAAAGGTAACTGACGGTAACGAGCGTTACAGCGTGTATTTAAAGCAAACCTGATTTGCATCCTTATAGTGACGCTTCCAGAGCCATTTTTATGGGACTGGCGCGAAATCTGAAAAAAACTTCACCTTTGAGATATAGAAAGACGCCTACCTACTTTCGGTTATGTCGTACAACTCCTTCTTGGTGTTCCGTTTTTTTTTTTTTTTATTTCGTCATTTTCAGTGCGGTAGGTTCCGTAGCTGCGATGAAGTTTTTGAAAGATTTGTTGATGCCTTCAGCTGCCATTCTCTTTATTTCATGTACGATTGTATAACTTTGGCCTTAGGCCATTTTCAAGTATCTAAAATGGAATACATTAGTGGATACATTAGTGACACTTGTAATTTTGATGTACGAGGGCAGTTCAATAAGTAATGCAACACATTTTTTTTCTCGGCCAATTTTGGTTGAAAAAACCGGAAATTTCTTGTGGAATATTTTCAAACATTCCCGCTTCGTCTCGTATAGTTTCATTGACTTCCGACAGGTGGCAGCGCTGTACGGAGCTGTTAAAATGGCGTCTGTAACGGATGTGCGTTGCAAACAACAGGCAGTGATCGAGTTTCTTTTGGCGGAAAACCAGGGCATCTCAGATATTCATAGGCGCTTGCAGAATGTCTACGGTGATCTGGCAGTGGACAAACGCACGGTGAGTCGTTGGGCAAAGCGTGTGTCATCATCGCCGCAAGGTCAAGCAAGACTCTCTGATCTCCCGCGTGTGGGCCGGCCGTGCACAGCTGTGACTCCTGCAATGGCGGAGCGTGTGAACACACTCGTTCGAGATGATCGACAGATCACCATCAAACAACTCAGTGCTCAGCTTGACATCTCTGTTGGTAGTGCTGTCACAATTGTTCACCAGTTGGGATATTCAAAGGTTTGTTCCCGCTGGGTCCCTCGTTGTCTAACCGAACACCATAAAGAGCAAAGGAGAACCATCTGTGCGGAATTGCTTGCTCGTCATGTGGCTGAGGGTGACAATTTCTTGTCAAAGATTGTTACAGGCGATGAAACATGGGTTCATCACTTCGAACCTGAAACAAAACGGCAATCAATGGAGTGGCGCCACACCCACTCCCCTACCAAGAAAAAGTTTAAAGCCATACCCTCAGCCGGTAAAGTCATGGTTACAGTCTTCTGGGACGCTGAAGGGGTTATTCTGTTCGATGTCCTTCCCCATGGTCAAACGATCAACTCTGAAGTGTATTGTGCTACTCTTCAGAAATTGAAGAAACGACTTCAGCGTGTTCGTAGGCACAAAAATCTGAACGAACTTCTCCTTCTTCATGACAACGCAAGACCTCACACAAGTCTTCGCACCCGAGAGGAGCTCACAAAACTTCAGTGGACTTTTCTTCCTCATGCACCCTACAGCCCCGATCTCGCACCGTCGGATTTCCATATGTTTGGCCCAATGAAGGACGCAATCCGTGGGAGGCACTACGCGGATGATGAAGAAGTTATTGATGCAGTGCGACGTTGGCTCCGACATCGACCAGTGGAATGGTACCGTGCAGGCATAGGGGCCCTCATTTCAAGGTGGCGTAAGGCCGTAGCATTGAATGGAGATTACGTTGAAAAATAGTGTTGTGTAGCTAAAAGATTGGGGAATAACCTGGTGTATTTCAATGCTGAATAAAACAACCCCTGTTTCAGAAAAAAAATGTTTAGCATTACTTATTGAACTGCCCTCGTAGTAACAAGTTGGTTGGTTGGTTTTTGGGGGAAGAGACCAAACAGCGAGGTCATCGGTCTCATCGGATTAGGGAAGGAAGTCGGCCGTGCCCTTTCAGAGGAACCATCCCGGCATTTGCCTGGAGCGATTTTAGGGAAATCACGAAAACCTAAATCAGGATGGCCGGACGCGGGATTGAACCGTCGTCCTCCCGAATGCGAGTCCAGTGTGCTAACCACTGCGCCACCTCGCTCGGTAGGAACAAGTCATATCTATAGATATACTAGGCGCATTATAACTTACTTTATGGATGATTTTTTAGTAGTAAATTATGTCATGTATGTCGTTGCTCCTATGACTCCACGTTATGCTCATAAAATAAATCCGAGGTGTTTACGCTATTTTAGGAGCACGTTAAATGGTTCAAATGGCTCTGAGCACTACGGGACTTAACTTCTAAGGTCATCAGTCCCCTAGAACTTAGAATTACTTAAACCTAAGTAACCTAAGGACATCACGCACATCCATGCCCGAGGCAGGATTCGAACCTGAGACCGTAGCGGTCGCGCGGGTCCAGACTGTAGCGCCTAGAGCCGCTCGGCCACCACGGCCGGCCTAGGAGCACGTTACTTTCGAGCAGTTGTTGCAAAACTCTTCTATATAAGGCCATGTTTTAACGTACTTAACACTATGAAGATCATAATTATTTTACAGAAATTTGCTATTTAATCTGCACATTCTTTTGTTATGAATTATATTTAATTATCGTTCATCATTGGTGTAAATATGACTGTATGTAATCTCTTTAGAAAAACTTGTAAATATTTGTTCTTTTACTGTGGGAGCATGTCATATTTGAGTAGTTGGTACAAAGATCTTATATATGAAATCTATCACAGTACTCTAATGAAACAGTACTGAGAACTACGAGAGCCGAGTAAAACTGCTTTATGGTTGCGTCATGTTTCGCATTACAGTCATATTTATTAATGATTGTGGCGATAATTTTACATCCTATGGTTTAGTAATGTTTAGCCTTAGGACTGGTTGAAAGTTGTCCAGAAATTTCCCATTTCGCAGGTCTTTTTGCTCATTTAAAACACTGTCTAACTGATCTTTTAGATGGATGTAAATTTCAATTTCTTTCATTACATTAATGATTTTTCCTTTCCGTAACTTATGTAATATTTTAAGTGATCCATCTATGTTAGGTGTATTGTGGTTGGTATCGTTTATTTGTGCAGCAAATGTGGATGGGTTATTGTCGCTTATTGTCGTGTGTTCTTTAAATCGTGTACTAACTTTTCTTCCTTTTTGTCCAATATAAAATTCTGGGTACTCTTCACAGTTAATTTTGTAGATTCCTCACTGGGAAAACGGCTCTGATTTACGTGGTATGTATCTTAATAATCGTTGTAGATTGTTAATGATTCTGTAACTGGTGTATAATTTTGTATTCTTGAAACATCTAGTAATTTTGTCGGAAACAATACCTACATATGGTCATACAAGGACTTTATTTTACTGTGGTTCGTTTTTGTCTCTAGTTAAAGTTATTTCATCTATGGGATTGGCATATGTTTGATTGGTTTGCTTTTTTAATAATGTGTCTGATAAGTTTTTAGGATAACCACTGCTTATAGCTACATTTCGGAGAAGATCTAGTTCTTTCTCAATTTTTTATATTTTCAGTGGTAAGTTGTTTTAGTCTATGTAACAGTCTATGAAAATATGCGAGCTTGTGTGCTCTTGGGTGGCATGAATGGTTGCGAATAATTATGTCTGTTGTCGTTGGTTTACGAAAAATATCGAATATGTGTTCAGATTTTTCGTTTGAAATTTTTAAATGCAGGAAGTTCATGCTCTCAGTTTTTTCTCTTTCCACTGTGAAATTAATTTTTGAATGCAAATTGTTGAATTGTGAATGCATGACGTTGCTCTCACCTACTGTGCCATTGAATAGGATTAAGGTGTCATGGATATAGCTATCGTAATAAAGGATTTTTTTGGCTGTTTGAGTGAACTTGTAAAAAATTTTTCTTCTGAAGTGTTAATAAAAACATCAGCTAATGTGCCCGCTAGACATGAGCTCATTGCTACCCCATCTTTCTGGACATAAATTTTGTTCTGAAATTAGAAATAACTGTAGGAAGTGATTAATTGTAGAAGTTCTATTATTTCACAGATTTCTCCTTGAGAGATTTTCTAATAGTTGAGAAAGTTGTTTTTAATGATTTCTATAGTGTCTGTTACTGGAATGTTTGTGTACATGTTAGATATATCGAGTGATAAGAGTATTCCATTTTCTGGTAATTTAATTTTTTTAATTTTATTGACAATATCGAAACAACTTTTTGTAGTGTATTCTTTCTCGTATGTGCAATATTGCTTAAAAAGTATGTTGAGCTTTTTACTGACAGCATGCACTGTGCTATTAACCATGTTATCAATTGGACTAATCGAGAGTTGTTCTTTATGTACCTTGGACTGGGCACGCAAGGATGGTGTTGTTGGATTCATTATAATGGAATATTTTATATCTTTTTCTGTGACTATGAAGTTACATCTTTTTAGTTCTTTCTTTAGTTGTGCATTAAATTTGTTGGCTGGATATCGGTCGATGATTTTGATATTATATTGGTCGAAAAATTCTAGAACTTGTCTGTTGTAATCTTCTTCTGAGATAATGGTCAATGTATTTCCTTTGTCTGATTTGACACTAATTGCATTATTTTTTAAATATTATTATTTATCTGACGTATAATACTACTGCCCTTCGCTTTTATATTGGTCCTACTTTATCGTTTTATTTGTGTTTGTATTATTTTTGCAATTTTACAAGTAATGTGGTTTTGCTCATAAGGTAGAAACTGGATCACGTCAAGCGCTACCTAGCGTTTGCAATAATATTTTTAATCATAATGTTTCCAAGGCGTGGTTTTATATTACATTTCAGGCCTTTGTTTAATACGTTCAATTCTGTGGGAGTGAATCTAATGTTGGTCAGCTTTTCAACCTTCTGGAAGAATCTGCAGTTACTCTGTATGTGATATTTATTTTCACTGAGTGTATTTAAATCTTTTTCTTGTATGAGCCTATGTATCTTCTTTTTATGTCTTACTAGAATGTTTGAATCCATATAACTTTTAAATTTATCGATTGCTGATAAAATGTGATTTGTTTGTAAGGGAGACAGGACACTAGCAAGATCTAAATGAGCTACATACAATTTATCATTTAAATTATTCTTACGTTTAAATTTCTAACGGATTTCACTGGTCACCCAATTGGGTTCGCACTGTTACTTTACACGTCGTGCCACACTAGATTTGTTTCTTATTTTGATCCTGGCATATTCCGATGTGACATTGTCTCGTATACGCTGTTTGTTAAACTTGATCACTTCCGTGGCGTTCAATACCTACACTTTGATCCGTTGATACTGTAGTACTTTAGCCTGTGCTTGGCTGGACAGTGATTCTATAATTTTCAGTGCGATAGGGTCCTCAGCTGCGATAAATTTTTTGAAAGATTCGTTGATGCCTTCAGCTGCCATTCCCTTAATTTCATGTACGATTGTTCAATTTAGGCGTCGGGCCATTTTCAAATATCTAAAACGGAAGTATTATACATTGGATACATTAGTGACACTTGTGATTTTGATGTAGGAACAAGTCATATCTGTAGACATACTAGGCGCATCATAACTTACTTTATGGATGACTGTTTAGTAGTAAATTACGTCATGTATGTCGTTGCTCAAATAACTCCATGTTATGTTCATAAAATAAATCCGAGATGTTTACGCTATTTTAGGAACACGTTACTTTCGAGAAGTTGTTGCAAAGCTCTTATATATAAGGCCATGTTTTAACGTACTTAACACTAGGAAGGTTATGCTTTACAAAAATTTGCTATTTAACCTGCATATTCTTTTGTTTTCAATTATATTTAATTATTGTTCATCATTGGTGTAAATAAAACTGTATTCCTTATATATAAGAGCTTTGCAACAACTGCCCGAAAGTAACGTGCTCCTGACATAGCGTAAAGTACGTTATAAAGCGCCTAGTATATCTACAGATACGACATGCTCCTACATCAAAATCACAAGTGTCACTACAGTATCTAATGCATAATACTTCCGCTTTAGATACCTGAAAATGACCTAAGACCGAAATTGTACAATCGTACAGGGAAAAAAGAGAATGGCAGCTGAAGAGATGAAGAAATCTTTTAAAAAATATTTCGTCATTGTTGTCGCCGTCAGAGTGCTCTGCATATGCCTTCCTCAAGCTGAAGCACGAATGTAGATAGGAAATAGAGTAACCTGTACTCCAAGACACAGCGGTTGCTAGCTCACATTGCAACATGAAATTACACTACTGGCCATTAAAATTGCTACACCACGAAAATGACGTGCTACAGACGCGAAATTTAACCGACAGGAAGAAGATGCTATGATATGCAACTGATTAGCTTTTCAGAGCATTCACACAAGGTTGGCGCCGGTAGCGACACCTACAACGTTCTGACGTGAAGAAAGTTTCCAAACGATTTCTGATACACAAGCAGCAGTTGACCGGCGTTGCCTGGTGATACGTTGTTGTCATGCCTCGTGTAACGAGGAGAAATGCGTACCATCACGTTTCCGACTTTGATAAAGGTCGGACTGTAGCCTATCGCGATTGCGGTTTATCGTATCGCGATATTGCTGCTCACGTTGGTGGAGATCCAATAACTGTTAGCAGAATATGAAATCGGTGGGTTCAGGAGGGTAATACGGAACGCCGTGCTGGATCCTAATGGCCTCGTATTACTAGCAGTCGAGATAACAGGCATCTTATCCGCATGGCTGTAACGGATCGTGCAGCCACGTCTCGATCCCTCAGTCAACAGATGGGGACGTTTGCAAGACAACAACCATCTTCACGAACAGTTCGACGACGTTTGCAGCAGCATGGACTATCAGTTCGGAGACCATAGCTGCGGTTACCCTTGACGCTGCATCACCGACAGGAGCGCCTGCGATGGTGAACTCAATGACGAACCTGGGTGCACGAATGACAAAACTTCATATTTTCGGATGAATTCAGGTTCTGTTTACAGCATCATGGTGGTCGCATCCGTGTTTGGCGACATCGCGGTGAACGCACATTGGAAGCATGTATTCGTCATCGCCATACTAGCGTATCACCCGGCGTGATGGTATGGGGTGCCATTGGTTACAAGTCTCGGTCACCTCTTTTTCGCATTGACGGCACTTTGAACGTGGACCTTACATTTAAGATGTGTTACGACCCGTGGATCTACCCTTCATTTGATGCCTGCGAAACCCTACATTTCAGCAGGATAATGCACGACCGCATGTTGCAGGTCCTGTGCGGGCCTTTCTGGATACAGAAAATGTTCGACTGCTGCCCTGGCCAGCACATTCTCCAAATCTCTCACCAACTGAAAACGTCTGGTCAATGGTGGCCGAGCAACTGACTCGTGACAACACGCCAGTCACTACTCTTGATGAACTGTGGTATCGTGTTGAAGCTGCATGGGCAGCTGTACCTGTACACGCCATCCAAGCTCTGTTTGACTCAATGCCCAGGCGTATCGAGGTTATTACGGCCAGAGGTTGTTGTTCTGGGTACTGTTTTCTCAGGATCTATGCACCGAAATTGCGTGAAAATGTAATCACATGTCAGTTCTAGTACAATATATTTGTCCAATGAATACCCGTTTATCATCTGCATTTCATCTTGGTGTAGTAATTTTAATGACCAGTAGTGTATTTTACTGTCACGCTTAATTTGACGCGAAGAGCTGGAGCCATGTAACGCTCTGATTGGAATTTCTGAATGTCTCTCACGTACTAATGTTCTCCAGTGTAATTTGTTGCTGACTGTTGACGAATACGAAGTCATACACTTTTTACCAACATTCACACGCTATATAACGGCCGTCATTCCTGCATAAATTTACAGTAAACGTACTTTTTAACAGGAAAGTATTTATGTTTGGCAGGTAGCTTCGCCAGAAGATTAAACAGAAATATTTTATTATGATTATAGATACACACAATCTGTTCAGTTGATCCATCGGATTAATCATTTGCTTCCAACAGGCGTGGGAGAGGCAGACATGAATCAGCAAAGGTGCCGAGTTAACTATTAATACTAATTATCCAGTTGTGTGTATTCTAGGCGTTTTTCATTCACTTCTGCCCGGTTGTAAGCTAACACCTTTTTTGATACAACGGCCATGTATATACTGAGTGGTCAGAAACTGTCTGCAAAGCTTGTAAGAGTGTTACAGGGTAGGTTCTACTGTGAAACTGTTGTTTAGAAAAAAATTCGATACGTTGTGCGATTTCCAATTTAATTAGCACTGAAGGTAGCCAATCAGGTCGGTTGCGTGCGCAAATTCATGTGGCTCGCCAGAGGTGGTGTCGCCAAATGTGTCCTTCGTTTGGTTTCCTAAAACCAAACAAGAGAGAAATACATAAATGGGACTGGGGAGGGGGGGGGGGGGCGTAGTAAGGTTGATCAGTTTCGTGCGTTGTCATCTACGCTATGAGAGCAGCTGACACTAACTGTATCTAGCAGGCCGCTTGAATTCGCGCGCGCAACGACCTGATTGGCTAACTCTAATGCTAATTAACTTGGAAATGGCTCAACATATCGAATTTTGTTCTTGGAAGTTATTTCTCAGCGCAACGTACCCTGCAACACCCTTACAAACTTTCAGACTAAAAAAATGTTTAAATGTGTGTGAAATCTTATGTCACTTAACTGCTAAGGTCATCAGTCCCTAAGCTTACACACTACTTAACCTAAATTATCCTAAGGACAAACACACACACCCATGCCCGAGGGAGGACTCGAACCTGCGCCGGGACGAGCCTCACAGTCCACGACTACAGCGCCTTTCAGACTATTCTGATCATCCTGTATATACGTGATTTAGGAGAACTATGGATCTCAGGCGCAGTTGGGCATTGAATTAAATGCAATGGCGACCAGTGAAAGTTTGTGTCGTATCGGGAATCGAACCCTGATTTCCCGTTTTACGCCGTAGCCGCTCTGGCTTCGGCTATTCGAACATGCTTCCCTTCCACCACAGATTCTCAACTTGTCGCACACTACATACGTAGCGTCCACTGTCCATTGTCATCGTTTGCAGCTTTACCTGATACCCTCAAGTGTTCGGACAAAGTGTACAAAAATGGTTCAAATGGCTCTGAGCACTATGGGACTTAACATCTGAGGTCATCAGCCCCCTAGATTTAAAACTGCTTAAACCTAAATAACCTAAGGACATTACACACATCCATGCCCGAGGCAGGATTCGAACCTGCGACCGTAGCAGCAGCGCGGTTCCCGACTGAAGCGCCTAGAACCGCTCGGCCACAACGGCCGGCCATAGTGTACAACCGGACTGAACTTGTCATTACCATCAAGTTGCAAATACACTCCTGGAAATTGAAATAAGAACACCGTGAATTCATTGTCCCAGGAAGGGGAAACTTTATTGACACATTCCTGGGGTCAGATACATCACATGATCACACTGACAGAACCACAGGCACATAGACACAGGCAACAGAGCATGCACAATGCCGGCACTAGTACAGTGTATATCCACCTTTCGCAGCAATGCAGGCTGCTATTCTCCCATGGAGACGATCGTAGAGATGCTGGATGTAGTCCTGTGGAACGGCTTGCCATGCCATTTCCACCTGGCGCCTCAGTTGGACCAGCGTACGTGCTGGACGTGCAGACCGCGTGAGACAACGCTTCATCCAGTCCCAAACATGCTCAATGGGGGACAGATCCGGAGATCTTGCTGGCCAGGGTAGTTGACTTACACCTTCTAGAGCACGTTGGGTGGCACGGGATACATGCGGACGTGCATTGTCCTGTTGGAACAGCAAGTTCCCTTGCCGGTCTAGGAATGGTAGAACGATGGGTTCGATGACGGTTTGGATGTACCGTGCACTATTCAGTGTCCCCTCGACGATCACCAGTGGTGTACGGCCAGTGTAGGAGATCGCTCCCCACACCATGATGCCGGGTGTTGGCCCTGTGTGCCTCGGTCGTATGCAGTCCTGATTGTGGCGCTCACCTGCACGGCGCCAAACACGCATACGACCATCATTGGCACCAAGGCAGAAGCGACTCTCATCGCTGAAGACGACACGTCTCCATTCGTCCCTCCATTCACGCCTGTCGCGACACCACTGGAGGCGGGCTGCACGATGTTGGGGCGTGAGCGGAAGACGGCCTAACGGTGTGCGGGACCGTAGCCCAGCTTCATGGAGACGGTTGCGAATGGTCCTCGCCGATACCCCAGGAGCAACAGTGTCCCTAATTTGCTGGGAAGTGGCGGTGCGGTCCCCTACGGCACTGCGTAGGATCCTACGGTCTTGGCGTGCATCCGTGCGTCGCTGCAGTCCGGTCCCAGGTCGACGGGCAGGTGCACCTTCCGCCGACCACTGGCGACAACATCGATGTACTGTGGAGATCTCACGCCCCACGTGTTGAGCAATTCGGCGGTACGTCCACCCGGCCTCCCGCATGCCCACTATACGCCCTCGCTCAACGTCCGTCAACTGCACATACGGTTCACGTCCACGCTGTCGCGGCATGCTACCAGTGTTAAAGACTGCGATGGAGCTCCGTATGCCACGGCAAACTGGCTGACACTGACGGCGGCGGTGCACAAATGCTGCGCAGCTAGCGCCATTCGACGGCCAACACCGCGGTTCCTGGTGTGTCCGCTGTGCCGTGCGTGTGATCATTGCTTGTACAGCCCTGTCGCAGTGTCCGGAGCAAGTATGGTGGGTCTGACACACCGGTGTCAATGTGTTCTTTTTTTCATTTCCAGGAGTGTATATTATTATATGTGTCGTGTCTGTTACCTCGGACATTCCGACAACAAACATGTAATGATAAACAATATGGCATAAAATCATTTGTAATTAGGCTTAAAAAATGACCGAATGTGTACGAGGGCCCTCAAAAAAATGTTAAACCACAGCCCATTGCCCCAGTAGGTTTCACATCGGACGCCGTATGCCTGAACGAATAGGGAATACTCCGTGAGCTGGTAATTTAGCGTAACTTATAAAGTATGATGACTGAAGGAAAGAAATTTTCAACTGTAGCAGCTGACGTTATAGCTGAATAACAGTCTCACACCGGGGATGTACAAAAGTATGCCAAGAGCGCGAGAAATGCATGCCTGAACATGAGTGCAGATGATACCCAAGCGTGCAGGCTGTACTGTCGTATTTGACCACAAACAGCATCTGGCCTCAGTACGTTTTAAATGTCAGTCGTAGTCAAAACAGAGTTCTGTGTAGTTGTGAGTGCAGTACGGAGCTCAGGGCGTTCGATTGTGGGAAAAGTTTTGGTGCTCGTGTAGTGCATGCTTCCGTAACCACGGTAGCCGAAGTGCTTGGTGTTTCAAGAGGCACCATGTCGGACATTTATACTTCATGCTGGGAAGGCGGTTAAACATTATACGTTAAGTGCAGCTATAAACTGGCCGGACCTTATCGATGGCGTCAGTATAGAGACGGGGATTAATGATCATGAAGCCATCATAGCGATATGACTGTGAAAGTGAATAAATCGGTCAAGAGGCCTAGGAGAGTGTCTCTGCTGGAAAGAACAGATAAACAGTTGTTAGCATCTCACTTAGACAGTGAACTGAAATCATTTAGTTCCAGAATGATGCCCGTAGAGGAATTATGGTGGTGGTGGTGGTGGTGGTGGTTAGTGTTTAACGTCCCGTCGACAACGAGGTCATTAGAGACGGAGCGCAAGCTCGGTTTAGGGAAGGATTGGGAAGGAAATCGGCCGTGCCCTTTCAAAGGAACCATCCCGGCATTTGCCTGAAACGATTTAGGGAAATCACGGAAAACCTAAATCAGGATGGCTGGAGACGGGATTGAACCGTCGTCCTCCCGAATGCGAGTCCAGTGTGCTAACCACTGCGCCACCTCGCTCGGTGGGAGAGGAATTATGGGCAAAGTTTAAACAGATTGTAAACCGTGCTCTGGTGCCTAGTAAGTGAATTAAGAACGGAAAAGCCCCACTGTCGTTTAATAACGAAATTCGGAAAACGCCGAGGAAGCAAAGGTAGTTGCACTATCGGTTCAAAAGAGGACGCGCAAATGACGACAGGCAAAGATTAGTAGAGATTCGTGCGTCTGTGAAAAGGTCTACGAGCAGAACATACAACAAAATGGTTCAAATGGCTCTAAGCACTATGGGACTTGACATCTGAGGTCATCAGTCCCCTAGACTTAAAACTAATTAAACCTAACGAACCTAAGGACATCACTCACATCCATGCCCGAGGCAGGATTCGAACCTGCGACCGTAGCAGTAGCGCAGTTCAGTTCTGAAGCGCCTAGAACCGCTCGGCCACAGTGGCCGGCAACATACAACAACTACCACCGTCATACCTTGGCTAAAGATCTGGCGAATAACCCGAAAACATTCTAGTCCTATATGAAATCGTTAAGCGGGTCTAAGGCGTCCATTCAGTCTCTCGTTGACCTGTCTGATTTGGCAGTAGAAGCTATCAAAAGGAAGCCCGAAGTTTTAAATTCCACGTTTAATAATTCGTACAAACGTACCGTCGTTTGACCTTGGCACAGAGTCCCGTATGGATGACATAGTAATAAGCATCTCTGGCGCACAGAAACAACTGAAACAGTTAAAAACAAATAAATCGCCAGGTCCGGATGGAATCACAATTCGGTTTTACAAAGCGTACTGTACTTCAGTGCCCACTTACTTAGTTTTCGTTTATCGCGAATCTCTCGACCATTGCAAATTGCCACGCGACTGGAAAAAAGCGCAGGTCGCTCCTATGTGTAAGAAGAGTAAATAAGGGACCCCCAAAATTACAGACCAATATCCTTAACATCGGTTTGCTACCGAATTCTAGAACATATTCTGAGATCGAATATAATAAATTTCCTATGTCCGAGAAGCTCATGTCCACAAATCAGCTCGGTTTAAAAAGCATCGCTCGTGCGAAACCTAGCTTCGTCTTTTTTCACATGATGTACTATAAACTATGGATGAAGGGCAACAGGCTGATTCCGTATTTATAGATTTCCAAAAAGTTGTCGACATGGTACCGCACTGCAGACTATTAACAAAGGTACGTGCATACGGAATAGGCTCCCCGATATGTGACTGCCTCGAAGACTTCTTAAGTAATAGAACCCAGTATGCTGTACTCAACGGCGACTGTTCATCGGAGACGGGGGCAACATCAGGAGTGCCCCAGAGAAGTGTAATGCATAGCATGTATAGTGTGTACAGTAAGTGTATGCGAAAGTGTTCTTTGCATGGGTATTTGATTAACAGTAATAGTAAAGTTGTATTGTTGTAATAATGAGTGGTTATACCGTGGGACTGTGTGTGCATTGCTTAGACAGCGCTATCTAGTGGCCGGTTGTGAACCACTAGAATCGCAGCAGGTAAACCTGCGCGGAATAGGGCAGTGTGATGGCGACCGTTGTTAGTCGAGCAGCGATAATGTACCAAATAGTTTTAGCTTGTGATTTTGGTTTTTTATATCTTACGGAAAAGAATGACCATGAGAGCAGTTGTTTTTTATTTTCTGTGACAATGATTTTATATCATCTGGTCTGCCTCATGTATAGTTATATCCAAATGGTTTATAAATGTTAAGCTACATTCAGATATGTGGTACTGTACTAATAGTAATGTATATAGTGTAACTTATGTAAGCCCTCCCTCAAACCTGTCATGTTATATCTTCACAGATCCGATGATGGCACCTTTAGTGTGTTGAAACCGGTTATCCAGTGAACAGTATTTAAGCGATCTGGCTTTTGAATTATTTCTACAACAGAGTGATCGCCCCACTACGCACTATGTGTTCACTGCAAAAAGTGTAATAGGACCGTAGCTATTTTCTATATACATAAATGATATGGCAGACAGAGTGGGGAGCAATTTGCGGTTGTTCGATCATGACGCTGTGGTGTACAGGAAGGTGTAGAAGGTAAGTGACTGTGGGTTGATACAATATGACCTAGACAATATTTCTGTTTGCTGTGGTGAAAAACAGTTGGCTCTTAATATAGAAAAATGTAAGTTAATGCGGATGAGTAGGATTAACAAACCCGTAATGTTAGGATAGAGCATTAGCAGCGTCCTCCTTGACACAGTCACGCCGTTTAAATATCTGAGCGTAACACTGCGAAGCGATACGAAGAGGAACGAGCATATGCGGATTGTGGTAGGGAAGCAGAATGGTCGACTCGGGTTTACTGGGAGAATTTTAGGAAAGTGTGGTTCATCTGTAAAGGAGACGGAAGATGGGATGTTAGTGCGACCTATTTTTGAGTGTTGCTTGAGTATTTGGGATACGCACCAGGTCAGTTTGAAAGAAGACATCGAAGCAATTCAGAGACAAGCTGGTAGATTTGTTACCGGTAGTTTCGATTAACTTGTAAGTGTTACAGATATGCTTCGGTAGCTCAAGTGGGAATCCTTGGAGGGAAGAAGACATTCATTCCGAAGAAAACTACTGAGAATGTTTAGAGAACCGTCATTTGAAGCTGACTGCAGAACGATCTTACTGCTGCCAACGTACATTTCGCGTAGGGACCAAGAAGATAAGATTCAAGAAATTAGTGTTCATACGGAGGCATATAGGCAGTCGTTTTTCCCTCGTTCTGTTTGCGAGTGGAAGAGGAAAGGAAACGACACCACGCACAGTACGGTGGATTGCGGAGTATGTATGTAGATGTAAATGTAGAAGTCACAACACAGAAGAAAGTGTGTGTTGAGTGATCGTGTCGGAAGGTCACTGAAGAGGATTGTGAAGAAAAGCAAGAGGAAGACAGCTGCAGAAGTCACTGCGGGACTGAATGTCGTACTCGTGAAACCTGTCAGTACGAAAGGAAAAAAAATGGTTCAAATGGCTGTAAGCACTATGGGACTTAACATCTGAGGTCATCAGTCCCTTACAACTTAGAACTACTTAAACCTAACTGACCTAAGGACATCACACACATCCATGCCCGAGCAGGATTCGAACCTGCTACCGTAGCAGCAGCGCGGTTCCGGACTGAAGCGCCTAGAACCGTTCGGCCACAGCGGCCGGCAGTACGAAAAGAAAACGAAGGGAGTTCCATAAGCAAGGAATTTTAGATCGAGTTAGAGTTCCAGAGCCACTTATCAGTCATGCAAATCGCGGTGGTCTCGCGGTTAAGGCGCTCAGTCCGGAACCGCGCGACTGCTACGGTCGCAGGTTCGAATCCTGCCTCGGGCATGGATGTGTGTGATGTCCTTAGGTTAGTTAGGTTTAAGTAGTTCTAAGTTCTAGGGGACTGATGACCACAGAAGTTAAGTCCCATAGTGCTCAGAGCCATTTGAGCCAAGTGATGCAAATCAGGAAAACGTGGTGCCGAAGCTACAAAACTTGGACTCTGAAGTAATGGAAGAATGTCATTTGGTCGGATAATGCTTGTTACACGCTGTTTCCAACTTCTGGCAGGGATTACGTTCCAAGATTGAAACACGGCAGGGGTTCGGTGACGGTTTTTGGCAGCCATATTGCGGTATTCATTGGGCTGCATGTTTTCTCTCAAAGGCAGGGTGCCAATTTTGACTGACCAAGTCCATTAGATGGAGTAATATTTGTTATACAGTGGTGATGCTGTGTTCAAAGACTGCAGGCCCCCGTTCACACATCATCCAGGACTGGTTTTTTTGAGAACGAGGATGAATTATGGCATCTCCCCTGGCCACCAGTTGCCATATCTTAATATTATGAGAACTTAGTGGTCTACTTGATCTGCTTGATGACTATCCACCTCCATCATCTTTACCTTAACTTGGCGTTGTTTCGCAGGAAGAATGGTATAAGATTTCATTAAAAACCATACAGGACCTGTATTTATCCATTTCGAGAAGACTGAACGCTATTTTGAATGCCAAATGGTTTACTACACCGTATTATTCATGGTAATGTGCTGTGTTTTTGGGTTTTCCATATTTTTATCGATCCCCTTTACGTTTGCCATACTAAACTGAGTGTCCCTTTTAGTTATTTTAGTAGACACTGGAATTAGAGCCTGCTTTACATCCACTGCGACATAAACGTAATAAAAAACACCAATGTTATGGTCAATCAGTTTACAGCAGGAGGCCAACAAGAATCACATTTTGGCACTACGCCACATAATGTGAATCATGCAAATACCGAGACCCAAGACGATTTTAAGTGGAATATATAATCTTAAATATTCATCAGAAATTACAGATAATAGTACAGAAGATAATTCAAAGAAGTTTTGAAGAGAGACGTGAAGCTAATGGATCAGTTGTATGGGGTATCTTGGGTTTAAGAAACAGAAGTAGCCAACGGCCTTGCCGCAGTGTTAACGCCGGTTCCCGTCAGATCACCGAAGTTAAGCGCTGTCGGGCTAGGCTAGCACTTGGATGGGTGACCATCCGGTCTGCCGAGCGCTGTTGGCGAGCGGGGTACACTCAGCCCTTGTGAGGCCAACTGAGGAGCTACTTGATTGAGAAGCAGGGGCTCCGGTCTTGTAAACTGACATACGGCCGGGAGAGCGGTGTGCTGACTACATGCCCCTTCCAGTCCGCATCCAGTGACGCCTGTGGGCCGAGGATGACACGGCAGTCGGTCGGTACCGCTGAGCCTTCCAAAGCTTGTTCGGACGGAGTTTAGTTTAGTTTTAAGAAACAGAAGTAGCTTGTAGATCTTCGATGGCTCTGGATAGCAACAAATATGTTGGAAAGTGTGCCTGGGTCTTCTAGCAAGGTGAAATGTGGTTAGCCTAGGTCGTATTGTATCATGATGATCGTAGGCTACAGCTTCTGTATTCCGGCCATGTGCTGTGGGTCCGTGGCTTACATTTCTTCGAGTATGGGAAGGAGACACCACGTCGAATGCCCCTTCGTCCTTTCAGTTACAATAAATACGTTTCGATTCAAATGTACCCTGTTACTACTCACAGTTTTCTAGCATTGGACGACTGCTCTCGAGAACTACCCTATCGAGCCCTCTAAATTAGAGGGTTTCTTGTCGTGACAAATGTGATAAATTATCATCACATGAGAGGCTATGGAATCAAAATTCGACTTAGGTAAAACCCAAGTAAGATGTAACAGATGTCCCGTAGTGAAATATTCGACACTTACCTGACGAATGCTCTTATTCACACACTGAAATTCAAATGGTTCAAATGGCTTTAAGCACTATGGGACATAACATCTGAGGTCATCAGTCCCCTAGACTTAGAACTACTTAAACATAACTAACTTAAGGACATCACACACATCCATGCCCGAGGCAGGATTCGAACCTGCGACCGTAGCAGCAGCGCGGTTCCAGACTGAAACGCCTATAACCGCTCGGCCACAGCGGCCGGCCACACACTGAAAGTACAATCCAAGTACAACAAGCGAATTAGTTTGTAACCTGTCTGTGCTGACTCAGAGTCCACTAAAGTCTAAAACAGAACACGTGATGTGCGTACTGTAAGACCTTCGGTACACACACCATCAGATTATTTGACTTGTCGCTCTAACGAAGTAGGCGAGTGTCAGCAATATGTCTCGTGGTCTTATCGTGGCGTGTTTATCTTCTGCCGTTAGGTCAGACGATAGAAATGCCACTTGCACGCTTAGAGTAGTAGATTGACGGTGACCAACTTTAAACAGAACTTGATTAATTTTCACACACATTTATTAAAATAATAACAAGCATAAAAATAACTTAACTTGTTTCTGGATGCTATTTACAATGGACAATCTGAAGTTCCTTTGGTTTTGGTACGTTAATCTTATATTCACATATCTCTGATACTTGACAAAGTGTCTATACATTTATCTTCATAGCTATGTACAGGAATATGTTAATCTTATTAGGCACAGACTGAAACTTGACTATAGACTAACGCAGACTAATGCAGACAAATGCAGACTGACTAATCGGAGATCTGTACACTCGTTATAATACCTCGAGCGTTCAGGTATCACTGCGTGAGTGTGATCCGCGAGGAGAAAAGATTCTATGTTAGCAGCAAACTCATTGGCTGCGTTATATATTAATACGCGGATCGGCGGAAGCAGAATTTGGTCCGTCTTTATGGCAGCGCCATCTCGTAGAGCGGAGACGGACGAGCGCTGCGCCTGCGCTGTTGTGCTTAGCGGGGCGCGCTCTATTGGGAAAGCTGTGTACGCGCTGACTACGCGGAACTATGTACACTCGACAGCAAAAAAAGTGGGTCACCCCTGAATTCCAACGTGTAGGCTGCACCTGAATGTATGCAACCAACATAGCATATCTGTGTTGCACATAGTCGCAACCCTCCACAGTTCAGTCGTAAGATACACAACGGGTACCGCTAGAGACTACTAGAGAACACCGGTCTTTATGACAGTCCGTCCAGATGTAAAGTAACACCACGATAGTTTTCAGGCAGACAAACTTTCGAAATTATAGTAGTTACAATTTTCAACAACAGATGGCGCTGCAAGTGATGTGAAAGATATAGAAGACAACGCAGTCTGTGGGTGCGCCATTCTGTACGTCGTCTTTCTGCTGTAAGCGTGTGCTGTTCACAACGTGCAAGTGTGCTGTGGACAACATGGTTTATTCCTTAGAACAGAGGATTTTTCTAGTGTTGGAATTCCACCGCCTAGAACACAGTGTTGTTGCAACAAGACGAAGTTTTCAACGGAGGTTTAATGTAACCAAAGGACCGAAAAGCGATACAATAAAGGATCTGTTTGAAAAATTTCAACGGACTGGGAACGTGACGGATGAACGTGCTGGAAAGGTAGGGCGACCGCGTACGGCAACCACAGAGGGCAACGCGCAGCTAGTGCAGCAGGTGATCCAACAGCGGCCTTGGGTTTCCGTTCGCCGTGTTGCAGCTGCGGTCCAAATGACGCCAACGTGCACGTATCGTCTCATGCGCCAGAGTTTACACCTCTATCCATACAAAATTCAAACGCGGCAACCCCTCAGCGCCGCTACCATTGCTGCACGAAAGACATTCGCTAACGATATAGTGCACAGGATTGATGACGGCGATATGCATGTGGGCAGCATTTGGTTTACTGACGAAGCTTATTTTTACCTGGACGGCTTCGTCAATAAACAGAACTGGCGCATATGGGGAACCGAAAAGCCCCATGTTGCAGTCCCATCGTCCCTGCATCCTCAAAAAGTACGGGTCTGGGCCGCCATTTCTTCCAAAGGAATCATTGGCCCATTTTTCAGATCCGAAACGATTACTGCATCACGCTATCTGGACATTCTTCGTGAATTTGTGGCGGTACAAACTGCCTTAGACGACACTGCGAACACCTCGTGGTTTATGCAAGATGGCGCCCGGCCACATCGCACGGCCGACGTCTTTAATTTCCTGAATGAATATTTCGATGATCGTGTGATTGCTTTGGGCTATCCGAAACATACAGGAGGCGGCGTGGATTGGCCTCCCTATTCGCCAGACATGAACCCCTGTGACTTCTTTCTGTGGGGACACTTGAAAGACCAGGTGTACCGCCAGACTCCAGAAACAATTGAACAGCTGAAGCAGTACATCTCATCTGCATGTGAAGCCATTCCGCCAGACACGTTGTCAAAGGTTTCGGGTAATTTCATTCAGAGACTACGCCATATTATTGCTACGCATGGTGGATATGTGGAAAATATCGTACTATAGAGTTTCCCAGACCGCAGCGCCATCTGTTGTTGACAATTGTAACTACTGTAATTTCGAAAGTTTGTCTGCCTGAAAATGTACTGTTGTCCCAAGCATATTGCAACAAACGGTGTATTTCTATCGCTGCTCGTTCAGTTTTTATTGCCGTTTCAAATATACCGGTAATTTTTGAAGCACCCTGTAAATGTAGAAGTCACAACACGGAAGAAAGTGTGTGTTGAGTGATCGTGTCGGAAGGTCACTGAAGAGGATTGTGAAGAAAAGCAAGAGGAAGGCAGCTGCAGAAGTCACTGCGGGACTGAATGTCGTACTCGTGAAACCTGTCAGTACGAAAAGAAAAAAAAATGGTTCAAATGGCTGTAAACACTATGGGACTTAACATCTGAGGTCATCAGTCCCTTACAAGTTAGAACTACTTAAACTTAACTGACCTAAGGACATCACACACATCCATGCCCGAGGCAGGATTCGAACCTGCTACCGTAGCAGCAGCACGGTTCCGGACTGAAGCGCCTAGAACCGTTCGGCCACAACGGCCGGCAGTACGAAAAGAAAACGTAGGGAGTTCTACAAGCAAGGAATTTTAGATCGAGTTAGAGTTCCAGAGCCACTTATCAGTGATGCAAATCAGGAAAACGTGGTGCCGAAGCCACAAAACTTGGACTCTGAAGTAATGGAAGAATGTCATTTGGTCGGATAATGCTTGTTACACGCTGTTTCCAACTTCTGGCAGGGATTACGTTCTAAGATTGAAACACGGCAGGGGTTCGGTGACGGTTTTTGGCAGCCATATTGCGGTATTCATTGGGCTGCATGTTTTCTCTCAAAGGCAGGGTGCCAATTTTGACTGACCAAGTCCATTAGATGGAGTAATATTTGTTATACAGTGGTGATGCTGTGTTCAAAGACTGCAGGCCCCCGTTCACACATCAACCAGGACTGGTTTTTTGAGAACGAGGATGAATTATGGCATCTCCCCTGGCCACCAGTCGCCATATCTTAATATTATGAGAACTTAGTGGTCTACTTGATCTGCTTGATGACTATCCACCTCCATCATCTTTACCTTAACTTGGCGTTGTTTCGCAGGAAGAATGGTATAAGATTTCATTAAAAACCATACAGGACCTGTATTTATCCATTTCGAGAAGACTGAACGCTATTTTGAATGCCAAATGGTTTACTACACCGTATTATTCATGGTAATGTGCTGTGTTTTTGGGTTTTCCATATTTTTATCGATCCCCTTTACGTTTGCCATACTAAACTGAGTGTCCCTTTTAGTTATTTTAGTAGACACTGGAATTAGAGCCTGCTTTACATCCACTGCGACATAAACGTAATAAAAAACACCAATGTTATGGTCAATCAGTTTACAGCAGGAGGCCAACAAGAATCACATTTTGGCACTACGCCACATAATGTGAATCATGCAAATACCGAGACCCAAGACGATTTTAAGTGGAATATATAATCTTAAATATTCATCAGAAATTACAGATAATAGTACAGAAGATAATTCAAAGAAGTTTTGAAGAGAGACGTGAAGCTAATGGATCAGTTGTATGGGGTATCTTGGGTTTAAGAAACAGAAGTAGCCAACGGCCTTGCCGCAGTGTTAACGCCGGTTCCCGTCAGATCACCGAAGTTAAGCGCTGTCGGGCTAGGCTAGCACTTGGATGGGTGACCATCCGGTCTGCCGAGCGCTGTTGGCGAGCGGGGTACACTCAGCCCTTGTGAGGCCAACTGAGGAGCTACTTGATTGAGAAGCACGGGCTCCGGTCTTGTAAACTGACATACGGCCGGGAGAGCGGTGTGCTGACTACATGCCCCTTCCAGTCCGCATCCAGTGACGCCTGTGGGCCGAGGATGACACGGCAGTCGGTCGGTACCGCTGAGCCTTCCAAAGCCTGTTCGGACGGAGTTTAGTTTAGTTTTAAGAAACAGAAGTAGCTTGTAGATCTTCGATGGCTCTGGATAGCAACAAATATGTTGGAAAGTGTGCCTGGGTCTTCTAGCAAGGTGAAATGTGGTTAGCCTAGGCCGTAGAAGTAGCCAACGGCCTTGCCGCAGTGTTAACGCCGGTTCCCGTCAGATCACCGAAGTTAAGCGCTGTCGGGCTAGGCTAGCACTTGGATGGGTGACCATCCGGTCTGCCGAGCGCTTTTGGCGAGCGGGGTACACTCAGCCCTTGTGAGGCCAACTGAGGAGCTACTTGATTGAGAAGCACGGGCTCCAGTCTTGTAAACTGACATACGGCCGGGAGAGCGGTGTGCTGACTACATGCCCCTTCCAGTCCGCATCCAGTGACGCCTGTGGGCCGAGGATGACACGGCAGTCGGTCGGTACCGCTGAGCCTTCCAAAGCTTGTTCGGACGGAGTTTAGTTTAGTTTTAAGAAACAGAAGTAGCTTGTAGATCTTCGATGGCTCTGGATAGCAACAAATATGTTGGAAAGTGTGCCTGGGTCTTCTAGCAAGGTGAAATGTGGTTAGCCTAGGTCGTATTGTATCATGATGATCGTAGGCTACAGCTTCTGTATTCCGGCCATGTGCTGTGGGTCCGTGGCTTACATTTCTTCGAGTATGGGAAGGAGACACCACGTCGAATGCCCCTTCGTCCTTTCAGTTACAATAAATACGTTTCGATTCAAATGTACCCTGTTACTACTCACAGTTTTCTAGCATTGGACGACTGCTCTCGTGAACTACCCTATCGAGCCCTCTAAATTAGAGGGTTTCTTGTCGTGACAAATGTGATAAATTATCATCACATGAGAGGCTATGGAATCAAAATTCGACTCAGGTAAAACCCAAGTAAGATGTAGCAGATGTCCCGTAGTGAAATATTCGACACTTACTTGACGAATGCTCTTATTCACACACTGAAATTCAAATGGTTCAAATGGCTTTAAGCACTATGGGACATAACATCTGAGGTCATCAGTCCCCTAGACTTAGAACTACTTAAACATAACTAACTTAAGGACATCACACACATCCATGCCCGAGGCAGGATTCGAACCTGCGACCGTAGCAGCAGCGCGGTTCCAGACTGAAACGCCTATAACCGCTCGGCCACAGCGGCCGGCCACACACTGAAAGTACAATCCAAGTACAACAAGCGAATTAGTTTGTAACCTGTCTGTGCTGACTCAGAGTCCACTAAAGTCTAAAACAGAACACGTGGTGTGCGTACTGTAAGACCTTCGGTACACACACCATCAGATTATTTGACTTGTCGCTCTAACGAAGTAGGCGAGTGTCAGCAATATGTCTCGTGGTCTTATCGTGGCGTGTTTATCTTCTGCCGTTAGGTCAGACGATAGAAATGCCACTTGCACGCTTAGAGTAGCAGATTGACGGTGACCAACTTTAAACAGAACTTGATTAATTTTCACACACATTTATTAAAATAATAACAAGCATAAAAATAACTTAACTTGTTTCTGGATGCTATTTACAATGGACAATCTGAAGTTCCTTTGGTTTTGGTACGTTAATCTTATTCTCACATATCTCTGATACTTGACAAAGTGTCTATACATTTATCTTCATAGCTATGTACAGGAATATGTTAATCTTATTAGGCGCAGACTGAAACTTGACTATAGACTAACGCAGACTAATGCAGACAAATGCAGACTGACTAATCGGAGATCTGTACACTCGTTATAATACCTCGAGCGTTCAGGTATCACTGCGTGAGTGTGATCCGCGAGGAGAAAAGATTCTATGTTAGCAGCAATCTCATTGGCTGCGTTATATATTAATACGCGGATCGGCGGAAGCAGAATTTGGTCCGTCTTTATGGCAGCGCCATCTCGTAGAGCGGAGATGGACGAGCGCTGCGCCTGCGCTGTTGTGCTTAGCGAGGCGCGCTCTATTGGGAAAGCTGTTTACGCGCTGACTACGCGGAACTATGTACACTCGACAGCAAAAAAAGTGGGTCACCCCTGAATTCCAACGTGTAGGCTGCACCTGAATGTATGCAACCAACATAGCATATCTGTGTTGCACATAGTCGCAACCCTCCACAGTTCAGTCGTAAGATACACAACGGGTACCACTAGAGACTACTAGAGAACACCGGTCTTTATGACAGTCCGTCCAGATGTAAAGTAACACCACGATAGTGCAGAAGAGATCAGACAGTCCTTAACGTTTGTAAACTAAACTTAATTACAATAAGTGACATTTCAAATGTTATGGGACAACTAGTTTTGTCACATAAATTGTTCAGTAATCCTTAGGTACAATTAAATATTTGAGTCAGTATATGGATTTATAAAGTTGTATGGCAATTGGAAACAAGTTCTTTGCTGTTAAAAGGTTTACCCAACACTTGCTGAACGTTGTTCAACGTTCAACGGGGAGTGGTTTCGCATCAACTTTATGTAATACTAAGCAGTTAAAAGGAAATGTGATTAACGGCGGCAAGCACTCTACGGAAATCCCAACATTAACAGCGAATCATAAGTAATATCATTGTTCACATTACTCAACAGTTACTTGTACATGAAGTTGTACTTTAAATGACATGACCGACGTCTTTGTTCTGGATCCGGATGCAAACCCAGAACATAAAGCCATTGTTAATCAAGCAAAGCTTTGTGCCTTATCGAGACTCGATCACTAGGCAGAAAGAGACGTCAAATATTGACGTTTGCATCAGTATTAGTTTTTAATTCTCAACTTGAACGTAAATGACGATAATGTTTGTACGAAAGCAGGAACCCTAACATGACAATTACCTTCTTGGTAATTAACCTCGAAAGACGTTGTATAGTGTTGCATTGTCAAGGAATAAAGGATGCACATGTTTAAAATTGAAATGCCATCAAGTAATGTTGGGGACAAGGATGCGAACCCAGCACCTTATCGGATTGTTGAATAAGTACGTAAAATCAGAATGTAGATATCACAGTTTGTCACCAGTAGTGGGGTTGGAACCTTAAATGACGACTGAAGTTGTATTGCCTGACTGGGATTCGAACCCGGCGCCCACCGCCGTCGTTGTCTAACCAGGAACAGACGAGAAATGTCTAATGTTGGTCCACCATCAGCGAGATGTGCACACGTTTAACTAGAAATAAGGTGACGAAAACGTCTGTGCTGACAGAGCCGAACGCTGCACACATGGTTATGAAGACACGTTAATAATCAACTTCATATTCAGTAGTAGCTAGGAGTAGCACGTTTAGTTGCAAACCTTAAGGCCTTTCTCATACCTAATAACGTGTTGCCTAATATCTGCGATATCATGGTGTTAATTTACAAGTGGATTGACTGCCATGAAGAGCAATGTTCTCTAGTAGTCGTGTATCATTGAGATGTAAATGAAGTGCCTCAGCAGAAAGTAATTTCCGTCGTGCAGCACGTATTGTTTCAGAGAGACTGAGTACATGTTATAAGTGCACAAAACGTGTATTATATACTATGTATATATTATTATTTGGAGAAGCTGCCGCCAAACCTGTTTACTTTTACATTCCGCTTAGTTGTCGGGGTTAAATACAGGTTTTCTTAAGGCTACATCTAATGCACAGCGCTTACAACAAAGTATAGTTTCCTGCGTCATGCTATTGGTAGCTAGATGAAATATTTTGTGGTAGCTATGTTTAAAATGAATGTATTTTTGAAAGTATTGTTCGTCAAATATTTGAATAAATCGTCAACTGTAGGTGTGCCTGCACATGTTATAGCATAATAGCTGTAGCTGCGTTAGTTTGTACTACAGAGTTGGGTAGGTTTGGTGTAACTTTTGATCCTTCAAGGGGTGATCGTGGCCATGCGGCCCGGGTCTGTACTAGCCACGGCTCGCGGGCTACGGGCCAGCCAGCCTGGCCGAGGCGAGACAAGTGAGCGAGCTGGCGGTGGCGTTGGTGGGCCAACAGCCCGGGACGAGCCAGCACGGCTGCGCCGCATGCCTCTGCCTCTGCCGCTCCGTTTGACGTAAATATGTGTACCTCCTCTCGTGGAATCAGTATAAGAGCGGCAAGTAGAAATACACACCAGGCTGTCTGTCGTAATGGCTCACTGGGACAGGTGTATTCGAGGTAGGGTCAAAAAATGGTTCAAATGGCTCTGAGCACTATGGGACTTAACATCTGAGGTCCTCAGTCCCCTAGAACTACTTAAACCTAACTAACCTAAGGACATCACACACATCCATACCCGAGGCAGGATTCGAACCTGCGACCGTAGCGGGCCTTGAAAGAGGCACCACCAACAGGGCTCCTGGCTCAGGCAGGAAGAGAGGAGTGATCTCACAGCAGCAAGACAGGGACCTAGTGTCTAGGAGCAGAGAAAATTCCTTTCTGAACGCGAAGCAGTTGCGGCGGGAGACCAACTTCCCCGGCTCCAGTGACACGATTCGCCGAAGGCTGAGGGACGCTGGACTGCATGCACGACGATCCGCCGTGAAACAAGAGCTCAGTGAAGACAACGTTTTATACCGGCTAGCATTTGCGGAGCTCCATCTGAGGGCGTCGTGGGACAACGTCATTTTCACTGATGAGAAGGTGTTTTCCACCAATAACGACGGTCCACGAATCGTTTACAGGCCGCAAGGGACTCGCCATCGACGCGAATATGTAACCACGAGGAGAAGAAGTGGCCGGCTATCCGTTACCTGCTGGGGTTGGAATTCTGCGAGAGGGGCGGGAATTCTTCACAGGATAAAAGTAACTCTGGACAGCGCGCAGTATGCCCACATATTGGAAAATGTGATGCTTCCGTCAGTGTGAATGCTGTACGCAGAAGGGGACGTTACATTGGAAGAGGACCATTCTCCCAATTACAAGTCTGCATTTGTTCAGCAGCGGCTCTCCACGATTGCCGTCAACGTCATGGACTGGCCGCCACGAACGGCTGATATGAACTCCATGGAAAAAATGTGGGCTGAGGTCGGCCTGGGAGGAAGTTGCTTCTTCAGGCTGTTACGTCCGACGGCTTATACATACTATGCCAAGACGCGTGATAGAAGTACAAAATAATGAAGGATTCTGGATAAAATATTAGAGTTCTTAAAATGTGGAAGATCGCGTGGCAACAGAAAAGATACAATATGGGTTAGCTTTCCTTTGAGTTGCCCTTTTAATTCAAGTGGGTTTCTTTTGAATATACAGCTTGTTAAGTATTCTATTTTGATTTCATTTATACCCTGTCTACATACTTACAAACTAATCAGCGTAGATGGACTCTGTCACAGTAGTTTTTGTTATTTCAAATACGTCTCTCTCTTCCCCTCCATCTATGAATACGCCCTCCGTCCTCCACACAATACGCCAACGATTTCATATTATGTTTACTCGCCGCGCGGGATTAGCCGAGCGGTCTGGGGCGCTGCAGTCACGGACTGTGTGGCTGGTCCCGGCGGAGGTTCGAGACCTTCCTCGGGCATGGGTGTGTATGTTTGTCCTTAGGATAATTTAGGTTAAGTAGTGTGTAAGATTAGGGACTGATGACCTTAGCAGTTAAGTCCCATAAGATTTCACACACATTTGAACATTTATGTTTACTCGTTGTTAATATCTCTTCTATTCTCTCTCACTCTCTCTCTCTCTCTCTCTCTCTCTGACACTATCGCCGCAAGTGCCCTTCTGTTACACTCCCCCAAAACTTTGTAAACAAATCTATCGGTTTCCAATGACGCTCCATTTTCTCTTTTAATTGCTGCTATCTTTACTCTCTATCATTCCTCTCACCACGTATGAAACCGATTCTTTGATATCCCCTTCCCTATAACCCATTCTTCGTTCTGAGAACAGTCCTTCCTTATCCCTCGGTCCTGAGATAAAACGAACTGTGGCACACATCTAAGTAAGCAATACTTTGCAAGCATTTCACGCTTATATTTTGCACTTCTGCAATTCTATCCATTCCCAGATCCCGCCCTCCTTCCTGTTACGCGTCCCTTGACATCTGCTTCTACATCTAAATGAATACTCTGCAATTCATAATTATGTGCTTTGAAGGGGGTTCTGTGGTCTGGTGGATTAATCTTGTATTGATGTGTAAAACGTGTAGGTTCACATCTCACGTCAAGCGTAAAATTTTTTACACACACAAGTAGCTCTCCTTCACCCCTGGTAACGCCAATTGCAGAACGCCAGTAAGCTCCGTAGTTCAATATCCGCAGGAAAGATAACATCCCTTCGCTGCCGACTGGGCATTCGTTTGAGCTGTGACAGATGGAGAAACCCCATAAGGCTGAGACTCTGTCACCAGCAAGCCGTCGTAAACTAGAAAAAGTATTTCATTTAATGAACCAATGGCCATGTAAGTTCACATGGCTCTTACTTTATTTGAAACTGAGACGTTGAAAATAGTGGTACTGGACTGGGATTAGAATTCGATTTCACTGTGTTCCCCAAGACTGCAATCTCTTCTAGACCTCCTCGAAAGGCACCTATCTGGTTTCGAATCCTGATCGGCACAAAATATTCATTATTTCATTTCAAGCCCTAGCATGTGCACTCCGAACTACTGGTGAAAAATAGTTGCATTTTCAACGTCTCTTCGTGCGTTGTTAGCTGTAACGTGTTCGTTTCAACTCACAGCCACATGATGAGCTTTTTATCACAACATTACAAGATCAAACGTTTCCTTACATCTTTTCAAGTTCAAACATTCCTCTCCATCCTACTGGTGAAAACGGATTTGGGTTTGACGTTGTGTTCGCTGTGATCACCAACGACGACATGTTGTGGATTCAACTTCTAGCCAGCAGAGTATTTACCATCACATCATTGAAAGTACAAACATGCCATTCCTAGCTATTATTGGAAAAGAATTTGATAGTTAAAGTTTCTTCATGACCACGTGTGCGGGGTTTGAATTCCATTCAGCACAGAGCTTTTCGTCGCCTGATGTCTAGCTAAACATGCGCCCATCTCGCTACTGGTGAATCAACAATAGCTATTTATCGTCTGTTCCTGGCTAGAAAACGACGGTGCTAGATGCTGGGTTCGAATCCGTCAGGCAAAAGCAATTCTATCGTCAATTAAGGTTCCAGAATTTCGCAATTGGTGAAAACATTTGATATTTAACTTCTGATTTTATGTACAGTCGTTCTAAAAAGTATCCGAACGATCTGAATTGCATTTCACCTGATTCCCATGCGACCTACATAACGCAGTTGTCTAGCAGGTCCTCTAATCGCTCCTTGGTACAGTCGTTTGACTATTGAAAATGGTTCCAACAAATCACCACTAGAAAACACTGCTCTGTATCGCAGTAAGTCAAGATGTAAAGTAATACCGCGATACTACAAATATCAGGGAACACCTCATCGCAGGTAAGAGTGTCCTTAAGGCTTGTAAGCTCACATTTATTGCAATAACTGACATACCTGAAATGTTAGCACTCTCATTATTACGTCAGATAGGTAATGCACGTAGTAAGTTCGTCGTATTCATGATTTCCTCTTCAAAGTAACATACCATACTTGTTATTTAACACAAAATGTCATTAAAAACTTACGTTATTCACGAGCAGCTAGTTGAGAATATGTATGAACTTCAAATAACACGACCAACCGCCTCGTTCAGCATATGGATTCAAACCGGAACCGCGTAACTTCTACGGTCGCAGGTTCGAATCCTGCCTCGGGCATGGATGTGTGGATGTCCTTAGGTTAGTTAGGTTTAAGTAATGGCTCTGAGCACTATGGGACTTAACATCTGTGGTCATCAGTCCCCTAGAACTTAGAACTACTTAAAGCTAACTAACCTAAGGACACACACACATCCATGCCCGAGGCAGGATTCGAACCTGCGACCGTAGCAGTCCCGCGGTTCCGGACTGAGCGCCTAGAACCGCTAGACCACCGCTGCCGGCTTAGGTTTAAGTAGTTCTAGGTTCTAGGGGACTGATGACCTCAGATGTTGAGTCCCATAGTGCTCAGAGCCATTTGAACCAATCATGCAGGCTAAGATTTCGTGGCTGACGGAAATTAACAGTCATTCCTGACTAGGCATAGAGAGAGTGATATACCTCATTTTTGGACAGTATCAATTAGCAAATATCAACTTTAAATTACATAACGTAACATTTTTACCGGACGAGAATTCCTACCCAGCATCTATTGTCCCTGTTAACGAAGTACGAGAGATGTTAAATACTGATTCTTCACAAGTAACTTACTTGAAATGCAGTGAGGTAAAGCTTTGTGTTGGACAGGGATTCGAACCGAGAACCTAATCGGATTGTTATCGAAGCACAATAAACTTTGACATATCGGATTTTCTCGGCAGTAGCTAGATGTATTAACTGAAATGACGAGACGAAACATTAATTTTTTCCTTCCTAGGACTCCAACCCGGTACATATCGCTGTTATATTCTAGAGAAAAGGAACGTTAAGTATGGGTTTGTTACACCAGCAGCGACATGTGAGCATGTTTGAACTAGAAATAATATGACGAAGTGTTCAGTGCTGACTGAGAATCGAAGCCCAAACATATCGTTGTTGACTACACACAAAGAGACGACACTTACCGAATTTTTCTCCACCAGCAGCTCGGAATAACATTCTTGAACTTCCAGTGATCTCATTTTTCACCACCAGCAGCTCGGAATAACATTCTTGAACTTACAGTGGTCTCGCAAATAGTTCTGTGACTCACTGGGAGTCAAAAACGTCAGATATCGTTAGTGTTGACAACGAATGAAAATGCGTTAAAAATAAAAATTATTATCCACTAGCAGATAGGTGTTCTCATGCTAGAGCTTGATAATACATAGTGAAAAGTTTAGTGCTGGGCCAGGATTCCAACCCATTCATGCGCAATGTGTGGAGATGTTGAAGAATCTGCAGTTTTGAACGAACAACAAGTTGTAGTCAAGCTGTATTGTCACGAAGGGATCAAATTCTGTGTTAAGGGCGGTCTGAGTTGCATTCCCAGTTCAGAACCAATTTTATCGACATACAGAAGCTCAAATAAAAGACGGAATAAGTGTCCTGTGACCATACACAGGGTTTGTTTCGTCACTAGAAATAAATAACTAGTATAAGAAAGGTTACTGGTGGTAGAGTTTCTGCACGTCGCCACTCCTTACTTTATTGTGATTCCACCTAACGTCTACTTGGAAGAGAAGGAATGTCATGTTTAATGTGATTTTCAGACCACAATGTCATTATACCTTCTTCACGTGTCGTAGCCAGAAGAGAATAGAATCTGCCTCTTCCTATCAAAAAACAACGGCAGAAGTTGGAATCTAACCGAGACCATTATCATATGAAACTAGCATCAGTCCAACAGACCACCACACCCTCTTCTCTAAGATTCATTTCTCTATCATAACACTGTTGGGGCACACAAGATGAGAATTCTGGCACACAGGCTCCCTGTAGTAGTTTGCAGGATGTTCAGTACATTCATTTACTTGGTTGACCGAATCGCCATGAACTAGCTGCCTTGGCTATCCAGTGCATACTTTCAACTCTATTTTGTAATCATCGAAATAAAATAACGTAACTGCCACCTACACAGAACTGCCAACAGTGTAGGATGCAGAAATTTAAATAGGAAGTGTTCCTTTCCATTTGAGCTACTCTATTGCGCTATCTGTTTGTTGAAACCATCGTGCAGTGCAAAAGAAATGCTGTAACTGTCTGTCTCTCAGAAGTTTATATCCGGCCATATGCATTATCTCACAGCACTGTGGAATGCCGAAGTTCTGGAGGAACTGTTGTTCACTTCCAGAGGTGCTGTAGCTACGTCACAGCTAGTAGCGTAACGGTAAGCGTCGTGCACTGTTGATAAGACGTCGCGTGTTCTATTACATTCGCTGCTACATTTTTTTTTAAACGCAATTCTGCTGTCTGCTGAAGTTAACAGTTTAATGGAACTTTGAACACAATTCTCTTCACTTCTCAACCCAAAATAGTCGCACGTGGAAAAAAGGCTAACTTCTGCGTCATTTTGTTCTTTCTAGGTTTAATAGACGGCCAGGCAGCAGATGCGTCTCGAAGCTTTTGTATTATGTATGGGGAGAGTGCACCGTGCCAAAATAGTCAGAAAAGTATTTTCTACATTAGCTGTCGTCTGGTAGTGGCATTTTATTCTTCTTCACACCTTGTTTGACAGCTTTAACTCAGAACAAGTTTTCTACATGCATGTAATCAATAAACTGCATGTGCATTGTCACACTGTTATAGATAGCATCAGAGAATTCGCATATATCGTTGATAATTAATTTCTCTCTCATGTTTAGTATTGTTTTAACAACACTAAAAGAAACCTTACGAAAACTGTGCACCGTATCGTATGAAATGAAATAAAACTACCCACGATAAACTTACGACGTAAGTAAGTCTGTTTTAACAAAACTGAGTATCTGTACACAAGTGTGCCTCTTTCTGCACGAATTAGTAAAACACTACTCACTTAGATTTCGATTGGGTCTGTGTTTAAATGGTATGCTGTGTCATACTCAACAGATATGCAAATGTGGCATTTCATAAATAATGTTACGTATCCCTAGAAACCCAAAATTTGCTTGTCAGCAGCGGAAAGAGGCGTTACCTGTTGTGCAGCATTGTAGGTTTTTCACCATTGCACTTTGAGCAGAAAGTATTTTCTTGCGATTTGCTAATCAATTTATTACCTTAATACTTATCACCCTGGCATGGGAGTTTTAAGTGAAGAACATTATTGAATTTCGTATCGTTGACGGTCGATTCGAATTTCTGCAGAGACGCTTGTATTGTATAGCAGCTTGGCAGTCAGAAAGCCGAGATCTACGACCATTAACACAACTTACTGAGTCGAACTGCCAAGCGGATTTGATGTGTAAAGGTTTTCTTCCGATTTTGTTACAGAATTTTTTCTGGGAATTCGCAGCTCCATGAAATAATACACAAAAAAAGCTCGCACGCTCTGATCCTACCACGTTTAGAACTGACGATTTTCTTAACCGCTGGAACACGAGACACGGGCGGTACCACAGGGCTACGGACACACTGCTGCCAGCACGCCACTCTCGTCATGGTATTGGGCGCTCAGCCTCATAACACATCGTGAAAGATATTAAAAGTTATCTCTTATGTGAAGAATAGCATTTCGTTAGCCATAAAATTGACATTTCTGTCTCAGTGTCTTAGTTTACGTGAGAATTATATACCACGAGTCATTCAAATGGAAAGGGAATATCAAGTGAATTTAGCGAGTCACTTCAGTACCATACGCGGAAGTGATTGCACTGTCACAGTGTTGCCAAATGTTTGTGACGATGTTGCCAATTCTCAGCTGTGGTAGGAACAGCTCTGTAGCGTTATAGGAGGAGAATCCTGTGCTCGTGTCATTGGAGGATACGGAGAGGAGGCGCGGGGTTTGGTTAATATGCAGTGTTTTCTCCTACCAGCTGTGTCAAACATTCGGGTGTGTAATTTTCCATCACGATTACAGTTTCCCACAAACTATATACGAATAAAACACTTACCTTGTTACTTTGTTACAAAAGATTATTTCAGTACAATAAAAAGTCTTTGGAAATCAACTTTGCCAGCCCGTCACGAAAAGTGATATAACAAACACTTTGCACCTTGAAATCGATTGCATCTATGTGCAGTCTTGTGATCATACAAGTAGAATTTCATGAATTGCACGAGAATGTAGAAAAATGTTGGTGCGAATGAAAGCTGAAAGAAACACCGTTACCTAATTATTCTGTACCACGTAATAATCAATTCATTTGATAATTCAGAAGAGAAGAAACTAAAAATTATGCCCATTAAGACAGAAACTAAAGTGCAGATGCGGGCACTGTGCAGATCTGCGCTTTTTCATCTTCAGATCTATACAAATAATGTATACTAACCAGCGTATTCATTGCTTTCGTAATGTTTCCCTCTTGTTTAGTCTTCTTATGATGAACTGGATCCACACCCATGAGGCTGAATTTTTCTTTGTATCCTTCCATCTACTATCTTTGTGTGTTATTGTTCGGCCTGCTCCCATGAGGTATTAAAATGAGGCCGCAAAAACGCTAACGAATTATAATCAAAATACAGTGAGACGCCAATTTGTCTGCCGTCATGGTGTTAAGTGGACAGAAATAGTTGGGTGTTATTGTCGTCTTTTTCTTATTGAGATTTTCATAGTACCCTGACACAAGATGCCGAGATAAATGTGTATGTTCTCCGTGACGAAACATCCCACATTCCATCCATCCTGATCCATTCGTTACGTGCATCGGCGGCAGTGAGTGATAGGAAAGCTGTTGTGGGGTGACGAATAACAATAACAATGGTAGTAATTACAAATCAATAATCAAGGATGTTTACTGCATTACAGACGATTAACAAAATAACCAAGAATGGCTGAGTGTTTAATTGGCGCACTGAGTAGGCGTTCTTACCACTTTGTTACTGAATTCTGTTCTAGTTGTTTGCAGAGAGAAAACAAAGAACCCCGCAGCCATACATATCGCTAGTACAACGAGATATTACCTATCAACTATCTTTGCTTTACATCACGAGACGAACATGGCGTCACTGAGCTGATATTTGAAATTCATTTCTGTTTTCTGTCTCTGTCTCTCGTTTTTCATTTTTATTTTTATTTTTTGAGGAAAGCATCGAGGAGCGCGATAATAAGCAAGTAGGCGTATAACCTGTTTACAGTTATTTTCATCGGGATACATAATGCAAAAATACAGCTTTTAAGTGTGTTATTGCGTAATTCCAGTTATTGACTGTCTATTCGTGAGCTTGCTCGCATTCGGTGGGGTGAAACCTATCACAGAAGCAAGCAAAACACAAATATTTCTTGCACCATGCGCAACACAAAACGAAATCTCGCTGCACTGACGTGTTGTCCGATATATTGCACGGAAAACTTATCTGATTCATGTTGCTAAATACAGCTCTATCAGATATCAATTTGTAAGCGTACCAAGTGTATAAAAGTATATCTTGAAATACGCAGAAAGGCCCATAGAGGTATTCGACTGAAACATAGCCATGACAAAATTGTAACTGGGGTCGATAGCATCGTCGTCTACCACCTCGACAACTCGAACGGTGACAGTGCTCGGCCGGTTACTTACGTTTACTGGTATCAAAGCTACAGCATGAAAACACAAAAATGTTAATAACCCGAAGATCATTAGTTTTGGAACCCATAGAAAGTAAAGCAGTCATCAGTCGCAAAAGTGGTTTGAACACCACAGTGCTTTAATAGGAACGGTCTTGTTGGAGGTGGTATGCTGTTGCTTTCATCCGACCTTTGAGTTTACTTACCTATCCAGTTAATAGGGGAACCTACTGTTTTACGTGGCTTTCGGACCATATTGCAGCTAGGCTTTTTTCACATCAACAAACACTGCCCCAGGGGAAATATGTGTAAAACGGCACATAAAAATCGTGGGACTGGTGAGGGATCGAACCTGAGACCTTCGTATCCATGGTCTTGCTCTTTATCACTTTGCCACCATGCTGCCAACCCTGTGGTTTCTGCTTGCCATTAAAATTAAGGATCTCTCGTTTGTGCCTGCGTTGGCACTTGCGTGTCCCTTATGAGACCTTACCTTTGGGATTACCCTCGTATACGTTTGTGTAAACGCCTTCCAATGCCCACTCAAGGAAGACAAGGATACTTAGTCTAGCTTCAATATTAAAAAAACACCTCTGTTTGTGGATGAACGCAGACTTAGGTTGATAATCATTTTGAATATTTATCAGTACTGTACCTATTGGTGTGAAACTCGTTTTCTACCAATGATTCCGACAGCTACAGGAACACTGCTTTAATACCTCTTACACAAAATACTTACGCAGTGCTATCAGACGAAAAGAGCAACCTGACACAAACTGTGGGAAATTTGTTTTAAAACCTTCGTACCTGGATAAAGAGCTTTTCCTATTTGAGATATCTGTGAACGTTTCTGCATAAGACGAATTAAGAAGAAACTAAATTCCTTCAGCTACGCCAATGTTTAAAGAAATCGTGTTAAAGGCACTAAATCGTGGTTTGTAAATCGTTTACCAGCCGTACTCTGCCGCATTTCGCTGGTTCGAAGCAAAAAGCTTACTGACAAATTTCACAGAAGGAAAAGGGGGACGAAATGTCTCCCACTCGAAGGTCATGTTGTTTTACTTAAATGATTACAAAATCGGGTAAAACGAACAATGAAGTTGTCAGTATAAGTACATTACTGTTGTCAGTATGATGTTGCACCGCCCAGGGCCTGTAATAATAAAGGGCCCGTTTAGGTCAGGCATATTGTACACAGAAGTGGAAGAGAGAGCACCACTAAATTCTACAATCCGTATGCATTACATGCACACAGAAATTACTGTTACAGTGTGCTTACGGAGCCCAATGAGTGAATTGCTTATTTTCCGGTGAGAAAGAGCACTGGCAAACAGTCTTCGCTACATTAGGTTACTTAAACTGGCGTCACTTTGAGCTAGAATTTATGGCCAGCGAGTAAGTGTAGGACAGTGAGTCGGATGCAGGTTTTGCAACTGTGAAATACTTTCCTTACATTATGGAAGCGAATATTAAATTTGAACTAATATTGCGAAAATTGTGGACTTGGATAGATTAGAATGAAAATCTTTCTGTTTATTGCAAAGGAAAACAATTGAATTTCTAAAACATTCTGTGTCATACACAACTTGATACAGGTCACGTCGACCAAATCATATGGAAGAACCGACAGCGACGTATATTGGAAGGCAGTAAGATCCCTTGGCTTTTGTTTTGGCAGTATTCGACAGCCATTTCTAGGCGCAAGTAAATGAAGAAAGGCAGCGCGTTTTCGTTATCAAGTAACGTCTGCATCAATTTCTTTAGTTTTAATGTGATCTACGAGTAATTGCTGATGTTTGATATTAACATGAAAAGAATTCCGTAGACAGGGAGAGAACTTGTTCTTGGGCAACTACTTCTATAATGACCAAAATGACTTAAATGATCTTCAAGCACATGTGTTCCAGCAGCTGTATGAAGAAAATGATAGTAATAATGACGGTGACAATCGAATTATCCGGTAACTTCGCACTTCACAGTGGATTTTCTCGAACTAAGAAATTTCCTGAATTAGTGAAAATTTCAAAATGGCTTCAAATCGAGGCTATGACGCCTAGAAGAGTCTTTACATCCTGCTGACATGAGAATAGCATAATCTCCACGTCAGAAGCTTGCTACTACTTAACCATTTAATAGTCTCGCGTTTTTTTTCCACCGTGACTAGTTTAGTAAGCTAAGCACATCATCCATTACAGCACACTCCTGGGGCTGGGAAATGTGGCCACAATGGTCTGGTGGAACGAACTATCACAAGTGCAATGCGTGGGTTCAGGCGCAAACAGATTTACTTTACCTCTGGTAACCTCAAGAGAAAGCTGTTATAATCCAGAATCCGCATTCAACATCGCGTTCCTTCATTCCAAACTGGACAGAGCCGGTTTACGTTGGAAAATGACATAGGTGGAGGTCAGGGTAAACAGAAATACTGTCACCAGTAAACTTACTTACATTAGAAAATTTTATTTTATTTGACAAACTGGTAGCGTCTAAAGGAACAGGGCTCTTATTTTACTTGTACTTGATTGAACTAGAGACGTTGAAAAATTTGGTGCTGGACTGTGATTCGAATTCGTATCTCCTCTTTCGAGGATCTGAATCTCTCGGAACAGCATAGTTCAATCATTTCATTCCTTTTCCCAAGACTGCAGTCTTCTCTAGGTCTCCTCCAAAGGTAAATATGTGGGTCCGAATCCTGATCCAGTACAAAAATATTCATAATTTCATTTCAAGCCCTATCACGTGCTCACCGGCCTGCTAGTGAAAATTAACGTGCATTTTTAATGTCTGTTCATGTTGCCAACAATTTCTGGACAAACACGCACACATCTTACTGTTGGTGAGTAAGCAATTGATACTTAAGCAATATTCGTGGACAATAAAGAAGAACGATAGGGGTGCGGTTCGATTGTCGCTCAGGCACAAAAATTTGTGTCCTTATTTTAGGTGATTTCCCTAAATCGCTCCAGGCAAATGCCGGGATGGTTCCTCTCAAAGGGCACGGCCGACTTCCTTCCCCATGCTTCCCTAATCCGATGAGACCGATGACCTCGCTGTCTGGTCTCCATCCCCAAACCAACCAACCTTATTTTAGATTAAACACCTAGCAGCTGCCAAGAAAAACCGATACGTAACATTTGATTTTACTTAGTTAACAATCCGATTACGTTTTGAGTTCGTATCTCCGTCGCAGAACTTCACATCATGCGCTTCATCTTTAAATTCATACACACTTCGTTACTTCTGAATTGAGGTATATCAGACATCTTTCATGGTTAGTTAACAGGGATGAAAGGGTCTTGATAGGAGTCCCGGTTTATTACAAAACTGTCGTATTTTATTTTCAAGTTTAGATTTGGTTACTGATATAGGCGAAAATTTCGGTACTTCATGACTCTTCATGGATAGTCAGCCATATGATATGATATGATTAGATTAGATTAGATTAGATTAATACTTGTTCCATAGATCATGAATACGACATTTCGTAATGATGTGGAACGAGTCATTTTAATGAAAGATTTCTTTACATACCAGTATTCAATTTCTTTACACCAATTTTTTACCCTCTCTCTCTCTCTCTCTCTCTCTCTCTCTCTCTCTCTCACCCCCCCCCCCCCCCCACACACACACACCCACACACTCTTTTTATTTTTATTTGTTTGTTGTGCTCGACTATCGGCGAGGCACGAAAACGTCCGTGAATGAGTTTCTTAGTTTTGAGTACAGTTACGAAAGAAATATAAAAACAACTATGAGAGTTACTGATTTATGATGCTTAGTAGCAGTCAGTTCTGAGTATTATTAGTAACTATGCTCCAGCCCCTAAACCTAGTTACAGAAATGCGAATCAGACGCATTACGTGTTCCGGGCCGTAGCAGCCGCGTCTTTGAGGCGCCAGCTATGGTCACTTCCCAGCGCGCTGTAGTATCACATCGGTTCGTCTTCTTCCTGCTAGTAATGTAAATGAGATTTGGCAACAACGCAAGGTATGTTTGGCAACTCTGTGATCGACGAGTTACTTCCTGGTGTGCACGGAATTAAGCCTCAAAGTTCACTTGATTTCTCGTGTCATTTCCATTGAATAACCTGAGTTGTTATCGCTTGAGGTGTAACAGAAGATTGTAAATTTACGGTTTTCAGCCCAGCAAAGTCATTGAACGTGGAAATCGCAACTAATCTCGTCCTGTAAATAGCGGTTTACGAGTTCTAGCCCCTGTTGGCCTCGTAAGAGGAAGGCGCAAACTATATCTATCCGCTAGCTCTGTGTTGACGTGCTGAGCTGTGAAAACACGACTGTTATGGTTCGCGGTTCCATCCTCGCTGAATGTGATGTTTTTATCCCTTCTGTGTAAGAGCTGCAAGCAGTCAGATCAAACATCGATAAGAAAATCGTAAGAAAATACTTTCAGCTCATAGTGCAATAGTGAAACACTTACATGCTGCACAACAGGTAACGCCTCTTTCCGCTGCTGACAAGCAAATTTTGGGTTTCTAGGGATACGTAACTTTATTTATGAAATGCCACATTTGCATATCTGTTGAGTATGACACAGCATACCATTTAAACACAGACCCAATCGAAATCTAAGTGCCGGCCGGTGTGGCCGTGCGGTTAAAGGCGCTTCAGTCTGGAACCGCGTGACCGCTACGGTCGCAGGTTCGAATCCTGCTTCGGGCATGGATGTGTGTGATGTCCTTAGGTTAGTTAGGTTTAAGTAGTTCTATGTTCCAGGGGACTGATGACAACAGAAGTTAAGTCCCATAGTGCTCAGAGCCATTTTGAAATCTAAGTGAGTAGTGTTTTACTAATTCGTGCAGAAAGAGGCACGCTTGTGGACAGATACTCAGTTTTGTTAAAACAGACTTACGTCGTAAGTTTATCGTGGGTAGTTTTATTTCATTTCATACGATACGGTGCACAGTTTTCGTAAGGTTTCTTTTAGTGTTGTTAAAACAATACTAAACATGAGAGAGAAATTAATTATCAACGATATATGCGAATTCTCTGATGCTATCTATAACAGTGTGACAATGCACATGCAGTTTATTGATTACATGCATGTAGAAAACTTGTTCTGAGTTAAAGCTGTCAAACAAGGTGTGAAGAAGAATAAAATGCCACTACCAGACGACAGCTAATGTAGAAAATACTTTTCTGACTATTTTGGCACGGTGCACTCTCCCCATACATAATACAAAAGCTTCGAGACGCATCTGCTGCCTGGCCGTCTATTAAACCTGGAAAGAACAAAATGACGCAGAAGTTAGCCTTTTTTTCCACGTGCGACTATTTTGGGTTGAGAAGTGAAGAGAATTGTGTTCAAAGTTCCATTAAACTGTTAACTTCAGCAGACAGCAGAATTGCGTTTAAAAAAAATGTAGTAGCGAATGTAATAGAACACGCGACGTCTTATCAACAGTGCGCGACGCTTACCGTTATGGTACTAGCTATGACGTAGCTACAGCACCTCTGGAAGTGAACAACAGTTTCTCCAGAACTTCGGCATTCCACAGTGCTGTGAGATAATGCATATGGCCGGATATAGACTTCTGAGAGACAGACAGTTACAGCATTTCTTTTGCACTGCACGATGGTTTCAACAAACAGATAGCGCAATAGAGTAGCTCAAATGGAAAGGAACACTTCCTATTTAAATTTCTGCATCCTACACTGTTGGCAGTTCTGTGTAGGTGGCAGTTACGTTATTTTATTTCGATGATTACAAAATAGAGTTGAATGTATGCACTGGATAGCCAAGGCAGCTAGTTCATGGCGATTCGGTCAACCAAGTAAATGAATGTACTGAACATGCTACAAACCACTACAGGGAGCCTGTGTGTCAGAATTCTCATCTTGTGTGCCCTAACAGTGTTATGATAGAGAAATGAATCTTAGAGAAGAGGGTGTGGTGGTCTGTTGGACTGATGCTAGTTTCATATGATAATGGTCTCGGTTCGATTCCAACTTCTGCCGTTGTTTTTTGATAGGAAGAGGCAGATTCTATTCTCTTCTGGCTACGACACGTGAAGAAGATATAACGGCATTGTGGCCTGAAATTCACATTAAACATGATATTCCTTCTCTTCCAAGTAGACGTTAGGTGGAACCACAATAAAGTAAGGAGTGGCGACATGCAGAAACTCTATCACCAGTAACCTTTCTTATACTAGTTATTTATTTCTAGTGACGAAACAAACCCTGTGTATGGTCACAGGACACTTATTCCGTCTTTTATTTGAGCTTCTGTATGTCGATAAAATTGGTTCTGAACTGGGTATGCAACTCAGACCGCCCTTATCGCGGAATTTGATTTCTTTGTGACAATACAGCTTGACTACAACTTGTTGTTTGTTCAAAACTGCAGATTCCTCAACATCTCCACACATTGCGCATGAATGGGTTGGAATCCTGGCCCAGCACTAAACTTTTCACTATGTATTATCAAGCTCTAGCATGAGAACACCTATCTGCTGGTGGATAATAATTTTTATTTTTAATGCATTTTCGTTCGTTGTCAACACTAAACGATATCTGACGTTTTTGACTCCCAGCGAGACACACAACTATTTGCGAGATCATTGTAAGTTCAAGAATGTTATTCGGAGCTGCTGGTGGAGAAAAATTCGGTAGCTGACGTCTCTTTGTATGTAGTCTACAACGATATGTGTGGGGTTCGATTCCTAGTCAGCACTGAACTCTTTGTCATATTATATGTAGTTCAAAGATGCTCACATGTCGCTGCTGATGCAACAAAAAATGGTTCAAATGGCTCTGAGCACCATGGGACTTAACATCTGTGGTCATCAGTCCCCTAGAACTTAGAACTACTTAAACCTAACTAACCTAAGGATATCACACACCTCCATGCCCGAGGTAGGATTCGAACCTGCGTCCGTAGCAGTCGCGCGGTTCCGGACTGAGCGCCTAGAACCGCTAGACCACCGCGGCCGGCGCTGATGCAACAAACCCATACTTAACGTTCCTTTTCTCTAGAATATAACAGCGATATGTGCTGGGTTGGAGTCCTGGGAAGGAAAAAATTAATGTTTCGTCTCGTCATTTCAGTTAATACATCTAGCTACTGCCGAGAAAATCCGATATGTCAAAGTTGATTGTGCTTCGATAACAATCCGATTAGGTTCTCGGTTCGAATCCCTGTCCAACACAAAGCTTTACCTCACTGCATTTCAAGTAAGTTACTTGTGAAGAAGCAGTATTTAACATCTCTCGTAGTTCATTAACAGGGACAATAGATGCTGAGTAGAAATTAGCGACCGTTAAAAATGTTTACGTTACGTAATTTAAAGTTGATATTTGTTAACTGATACTGTCTAAAATCGAGGTATATCACTCTCTTTATGCCTAGTCAGGAATGACTGTTAATTTCCGTCAGTCACGAAATCTTATTTTGCATGGCCTGGGTTTGAATGCATATGCAGAACGAGTCGGTTCGTCCTGTCATTTGAAGTTCATACATATTCTCAACTAGTTGCTCGTGAATAACGTAAATTTTTAATGACATTTTGTGTTAAATAACAAGTATGGTATGTTACTTTGAAGAGGAAATCATGAATACGACGAACTTACTACGTGCATTACCTATCTGACGTAATAATGAGAGTGCTAACGTTTCAGGAATGTCAGTTATGGTAATAAATGCGAGCTTACAAGCCTTAAGGACAGTCTTATCTGTGATGAGATGTTCCCTGATATTTTTAGGATCGTGGTATTACTTTACATCCTGAGTTATTGCGATACAGAGCGGCGTTTTCTAGTGGTGACTTGTTGGAACCATTTTCAATAATCAAACGACTATACCAAGGAGCGATTAGAGGACCTGCTAGACAGCTGCGTTATGTGGGTTGCATGGGAATCAGGCGAAATGCAATCCAGGTCGTTCGGATACTTTTGAGCATGACTGTACTTCGTTAACAATCCGATTAGGTGCTGGGTTCGCATCCCTGTCACAAGTTTTATATGATGGCATTTCAATTTGAAACATGAGCATACCTTGTTCCTTGTGAATGACACCATATTAAACGTCGTTGGGGGTAGTTCCTAGAACGGTAACTGTTATGACAGGATTCCCAGTTCAGTACAAACATTTTCGTCATTTATTTTCAGGATCTGAAATGATAACTGATACTGGTGCAAACGTCTACACTTCACGTCTCTTTATGCCTAGTGATCCGGTCTCAATAAGGCACAAACAAAGCTTAGCTTAGTTAGCAATGGCTATAGGTGCTGTGTTTGAATCCAGGTCCAGAACGACGACGTTGGTCGTGTCATTTAATGTTCAAATTTGTGTACACGTAGCTGTTGATGTGTTACGAGAACAAAGATATTACTGGTGATTCGCTGTTAATGTTGAGATTTCTTTAGAGTGCTTCTTGCCGTTAATCGCGTTTTTCTACTGGTTCGTCCAATATCCAGTTTCCAGAGCCACTCGCCGTTGAGCGACCTTTAGCACGTGGATGGAAAACCTTTTAGAGAGCGAAAAACTTTTTTCCAATTGCCGTACAGCTTTGTAACTCCATATACTGTCTCAAGTATTTAATTTTGACTAAGGATTACTGTACGATATATGTAAAATAATCCGTTTTCTCAGAACTTTTGGAATGTCACTTGTTGTAATTAAAGTTAGTTTATGAGTGTTATGGGGTGTCTCATCGCTAAGAACATGTTTTCTAATATGTTTTGTATGACGATATTAGATGACGCTTAGACTGACTGCCATAAAGACCTTTGGTCTCTTAGTAGTCTCTTGCGGTACCCATTGTGTGTAGTCAAATGACTGTACCCCATGGGGTTTTGGTGTTTAGACGACCTGAAACACAGCTACGTTATGTTGGTTGTATTCGGCAGTGACCCACTTTTTTTGCTGTCAAGTGTACACAACAGAACATGACAGTTTAACCAGAATGTTCATTGAGTCAAGCCAAGTTGCCATACCTTATAACTAAACTCTGGAATGTAGAAACCTTGTGTGTGTCCAAGTGCACAGGTAGTGGCATATTTTCTCAATTGGTTTGGGCGATGTCAGTAACTGCTTAAAGATACATAGTGGTCTTGCCCAGTCGATGCTGCTCCCTGTATAGTGTCCACGTGTTGTGGTTTAGGGCACCACTAGATGTGATGTGAGTTCTTCCTAGCTTCAGGTGCTATGGGTCAGTCATTGTGCTGGTCAATATCAATGTCTGAGTTGGAGCCTGAGTTGTCGGCAGGCTGGGATACAAGAGTCCTTCCCCTTATATTTGACCAATAGCACCAAAAACGTCTGGGTCATTGACGGTGACGCCAAAACAGGAGGGAGGAGGTAACCTGGCCAAAAACTCCAACTGCAAGTGTGGACCCATCTCGAAATCTGGAGAGGCATCGTCTGAGACATCGGCGTCAATGTTCTCTGATGTCCGCTGAAGAAGAATGGAAGCAGGGCAGGCTTATTCACGAAGATGTTCCAGGGTGAGGTCTAAGTTTATACTGTCGAGGTGGAGAGGGAGGCCGGTACCAACCTGGAAGCATCTGGAGGATAAGGGTGCACTGCAGGAGCAAAATTGGTTGAAGTGGCGTCAGAGTTTTTATCCCATTGAGGACTACCATGAAAAGTAACTTACCACAGGTCAGTAGCTGTGCCTGGAATCCAACCCAACACCCTGCCATAGTTGTGGGCCAGCGTTGGGGATCACACAAAGTGGTTTGTGTGAGCTGATTGAGCTGATTGAATGCGTAACGGGACATCCTCTTTCTTGAGATCTGTAGATATTGCTTTCTTATTGTTGTATCCCCCTCGGATCCACCAGTACGCAACACAGACATGTATTACTGGCTGCCGCGTGTCCAGGCCACTGCCGACACCACTACGGAGAAGTGAGTACACAGTATGACCACAGACAGAAGCAAACTGTGTTTCCTGCCAACTGCATCTGCCACCTTCAGGTATTTTTATGAGTCGACGAATTCCAGGTGTGACTCATTATTATTGTAGTAATCGGATACTGCGTTTTTACGTTTTGGGAAGTGCAAAATTTTGCATTTCTGAACATTTAAGACAAGTTGCCAATCTTTGCACCGCTTTGAAATTTTATCAAGATCCGATAGGAGCCCTGAAAACCCTGTTGAAATCTGTTCACCCGCCTGTGAGTTAATTGTAGACATATATGCATACAGATGGACATACGCTGCGTTCTACACTCATGCTCATCAATTAAGGATAATTGCAGAATGTGGTGCCACACAACGTGGCACTACACAAAACTGGCGCTAATAGCATAGACATCTAGGAAACACACACCACACAGATCTGTAATCCCACGGTATTGGTGATAAGTTGAGAAAACCGTCCCGAAACACATGTGCTACAAAACGCTCCTGTTTCCTGAGCATGTACCCCGACATCAATATGGGATATGATCACCATGCACATGTACACAGGCCGCACAACGAGTTAGCATACTCTGGATCAGGTGGTCGAGCAGCTGCTGGGGTATAGCCTCCCATTCTTGCACCACTGCCTGTCGGAGCTCCTGAAGTGTCGTAGGGGTTAGAAGACGAGCAGCGATACGTCGACCGAGAGCATCCCAGATGTACTCATCGGTAGCTCCGTGAGGCTATTTGCAGATGACACGGTTGTCTACAAGAAAGTAGCAACATCAGAAGACTCGTACGTACTCCAGGAAGACCTGCAGAGGATTAATGAATGGTGCGACAGCTGGCAGCTTTCCCTAAATGTAGATAAATGTAATATAATGCGCATACATAGGGGCAGAAATCCATTCCAGTACGATTATGCCATAGGTGGTAAATCATTGGAAGCGGTAACGACCGTAAAATACTTAGGAGTTACTATCCGGAGCGATCTGAAGTGGAATGATCACATAAAACAAATAGTGGGAAAAGCAGGCGCCAGGTTGAGATTCATAGGAAGAATTCTAAGAAAATGTGACTCATCGACGAAAGAAGTAGCTTACAAAACGCTTGTTCGTCCGATTCTTGAGTATTGCTCATCAGTATGGGACCCTTACCAGGTTGGATTAATAGAAGAGATAGACATGATCCAGCGAAAAGCAGCGCGATTCGTCATGGGGACATTTAGTCAGCGCGAGAGCGTTACGGAGATGCTGAACAAGCTCCAGTGGCAGACACTTCAAGAAAGGCGTTACGCAATACGGAGAGGTTTATTATCGAAATTACGAGAGAGCACATTCCGGGAAGAGATGGGCAACATATTACTACCGCCCACATATATCTCGCGTAATGATCACAACGAAAAGATCCGAGAAATTAGAGCAAATACGGAGACTTACAAGCAGTCGTTCTTCCCACGCACAATTCGTGAATGGAACAGGGAAGGGGGGATCAGATAGTGGTACAATAAGTACCCTCCGCCACACACCGTAAGGTGGCTCGCGGAGTATAGATGTAGATGTAGATGTACTCGATGGGGTTCAGGTCTGGAGAACAGGCAGGCCACTCCATTCGCCTGATATTTTCTGTTTCAAGGTACTCCTCCACGATGGCAGCTCGGTGGGGCCGTGCGTTATCATCCATCAGGAGGAGGGTGGGACCCACTGCACCCCTGAAAAAGCGGACATACTGGTGCAAAATGACGTCCCGATACACCTGACCTGTTACAGTTCCTCTGTCAAAGACGTGCAATGGTGTACGTGCACAAATCATAATCCCACCCCACACCATCAAACCACGACCTCCATACAGGTCCCTTTCAAGGACATTAAGGGGTTGGTATCTGGTTCCTGGTTCACGCCAGATGAAAACCCGGCGAGAATCACTGTTCAGACTATACCTGGACTCGTCATTGAACATAACCTGGGACCGCTGTTCCAATGAACGTGTACTGTGTTCTTGACACCAGGCTTTACGGACTCTTCTGTGACCAGGGGTCAGTGGAATGCACCTTGCAGGTCTCCGGGCGAATAAAGCATGTCTGTTCAGTCGTCAGTAGTCTGTGTGTCTGGAGACAACTGTTCCAGTGGCTGCGGTAAGGTCCCGAGCTAGGATACCTGCAGTACTCCGTGGCCGTCTGCGGGCACTGATGGTGAGATATCGGTCTTTCTGTGGTGTTGTACACTGTGGACGACCCGTACTGTAGCGCCTGGACACCTTTCCTGTCTGCTGGAATCGTTGCCATAATCTTGAGGTCACACTTTATGGCACACGGAGGACCCGTGTTACGACCTGTTGTGTTTGATCAGCCTCCAGTCGCCCTAGAATTCTACCCCTCATAGCGTCATCAATATGTGTTCTTTGAGCCATTTCAACACACAGTCACCTTTTGAACGTCTGAAAACTTCCGTACTCTTACTCGCTGCACCGTACTCTGACAAGCACCAACACACGTCTGCGTATGTGGACTGCTGCCAGCGCCACCGTGCGACGACCGCAGGTCAAATGCACCGCATGGTCATACCCCGAGGTGATTTAAACCCGCAAACCGCACACCAAAGTGTTGTTTCACCATGTATCATCATTATCCTTAATTTATGAGCATGAGTGTATATTTGTAGTAGTTCATACGAAGCCTATTCGGAAAGTAAGATGCGTTAGGTCGCGAAGTGGAAACGACAGTGGAAATCCGATGACGCGGCTTTGCACAGATGGGTCGAGCTGTGTCTCTAATATGCCTGTCGATTGCGTCACGTCGCTCTTTTCAGTTCTGAGCACACTGTGAGCGCGTAAAGACGCCTAGAACAATAGCGTCTCCTGCTAACTAAGGGTGGCCACTGCGAGGTTCCGCCTGACATCTGCGGCCCCACATAACGTACCAGTCCTGCATGTCTTTCATCATGACTATTCTCTGCCGCACACTGCAGAGGCAATGAAGGCGCCCCTGCAGGGCTTTCGGTGGGAAGTGTTTGATCACCCAGCATACAACCTGTACTTGGCTCCCTCCAATGTTCATCTCTGCTCACATGAACCGCTGGTTGTGAAGACAATGTTTTAGTACAGAAAACGAACTGCTGACCAATGTAGAGAAGTGGCGGAAAGCCTAGGCGCCTTATTTCTGCGACAAGGCATTGGAAGGTTGGTACAACTCTATGACAAATGGCTGCTTCGGAGCGGCAACTATGTAGAGAAGTACAGGGTGATTCAAAAAGAATACCACAATTTTAGGAATTTAAAACTCTGCAACGACAAAAGGCAGAGCTAAGCACTATCTGTCGGCGAATTAAGGGAGCTATAAAGTTTCATTTAGTTGTACATTTGTTCGCTTGAGGCGCTGTTGACTAGTTGCTAAGATGCGACCGCTCAACAGAAAGCTTTTTGTGTTATTGAGTACGGCAGAAGTGGATCGACGACAGTTGTTCAGCGTGCATTTCGAACGAAGTATGGTGTTAAACCTCCTGATAGGTGGTGTATTAAACGCCTAAGGTGAACGTTTTCTGTGCCATTTCAGCCAATAAAGTTTTTGGTCCCTTTTTCTTCGAAGGTGCTACTGTAACTGGACTACAGTATCTGGAGATGTTAGAGAATTGGCTGTTCCCTCAGCTCGAACAAGAAGCACAACAATTCATATTTCAGCAGGATGGAGCGCCACCACATTGGCACTTATCTGTCCGTCAACTACCCGAGGCGATGGATCGGCCGCGAGGCAGCCCGTGACAGAGCACTTCATCACTGGCCTCCAAGAAGCCCTGATCTTACCCCCTGCGATTTTTTCTTATGGGGGTATGTTAAGGATATGGTGTTTCGGCCACCTCTCCCAGCCACCATTGATGATTTGAAACGAGAAATAACAGCAGCTATCCAAACTGTTACGCCTGATATGCTACAGAGAGTGTGGAACGAGTTGGAGTATCGGGTTGATATTGCTCGAGTGTCTGGAGGGGGCCATATTGAACATCTCTGAACTTGTTTCTGAGTGAAAAAAAAAACTTTTAAATACTCTTTGTAATGATGTATAACAGAAGGTTATATTATGTTTCTTTCATTAAATACACGTTTTTAAAGTTGTGGTATTCTTTTTGAATCACCCTGTATTTGGAGGGTGTAGCAAACTGTTGCAAATAAAATATTTTTGATTTTGACAGTTGTTTCCATTTCGCGACCGATCGGACATTACTTTCCGAATAGCCCTCGTTAAAGTTACTGCAGTTTCTGCAGGTTTTCCCGATATGGTCCCAATTCTCAGCATATAACATGGTGATTCGAAACACGAATCATGTACTGTGTTTTGTATGTTATTAAGGTATTTCATGAAAAAATAAACACTTCCTGTATGTGTTTCTGACTGTGCACACAGCATCACCCCAGATTTAACAGGTGCATTGTCGAATGCCCGGTATCATCTGGTGAAATAACCAGTTGGTGTTCCTCGTGCCGTTGCTGAGTAAGAAGAGCAGTAGATCGCATTCCCTATATTTAGTTTTCTGACGGATTTTAATAGCTCACTGTCAACGCTCGCCAGCCTCTAGATCGGGGAACCCTTATCTGGAAAAGTCTGTATGAATTTCATGACGTGCTCGTCATTTGACATCAATTACGTACATCTTATAGACTGCTACAGAAGCTGCAAGAATTGCTCTTTCCAACACAGCACTTCGGTACCAGAAGCGTTACCATGACATCACTAAAAAGTTGTATAAAATAGTACGTAAACAGTGGTCACTTCCGAAGCGGAATCTATATTCACGAAGTTAGCTGTAGAAGACACGTTTCTGGCCATGGTATTATCTCTCTCACTTGCCGCGACCAATTTCTACCGTGATGATTTTTGAAGAACGTCGCCTAAACCCCTCACTCCTTTTTTTTGATTTGGCGTCATGGTAGGGAGACAATGTACCAATTGATTCATCAGATGAATAGCTTAGATACCAACGTAAAGTTTACGTTAGAAATGGAAATTGATGAAAAGCGGCCTTTCTTAGACGTTCTAGCTGAGTGGAAGTAAAACGGTTGACTTGGATACTCTGTGTATCCTAAGCATGTCATGATGATGACGTTCGGTTTGTGAGGCGCTCAACTGTGTGCTCATCAGCGCCCGTACAAGCTCCCAATTTTTACACGGCCCAGTTTCTTTTCACAATCCAATCTAGTCACTCTCACAAATAATGATGATGATGATGATGAAATGATGAGGACAGCACAAACACTCACTCCATAGGAAGAGAAAATCCTCCAACCCGTCCGGGACTCGAACCCGGGATCCCGTGAACCCAAGGCAGCAACGCTAGCCCCTAGACCACGAGCTGCGGACGTACCAAAAGCAGACCCACATGGACCGATACCTCTAAACGCACAGTTTCTGGCAACCTTCGCGCGAGAGAGATACGCTGAACACTTTGATACGTGGAACTAAAGGCGTAACGGGAGAGAGCCAACTAATGTTCGTATCCAGACAAAACGACTATCAGATATATGCTGTTAGGTCGATTCCCTCTTGAAAACTCTGACTCACATTCGGTCAATCAACATAACAAGATAAGCTCTCGACGTTGCTTCTTTCCTGTAGGGCAAAGTCCAGTAACACTGGGCGAATCTTAAACTGTCGAAGGCCACATAAGAAAAGTAAAGTAGTGATGCATCCAACAACGGAGAGTCATAGCCTCAGAGTTCACCCCATTTATAATATTCATTGTACACTATGTGATCAAAACTATCCGGACATCCCGAGAAACATACGTTTTTCATATTAGATGCATTGTGCTGCACCTACTGCCATGTACTCCATATCAGCGACCTCAGTAGTCGTTAGACACCGTGAGAGGGCAGAACTCACTGATTTCGAACATGGTCAGGTGATTGGGTGTCACTTGTGTCATACATCTGCACGCGAGATTTCCACACTGCTAAACATCCCTGGGTCCACTGTTTCCGAAGTGATAGTGAAGTAGAAACGTGAAGGGACACGTACAGCACAAAAGCGTACATGCAGACCACGTCTGTTGACTGACAGAGGCCGCCGACAGTTGAAGAGGGTCGTAATGTGTAATACGCAGATATTTATCCAGACCATCACACAGGAATTCCAAACTGCATCAGGTTCCACTGCAAGTACTATGACAGTTAGGCGGGAGGTGAGAAAACTTGCATTTCATTGTCGAACGGCTGCTCATAAGCCACACATCAAGACGGTAAATACCAAACGACGCCTCGCTTGGTGTAAGGAGCGTAAACATTTGACGATTGAACAGTGGTAAAACGTTGTGTGGAGTGACGAATCACGGTACACAATGTGGCGATCCGATGGCAGGGTGTACGCATGGCGAATTCCCGGTGAACGTCATCTGCCAGCGTATGGAATGACAACAGTAAAATTCGGAGGCGGTGGTGTTATGGTGTGGTCGTGTTTTTCATGGAGCGGGCTTGCATCCCTTGTTGTTCTGCGTGGCACTATCACAGCACAGGCCTACATTGATGTTTTAAGCACCTTCTTGCTTCCCACTGTTGAAGAGCAATTAGGGGATGGCGACTGCATATTTCAACACGGTCGAGCTCCTGTTCATAATGCACGGCTTGTGGCGGAGTGGTTACACGACGATAACATCCCTGTAATGTACCGGCCTGCACAGAGTACTGACCTGAATCCTACAGAACATCTTTGGGATGTTTTGGGACGCCAACTTGGTGCCAGGCCTCACCGACCGACATCGATAGCTCTCCCCAGTACAGCACTCCGTGAAGAATGGGCTGCCATTCCCCAAGAAATGTGATTGAACGTATTCCTGCGGAAGTGGACAACAGCATATTGAATTCCAACATTACCGATGGAGGGCGCCATGAACTTATAAGACATTTTCAGTCAGGTGTCCGGATACTTCTGATCACATAGTGTATATGTGGCAGTGGCTTCGTGTTACAGCCCTCATAAGAAAACATTTTTTATGAATTTCCAGTATAATGGAGGGTAGGATTAGCAACTTGAGTGTGAAATGTTTTTAATTTTTCCAATATCCGCTATAGTTGCGATAACAGTCATCTCTTTGTTGCGACTAGTTTCGAAACATCACGTCCACTTTCAAACCGCAGCCTTAAATGTAAGTGAAAGCATAAAGTCTATCAATGTACATATGAATAATAAAAGTTCATATTTGACCATAGAAACATTACATAAATATAAAATGTTAGCCTTCATACGGGTATATAAGATGGTTTCCTTCCAATCGAACGCTGGAGTACCATTTCTACCGGTCTTGGTTTCTTAGCTATAGTACTTCCTCACACTGTTCGTTCCGCCATCTGTGCTTTTTGCGTGTTTTGGGTGGCGCTATTTCAAGGGCAATTTTGATTAATTTTGTTTTAATCTCCTCTCTGTCTTCTGAGTCTATATTTAGGCGTTCCTGAAATTCTTGTTTCTTCATTTTCAAAGCTTCAGTATCAGTTTTATGTATCCTATGCCCTTGTCTTGGAATTTTTGTTTATAGAATAAATTTCATTATTATTATTATGTGGTTTTCATTTATTGTTATTATTATTTCTTCGAGAGCGCAGCGAAGCCCTGATGATGATACAGTCTACTTACCTGATTTATTGGAGCCAACTGAGTTACCACAGCACATACCTGATTTATGAAACTTCGAGTTTCCATCACCTGATTCTTTCTCTGACGTCGAGTCCGCGCCACAGCAGTGCACCAGCGATATACCACAGCAGCAACAGCAGCAGAGCATAAAAAAACTCTTCTACCTGTACTGTAAGTTCCTGATATCAAGACGTTAGCATTACTGATCAGGCGGTTATGATGGCATACCTCATGTGTTAAAGTGATGCTATTCTCAGTAACGTACAATCTAAATGGGAATGGTTATAAGGATATCGTTGTGGGCGCGTCTTATAGATAAGAGTTCAACACAGTGGTAGTGTTTGAAAATCCCCTTTCTAGCGGCGTGCATCCTATGAGTGGTGTCAGTTTCTAAGATGCTACTCCAGGCGGGTGTAAAATGAATGTGCGCAACGGAGAATAATACACGCTAAAATGAAGATTTGGCCCTGTCTGACTACCCCCTGAAGCAGATCTTAGGATCTCTTAATTATATAAATTACAATCTAAACATAAATGAATGATCAAGGCAACTAATCCTACTAAATGATAAACGTTGTTCCTGCTTAAATATTTATTGTAGATTAAAACAAAAACCTTTATATTATAAAGTTTACTTTTCCTAAGTAAAATTACTAATCAATTGCCCAACTCTGCCCCTTATTATGACTGCGCGGTCTAATATCAATAACGCGAAATGACTGACATCATCTACGTACCAAACACTAGAAGACACTACTTTCAAAGATGATCTACGGTGGTGTGGAACCTCAGTGGAAATAAACTAACGTGATCACAGCTGTTTAGCTTTCATAGCCCTCATAAGCCGAAGCAATTAGCGGTATCACCGTATGTACTGCGTCTGGTGCGTCGAAGTGATGGTTCTCGTACTCGTCTGCGACGATGGAAGAACTCCAGCCACAAATAAACTCTTCCAAACACTAGGACGGCAGAAGCAGGTCCTCTGACTAATATACTCTAATACTGTCTTCTCCTCTCTGTGTTCTACAGACGAGAAACGCGAACTCCCAGCCACAAGGACGGAGTTCAGATAACATCTCAACGTAAGTACAGGCAGAGGAAGTGCTCTGAATTACTGAACGCTGCGTACTCAAAGACGAATTCTAACTCGGAGGTGAAGTCCAGACACGTATAGGTTCACAACAGTACAGTGCCTAACTGTTTTAACTATAAACTCTCCTGAGAGCAAAGACAGCAAGTCCGTCTGTATCAACAAAGCTGATATCAAGCGACCGTCACACACGGGCGCTCACAATGGAAGACCCTGTCTCACCAGCACTGACTTCCCAGCAAGGCTTGGCTCCCCACCATCGTAATTCCGAAAACGAATCATAGTCCCGAAACCACGGAATATTCTCCCTCTCTACAGATTCTCACCGAACGCCGACCAACCATATTGTAGTCTTTTGTCGTCCAGCGCGGAAAGTTTGCGGGGAAAAACCTATACTTGTACAATGGTACGCTACTGAGTAAAAATCCTTGGAAATGATCCAGCCTGCGTGGTTTCCGAGGTGCCGCTTCTTCATTCCTCTCACCTGCGTCCAAGATTTTGAGCGTTTCCGAAGTATAATCCTTCCGGTTTGGCTACAAAACCGGCCGATCGCGACTATATTGTGCTCCAGCGCTTAGGTGCTACGACGTCCGTCTTGCTATTTCCTGTGTTTAAGTAGGCCTTCCACCCAGGGCTTCAGTTCCGCCAGCCGTTTCATTTCCACTGGCGTTCCAACCTCTACTAGTATAGGCAATCATTCATTACTCCATTTTTGTAATAACGACATTCCATCACCTTTCAAGCAATAAGCGTTAACAATTATTTACAAGACGTACGTGACAATGTTAGCGTCCTTTATATATTCATACATACGATGTACAACCTATCACATGATACCTAATTTTGTTTGTAGATCACAGCAAAGTATGTGGATGAGTGCTTGTAAGGTGCGAAATTATAGCCACCTTACAGGTTACGTCAAAATTTTTCGTACCTGACCTCACTGTGCAGTGCTCAAATGGTCTCTGTGTTACTGGACTGCCATACAGTACGTGTTGGGCAGTACCAAACAAGAATCAAAATTCACAACAACGGGAATAGTGAGAGTGCACTCATTTTCAGGAATCAATGTTCAGAAACTTGATGTCTGTAGCTCGGACATGCAATGTGCTGTGAATGAGCATCTCGGGTGGTGAGGGTATGAGTATTGATTTTTCGGGTATATTGGTATGCCAGGAGCATGAAAGGGAGTCAGTGGTTGAGAAGGGACTGGGACAGAGTTGTAGCTTATACCCGATGTTATTCAATTTGTACATTGAACAAGCAGTAAATGAAACCAAAGAAAAATTTGGAGTAGGAATGAAAGTTCGAGGAGAAGAAATAATCACTTTAAGGTTTGCTGATGACATTGTAATTCTGTCAGAGACAGCAACGGACTTGGAAGAGCAGTTGAACGGAATGGGCAGTATTTTGAAAAGAGGATATAAGAGGGACATCAAAAAGAGCAAAATGGGTATATCGGAATGTAGCCGAATTAAGTCCGGTGGTGCTGAAACAATTAGGTTAGGAAATGAGACATTTGAAGTAGTAGATGAGTTTTGCTAGTTGGGTAGCAAAATAACTGACGATGATCGAATTAGATAGGATATAAAATAGACTGGAAATGGTAAAAAACATTTGTAAAGAAGAGAAATTTGTTAACAACGAGTATAGATTTAAATGTCAGGAAGTTTTTTCTATGTAGTGTAGCTATCTACGGAAATGAAACATAGACTATAAACAGTTTAGACAAGAAGAGAATAGAAGCCGTTGACATGTTGAGTTACAAGATAATTCTGAAAATTAGATGGATAGATCACGCAACTAATGAGGACGTACCGAATAGAATTCGGGAGAAAAGAAATCTATGGCGCAACCTTACTAGAAGAAGGGACCGGTTAGTACGACACATTCTGAGACATCAAGGGATCACCAGTTTAGTACCAGAGGGAAGTGTGGGTGGTAAAAATCGTGGAAGGAGACCAAGAGATGAACAGAGTAAGGACAGACGGATTTTAAGTTGCAGTACAGTGTGTACCACATGGTTCTGAAATCGAATGCATCCTTGGCGAACAATATACTGCGAGGGAGGTGGCGTACCACCAAAATCACCAAGCAGGCACTCCTCGTAGTCATCAATCATGAGGGAAATTGAGGTCGCACGTTTCACATCCTGGAATTTGGGTGGCAGCTGTTTCTGTATGGTACGTAAACATTTCCGATATAAGACCCGTAAACTCCACACTCTGGACCTATACATGTCTTCTTTCATTAGACAGACAATCTCCTTCTTAGCTGACTATATACCATAAGGATTATCGGCCATATATCCAGACCTGTCAAATGTGTCGGGGTGGTACCTTATTGCTTCATAAAGATTGCAACCTTTCACTCAAGAGACGAAGCTATCCGTATCCATATAAAGTAACTTTGTATCTGGGAAATGAGTTTTCGCAAACGTGTAATGAAAGTGGTACACATGGAGTTTGAAAAGGTTCAGGATACACATAACGACATAAACGAACTGCCGAAACCTTAGGCGTCTCCACAGCAACTAATCATTGACTGAAGGTTGTTACCCGTTTAAAATCTGGCCCGGCGAATAATCCTGTGCGCCACAACGCCACCTATCGGTAAACTACGCGAATTTCATGTTGGTTTCTCAAATTCTTCACCTTTCTCCGAAAATAGCATTGCTAGGAGTAGAAATATCTTCATTGATGAGTCCCGCTTAGAGCTGAGCCGCCATAACCAGCGAAGACCTGTCTGAAGACGTCCCGGACGGTGGTAGCATACCAGCCTGACTGTCGCCCGCCAAAAGGCCCGAGTGATGGTCTGGGGTGCCATTTCTTCTCTTAGCAGCACCCCTTTGGTTGTCAATCGCGGCACGCTCATAGCACAGTGGCACGTCGACGATATTCTATACCCCGTTTTGTTCCCCTTCGTGGCAACCCATCCTAGGCTTACATTCCAGCAAGATAATGTCCACCCAGAGCCGGCCAGAGTGGCCGAGCGGTTCTAGGTGCTACAGTCTGGAACCGCGCGACCGCTACGGTCGCAGGTTCGAATCCTGCCTCCGGCATGGTTGTGTGTGATGTCCTTAGGTTAGTTAGGTTTAAGTAGTTCTAAGTTCTAGGGGACTGATGACCACAGCAGTTAAGTCCCATAGTGCTCAGAGCCATTTGAACCATTTTGTCCACCCAGAGACGGCGAGAATTTCTGCTGCTTGTCTTCTTGCTTGCCAAACCCTATCTTAGCCAACAAGATCGCTGAATCTCTCCCCAACTGAGAACACTTGGAGCATTATGGGCAAGGCCGTCCAACCATCTCGGAAGTTTGAAGCTCTAATGCCCCAGTTGGACAGGATTTGGCGCGATATGCCTCAGGAGGACATCTGACAACTCTGTCAATCAATGCCAAGCTGAATAATTTCAGGACCAGAGGGGCATCAATGAGTTATTGGCTTGCTTTATTTGTGAAGCTCTTTCACTTGAATAAATCATCAAATTTTTCTGAAATTGTAATCATGTGTTTGTCTGTACATTGTCTGTACATGTAAATCACATCTACCGATTTCCAACCCATTCGGATAATTCCTTGGTGGTGCGCATTTTTTTTTTTTTTTTTTTTCATAGAGCGTAACAGTACAGCCGCTGCGGGCCGAGTCGTCCACATACAGGGTGGTCGGAAATTCCCGTTACAGACTTCTAGGACTTGTAGAGGGGACTAAGTACATCGTATTTTGAATAGGAACCCATGCCCGGAAACGTCAACCAACGAGACTACAGAGCGTCAAAGTTATAGGCGCGGGCGTCTGTAAATGTACGTATACACGGGGTGATTCCGTGATGATGTTACAGACTTTCTAGGATGATTGAGAACGATAAATGTATTAATTTGAAGTAAGTATCCCTGTACCGGGAACTAACGAGTTCTGATACCTCTGACAATTGAATACATGTAGACTACCGGCTCTTGTGTTGCGAAGAGTGCAGGGCTGGTAACTTTCAGTGGTGGAAGTGTGGACAAAAACGAGAAAAAATGTCCAATAAACGTGGGCTCTAAATTGCATACCTGAGGAGCTATGACCATTCGTTCATCTTCACTAACGTGAAATAAATCTCCTCAATTGAGCAAGTGTTCATAGCTGTTAACGTACTCACTTTAGAGCCCACGTTTATTGGACGTTTTTTCTCGTTTTTGTCCACACTACCACCACTAAAAGTTACCAACCTCAGACCCTTCGCAACACAAGAACCGGTACATGTATTCAACTGTCAGAGGTATCAGAACGGTTTTCGTTTATAACTTTCGACTCGTTCGTTTCCGGTGCAGGGATCCTTACCTAAAATTAATACATTTGTCGTTCTCCATCATCCTAGAAAGTCTGTAACATCATCGCGGAATCATCCCATGTATACGTACATTTACAGACGCCTGCGCCTATAACTTTGACGCTCTGTAGTCTCGTTGGATGACGTTTCCGGACATGGGTTCCTATTCAAAATATTACGTACTCACTCCCCTCTACAAGTCCTAGAAGTTTGTAACGGGAATTTCCGACCACCCTGTATAGTGTGGGCCAAGCTGAGCTGGGCGCTCTCTCCATTGCCTGTGCTATCAGTACAACAAGACGATGAGGTACAACGGAAAGGACGAATAACGTGATGATATTGAACGTAGCCCACTTCAATGTACGATCACGTCAAGGCTTACACACCACGCTGCAAACATGCTGTGGCTTAGGAATGAGACCGCGTGATCGACGTTCATGTTGAAATTTTGTTTTTAAAAAAGCAAGAGTTAACTCGTTTCTGTAAGTAACCTCAGTTGTGCTTCTTGTGAAATAAAATTCTGATATATAAACACATAAAATATATATTGTTTATTGAAAAACACATTCAGAATACATAAAACAGTAAATCATCGGGGGAAGTAAATACACAGAACGTGCTCTCGTGTCTTTTTGACTGTACCACGAGCACTACTTTTCCTCTGGTATAGGAAGTGTAACCACTAGGGACCGTTCAAAAACATTCAACAAAATTTGATCGTAATCCGATGCACAAAAAGATGATTACGCTTTCATGGCGAAAGTAACTTCTTGTGCAGTTACCTTGTTATACACTTAATACCCTGAGGTGAAAAAAGTCTTGGGATATCTCCTAATGTCGAGTCGGACCTCTTTTTGGCCATCGCAATGCAACAACTAGACGTGGCATGGGCTTAACAAGTCGTTGGAAGTCTTCTGCAGAAATACTGACCCATGCTGCCTCTACAGCCATCCATAACCGCGAAAGTGTTGCCGGTGCAGGCTGTTGTGCACGAACAGACGTTTCGATTATGTCCCATAAATGTACGATAGGATTCATGTCGAGCGATTTGGAGGCCAAATCATTCGCTCGAATTGGACAGAATGTTCTTCAAAACAATCGCGACCAATTGGGGCCATGACTTCATGGGACGTGCGCTACACTTGGACCCTACCATCAGCTCTTACCAAGTGAAATCAGGACTCATCTGAGCAGGCCACGGCTTTCCAGTCGTCTAGGGTCCAGCCGATATGGTCAGGAGACCGTGGGAGGTGCTGCAGGTGATGTCGTGCTGTTAGCAAAAGCACTCGACTCAGTTGCCTGCTGCCACGGCCCCTTAAAACCAGATTTTGCCTCATTGACCTAACAGACAGGTTCGTCGTACACCATACATTGATTTCGGCGGTTTTTTCACGCAGTGTTGCTTATCTGTTAGCACTGACGAGTCTACGCAAACGCCGCTGCTGTCGGTCGTTAAGTGAAGGGCATCGATCACTGTCTTGTCCGTGGTGAGAGGTAATGCCTGAAATTTGATATTCTTGGTACGCTGTTGACACAGTGGATGTCGGAGTATTGAATTCCCTAACGATTTCTGAAATGGAATGTCCCATGCGTCTAGCTCCAACTATCATACCACGTTAAAAATCTGTTGATTGCGGGCGTGCGGCTATAATCAAGTCGAAAACCTTTTCACATGAATCGCCTTAGTACAAATAACATCTCCGCATATGCAGTGTTCTTTTATATTTTGTGTACGCGATACTACCGCCACCTGGATATGTTTATATCGCTGTCCCGTAACTTTAGACACGTCAGTGTATTGCGCTACGTTATGCTATGAAATGTATTTACGATTTTTAAGAATTAACGAATTTAGGAAACGTCATTGCTTCAGCACAAAGCACAGCATAGAACAGTGTCAAATGACTGTAGTTCAAGGAAATTTTTTGGTAAACATATTTCCATGAATAAGATAACGAAAAAAATGGTTCAAATGGATCTGAGCACTATGGGACTTAACATCTGAGGTCATCAGTCCCCTAGAACTTGGAACTACTTAAACCTAACTAACCTAAGGACATCATACACATCCATGCCCGAGGCAGGATTCGAACTTGAAGCACCTATAACCGCTCGGCCACTCTGGCCGGCTAAGATAACGAACTGGAAACGTTATCCGTAATGATGTCAAAATAAAAGAACATTACTTCACTGATGGAAATGAAAGGCGTTACACCATGAACACGTAATCGAACGTCACCAAACCGGTACTCCAGCATTCCCAAGTCTATGGGATATGTTGATAAAAATTTCATACATATGTCAGTTTATTTTCAGTATTTTCTGTACAGAACAAAACCAGTCCACCAATGAATGGTATGACAGCATAGTTTTTGGTGTATCTAACAGTACTGTAATTTTCAAACAGAGATCGCAACACGCATGTCGAAAGGATGTACACATGAAGCTTGTCATCATCTCTTAGGCTCTGAAAAAGATCGAATCATTGGCATGAGGGATATGGGAGCAATGTAGGTTGCATCTCGGAATGGTATCGCAGGCTAACACAAAAAATTTGTTAAAGTTCGTCACTAGCGACACCATAAGTAAGACGAAAACTGTCAGGTAGGAGGAAATTTTGAACAGGCCGAGGTGAACACGAAAGCGATTGCGAAAAGTGGGACCGACCGACAGACCCATTTCGTAGACGAAGCACACTGCCATCACGGTAATAGACAGATATCGTCATACTGGTAACAGAACAGTGTATCACAAGAAAGCCCAGTTATACAGGGTGGTCCATTGATAGTGACCGGGCCAAATATCTCACGAAATAAGCATCAAACGAAAAAACTACAAAACGAAACTCATCTAGCTAGAAGGAAACCAGATGGAAGCTTTGGTTGGCGCGCTAGATGGCGCTGCCTTGGTCAAACGGATATCAACTGCGTTTTCTTTAAATAGGAACACCCATTTTTTATTACATATTCGTGTAGTACGTAAAGAAATATGAATGTTCTAGTTGGACCACTTTTTTCGCTTTGTGATAGATGGCGCTGTAATAGTCACAAACGTATAAGTATGCGGTATCACGTAACATTCCGCCAGTGCGGACGGTATTTGCTTCATGATACATTACCCGTGTTAAAATGGACCGTTTACCAATTGCGGAAAAGGTCGATATTGTGTAAGTGTATGGCTGTTGTGATCAAAATGCCCAACGGGCGTGTGCTATGTATGCTGCTCGGTATCCTGGACGACATCATCCAAGTGTCAGGACCGTTCGCCGGATAATTACGTTATTTAAGGAAACAGGAAGTGTTCAGCCACATGTGAAATGTCAACCACGACCTGCAACAAATGATGATGCCCAAGTAGGTGTTTTAGCTGCTGTCGCGGTTAATCCGCACGTCAGTAGCAGACAAATTGCGCGAGGATCGGGAATCTCAAAAACGTCGGCGTTGAGAATGCTACATCAACATCGATTGCACCCGTAACTTATTTCTATGCACCAGGAATTGCATGGCGATGACTTTGAACGTCGTGTACAGTTCTGCCACTGGGCACAAGAGAAATTACGGGACGATGACAGATTTTTTGCACGAGTTCTATTTAGCGACGAAGCGTCATTCACCAACAGCGGTAACGTAAACCGGCATAATATGCACTATTGGGCAACGAAAATCCACGATGGCTGCGACAAGTGGAACATCAGCGATCTTGGCGGGTTAATGTATGATGCGGCATTATGGGAGGAAGGATAACTAGCCCCCATTTTATCGATGGCAATCTAAATGGTACAATGTATGCTGATTTCCTACGTAATGTTCTACCGACGTTACTACAAAATGTTTCACTGCATGACAGAATGACGATGTACTTCCAACATGATGGATGTCCGGCACATAGCTCGCGTGCGGTTGAAGCGGTCTTGAATAGCATATTTCATGGCAGGTGGATTGGTCGTCGAAGCACCATACCATGGCCGCACGTTCACCGGATCTGACGTCCCCGGATTTCTTTCTGTGGGGAAAGTTGAAGGATATTTGCTATCGTGACGCACGTACAACGCCTGACAACATGCGTCAACGCATTGTCAATGCATGTGCGAACATACGGAAGGCGAACTACTCGCTGTTGAGAGGAATGTCGTTACACGTATTGCCAAATGCATTAAGGTTGACGGACATCATTTTGAGCATTTATTGCATTAATGTGGTATTTACAGGTAATCATGCTGTAACAGCATGCGTTCTCAGAAATGATAAGTTCACAAAGGTACATGTGTCACATTGGAACAACCGAAATAAAATGTTCAAACGTACCTACGTTCTGTATTTTAATTTAATTGTGAGCCATATGTTTGTGACTATTGCAGCGACATCTATCGCAAAGCGAAAAAAGTGGTTCAACTAAAACATTCGTATTTCTTTACGTACTACACGAATATGTAATAAAAAATGTGGGATCCTATTTTAAAAAACGCAGTTGATTTACGTTTGACCTATGGCAGCGCCATCTAGCGGGCCAACCATAGCGGCATCTGGTTTCCCCCTTCAAGCTAGACAAGTTTCGTTCTTTGTAGTGTTTTCGTTTGACGCTTATTTCGTGAGATATTTGGCCCGGTCACGATCAATGGACCACCCTGTATATCGCAACAATAATTATTCAGCCACTGATGCAGCAGAAAAGAGCGTATGAAAACCGAAGGTAAGGAACTCTGAAGCGACTAGGAGAGCAGATGTCACTGCTACACCTCATCTACCCCTACCCCCACGCCTCTCTCCCGCAGCAGAGCGAACAGAAAGCGCCAGAATAAAGACTGCGCCTTACTTAATGTCATTCTCAGTTGTAGCTGTCCCGTGGTACGGTGGAGGCTATATCTGTCGACCCTCTTTGAGCCTTATCGTCTACAACCATGTATGGTGTCGCAAGTCTCGCTAGCGAGACTCTGTCACTGTAAGCTGCAGAGCCTATCTTGCGATCAACACTGATGGGATGCAGATACCACCATCATTCTGTTGGCCTACTGGTGGCTTGACCAGCAGGGCCAAGAAGCTGTTTGCCATCCTCCGTCGTGAGTGGGAGCCAGTGTTGCTGTTCACCCAATTCCTCCACTGATGCTGCTGACGTCTATCTGTTAACTGGAGGCCGCGGGTCGAACTCTGCACGACAACAAGTACTACAGATTGCGATGGTGGAGGGGAGTAGTTTCCTGGGCGCTCGTCGCAACGAGAGGATCTGAAATCGGCTTGTAGAGGATGCTGTTCGCCGCCGTCCATCGAGGGCCACGCCAGATGCGACGCCTGGGGGCCATCGACCGTCCGTGACGTAACGGCTCCCATGCGAGGCTTCCGTCGACTCAGCAGTACTGCCGGGCGATGTGCGGGCGCTACTGCCGTGCACACCCGACTGAGCTGCCAGCGGCAGGGGGAAACAATGTTGCATAAACCCGGGCAGAGGTTATAAGTAGAATGTCACCACAAACTGCCTGGAACAGATTATTGGAAGCTGGGTTGAGATGTCGAGCTGCCTTGTATCATTTACCGCTGACACCTGAGTCGACTGGGACGTGGAATGGTGTTCAGCGAAGTCTCACTCCTGTTTGTGGTGGTAAGACTGACGCCAACGTGTCCATAGACGACATGGTGAAAGCAGTGATTCTCGACTCCTACCTCCATAACTCTTGGAATGATGGTGCAGGGGGCTACTAGATTTGCAACAGGACTGATTTTCTGACTATTGAAGGGACGCTGAATACTCGCCAGTTTGTGGCAAGAATTGGAAACCCTGTTATCATACGCTTAATGACCAGGGTAACAAATGACATATGCCAGCAGGATGGTGTAATATCCAAAGCTGCAGTTCATCCTACAAACCGCTTCAGGATCGTGTCGATTCTTGACTTACCTATAGCTCCCTTGATGTGTCACCAACAGAGAATTGTCCAGGATGCGATGCATACTTTTTCACCAGCCTACAATCAGCGATCTTCATGAACTGACACAGCATGCGTTTCAGGCATGCGAAAGAATTCCTCAAGATGACATTGAGAGGTTGTTTGTTTCCATATCATAAGGAATACAAAGAGTGTATTTGTGCCCGTGTAGGTGGCAAAAAATGGTTCAAGTGGCTCTAAGCACTATGGGACTTAACATCTGAGGTCATCAGTCCCATAGACTTAGAGCTTCTTGAATCTAACTAACCTAAGGACATCACACACATTGATGCTCGAGGCAGGATTTGAAACTGCGACCGTAGCGTGTGCGCGGTTCCGGACTGAAGTGCCTAGAATCGCTCGGCCACAACGGCCGGCATGTAGGTGACACGACTTACTTATGTCGATGAGGGTATCGGTTCCGAATGGAATGAATATTTAATCATGACGTTATGTTTAATACGTTTTTCACTTTATAGCCATGAACAATGAAATTAGAGATACCGGTACCTTACTTCCAAGGTGTAGCACCCATCTGCGTCCTGTAGACAGTGGCGACGCGTCGTGGCGACGACATGAAACGCATCGGGCAGCTGTCCGCACCTATGTCCGCTTAAGTGCAACACACAACTCACGGAGATTGTTCACAGTTGGATCCAACGCACTCCTATTCCCTCTCGATGGTGTCTTAGTTGTGGTCGGAAGGACTGAAGTGAGGCAAAGTAAGTCGCGACACAGGCACATTTATGTCCGAGCAGTGCTCATTCTGACACAATTAGGGCGTGATGTGGTGGTGCACTGTTTTACTGAATGTCGGATATGGGGTGTTGTAAGCCAGTAAACGGATGTCCACGATGGGCCAGTGGATTCTCGTATTGTTCGGTGAAAAGGAATGACGATAGACGTATGTGGGACATCATATTTCATTACATGTAATAATCATCCACAAGACGGTACCTGCACCATATGCCGGAAACGTGTTCTGTCGGCAAGCTTGATGCATAGACTCGGTGGCTTCCTACGTTGTTCGCCGTGCTAAAAAAATCCAATGCCGCGGTTTGCAAAGTCCTATTGTTGAGGGATTCCTACAGCTCCATTCCGTATTACACTGTCGAAAAAAATCAGCACTAAGAAGGTGCTGTGCAACATAAATCAAGATCGGTAGGTGTGTTTGTACTGTACATCTGAAAGATGATATCTGTTCAGATTTCGCACCAGTCGCGCTATTAGCGCCACTGTGAGTATGCAAATCAGGTTTGCTTTAAACACACGCTCTACCGGTCGTGAGGTCAGTAACCTTTGAGATTGGACGTGGTGAAATGATGTTATCCAGGAATGCCTTTAAGGGGACAAAGACCCATTATCAGCACCTCACTGAGTTTGAACGAGTTCGAGTAATAGGCTACGAAAAACGGAATGTTCCTTCTGCGATACTGCAGACTTGGCAGGAATGCAGCCACTGTACATGGCTGTTAGCAACGGTATTCGTGGGAATGCACGGTCGCAAGAAGACCCGGCTCCGGACGGCTATTTGGCACTAGCGAGAGGGAAGACCATCGTGTTCGGCGTAGGCCTCTGGCACATCGTGTTGCATCTGCAGCAGTAATTTGAGCTGCAGCTCGCTCCACAGTGACAAGATGAACTGGTACAAATGGATTACTTCAAGGTTAGCTCCGAGACAGGAGCCCTGCAGCGTGCATTCCCCTGTCCTCAAACCATCGCCATTTGCAACGTCGGTGGCGTCAAGCGAGAGCTCATTGGAGGACAGGGTGGATGTCTGTTGTCTTTTCTAATGAAAGCTGGTTCTGCCTCAGTACCAGTCATGGCCGTATTTGGTTAGGAGGAGACCAGTTACGACACGCAACCAATCTGTGTGCGTGCTAGACATACTGGACCTACACGGTCTGGGGTGCACTCTCGTGGTTAATCCATACGACCTGACTGCAAATTTGTATGTCATTCATGGTCAGCATTCCAGGGGTGTTTCTAAACATTTTAACGCTCGCCCACAAACCACTGTTGTAATCCAACTTGCTTTACAAAGTGTCGACATGCTGCCTTGGCCTACTCTATCACCAGATCTGTTTCCAACCGAGAACATGTGAGATATTATTCGACGACATCTCCATCGTCTTCCACAACCGGCATTAACCGTCACTGTATTGATCATTACATGCAACAAGCAAGGAACTCCATCTCACAGACTGACATCTTCCACCTGTACAACACAATGCATGTATGTTTTCATTCTCGCTTTCCACATTCTGACAGTTACATTGGTTATTAATGTAGCAGCATTCCACATTTGCAATGGCTTATCTAGCGTAATCTTGCAATGTTAATCAGTTAAATATGTTACCTGGACAAATGTATTCCCGAAATTTCATTACTCTACGTTTTGGTGTTGCAATTTTTTTTCAGTTAGTGTTTTAACTGAAATGTTTTATGTCGTCATCCTACAGCTGTGGCGAAAGTCAGTGTGTCCATGTCTGGCTTTATAAGGAACGTATTTTCTGAATATTATGTATATAGTTCCACTAATCATGACTACCAAGCTCAGGATATAACTACGCTCTGCACGTATAGTTACTGAGTCTTAGAAAAAAGTTTTTCACAGGAAGTCATTTTGCAAACTTTAAATATGTATGATCACCACAAAAAACTGATCCAAGAGAATTTTTTCAGGTATGAAATGATAATTAAATCAAGACCCAAAGCTGTCAACAGGCGTTGATATACATCAACGGGGACAGTTGAAAATGTGTGCCCGGCTGGGACTCGAACTCAGGATCTCCTGCTTACATGGCAGACGCTCTACCCATCTCAGCCACCGAGGGCACAGAGGATGCTTCAGTTCTGGGCGCTTCAGTCCGGAACCACGTGGCTATTACGGTCGCAGGTTCGAATCCTGCCTCGGGCATGGATATGTGTGATGTCCTTAGGTTAGTTAGGTTTAAGTAGTTCTAAGTTTATGGAACTGATGATCTCAGACGTTAAGTCCCATAGTGCTCAGAGCCATTTGAACTATTTGAACACTACATTCGTAGGCCCCTGCCCATTCCAATCATTACTCGCGGCAGACAATCTTACCTAGTCCCGTAAGAGTTCGGGCAATGCTTGTGCATCCAGCACAGAAGAAGAATATCAATGGCCTGTTAGCCTCAACTATATGAAGATGCTATCTGTTCTTTCGGACATGTCCGAAAGAACAGATACCATCTTCATATATCTTTTCAGGTAGGTGCTCAAGATAGAGTCTCGGTTATTAATTTCATTAGCTTATGATAAACCAAAGGCCCCTTTACATAAGCGACTGTTCTGGTGATTAAACCGTAATGTACCCCAGCCACGTGTCAAAGTCTTCGAGGTTGACTCTCGCATAACACAGTTTTTTTCTCACACATTTCAAGTTGAAAAATATGGTAGGCAAATGATATATACGATTTAAATAATACAAAATACTTTGTACATTGTTTCTATTTGAACTACGTTCTCATTTCTGAAATTAATGACGTACATGTGTCTCCTACACAAAATTGTATCTTTTGTGTTCGGTATTTCTTTTACTTGCTGATGACATTGTAGCTCTTCCAGAAAAGGAAAAGGACTTGTAAGAGCAGTTGAACGGAATGGATGGTATCTCCGAAAGAGGTTATAAGACGAGCATCAACAAAAGTAAAACAAGGGTAATGAAATGTAGTCGAATTAAATCAGGTGATGCTGAGGAACTGATAAGGAAATAAGACGCTAATAGTAATACATGTGTTTTGCTGTACGGGGAGATTCTTTTTGACGTTTAAAAAAAGTCCAAAGCGACGTAGATGATACTGAGACAAGTAATTTAACATAAGACACATGGGACCGCAAATGCCTGGAAATCCCGAAAGCTGGATGACAAATGCTGAACACGTGACGTCACCAGAGACGTACCTCGCATCACGTGCAGCGGTCGAGCCTGTCACTCTCTCGCACCTGATCATCCCACCCCAAGGCAAGTATTCACCTCGATGTGGTCTTGGACCTCATGCGCGACTTTAGCGCGTGGCGCTCAGGTTTGAGTCCTACGCCTGGTAGATAGTATTTTTTTGTGTTCCGTTAGACAGTTATATGTTTCCATTGAGGTAATATTCATTAGTTATTTACCGGTCTCGCGGTCTTCGATGTTTAACTGTGGATTACAGTACTAAAGAAACCTACTATATTGCGTAACAAGTAAATGAGTACAAACTTCCCAATTGCACAGCGACCAGTGAATGATCTACGTGTTATTTACTAAATAAAGTCTGTAAACAAAGAAATAAGGGACAAAAGGAAAGAAACACAAAATAAGAGCAGCATTTGCTTGCTTACAGCGAGAACAATAATTTTGTAACTTCTACGTTTACAACATATTGCCGGCCGGAGTGGCCGAGCGGTTCTAGGCGCTTCAGCTGGAACCGCACGACCGCTACGGTCGCAGGTTCGAATCCTGCCTCGGGCATGGATGTGTGTGATGTCCTTAGGTTAGTTAGGTTTAAGTAGTTCTAAGTTCTAGGGGACTGATGACCTCAGCAGTTATGTCCCATGGTGCTCAGAGCCATTTGAACCATTTCTTACAACATATCATATTTACAAAAGATGTTCGAAAACTGAGTAACCTAGCGGAGCGATGTGTAGCACTGTCCCCTACTGGCGAGGGTAGGATCGACAAGCCCAACCGCTGTAAGTGCGTCATGTGGTGACGTCACAAGTTCAACATTTGTCGTCCACTTTTGGGGTATTCCCGACATTAGGGTCCCACGTGTTATGAATCAAATTACTCGTCTCGGCGTCATCTATGTCGCTTCCGGTGATTTTAAAAGTTAATAAGAATCAACAGCATAGATAACAATGTCAGAAGCATAGATGACACAAAATGCAGACTGGCAATGGCACGAAAAGCATTTCGAAGGAAAGAGTAATTTATTAACATCTAATATAAACTTAAATGTTAGGAAGACTCTTTTAAAGGCATTTGGCTGGAGTGTAACCTTGTACGGAAGTGAACTGTTCAGAGAAGAAGGCAATAGATGGTTCAAATGGCTCTGAGCACTATGGGACTTAACATCTATGGTCATCAGTCCCCTAGAACTTAGAACTACTTAAACCTAACTAACCTAAGGACATCACACAACACCCAGTCATCACGAGGCAGAGAAAATCCCTGACCCCGCCGGGAATCGAACCCGGGAACCCGGGCGCGGGAAGCGAGAACGCTACCGCACGACCACGAGCTGCGGACAAGACAATAGAAGAATTAGAAATGTACTGCCATATAAGAATGCTGATAAATGGTTAGACCGAGTAACTAAGTGAGATGTAGTGGACCACACTGGAAAAAAAGAAAATTATGGTACAACGCGACTACAATAAGGCATCGGCTGAGAGGAAGCTTCCTGAGACATGATGGAATCGTCGATTTGGTATTAGAGGGAAGTGTGTGGGTTAACTACAGTGGAGGGACAACAAGGGTCGAATACAGTGAGCAGATTCAAATGGATGTAGGTTACAGTAGTTACGCAAAAAATAATGAATATAGAGTAACGAAATTTCGGGAATACATTTGTCTAGGTAAAACATTTAGTGATCATTTGCAAGATCACAGGTTAATGTAAGCGCGACATAAGCCATGGCAAATGTGAAATGCTGGTACATTAATAACCGGTGTAGCCGCCAGAATCTTGAATCCAAGAATGCAAACGTGCATGCATTGTGTTGTACAGGCCCCCGATGTCAGTTTGTGGGATGGAGTTCCATGCTTGTTGCACTTGGTCGTTCAATACAAGGATAGGTAATGCTGTTTGTGGATGACGCAGGAGTTGTCGTCCGATGATGTCCCATATATGCTCCACTAGAGACAGATCTGATGATCAAGCAGGCCAAGGCTTCATGTGGACACCCTGTAGAGCATGTTGGGTTACAACAACGGTATGTGGGCGAGCGTTATCCTGTTGGAAAAAACCACCCGGAATGCTGTTCACGAATGGCAGCACAACAGGTTGAATCACCAGAGAGACGTACAAATTCACAGTCACGGTGTGTAGGATAACCACGAGAGTGCTACTGCTGTCATAAAAAATTGCACCTCAGACTATAGCCCAGGTGTAGGGTTCAGTGTGTCTACCACGCAGACAGGTTGGTTGCAGGCCCTCAATTGGTCTCCTCCCAACAAACTCACGGCCATCACTGGCACCGAAACGAAACCAGTTTTCACCAGGAAACACAACAGACCTCCACCCCGCCCTTCAATGAGCTCTCGCTTGACACCACTGTAGTCGCAAATGGCGGTGGTTTGGGGTCAGTGTCTGGCTCGGAGCTTTCCTTGAAGTAACGGATTTGTAACAGTTCGTTGTGTCAGTGTGGTGCCAACTGTTGCCTAAATTGTTGCTGCAGACGCAGTACGATGCGCCAGATCCATACGCCGAATACGATGGTTTTCCTCGCGGTAGGCCATCCGGAGCCCGGTCTTCTTGTGACAGTACATTACCGTGACCACCGCTGCCAGCAATCATGTACAGTGGTTACATTCCTGCCTAGTCCTTCTGCAGTATCTCAGAAGAAACATCCAGCGTCTCATAGCTCTATTACACGAACTCGTTCAAACTCAGTGAGGTGCTGATAATGGGGTCTTTGTCGCCTTAAAGGCATTCCTGAATAACATCATTTCACCACGTCCAATCTCAAGGGTAACTGACGCTCACGACCGTTATAGCGTGTATTTACAGCAAACCTGATTTGCGTCCTCACAGTGGCGTTACTAGGGTTACTTTTACGCGACTGGCACCAAGTCTGAATAGATGTCATCGTTCAGATGTAGAAATACGTCTACCAACTTCCGTTTATGTCGAACACCTTCTTCTTGGTGTTGCAATTTTGTTTTTTCGTCGTTGTATGTAGGAGTGGATGCCACAAATCACAGGAAGTCTGATCCCAAACAGAATGTTCCAGGCAGTGGCGTTTCCTCGTGAATTTCATGGAAATGATCATCTTGGACAATAGTTATATAGATTGCTGTAATTATTGTTGTTCGCCCACTGTAAACAGGGATAGTCTCTGACTAAATCAGCTAAAAATTAAGTCGGCTCTTACTTCGTGATTATTTTACGCGTTACTTCTTTCTTGCACCACACCTTTTAATTGGTGTACAATAAAACAAGACGAATGGTTGTTCTACCTGTGATGCGGCGGTGTAGCCCCTCCATTGAGTGATTTGCTACAGTGTGGACCGTCTATTAACTATCAACGAAGAGCCTTGTCATCAACACTTTGGTTTAGACTGCAGTTAACTTTGACAGCGACGTCTCTCCCGGAATGGAGGTACTCACGGTACATCCTTGACACAGCGACACGTGAAAAGCGCAGTTCCTGTACGACGTGGTGTGTCGGGCAGCGTTCAGTCGCTCGTCTTGCCCATCCGCTGCTCCATTGTCACAGTGATGGCCATTTGCAGCGTTGACGATACCTAAGTATCGCGATATGTCCAATTATTCCGGCTCCGTGATGACACGAGCGCTTCTTCTCCAGCGTAGCAGCTGTCTGCATTGGAATTACTCCTGAGTGTGCAGAGTTTACGGAGCCTTTCTCACGCTGATGTTTGTCGGGCGGCATAACATGCAGGCGTTATGAGCTCAGGGGCAACTGCGCGCAGTCGCTTTTAAATGGCAGGTAATTAACATCTACATCATGTGAAGCAACTACATTGATGCGATCTCAAGAAGATCGTTACGAGAGCGTTTAGAAATAACGCATAACGATTACTGACATTCAAAATATAACATTCGCTTAAGATGTTATTTAACACACAGTACATACTGATACGTGCTCATTCGTTAATTCCTGCATCTGTTATGAGCACTGCATAGAAGGCGGAAAGATTATGTATAATGTTGTGATTTGAACGCTTAACTAGGTGGATAACTGGTAAGTGGGATGATTTGTTGATGCACAGTACGCATAGCTGTATGTAATATGAACATACGAAATGACAAAATCTGCACAAAATTTACATGCCTACCTATATAGCTGACTTACGATACTATGAACGGCAGCAATGGAATGACATGCAACTCATCGTAACTCTAATAGAAAGGTTCGTTGACTGTGGCCATTTCACTTTACCAGTTAGCAGTAGTAAAACTATATTCGCTTCTATTACACTGTACAGCTTAAAACATTTTTCACTTTCATTTGCGTAATATACAAATAGTTGTAATGAAATGGAAACCATTAGGTGTGGCAAATTTTATACTTGAAACTTCCTGGCACATTAAAACTGTGTGCCGGACCGAGACTCGAGCTCGGGACCTTTGCCTTTCGAGGGCAAGTGCTCTACCAACTGAGCTACCCAAGTACGACTCACGACCCGTCCTCACAGCCACCTGCAGCCAGCTGCAAGTAACATTCCTTATAAAGATCATGTATGTTTTCTGTACCTAAGCTGAAACTTCCTGGCAGCTAGAAACTGTGCAGGACTGAGACTCGAACTCGGGATGGTGGGAGATGGGGTACCGGCGGAAGTAAAGTTGCGGTGACGGAACCCCAGCTGTGTTAAGTAGCTCAACTGGCACCGACACAGTAGCTCAGCGTGTTCGGTCAGAGGACTTGCTACCTTCTGTAATAATAATAATAAAAAAAAATGAGTGAAGGGATCAACGATGAACCTAAACTGGTGTCATATAACGTCCGCCCCGGCCAAATACAACGAACAGTAACGAGCAAAATGAAGCAAGAAGAAAAAAAGTTGGTAGAGCATTTGCTCGTGAAAGGCAACGGTCCCGAGTTCGAGTCTCTGTCTAGCACACAGTTTTAATCTGCCAGGAAGTTTCATATCAGCGCACACTCCGCTGCAGAGTGAAAATTTCATTCTAAAATTTTATACTTGTTTGCAAAGCAATCTCACTTGAACTATAAAAGAAATGAGAGTGCACAGCATATGTTTTTGTATCGTCCTAGATGTGAGGCCGCCACTAAAGTACCAAACAACATATTGACTATCAATATTTTGAAGAAGTTTATTTGTAAGAGAGGAACAGAATCTTCCGAGAGAGATAGTGGCATGCAGCTAGAAAAATAATCATAAAAAGCCGAAAAAGGAAAGTCATTTCGGAAGATAAATTTTCAGCTCCAGCACGAGTGCGTAACTTAATAGCTCCTAACGAACGAGCGAATTTTTGAAATTGTTTACTCTCCATTATTAACGAAAAAGTGGTGTTCCTAAAACAGTGAATAACAAAACCTGTACTGGATTTGAATTTTTTTGTAAGGTACTTATCATTTTTGCTTGTTTACTTATGTGTACTGAAATGACATGAGATTTTATTCTCATGTTTCGGATCGCTATCAGATATTTGGCATTACAGATACATATTCGTTTTACACGTATTATTATGGACACAACAGAAATACAATTATTTATTTCAAGTGTCTGCTACCAATCACTTTTTATTTTATGCTTAATCTAATATAATGCAACACGTTTCGAACATGTTTTGTTCATCTCCAGGCGTTTATACATACATACATACATGCATACATACATAGAGAAATGTTACTTGAAATAACTAGATTAATCTAGAACACTTGGTCCATTGTTTCTTTACTGTAGCTGCTGGGTGGCATTTGGGTGGAAGGAGTGAGACAGTGTATGGCTAGAGCGTATGGCTGTTCCCCTCCTGGAAATTGTTCTCCGAAATATTAATAAATCTGAAATATTTTGCTGAGTTATCCTCTACCTTCACAACAATATGAATAGCCAACTTGCGATCAACATAGCTGACCAAAATCCAGCATGGTGACAGTTATCACTTACATATATCAGAAAACAATAAAATATATAGCTTGTTGGTAGATAGAAATAACAAATCTCCGGGCTTTTACAACGAGCGCATCTCAGAGCAGCGATGGCCTTCGACGCATTTGCTACTGGTGACCAGCCACTCTGCACAGCTTCGCCTTAGGAAGAGTCATGTATTCTCCCAGAGATCACCAGCTGTATGAAAAAAGCAAAAAAGGAACGGAACGCATACTTTCTAGCTACAAAGGAACGTACGTGTACTTAATAAATCTTGTTAAATGCGTACCACAGACACCGAAGGAAAAAAAATCACAACACCAAGAAGGAGTAGTGCGACATAAACGAAAGTCGGTAGGCGTATTTCTACATCTGAAAGATGATGTCTATTCAGATTTCGCGCCAGTCACATAAGAGTTGCGCTAGTAGCGGCACTATGAAGATGCAAATCAGGTTACCTTTGAGGTTGGACATGGTGAAATGATGTTATTCAGAAATGCCTTTAAGGCGACAAAAATGCTATTATGAGTACCTCACTGAGTTTGAACGAGGTCGTGTAATAGGGCTATGAGAAGCTGGATGTTCCTTCTGCGGTACTGCAGACAGACTCTGCAGGAATGTAGGCACTGTATGAGTACACGACTGCTGGCAGCGGTGGTTACGAGAATGTACGGTCTCAAGAAAACCGGGCTCAAGACGGCCATGTGGCACTACCGGGAGAAAAGCCATCGAAATGATTCAAATGGCTCTGAGCACTATGGGACTTAACATCGGAGGTCATCAGTCTAACCTAAGGACATCACATACATCCATGCCCGGGGCAGTATTCGAACCTGCAACCGTAGCGGTCGCGCGGTTCCAGACTGAAGCGCCTAGAACCGCTCGGCCACACCAGCCGACTAAAAGCCATCGTGTTTGGCGTATGGCTCTGGCGAATCGTACTGCGTCTGCAGCAGCGGTTTAAGCAGCAGTTGGCACCGCAGTGACACAACGAACTGGTAAAAATCGGTTACTTCAAGGACAGGTCTGAGCCAGACGCTTTTTAGCGTGCGTTGCACTGACCCAAAACCACTACCATTTGCGACTACAGTGGCGTCAATCGAGAGCTCATCGGATGGAAGGGTGGAGGTTTGTTGAGTTTTCTGATGAAAGCTGGTTTTCCCTCGGTGCCAGTGATGGTCGTGTATGGGTTAGAAGGAGACCAGTCGAGGGCTTCAGCCAAACTGTCTGCTTGCTAGACACACCCGAAGCCGTCCCTTGTGGCCGAGCGGTTCTAGGCGCTTCAGTCCGGAACCGCGCTGCTGCTACGGTGGCAGGTTTGAATCCTGCCTCGGGCATGGACGTGTGGGGTGTCCTTAGGTGCCGGCCGCGGTGGTCTCGCGGTTCTAGGCGCGCAGTCCGGAACCGTGCGACTGCTACGGTCGCAGGTTCGAATCCTGCCTCGGGCATGGATGTGTGTGATGTCCTTAGGTTAGTTAGGTTTAAGTAGTTCTAAGTTCTAGGGGACTAATGACCACAGCAGTTGAGTCCCATAGTGCTCAGAGCCATTTTTTATCCTTAGGTTAGTTAGGTTTCAGTAGTTCTAAGTCTAGGGGACTGATGATCTCAGATGTTAAGTTCCATAGTGCTTAGAGCCATTTGAACCATTGACACACTCAACCAACACCTGTAATCATGGTCTGGCGTGCGATTTCGTATGACAGCAGTAGCAATGTAGTGGCTGTCCCCCGCACCCTCACTGCAGATTTGTACGTCAAGCTGGCGATTCGACCTGTTATTTTGCCATTCATGCACAGCATCCCAGAGGAGTGTTTTCCAACGGGATAGCGCTCTCCCACATACCGCTGTTGTAATCCAACATGCTCTACAGAGTGTCAACATGTGGCCGTGGTCTACTCGATCTCCAGATCCAGTTGAGCACATATGGGACATCATTGGACGACAACTCGAGCGTCACCCATAAAGAGCATTAACCGCCCTGTACTTACCGACCAAGTGCAACATGCATGCAAATCCATTTCGCCGGCCGAAGTGGCCGTGCGGTTAAAGGCGCTGCAGTCTGGAACCGCAAGACCGCTACGGTCGCAGGTTCGAATCCTGCCTCGGGCATGGATGTTTGTGATGTCCTTAGGTTAGTTAGGTTTAACTAGTTCTAGGGGACTAATGACCTCAGCAGTTGAGTCCCATAGTGCTCAGAGCCATTTGAACCATTTGCAAATCCATTTCAGAAACTGACGTCCAGCACCTGTATAGCACAATGCATGCACGTTTGCATGCTTTTATTCAACATTCTGGCGATTACACGGGTATTAATGTACCGGACATTTACTAGTGATCTTCCAATGTTAATCATTTAAATATGCTACCTGGACCAATGTATCTCCGTGATTTCATTACATTAATTATTTTTTGGTGTTGCGATTTTTTTCCGTCAGTGTACATTTGGTCAGCTGCTGCAGAAAATTCCTATATTCAGAATGTAGATGGCCTTACTGCCATCTGCTTTGCGTAGCTGCGCTGAAACGCTAATCATTTCAGTTAGCCACCCATGCAGTACGCTTCAAGCTAGTTTGACATTTGATGCATGTAGTATTCATAGTATTTCAATTTTATTGGCCACCAGTACTCGTAGCAACTAGTGTTTTCCTCCTTATAACGCCGACAATTTTATTGTGTGACATTCCTGTCACGTAGCTGCTGTCTCATCTCACGGTAATGTGTTACCTTGTTTTAGTGTTTTTTCGCGGCGCTATCAGATAGTCAGCATTGTGGCGCTCTTTGCGTCAGCACCTCACTGCCGTTTTGTGTCAGATGACTCTTGAAAACTCTAATTCATGTTGTCTCAGACGCCTCAGCAGTTTCATTACAATGTACATGAAAAGATGGGTCTTAGATACATTGCTAGTCTACGTTCCTCTTTGTTTGTTTCATACAAGAATATTCGATACCTCGAAGTGTGGGAGACTTCGTTTTGATCATCTGTGGCAAGATGGGATAGAAAAGTTATCAAGGATACAGTGGTGACTGGAAGGTGCCTTCACCGATCCTTTTACCAGGGAACGGAAGCTAAAGCACTATTCCAACTTCAACTATAGACATTCCAAACAACTTGAGACCTTCACTTGTACTTTTCAAACCAGCAGACGGTACTGAGCGGAGCTGAAACTGGTAAAATATCGTTGTAGTGCCTCTTGTTACAGTCACAAGCAGAGACTCCGAAAAGCTAGTCTCTCTATCTCAAAGTAAGTGTACTTGTCTCCCTGGTTTATAACTGTAAGGTCTGCTGTAATCTTTGTATGATATCTCACAAGGGGAGACCACCACGTTGGGAACACAGATTTACTTCAAAATTTGCACACCATTAAAACAACATAATGTGCAAGTAATAAGGTGGAATACTCTGGAAATTCCGAGAAAACCGCTATAGAAGGCTTACGCGTCTATTATGCGACTTATGTATCTATTCGTAGCACCGGACGTTTGACTTGAGGGTGGTTAAGTGATTAACGCTTGAGCGTCGTCAGTTGAGCGTGTCTGAGGCGACAGACCGACTCCCACTCAAAATTAACGTTTAGTCTACATTTTTTCATGATTGGTCATATATAATTTGCATCCAAACTATCGGAAGAAAGAGACATTTTTCAAAATATCAGCGAGGTGTGCTTCCCTTTAGAAACTCTGAACATTCCCTATAAATGTGGGAAAACTGCATTTATTTGATGTGGTAGATGCCGTTTCAATTTATGTTTTACATGTCTGTATGACAAATACCATCCTGCAACGTGTGATGTCGAGAGCACATCCGACAAGTTATTGTACATTACTCTCACATTGTGACTTACTATATTACTGAATAACGTCATTCACATATTTATTTACCGAGGTTTGACTTGGTCTTTGAAAGCCTGTCCTTCGTCCTTGAAAATTTAATTAAAAATAGTAAATAGTCAAATAACATAAAATTCACTAGAACTACATGAAAATGCACCTGGGTTTTTTCCATTATATCGCCTCTCAAATGTCATGTAAACTAAATAATTTGACCAGTGATGAAAAAATATAGATTACAAAGTTAGGGTGCGCTAGATTCGCACCGTCGACCCATTCTCGACCCTGTTGCTCAGCGCGAACGCTAGCCACGTGGTCAAACTGACTTTTTGCGTAAAGTGACTTCGCATAGATAGACCATTTACATAATAGAGGCGTAAAACTTCTCTTGCGGGTTTCTCGGAATTGCCACAGTAATGCACCTTACTACTTGAAATTACGTTGTTTAATGGCCTACTAAAAGTGTACAAAGTTTGAAGTAAATTCGTGATCCCAACGTCGTAGCGTTCCCTTTTCAGTGACGTGACCTTTCAGAAATTTGAGCAGTTTGCACTCGAGGCTCTTGTAGAATCCCTAATTCGAGTGCATAAAACATTAATATAACAGAAAGTGCTTCTTTAACAGACAGGCGATGGACGGTGCAGTTAGGCTTTAACCTTTTTAAATTTGCTGTGTTAATTCGGTATTGTGAAAACTGCTTGATAATACATACAGTCATTAACGTCCTTTGCCGTTACCATTATTTCTGTATAAACATCAACACAGAACGGAGTCAGTGAAATAATTACACAAATATTCAACAGTATGCCTCAGCATGTTATAGGTAAAGATTTGGGGCTTAAGACTGTTTACCCAGTTTGTAGAATGAATAGAAACATCAATCGTCAGTGTTTCTTCATAAGAAAACCAGGAATTTGATATAAATGAAGAACCACCTGAGACTGTTCGCAACAAAGGAGATCATGCTGTGATGAAATGTATGGAAAAAGTAAGCAGTAATTTAGGTTGTGTGCTTGTTATTAAGAATGTAAAAATAATGTTTTTTTAACATAAGGCCGATTAAACATATTGCTTTCAAAGATGAGGAGTCAGTTTTAGTAAAGGACATGTTGTTCGAAAGATCTTCACTTCTCTGGATACGACTTGTAGATTCGAAGACATCATGATGTTAGTGACTTAATGTATTAACAGACAAACAAAGTTCATAAATTTAATGTTAAAATAAAGTAATTAAAAATCAAACAATTTTTATTTCGAAAACAGAGTAAAAGACCACAATTCATCCAATATTTTCTGTTTATGAACTGAACAAAATTTTTTTTGCACCAGATAAATTTTGTTTGTTATTCTCTTGGATCCAGATCAGACTGACATATCCCTATTCACCCAAAAACCAATAAGACACCGCTGTTTCTATCCACGCCTCTATGTGAGGTGAGTAGAAACATTAACTTATTATTTTTTTTATAAAAGCATGAGTTACGTCTAAAATTTTGCTTTTCATATTTCTTTTTAAAAATTAAATTCTCAATTTGCCTATTAAAGCTGAAACTGTTTCTATTCACCCCATTTTACATTACTGGAAATGAACATTTATTAAGGGAACTGTTTGAGAGTAAATTACGAAGGGAGGTTTCATAACCATCTAAATTAGGGATGTAGAGACTTGCTAGTACTGCGGGTCCCAAACTCCTCACTGTGACTATGGAAAAAAAAAATCTGTGTGGTGAAAAGTAATGCCTCAGAATATTTTATTCAGTTCTGAAAATCAGTTGTGGTATTACATGTCATGCATAATATTTGGGCGACTTTCCCCCTCCGTTGACGCAAGTTGCAACCCTCTGCCGCAAGAGGGCTCCAACTTGTTGCGTGTTAAATGTCGGTACCTGAAAACAGCGTGCTGTAATCGAGCTTCTAACCACAGGAAACGTGCTTCCGATTTAAATCCATATAAGAATGAAGCTGCGTATGGTGATAATTGTATCGACATCAGTAATGTGTGACGTTCGGTTTTTCGTGCTCGTAATAAAGGAAACGGTGGTACTAAGCTTAACGAATGTGACAGCCCTGGGAGTGGACTTCCGCATACGGCAACCAACGAGACTCACCAGAATCACGTTGATGAACTCATCAGAGGAAATCGTCGGATAACACAGACACAACTCTCAGGTAACAGTGGCATGTCACGAGAGCGTCTACAGGCCATTATTGCAGAACTGCGATACAGAAAACTTAGTGCACGGTAGGTGCCTCGAAAGCTCACTCCTGCGTAGGTGACTGGACATGTCAACAATTTCTTTTGAGTATTGAGCATGAGGGTGAGGAGTTCCTTAACAACGTTGCAATAGGCAGTGAAAACTGGATTGACTATTTTGATACCGAATACAAGATAGCATCAAAGGAGTTGCGCCACAAAGAATAACCGACGACAAAAAAGTTCAAGACCATGCCATCGGCATGCAGCTTCATGCTCCTGGTGTTTTAGGATGTTCCGGGTGTGCTACATTTGGAATTCATCCCTAAAGGCAACATCACAAATTCTGTAACGTACTGCGAGACCCTCAGAAACTGAAACCATGAATTCGAAGAGTTCCTCCACACGTGGAGCACCTTTCCCTTCAGCAGGACATTGGCAGGCCACATACAAGCGCTGCGATATCTGCAACAGTCCGACGTCTTGGTTCACTGTCATCGATCATCCTCCATACAGTCCCGACTTGGCCCCATCCGATTTTCATCTGTTTCGTAAACTTAAAGAACACCTTCGAGGGCTTCACTTTGATAATGATGAAGAGGTGCAAGCAGATGTGAGGTTGTGGTTCCATCAACAAAGTCAAATATTCTACAGCGATGGTATCAACAAATTGGTCTCTCGTTGGGTTTGTTCGTCATCAGGATGACTATGGCGAGAAATAAATATGTCGAGATGAAAAATAAAGTTCTAGAATGCTAATAACGTTTGTTTTATTTAAAAAGCTTTAAAACCCGTCACGTGAAAAATTCGGAGACAGTACTTTTCAGCACGCCCTCACATACACACATCAAAAAAGTTTTGCATCGCCTTAGTACCGAGAGTTCCGGAACCTGTACAGAAAATTGGAATAGAGATCAACATAAACATCATTTCGCCCTTTTTATTGCTCATGAAAACCATACATTGCATGTTGTACCACCATACAGCGCGATCTTCAGAGGTGGTGGTCCAGATTGCTGTACACTTCGGTACCTCTAATACCCAGTAGCACGTCCTCTTGCATTGATGCATGCTTGCTTTTGACGTCGCATACTATCCACAAGTTCATCAAGGCACTGTTGGTCCAGATTGTCAAACTATTCAACGGTGATTCGTCGTAGATCCATCAGAGTGGTTGGTCGGTCACGTCGTCCATAAACAGCCCTTTTCAATCTATCCCAGGCATGTTCGATAGGGTTCATATCTGGAGAACATGCTGGCCACTCTAGTCGAGCGATGTCGTTATCTTGAAGGAAGTCATTCACAAGATGGGCACGATGGAGGCGCAAATTGTCGTCCATGAAGACGAATGCCTCGCCAATATGCTGCCAATATGGTTGCACCATCGGTCAGAGGATGGCATTCACGTATCGTACAACCGTTACGGCGCCTTCCATGACCACCAACGGCGTACGTCGATCCCACATAATGCCATCCAAAAACAGCAGTAAACCTCCACCTCGCTGGACAGTGTTCTAAGGCGTTCAGCCTGACCGGGTTGACTAGTTGCTTTTTTGAAGGCATCTGCGACACTCATCGGTGAAGAGAACGTGATGCCAATCCTGAGCGGTCCATTCGGAATGTTGTTGGTCACATTTGTAGCGCGCTGCATGGTATCAAGGTTGCAAAGATGGACCTCGCCATGGACGTCGGGAGTGAAGTTGCGCATCATGCAGCCTATTGCGCACAGTTTGAGTCGCAACACGACGTCCTGTGGCTGCACCAAAAGCTTTATTGAAAATGGTGGCGTTGCTGTCAGGGTTCCTCCGGGCCATAATCCGTGGGTAACGGTCATCAACTGCCGTAGTAGCCCTTGCACGGCCTGAGCGAGGCATGTCATCGACAGTTCCTGTCTCTCTGTATCTCCTCCATGTCCGAACAACATCGCTTTGGTTCACTCCGAGACGCCTGGACACTTCCCTTATTGAGATCCCTTCCTGGCACAAAGTAACAATGCGGACGCGATCGAACCGCGGTATTGACCGTTTAGGCATGGTTGAACTACAGACAACACGAGCCGTGTACCTCCTTCCTGGTAGAATGACTGGAAATGATCAGCTGTCGGACCCACTCCACCAAACAGGCGCTGCTCATGTATTATTTTTTACATGTTTGGGCGTGTTTAGTGACATCTCTGAGCAGTCAAAGGGACTGTGTCTGTGATACAACATCTACACTCAACGTCTGTCTTCAAGAGTTCTGGGAACCGGAGTGATTCAAAACTTTTTTTTAATGTGTGTATGTACCAGGTGGCCCACACAAGCCGACCTCTGTAGTTTTATGTTTCCCTCATACGTTAGTGCTAGAAGGGTATCCTTGTCACTACTTTCCAAAGGGTAAGTGCAAGTACAAGCGAACCTCCACCGAGCTGTGATGCCACCTACCTACGTTTTACTTCTGGTTCCCCTATGATAACGTCGGGTCGAAGCCTGTTTGTATGTCTGTGTGAAATCTTATGGGACTTAGCTGCTAAGGTCATCAATCCCTAAGCTTACACACTACCTAACCTAAATTATCCTACGGACAAACACACACACCCATGCCTGAGGGAGGACTCGAACCTCCGCCTGTTTGTAATTCGAGTCAGGTCTTACAGTCAAACAGGTAACAACTGCAGTGTACTCCAGCGAAGATTACACCGATATGATAATGGTCTGTGGGGAGACGCACCGCAAAGCAGCTCAGGTCCGAAGGCTGTGTTCACGTTTTCCAACGCGAGGTCTACCTTCTGTGCATGTTTTCAGACGTACAGAGATGTGTTAAAGAAGCGAGGGAGCTTTCCACGTACAACGTGTCGTGGAAAGACCAATCCGCGATGCAGCCGATGTTGCCTCGAACGTTACTGAGTATTTTGGAGAACATTTCACGCACGGTAAGCATAGCTTAAATGAAAATAACGCGTACGTACAATGTACTGTAATCGAAAGTGCTGTCGCGGTATTGCATTTACACTGATGAGCCAGAACATAATGACCATTGCCCTCCTCGACGTTGGATGCATCCTGGTGGTGTTGCGAGCACGTGACGTGGTAACAAAAGTATGTGAGCAGAGCAGACACAGACGGGGGATTACCCTAGCGAAGATATGGGTTGCAAAAGGGGAAATCCATTGAGATAAGCGACTCTGACAAAGGGCAGATTATTATTACACAGAGCCTATGAAGGAGTATCTCGGAAACGGTGAAGCTGGTCGACTGTTCAGGTGCTACTGTCGTGAGCATCTACGGATGGAGGTAGAAGGACAGTGAAACTACCACTAAGCGCTAGATGGTTGGAAGTACACAACTCTTCACAGAACATACGATTCTGAGACTTTTCTGCTCTCTAAAGTAGGATGGATGGTGATCTGTGGCATCTCTGCCGAGAGAGCACAGTGCTGGTGCAGGCACACGTCTTTCGGAGCGCACCATTTATTGTACATTGTTGTTCATCGTGTGTTGTTGAACATGGAGCTTCGCAGCAGACCACCCCTACGTGCTCGCATGTTGACCCAACGACGTCGTCAATCGCGATTGCAGTGGGTACGGGACCATAGGGATTCGACCATCGATCAATGGAAACGTGTCGGCTCTTCAGGTGAACCACATTTTTGCTACACTAGGTCGATGGTCGTCTCCACAAACGCCGTCATCGAGGTGAATGGCGGATCGAAACGTGTACCGCGCCACGGACGTAGGCCGGTGGGAGCAATATTATGCAGTAGGAGACATACTCTTGTGCTTTCATTGGACCTGTGGAAGTAATCGAAGGCACGTTGTCAGATGCGAACCATCTGCATCCTTTGATACTTGATGCCCTTCCCGACGGCGATTTCTTCTTTCAGCAGCATAATTGTCCGTGTCTCGGAGCCAAAACCGTGCTAGAGTGGTTTGAAGAGCATTATAGTGAACTCAAGTTGATGTCTCGGCGATAAAATTCGCCTGATGTAAATACTGTGGATCCCATAGGACATGGCACCCCTTTAAGCTGTACCTACATCAACACCTATTTGGAAATGATTTCCAAAATCGAGTATCGTTCCACAGATGTCTCGTAAATAAAGCAGCCGTAAATCCGAATTTCATCAGGCAGATTTTATGCGCTGATGAATGCTATTTCGCCATTGACGCAATTGACAATAGACGCAATCTATATTACTGGGCTCCTGGAAATCCTCACTGGTCGTGACCACATGACATGCAAGCTCACTGGGATATAAACGTACGGTGCGGCATTCTAGGCCACCACATTACTGAACCAGTTTCTTTGGCTCCCAGACTAACTGGTCGGCTGTATTTGCAATTCCTACAGAATGATCTGAATCTTGGGCGTCCCCTATAAGACATTCCGCTTCTGTTAGCTGTGAGGCACTGGTTTCAGAATGATGGTGCACCACCCCGTTATTGTAGAGGGGTTAGGTATATATCATCAGTGTGTGCTCTGAACGTTGGAAGGTCGTGGTGGCTGCATTTGATGGCCAGAGAGATCGCCCGATTTAACACCCTTTAATTTTTTTCTTATGGGGTTGCATCAAAGCCAAGATTTACGAAACGGAACCGGAAAATCCAGATGTATTAAAAGAACGAATACGTCACGCTTATGCTTCAGCATCTGCGGAAATGTTAAGAGATGTCCATGATAATACCGAGAGGCGCTATCATCAATTCATCCAACAAGACAGACATGCATTTGAAGGTTTGTTTTAGGAGTAATGCAGTTATAGAGATCTATCAGTCTATAACATAGGTCTAAAGGAACACCATTTATGGTATTCGTTATATTCAGTGTTCTTCATTGCAGTCAGAGATATGATAGCATTTATTTAATACTGCCAGTTGTGAAGCACGAACTGGTGCATTATATGTTGTGAATAAATTAGCTGTTACTAGTTGATATGCCTCGAAACAGATAATGTGCCTTGGCCCTTGCGCGTATTGTTTTGGTCAGGAACAATAATTTTTCTTCAGAGGCACCTTTCTCGAGCCCAGGAATCGAACCCAGCGCCCCTCCCACAGCAAGTAAATTTTCTAGCATCGAGCTATAGGACCAGACACAGCTGTAAAGTGTTTGTTTTCAAGCGCTGATCTTACGTTTGGCATGGACTCCTCTCTTTTGGTGTGGAGTACCCTTTACTGTTCTGCTTAGGCGTCTGTGATATCCGAGATTAACTAACGTCAAAGGAGGACGGTGTACAAGGACCACCGCATATATCGGTAAATATAGGATTTCTCTCCTAACTGCAGTTAGGCGTATTTTCTGTTTTTTTGGCAAATATGTGCTATTTCGTGTTTGCAATGCGTAACTAGAGTCAGTCCAAAAAACTCCACGCATCACAGTTTTAATGCGACACCCAGTGTCAACGTAAAGCGTCGGTTTGTTTCCTGCTACAAACAAAATGATTTTTAAAGCGAAGTTTTACGTGCCCATTCGATAGAGCGGTCCCACATTACTCTAGTGCGATAGTCGTTTCATCAATATATATTAACAGGAACGAGTAAAACACGAGGAATAACTGGCACTCCAGCAGCAACTAGGAAGCGCTGCTGCGGTGCAGTCCAGAGGGGTGCTGTTACTGCTGGAGTACTGATTATTCATCGTGTTTTACTGTCCCTGTTAATACAAAGTAATAAACACAGAACTAGTTTGGCACAGCCCTATCGAACGGGCACGTGAAACTCCGCTTCAAAAATAATTTTGTTTGTGATGGGAAACAAACCAACGCTTTCCGTCAACTCTAGGTGTCGCATGAACGATGTGATCAGTAATATTTGTTTGGTTTGAGTCCAGTTACACACTGCAAAAGGGAAATTGCAGCTATCTCACGAAACACCTGTTGTTTGTTGACGACCCTTATACCGTTAAATTTTGTACTGAGCTATGTTTTCGCTAGAGGCCACGGTTTTCAAGTTATTCCAGAAAAACGTACAAACGTGACCTTCAAATTCACCCCAACTCCCATACTCAACCCCCACCTTTTCGGATTACTGGTATGTTGTTCATGGCACTCCCTCCCATCATTGCACAAAAATTTGCGACTGCGTGAATTATTTCCCACGTTATACCTTTTTTGGTCTTCATGTATTGGTTTTATTACACTGTCAGCTTAGTCTAGCACTTAAAAATTGTAAAGCTGACGTTTGTGTAAATTTTACCTGACAGTTTTGTGAATTTTAGCAGCATAAAATAAACAATTACTAGGGCTATGGAACGATAGGTCGCGAAATGGAAACCACAGTGAAAATCAAAACTGTTTTATTTGCAACGGTTAGCTACACCTTTCAGCTACTTCTCTACACAGTCGCCGCTCAGACTTAGACATCTGTCGTAGCGTTGTATTAACTTTTCAATTCCCTCGTTATAGAAGACAGCCGCCAGTGCTTTTCGACAATTTTATACTCAGGACTGAGGCTCGTTGTCTGTGTCAAAATATTATCTTCATAGCCAGCGGTTCATTTGAGCAGAGATGAACCTCAGGGGTAGCCAATTACGGGCTGTATTGTGGGTGATCAAATACTTCCCCTTCGAAAACGCTGCAGGAGCATCTTCATTGCCCCTGCAGAGTGCGGCCGAGAATTGTGGTGCAGAACGAATCGCATGACAGTTATGTTATATGGATTGCATAGCTTCAGGCGAAATCTTTCACCAGGCCCTCATACTTGGCGGGAGACGCTAATTTCTAGCCATCTTTACGTTCTCAATGTGAGCTCAGAACTGAAAAGAGCGACATGATGCGATCGACAGGCGTACTAGACAGATTTTTGTAGAGTAAAAGGAGGGAGTGCCACAAACAACATAACTGACTGGTGAGGGATGAGTGGGGGACAGGCTGAGTAGCAATCCCAGTGCAAAATTTAACTACATTAAATTTGCTTCAAAAGGTCCTGTTCATTTTTTTCTGTAGGATTATTAGTTTGTGCGTAGCGAGCGAGAGAATATGAAACTCATGAAGGCCATATATACCATTGTGGCTGGCATAGAACGACATCAGTATGAGCAGCTGAATCACACTGTATATCACTTGTTTCACAACGATTCATTTTATTTAATAAATACAAACGCAATAACACATTATTATGGAGACATTATTTACACAGTTTTGATAAATAACGAGACAATCGATTGATTTCACAATTGCCTTGATACTTGGCTACATTTTTGTCGTAGAAAAGCGCAAAATTGAACCACTGACGTCTAAACAATGTCGTTCCTGGAAGGACCGCGTGCAGCTCTTATTGACGCGACTAAGTTCAAACCTAACGTCCGCCCCCCGGTAGCTGAGTGGTCAGCGCGACAGACCGTCAATCCAAAGGGCCCGGGTTCGATTCCCGGCTGGGTCGGAGATTTTCTCCGCTCAGGGACTGGGTGTTGTGTTGTCCTAATCATCATCATTTCACCCCCATCGACGCGCAAGTCGCCGAAGTGGCGTCAAATCGAAAGACTTGCACCAGGCAAACGGTCTACCCGACGGCAGGCCCTCGTCACACGCCATTTCGTTTCAAACCTAACGTGCCGTGAGACAAGTTATTCCGCACTGGGCTCGCGCTGCCCCAATTCCAGCTAGAGTTGCATAGCTCAGAGGAACTAAGTTCTACATGGATCCTCGTTTACGAGGGGGAATGAAAGCTGATTTAAGAAAAAAGTACAGATGGGGACGGACGGGCCGCTATCGGATAAATGGTGGGCTGTATGCAGCATTACAAATCTAAATATTTGGAGTTATTTAACTGTAGCGAATGAGGCGAAGTCTTCCTGTGGTGGTGGCTCTTATATAATGACAATAAATATTCAACGTGCTCCGTACTTTGAACAGTCACGATTATCCTCTGAAAGTGATGACATTTACGTTAGCCACAGCAATGAATCAACTTATTTGCTGGATCCTTGAAGAAAGTCAGTTGTGATGGTTCAAATGGCTCTGAGCATTATGGGACTTAACTTCTGAGGTCATCAGTCCACTAGAACTTACAACTACTTAAACCTAAGCAGACTAAGGATATCACACACACTCATGCCCGAGGCAGGATTCGAACCTGCGACCGTAGCGATCGCGCGGTTCCAGGCTGTAGCGCCTAGAACCGCTCGGCCACCCTGGCCGGCGACAAATTGTGAAATTCGGCTTTTAATGAGGACATGATGTAGTGGACTGTTAAGGCAGCCAGTCCACAGTGAAGTAGCCGAAAGGGCACGCGACAACTCACGCCGTCTGGCGTTAAGTCTGGAACAGGATTCGTAATGAATGTGATAAAGAAAAGAACGTAGCTACTAGAACACTTAACTTTTACATTATCCTTTGGTATACAGCATTCTGGATGATACAATTGAGACTCTATCTTGAGGTACATGCAACGTTACAAATGGTTAATGGCGCCTTGCTAGGCCGTAGCCATTAACTTAGCTGAAAGCTATTCTAACTGTCTCTCGGCAAATGAGAGAAAGGCTTCGTCAGTGTAGTCGCTAGCAACGTCGTCGTACAACTGGGGCCGAGTGCTAGTACGTCTCTCGAGACCTGCCTTGTGGTGGCGCTCGGTCTGCGATCCTGACAGTGGCGACACGCGGGTCCGACATGTACTAATGGACCGCGGCCGATTTAAGCTACCACCTAGCAAGTGTGGTGTCTGGCGGTGACACCACATTCCTCCCCCGCAAATCGGCGAACGGTCGTGTGATAAGGCTTCCGCCCGCCGTGGGGAGGACCCCATGTTGACGTATGCGATCAGGTGGGGAGCCTAACAACAGGCGAGGCTGTGCCACCCGCACCCTGCCATTCGGTTCGAGGGGAGCTAGGAAACGCCTGAAAACCTAGTCCAGGGTGCACGTCAACAGGCGGTGTATGCGCCCGTAATGAGACAGGAGGGGCCGAAGGGTCGACCTCCATTGTGTCGGGGGATCCGACGCGCGATGACGACATCTGGGCCGGAGCGGGCAAGAGTTCCATGGCGGAGGACATCTGGTCACGGGAAGCGATCGGCGGCGCGTGACCCAGGGAGGCGCTTGGCGGCTGCAGCGAAGCGTCCACTGCGGGCGGCGCCGGCGGCGGCTGCGGCGGCGGCGGCGGCGCGACGCCATGAGGCAAAATGGAAGGCATCGTCGGCAACACCTGGGGATGAGGCGAGCCAGCAGTAGATGGGTCCCCAGGGCGCTGACCGGACGGCACCGGCGCTGAAAGCAGACGGGGAGCGGCAGAACCCGTACGACGACAGAGGCGCAACTGATTGAGATGCCGACGCACCTCACCAGAGGCCCCCAAAACCAAATACATAGCGCGGCCGAGGCAGCGAAGAATGCACCCTGCGAGCCAACGCCGTGAACCGCGATAGTGGCGATAATAGTCAACGTCGCCAGGAGCAAAAGCAGGAGTCTGCCGCTGCACAGGAACCTGATGCGGCGGATGCAGCAAAGACATCAAGGTTCGATGAGGACGACCATGGAGCAACGCAGCCGGCGAGCGACCATCTCGGGGCTGAGAGCGATACGAGGACAAAAAGAGCAATAACGCGTCCTCCTGAGAATGCGACTCTTTCAACTTCAACATCTGTGACTTGAAAGTCCGGACCAAACGTTCAGCGGCACCGTTTGACTGAGGCGAAAACGGCGCGGATGTCAGATGTTGAATACCATTGGCCTTGCAGAATGACTGAAATTCTGCGGACATGAATTGTGGGCCATTGTCGGAAACAATAGTCTGTGGAAGACCTTCAATGCAAAAAATAGCAGATAACGCTTGTATGGTGGCTGATGACGTCGTGGAAGACATCCGGACAACAAAAGGAAAATTACTAAAAGAATCGACCACAACCAACCATCGAGCATTCCAGAATGGACCGGCAAAATCTATGTGCAAGCGTTGCCAAGGGGTAGTGGCTTTCGGCCATGCAAAGAATTTCCGCGGTGGGGCGGACTGTTGTTCGGCACACGCCATGCAAGAAGAGCACATATTCGTAATCGCAGCATCGATACCGAACCAAGTACAGTGCTGACGAGCAAGTTGTTTGTACGTGTCGTGATTGAGTAGCGAAACTGCAGCTCCGGTATCGAGCTGGAACGGTATCACTTGTCCGGCAAAGTCCAAATCTACAAAAAGTTTATTGTCCTGCTGACGACAAGAGCGACTGTTTTGTGCAACGTGAACAGACACTGGTACAGAATCACGTGCGACGTGACGGGATTTCCGTCGCCGTCGACGCACACTTTTTGCGGGACGAACACAGTCACTGTTAGCGAGAGGAACACCGGGCGGAGTGGCACTAACTACATGAATGTCCATGGGCGAAGGTTCCCGAGCCTGATTGTCCTTGGTTCGATTCCGGCGCGAAGCAAAGGGCCTGGAATGGTTGTGATTGTCTGATCTGAGCTTTTTCTGGCAAACACTTTGAACATGTCCTTTCTTGTTACAGAAAAAGCAAATAGCTTGGCGTGACGGGCAATTGTCACACGAATGTCTAGTTGCACACCGCGGGCATGATTTCACCGCATTTGCTTGCTTGCGCGGGACACGTGGCTGCGCGGACGTGCGCGAGGGCAGGTTAGCATTCCGTGCAGTGGGCCCGGCGGGCCGGTTAATGTGACACACGGCTGGCGAAGTTGCAAATGAGTCCTGAGCAAAGTCAAGTGTGTCTTGCCTATCTAAAATGTCTATCGCTTGTTGAAGGGAGGGATTAACTAGTTTCAAAATCTGTTCCCGTATGCGAACATCAGAAACGTTCTGTGCTATTGCATCACGCACCATAGTATCTGAATAAGGGAGTCCACAGTCACATTCAAATGCACACTCCCTAGTAAGTCCTTGCAAAGTTGCAACCCACTCCCTATTAGTCTGACCGGCCGTACGTTTTGTACGAAAGAACGTATACTGTTTTGCAACGACATTGACTGTTTCCTTGAAATAGGCATCTAAAGCAGACAAAATTTCTTCGTATGACAGAGTTGCTACGCTGCGTCGGGGAAACAATTTCACTATCACACGGTAGGTGGACACACCTACACACGAAAGCAAAAACGGCTGCCGCTCATTACCTTGAATTCTGTAGGCGGCGAGATGAAATCCAAAAGTGTCAGGACGACTCCGGCCATGTCTCGTTGGCCGCCTCGTAGGGCCTAAATTGAGGTGCAACAGCATGGTGTGGTTGCGGTAGCGATGAAGCGGCGGCGGCCGCATCGTTGTGCAGCGCACGTTGACCCTGGACGAGCTGTCCCAGGGCATCCAATAACGCCTGCGTCTGCTGATTCTGCAAGCGATAAAATTCGGACAGTACATCTGGAGAATGTGGCGAAGCCATGACACAAGTAAATGTAAGCAATGAGAAAGAACAAGATCCTGATTAATCCGCGTTGCCAATGTAGTGGACTGTTAAGGCAGCCAGTCCACAGTGAAGTAGCCGAAAGGGCACGCGACAACTCACGCCGTCCGGCGTTAAGTCTGGAACAGGATTCGTAATGAATGTGATAAAGAAAAGAACGTAGCTACTAGAACACTTAACTTTTATATTGTCCTTTGGTATACTGCATTCTGGATGATACAAGTGAGACTCTATCTTGAGGTACATGCAACGTTACAAATGGTTAATGGCGCCTTGCTAGGTCGTAGCCATTAACTTAGCTGAAGGCTATTCTAACTGTCTCTCGGCAAATGAGAGAAAGGCTTCGTCAGTGTAGTCGCTGGGACCGAGTGCTAGTACGTCTCTCGAGACCTGCCTTGTGGTGGCGCTCGGTCTGCGATCCTGACAGTGGCGACACGCGGGTCCGACATGTACTAATGGACCGCGGCCGATTTAAGCTACCACCTAGCAAGTGTGGTGTCTGGCGGTGACACCACACATGACACACTGCCTTTACTGAACATGAAACACGTCACAACAGAAAAAAATCGATTGGATGGCACCCAGGAGGGCACAGGGCAATAATTCTAGGATGTGCCCATAAAACACAACACAGGAGACAACTAGTAAACAGCATGCGCGCGGTCAGCCGACGAGTACCTGGTAACACTCATTTTGTTGTCCCCTGTTTCAGAAGCCAATTGTTTTGTGTTGGTCTGTCACTTATCGACGTATATCTTTTCCTCGTAACATAAGTTATATATTTTCAAATCGTTACTCTTACTCACTTTTACTGCGGGACATTTAAATAAAGAGAAGAATATTCGATAATGGTATAAATATATAGAGAAGACAAAAGATGATTAGCTGCTGGAGATATCTACATAACTGGGAAAGATGACCTAATTATTAAAGAAATTTTTTATTTTATTTTGTTGCTAGATGTTGCATAATAACGTAAGTCAGGTATCGATTTCACATGCGGTTCTTGAAATAGTTGAGCTGTACATGTTTCAAAATGGTTCAAATGGCTCTGAGCACTATGGGACTCAACATCTTAGGTCATAAGTCCCCTAGAACTTAGAACTACTTAAACCTAACTAACCTAAGGACATCACACACACCCATGCCCGAGGCAGGATTCGAACCTGCGACCGTAGCAGTCCCGCTGTACATGTTTCGTACTAATGGGTAGGGTGAAATACATATCACAAAAATATTGATTTAGGATAGTTGATTGTGAATTAAAATCGATCAAATGTTTGTTAAGGTCTATAAGGAGTCTGCTTTTCATCTTTTATACTTAAGCAATAGTAAACTAAATTTAGTCGTTGATACATTTCAGTTGAAGGTGGGTCACATGAATGACATCCCAAAATTTTAACCGTGGATAAAAATGTAGAAAAATTGCACAATATTCCATGGGACGCTAGGCAATTATAGGTGTATTAAACACCTGACATCATAGACCTGTATCAATAAAGAAGACGGTACAATTTACATGAAGACATTACCTATGAGAAAACTTTGTTCAAGACGGGTGGCGGAATTTGTTGAATTCTGACCTAAAGCAAGTGGGGTAACCACAGCAAACCACTGGTTAGATATCGGTGATGTTGTGCTAGAAAAGTCGGAGTCGATTTCATCTGCTGGAAAGTTTATGGCTAAAATTATAATTAACGGTTACTACGGAAGTTCTCAGGCCCAACTGGGTTAAAGAATGTGCGAGCAGTTACCTCTATTGTGATAGAATAAATCATCTTTGATCAGGTCAGTCTAGTTGCTTACAGAAGTGGTCAGGACACGAGTACTTTACACGTTGCCCTAACATTTGTGAAACAACGAGGTCCCTGTGAGTTTCTGCAGAGATTGTTAGAAATACATCGCTCGCCTTCTATCGGTAGTGCATCGTATGTCTCTGGAGGAGCGAAGAGTTCCTAGCGATTGGAAAAAAACACGTGTCAGTCCCGTTCTCAAGAACGGTCGTCGGACAGATACACATAATTGTGGCCGTATATCGCTGACGTCAGTCCGTTGTAGAAATACGGAACATGATTTACGCTCACACTTTATGATGTTTTTGCAGAACGAAATTCTTCCCTATAAAAGTTAACATGCTTTCAAGAAACAGAGAACTTGCGAAACTCAGCTCGTTCTGTTCGTCCAAGAGATCCAGAGTGCTGTAGATAAAGGTTACTGCCGTTTGCGTTGACTTCCGGAGGGCATTCGATAGAGTTCCCCACTAAATACGACTAAAAATAAAAAATAATTTCTCCAAGCCGCGATTCCTGACACCACACAAATAGACCTGTAAGATTTAAAACGAAAAACTTGGGTTGCATGCAACAGATAATAGTGAGCAGGTGAACTATTCATGCATTAATTAGTAAGTGCTGTAATAGTATGAAGGTAAACTATTCATGCATCAATTATATTTAGGATGTGCCACACCGTTTTCAATGTATATTATACAAGTATTGTCATACCTATTAAAAATTTACAATCAAAAATTTTATGTCTATTTGTATGGGGTTAGAACTCTGTATGGGACCAGGAGAAATTATTTTGCACTTTTTAGTCCGATTTAAAAAACGTGGTAGTTAAAATTTATTTTTATTTTAATAGTTATTGTTGCTTTTTAGACTTGTGTGTACGAAATTTTTCGATGGAGCTGAAACATACTGATGAGATTGTAAGAGAGACCTGTTAAATTTCAGGCTTATATCAGTGTTTTTCACCTGAAAATTTATACCTACTTACTAATAATATATACATCCGTTTAATTGCTATTTTCCTAAAAAAATAAAATAAGGAAACAAGCAAAATTAATTTATAAGATTTTAATCTCAATACTAACTGTCCACGCCTCTGTTCGTATGGTGGTTTGTTTTACTACGTCTTCCTGTCAAAAGATTTACTTCTTTCGCACACATTCAAATTTGCCTTTGCGCTTGCGCTTTGGCCAAGTGGTCTAGCGAGAAACATATTGAATTTAAAAAATATTGTCGTAAGCATTTCCTTGTTTGTGTTTGGTTAAACACACAGCCTGTGAAGACAGAGTAGAACGAAATGACTTCTACACTTCCTCACAAGTAAGAACAATTTGGGAACAGCAAACCTGAGCAATATAAAAGGCCTTCGTTCGTACTTCCGACGAATATATTTTGAATGAGAGGTCTGACTCTGGAGTCTCTGATGTGCTGAAACCGTCTTGGTTCCTTTATGAGCTGCTTTGGCTTATAAATAGTTTGCATCGACGAGAGCAAATAAAATAACATTGAAATCGTTTTTGGCATACAGCGTGGGTAAAATACAACTGGCCTGGAAAATATTCACGCATCTTAAATAGGCAACCCAACTTACATCATCCGTAACCAAGGCAGATAATGTAAGTTGGGTTGCCTATCTTGCGGTGTATGAAATATTTTCCGTGCCAGTTATACACTCCTGCAAATTGAAATAAGAACACCGTGAATTCATTGTCCCAGGAAGGGGAAACTTTATTGACACATTCCTGGGGTCAGATACATCACATGATCACACTGACAGAACCACAGGCACATAGACACAGGCAACAGAGCATGCACAATGTCGGCACTAGTACAGTGTATATCCACCTTTCGCAGCAATGCAGGCTGCTATTCTCCCATGGAGACGATCGTAGAGATACTGGACGTAGTCCTGTGGAACGGCTTGCCATGCCATTTCCACCTGGCGCCTCAGTTGGACCAGCGTTCGTGCTGGACGTGCAGACCGCGTGAGACGACGCTTCATCCAGTCCCAAACATGCTCAATGGGGGACAGATCCGGAGATCTTGCTGGCCAGGGTAGTTGACTTACACCTTCTAGAGCAAGTTGGGTGGCACGGGATACATGCGGACGTGCATTGTCCTGTTGGAACAGCAAGTTCCCTTGCCGGTCTGGGAATGGTAGAACGATGGGTTCGATGACGGTTTGGATGTACCGTGCACTATTCAGTGTCCCCTCGACGATCGCCAGTGGTGTACGGCCAGTGTAGGAGATCGCTCCCCACACCGTGATGCCGGGTGTTGGCCCTGTGTGCCTCGGTCGTATGCAGTCCTGATTGTGGCGCTCACCTGCACGGCGCCAAACACGCATACGACCATCATTGGCACCAAGGCAGAAGCGACTCTCATCGCTGAAGACGACACGTCTCCATTCGTCCCTCCATTCACGCCTGTCGCGACACCACTGGAGGCGGGCTGCACGATGTTGGGGCGTGAGCGGAAGACGGCCTAACGGTGTGCGGGACCGTAGCCCAGCTTCATGGAGACGGTTGCGAATGGTCCTCGCCGATACCCCAGGAGCAACAGTGTCCCTAATTTGCTGGGAAGTGGCGGTGCGGTCCCCTACGGCACTGCGTAGGATCCTACGGTCTTGGCGTGCATCCGTGCGTCGCTGCGGTCCGGTCCCAGGTCGACGGGCACGTGCACCTTCCGCCGACCACTGGCGACAACATCGATGTACTGTGGAGACCTCACGCCCCACGTGTTGAGCAATTCGGCGGTACGTCCACCCGGCCTCCCGCATGCCCACTATACGCCCTCGCTCAAAGCCCGTCAACTGCACATACGGTTCACGTCCACGCTGTCGCGGCATGCTACCAGTGTTAAAGACTGCGATGGAGCTCCGTATGCCACGGCAAACTGGCTGACACTGACGGCGGCGGTGCACAAATGCTGCGCAGCTAGCACCATTCGACGGCCAACACCGCGGTTCCTGGTGTGTCCGCTGTGCCGTGCGTGTGATCATTGCTTGTACAGCCCTCTCGCAGTGTCCGGAGCAAGTATGGTGGGTCTGACACACCGGTGTCAATGTGTTCTTTTTTCCATTTCCAGGAGTGTATATTTAGGATGTGCCACACCGTTTTCAATGTATATTATACAAGTATTGTCATACCTATTAAAAATTTACAATCAAAATTTTTATGTCTATTTGTATGGGGTTAGAACTCTGTATGGGACCAGGAGAAATTATTTTGCACTTTTTAGTCCGATTTAAAAAACGTGGTAGTTAAAATTTATTTTTATTTAAATAGTTATTGTACGAAATTTTTCGATGGAGCTGAAATATACTGATGAGATTGTAAGAGAGACCTGTTAAATATCAGGCTTATATCAGTGTTTTTCACCTGAAAATTTATACCTACTTACTAATAATATATACATCCGTTTAATTGCTATTTTCCTAAAAAAATAAAATAAGGAAACAAGCAAAATTAATTTATAAGATTTTAATCTCAATACTAACTGTCCACGCCTCTGTTCGTATGGTGGTTTGTTTTACTACGTCTTCCTGTCAAAAGATTTACTTCTTTCGCACACATTCAAATTTGACTTTGCGCTTGCGCTTTGGCCAAGTGGTCTAGCGAGAAACATATTGAATTTAAAAAATATTGTCGTAAGAATTTCCTTGTTTGTGTTTGGTTAAACACACAGCCTGTGAAGACAGAGTAGAACTAAATGACTTCTACACTTCCTCACAAGTAAGAACAATTTGGGAACAGCAAACCTGAGCAATTTTAAACGCCTTCGTTCGTACTTCCGACGAATATATTTTGAATGAGAGGTCTGACTCTGGAGTCTCTGATGTGCTGAAACCGTCTTGGTTCCTTTATGAGCTGCTTTGGTTTATAAATAGTTCGCATCGACGAGAGCAAATAAAATAACATTGAAATCGTTTTTGGCCTACAGCGTGGGTAAAATACAACTGGCCTGGAAAATATTCACGCATCTTAAATAGGCAACCCAACTTACATCATCCGTAACCAAGGCAGATAATGTAAGTTGGGTTGCCTATCTTGCGGTGTATGAAATATTTTCCGTGCCAGTTATATTTTGCCCACCAAGTACAAATAGCTTCTACCACTATGGTATGGATACTGGAAAATCATGCGTTTTCCTCCAAAGCCTGCCCCCTCCCTCCCCAAATATTGCGGGAAATTCCTCTTTACTTTAAAACTTTGTCCGACATCCAACCACTCTTCACTGTAGTTTGGGGACTGAAGGTAAATAAAAAAGGAACCAAAGATCTAGTTATGCACTTTTGACAAACAGGAACACACTCACACACACACTCACACACACACAAACACAAGCGCGCGCGCACGTACGCATATGAGGACTATCCGGGAAGTAAGGAACAAGCGGTCGCGAAATGGAAACCACACTGAAAATAAAAACTGTTTTAACTGCAATAGTTAGCTACACTTTCCAGATACTTCTCTACGTAGTCGCCGCTCCGAATTAGGTGTATGTCGTAGCATTTATCAACTTTCCAAATTTCCAACATTTACCAACTATGCTACGACATATACCTAATTCGGAGCCTTCTGCGCTTTCTGACGATTTTATAGGCTTACTGCAGCTCGTTGTCTGTGCCAAAATGTTGTCACCATAGCCAGCAGTTCATTTGTGCGAAGATTAAAATCAGAGGGAGCCAAGTCCCGGCTGTTCGGAGCGTGATCAAACACTTCCCACAGAAAACGCTGCAGGAGCATCCCCATTGCCGCTTATGTTTGCCTCCGAGAACTGTCATGAAGAAGAAAATGCATGACAGTTACGTTGTGTGGGGTCGAATGCAATCAGGCGAAATCTCTCGGCAGGCATCCGTACTTGGCGGGAGACACTACCTTCTAGGCACCTTTACGCCCTCATTGTGTGCTCAGAACTGAAAAGAGCGACGTTACGCCATCTACGAGCTTACTAGAGACTGTGTCCAACACATCTGTGCAAAGTTTCATCGAATTTTGACTGTGTTTTCCATTTTGCGACCGATCGTTCCTTACTTTCCGGTTAGATACGGCATGTGCTAAGCATGAAATGAATGTTTCGATTGCAGAGAAGGAACCGTTATGTGGTCATCAATCTAACTTAATATACTTTTATAGGGATTTCACCAGGGCTAGGAAAACTTCTGGGATGATGTTACACTTCGCTGCAGTAGGTAGTTTGAACTGGAACTTCCAGTTGAGGTAATTGTCCCAGTATCCATAATTCGAAGTGTCCGAGCTAACCTTCTTGCCACTGGAATGGCGTCGCTGTATTTTGTACTTTCCTTCACTATTAGTGGCCCAACAGGGTGAAATATTACTTCTTAATCACAGTTACAGTTACTAAACATAATACTTTTTCATATTAGCCACATATTTCTTAATGAGGAAAGCTATGAGCAACTCCAACATGGGCATACGTTGGAATCAACAACCTAAACTTACAGATCTGGATTTTGCTGATGATGTCTTTCTTCTGGCAGAAGCACCAGAAAGTTTACAGTTGATGGCTACCACGGTGGATGGCATGGCCAGTTCTGTAGAGTTAACAATAAATAGTTAAAACGCAAACAAAATGTGCACAAAAAGTGAAAATGTATCTACTCAAAATCGGCTGTACTCTTCTATCACGCCCCCGATAACCATACACGCACGCAAGACCTGTAAAATGTCAAACATTTTGCTTTTTTGCAGTTATTACTTTCACAAACGGGGCTCGAAGCGAATTTTGATGAGTTATCGCGACCACCTTTCAAATTACGAAGTGCTGAGAGGAAGTGGTTTATGCAGCCTGCACAAAATCGTTGCTGAGAGAAGACTGAAGCTTGCGGGTCATGTTTTCTACATGAAAGATGGAAGACTTGGTAAATCAGTTATGTTGTGGGAAGATGAACACAGAAGTAGAGAAAGACCCCGTAACACCTGGAAACAAACTTTTGCAAGGAATCTTCAAAGTGTGGACATAGCCTGAGAGGAAGCTACAAACCCGGTAGCTGATCGAGTACGCTGGAGAAAACTTGTTACCCAATATGCTACATAGCATTTGAAGGACTAAGTCTAAGTGAGTCATCTTGCTCACACGTGGATTACGGAAAAGGTATTAACTCTATCAATACCAACGCATTTACCACAACACGCATTGCCAAGGGAGGTTGGTAATTTGTGCCCGCCATAAAGAAATTTTAAAAAATCTTTAATGTTGCTGCAGTGCATTAACAACATACTTTTTAAAGAGTTACTGATGTGTAATCGCTGTCCAGAACCTGAAAACATCTTTTAGCACACTCTTAGCAACAACGTGTAGTACCAACTTTGTGGCCAACCCAAAAAAACAAAAAATGCAAAATTCGTTCATTGTTGTTGTCTTTTTCTCTCAACATACTTTTTGAAGAGATACTGATGTGTAGCTAAGGCCCTGAACCTGGAAATGTTGAATACGACCTTCAATGGGGAAAGTGATATCTACTACTGAGACTTAAATTTTGGGTTATGTTTAATTGGAAAATTTAAAACATATATGGAACTTGGTAGAAGAATTCTTTAAAAACAATAAATTTTTTTTTAGATTTTAAAATATAAAGAAATCATCTAGATTACAATATTTTCAAAAGGTGGGCATAAAGTACCTTCCCATTCCCTCCCCCCTTTTGTTACTGCGAGGGTTAAATATCCCTGTACGTGGGCTCCATTTTACAGTTTCGTCTTGGTCTCAAAACAGACCGGCAATAGCGATATCTGCTGTTAGCAAAGCTGACATCTTGATGGCTGCAACAATAGAATCACGCATGCGCACACGTCGAAAAAGCGGCATGTACCGACACGCAGGCTTCTGTTGTGTATGAAGAAAACACAGGCGCATGGCGACTATGCAAAGGTGCACAGGTGTGAGTGCACCTTTGAAACAACTGAATTAAACCCCTTCCAATGGCGCCTTACGCGGGGAACGCGGCAAGTGCCAGAGCCTAGTTTCGCAGAAACTTCGCTCAGTGGAAGAGGGGTCAGATTATCCACAGATACTCAAGCGTTTCTGGCAAAGAGACGGGCAAAGTTTTCGACTTCATTTTTATGTCTTTTGGCGAGAGCTACTCTTCGTCCAAACAGTGGCACAGTCGTTAGCGTAGCGGGTTCTTAATTTTGCGCCCCGTCTTCGAAACCAGATTATTCTTTTTAATTATTTTATTTCTTATTTTTTCCCATTTATCTACCAGTGTTCGTAGTAGGTTACTACACAAACGTTTTTTATCATGTTAGGGGATATAATGGCGTTATATTAATGGTAAAATTACAACTGGGTTTCACAATAGGCGTTAAACAATTATTATATATTTGTGTATGGCACTTGCAAGCTTTACAGTCTTTTTCAATTCTCATATTCTTATACACCACTGGCCATTAAAATTGCTACACCAAGAGGAAATGCAGATGATAAACGGGTATTCATTGGACAAATATATTATACTATAACTGACATGTGATTACATTTTCACGCAATTTGGGTGCATAGAGCCGGCCGCTGTGGCCGAGCGGTTCTAGGCGCTTCAGTCAGGAACCGCGCTGCTGCTACGGTCACAGGTTCAAATCCTGCCTCGGGCATGGATGTGTGTGATGTCATTAGGTTAGTTAGGTTTAGGTAGTGCTTAGAGCCATTTGAACCATATTTTGGGTGCATAGATCCTGAGAAATCAGTACCCAGAACAACCACCTCTGGCCGTAATAACGGCCTTGATACGCCTGTGCATTGAGTCAAACAGAGCTTGGATGGCGTGTACAGGCACAGCTGCCCATGCAGCTTCAACACGATACCACAGTTCATCAAGAGTAGTGACTGGCGTATTGTGACGAGCCAGTTACTCGGCCACCATTGACCAGACGTATTCAATTGGTGAGAGATCTGGAGAATGTGCTGGCCAGGGCAGCAGTCGAACATTTTCTGTATCCAGAAAGATCCGTACAGGACCTGCAACATGCGGTCGTGCATTATCCTGCTGAAATGTAGGGTTTCGCAGGGATCGAATGAAGGGTAGAGTCACGGGTCGTAACACATCTGAAATGTAACGTCCACTGTGCAAAGTGCCGTCAATGCGAACAAGAGGTGACCGAGACGTGTAACCAATGGCACCCAAACCATCACGCCAGGTGATACGCCAGTATGGCGATGACGAATACATCCTTCCAATGTGCGTTCACCGCGATGTCGCCAAACACAGATGCGACCATCATGATGCTGTAAACAAAACCTGGATTCATCCGAAAAAATGACGTTCTGCCATTCGCGCACCCAGGTTCGTCGTTGAGTACACCATCGCAGGCGCTCCTGTCTGTGATGCAGCGTCAAGGGTAACCGCAGCTATGGTCTCCGAACTGATAGTCCATGCTGCTGCAAACGTCGTCGAACTGTTCGTGCAGATGGTTATTGTCTTGCAAACGTCCCCATCTGTTGACTCAGGGATCGAGACGTGGCTGCACGATTCGTTACAACCATGCGGATAAGATACCTGTCATCTCGACTGCTAGTGATACGAGGCCGTTGGTATCCGGTACGGCATTGCGTATTACTCTCCTTAACCCACCGATTCTATATTCTGCTAGCAGTCATTGGATCTCGACCAACGCGTGCAGCAATGTTACGTTACGATTAACCGCAATCGCGATAGGCTACAATCCGACCTTGGAAACGTGATGGTACGCATTTCATTTCTCCTCCTTACACGAGGCATCACAACAACGTTTCACCAGGCAACGCGGTCAACTGCTGTTTGTGTATGAGAAATCGGTTGGAAACATTCCTCATGTCAGCACGTTGTAGGTGTCACCACCGGCGCCAACCATGTGTGAATGCTCTGAAAAGCTAATCATTTGCATATCACAGCATCCCCTTCCTGTCGGTTAAATTTCGCGTCTGTAGCACGTCATCTTCGTGGTGTAGCAATTTTAATGGCCAGTAGTGTATTTCATTATTATATCAATTCTTCCATTAATTGTTATTGTTTTTTCTTATGTTTGTTCTTCAGGAATTTTGGTGGATTTTCTTGGATGATACCAATTGTAGAAACATACGAAACGTCGAAATTCCGAACGCCACGGTCACTGCACGAAGCCAGGTTTGGCACAGTGACATTTCATCGTACGAATCTCACAGGAGAAGACACGTCGTTAATATCGCTGAAGATTTCACGCGTTGGCAGTAATTCCGCCGCAAACTACGCATATCGGATTATTTTACCGGAAACTGGCGCTCTCAACTGATTATGGATCAAGGTACACTACAGGAATTTCTCCGGAACTAATTTCACATAACTTTTTCTTCTTCTTCTTCTTGTTCGCGGATGGATCACTCAGGACCACGCGTGATCAACATCTGTTGGCCTTCCTTTTCGCCCAGTATTCCTTCATCAACAACGAATGGGCTAGCTTTCGTTACGTAGACCTCGTATGTCTGTTAGTTTTTCTCTCTTCATCCTCAAAAAAAAAAAAAATTATATATATATATATATATATATATATATATATATATATATATATATATATATATATATATATATATAGTTCAAATGGCTCTGAGCACTATGGGACTTAACATGTATGGTCATCAGTCCCCTAGAACTTAGAACTACTTAAACCTAACTAACCTAAGGACAACACACAACAGCCAGCCATCACGAGGCAGAGAAAATCCCTGACCCCGCCGGGAATCGAACCCGGGAACCCGGGCGTGGGAAGCGAGAACGCTACCGCACGACCACGAGATGCGGGCTCTTCCTCAAAACCCCGTGTGTTTGTGATTTTTCTGATTTCATTTCTATCATGTAGATTTGGAGACCCTAATTCCCTCAGGTCTTTTTCCGTCTGTTTGTACCAGTTCGGTCTTGTTGTTTTGTTTATTCTTCTAATTCATTCACCATAAATATAATTAGTAGAGGAATAAGGACAACGGTATTTCAATATACATTGGGAAACATTCGTACAGGAATCTTTTATGGGCATCGGTAGATAAATGAAAAAAATAAAAGTAACAACCGGGGTTCGCCATGTGGCACGCAAGTGCGAAGCCGCGACGCTACCCACGGTGCCACCATTTCAGTTCAACAATTTGCCCGCTGAAAGGCACTAAGTACCACTGTCGTGTTCTCAGAAACAGTCGAGTATCTACGGTTAAGCCGAAACACGTGTGGTCTTATTTTGACCCCTCTTCTACTGAGCGAAGTTTCCGGTAAATCGGGTTATGGCAGTCGCCGTGTGCTCCTCTTTAGTCAGGTCGCGCCGCGCTTTTGTGTCTTTGCCGTTGCGCGACTAAAGACGCTGGAAAGGGTTGCATTCAGTTACGTAAAGGAGTGCCATTGAACAGGCAGACGGACACTACCGCTAGGCTCGTGCTGCCATTAACGCCGCACCTTTAGTTGTCAGTGTCGCCCTACGCACTAGTACGTGTGTCTTAACACTGCTTCGTCCAGCCTCCGTACGCGGGGTGCGAGATAGTGTATTGTGCACGCAGAGTGAGTAATGAAGACAACGCCGGGTGCGTACCGTCGGTAGCAAAGAGCGGCGGTTACTGACGGCAGAGTAGTGGCAGAGACGCCGGCGCGTGGAGGGGGCGGCGGCGCGCGTGCGCAGTGCGGAGCTCGGCGGCTGGTCGTGGCTGGCTGCTCCGCGCCGTCGGCCGTCAGTTCGCCAGCAGCTCGCGGCGCAGAGCCTAGACATGGACGTCGACAATGACCTGGAGCAGCTCATGGCGCACCTGGGTGAGTCGCCACTTGTTGCTCGGGCCACCACAACCCTCCATCACTCCTAGTCTCACCTAGGCAGTCGCGGCTCACACACCAGTCCTCAGCACTCGCTTCCCCAGATGTAATTTTTTTTTTCGTAAATCACCAAAAAGAAATTGTCCACGTTTTAGACAGTTTCTTAGCTCTGTGATGCCTTGCATGAAACAATTGCCTTAGTCATGCAACGCTCCACGGATTGTCCCACGGAACGAGGCCACTTCATTATTGATTTTCTTTATGTAGGAAATCGAGCAGCGAGAGGAATGCGTACCTTTGGTACTGCTTTTTAATGGCACGTGACGAGCACCTACACTATTCACTATGAGTGCATGTGTAATGAAACACCACTTCGGCGGAACAGTGGCTCGTCTGTCTGCGTATCTTTCAATCTCACCGTCATCTATTCCCAAAAGCGTCACAAGTACGAGTAAATACATTGTTGACAGTCAGTCCCTCCACGAAAAAATGGAAGTTCTTAATTTTCGCTCAAACGTCGTCATTAGTTGCTTCACCCGTGGTAATCAATGACGAACTTCCATCTACAGTGTACTACACGCATTTATTTTGCTGGTTTTTTTTTCGCCAAATAATAGTGTTTGAAAGTACGTATATGTTGAAAAAGTTTTATTTTGCGGTTAATCAAGTAAATTTTCTATTGAGATTTAGTTTTAAGTCGGGCAGTTCAGTATAGGAGGCGCGTTATATAAAACTGCGTCCGGTGAAAGAGCGAGTGCGGTATGAAACGAGAGCGAAGAAATGCTAGACAGACTGTCATAACACGCGCTGGCAGAAGCGGGCGGCGTCGCCGGGCCTGTGTCACGCTGTACAGCCTCCGCCTAGGCGCAAGCGAACGCGTCTAGCTGCAACGGAAATTTAACCTGCGTCCATTGTTAGGCAGCACACGCCATTTCGCTCCTACTGCTGTTCTTTTGAAGAAAGATACCAGTCCACCGAGCTCTATTTTAAAATTGTACTTTATTCGGTGCTACTAGTTTCAAGTGCATTTGAAAACATAATAATGAAACACAATAATGAAACAAAAGTTATAAGATAAAAGCCATACAACTACAGTGGATGAAGTGTTTTCACAAACAAAGTAATTACCTAGAACAGATGTGAATATACAGGTATCAGGAAGATGTATCCGCATCTGTTGTAGGTATGGCCGGCCGTAGTGGCCGAGCGGTTCTAGGCGCTACAGTCTGGAACCGCGCGACCGCTACGGTCGCAGGTTCGAATCCTGCCTCGGGCATGGATGTGTGTGATGTCCTTAGGGTAGTTAGGTTTAAGTAGTTCTAAGTTCTAGGGGACTGATGACCTCAGCAGTTAAGTCCCATAGTGCTCAGAGCCATTTTTTTGTTGTAGGTATGACTACTACGTTCATAAAAACTACAGCAACCGTTTTTTTCATTTATCTACCGATGCCCACAAAAGATTCCTGCACGAATGTTTCCCAGAGTATAATGAAATTGCATTGTCCTTATTCCTCTACTAATTATATATATATGGTGAATGAATTTAAAAGAATAAATATATAAATGAAAAAGTTATGTGAAATTAGTTCCCGAGAAATTCCTGTAGTGTATCTTGATTCATAATCAGCTGAAAGCGCCAGTTTCCGGTAAAGTTGTAACTTTCTTTCCATTATGATGTGTTGTTCTGTTTTTAGATGCACTTTAAAACGGGTTGTGCCCGAAACTAATAGTGCTGAATAAAGTAAAATTAAAAAAAACCAGCCTGGTGGAATTACGTCTTTCTTCAGATTTATAGAGCCTGTGGAGCCCGCCCTCAAGAAAATGACAACTGCTCTTAGTACTCAGAACGACGTAAGTCACGACTTCAGTTTTGAGCCGAACGTTGTTTTTGAATCCGCCGTCAAAAGTAAAACACATTGATCCTTTCCCCGTCATAGCTTCATGAGATTCCTCTATTTGCTAAATGTATGGCTGCAATCTGAGAGATTTTTCAATCAAGTGGGTCAAGTATAGAACCGTGGAAGCTACAACCTAAACACTCACATTTAGACCACCTTAAATTTATAGATTCACGTGGCACTGTGGTACGATACTTCTTCAAATCTCCGTCCACTTCTCTTGATTTAACGTTTACATAGTATCCTTAAATAGATGAAGTCAAATGCTGGGATGGTCTCTTTGAAAAGGACATAACGGACTTCCTTTCCCCGTCCCTCAGTAATCCGGCCGCGTGCTGCGTCTCTAATGATCTCGTTGCCGGCTGGGTATTAAATTGTAGTCTCTCCTTTTCAAATTTATAGACGCGGAATGCAGTGTCGTGTGCATACTGCAAATCGGCTCCAAACCAACTGATAGATTTCACATAATTTATTAGAGACTGCGGGATAAACGAAGTATACATTTATTTGGATGTAGTAAGTGAAACATAATAAAACAAGAACTTGCATCATTTGAAAAAAAGACTGTTCTATATTTTGTCCAGTTGAAATGTTTCATATCTTAACGTTATCCATAAATATGTTCCAACGAACACGTTTTTAACTATGGCTCAAATGGCTCTGAGCACTATGGGACTCAACTGCTGAGGTCATTACTCCCCTAGAACTTAGAACTAGTTAAACCTAACTAACCTAAGGACATCACAAACATCCATGCCCGAGGCAGGATTCGAACCTGCGACCGTAGCGGTCTTGCGGTTCCAGACTGCAGCGCCTTTAACCGCACGGCCACTTCGGCCGGCGTTTTTAACTATAAAGTATTCCACTCATATCGTCTGGACTGCGGGACAACCTTTCCAGTCATGTTTGGAAAAGCATTTCTGGTTGGTGTAAACACTCCACCACTCCAGAAGAGCGCAGAAGAGTGTTTTTGGGGAAGTTTCCAGGTCCCGGACGTAACAGTTATCTACCGGACACGAAACAGGCTGTCCATGGTACAGCGGCTGATGAAATCCTTACGCCAGACACTTTCACTTCTCTTCCACGGAAGCCGAGAAGTCGTAGCGCACTGAAGCTGCAGTTTATCACCTCTAGTTATTGAAACTAGCTTTCGCTTAACTGGAAAATGTTTTGCATACACGCGAAATGTCCGTTCTGGTACCTCGAAATTGGAATTTACCAAGCACGTATTTCATCATACGATGCGACGGGAAGAAGTTAAGATGGGAACGAGTCTTTACCTGCGTTATGGAATTCGTGAATTCAGTCAAAATATTCACTTTTCTGCCCTTTCATTTTACGGAAAACATGCGTTAAAGTAATTACTTTTAGACCTTCAGTTCTCTCCTCAACATCTGTTAAGTAGTAACGTTTATTTTGTTAGAAAAGTATTCAAACGGCAATCATCTTTCAAGCGCTGGTGAGCGAGTGCGTTTCTTGCGTTGCCATCCCGGAAAGGCTCAAATGGCTCTGAGCACTATGCGACTTAACTTCTGAGGTCATCAGTCGCCTAGAACTTAGAACTAATTAAACCTAACTAACCTAAGAACATCACACACTTCCATGCCCGAGGCAGGATTCGAACCCGCGACCGTAGCGGTCTCTCGGCTCCAGACTGTAGCGCCTAGAACCGCACGGCCACTCCGGCCGGCATCCCGGAAAGCATACCGGTGCTTACGGTTTCCCTTTTCTTTCCGTCCATATTGCTGACGCTGTCACACAAGATGAGGTTTCAAAGTTCATATTGGCTCTCTCCGACTCTATCTTCGGGATTCAGTGGCAAAAGTGTTTTTGGACAGGATGATTTGAATGGCTCTGAGCACCATGGGACTTGACAGCGGAGGTCATCAGTCCCCTAGAACTTAGAACTACTTAAACCTAACTAACCTAAGGACATCACACACATCCATGCCCGAGGCAGGATTCGAACCTGCGGCCGTAGTGGTCACGTTGTTCCAGACTGAAGCGCCTAGAACCGCTCGGCCACAACGGCCGGCGGATGATTTGATCTGTTCAATATTTGTTCGAATGTACAATCAAATGCCCTCGTCGAAGCATATTATCTCTAACAGACTCCAGCGTACGTTGTTTAGAATTTTGATTATTCCAATTTTAGTAACATATTTCTAGAAAAAATTGGGACAATTCTAAGGAAAGTTGTGAAATAAGACGGTATGGTAGCTGTTCTGCTTATCAATATGTCAAAAGATGTACATTATATGCATAGTAATGAGATTTTTCTTCTGAGTTCACTTTCGTAAATGAGCATTATCTCTAGGTTTCAGTATAATTGTTATAGATCCATCAATTTTATCGCTACCAGAGGTTACCAGTCTGGGTTATGTTTTCCAACAAACATCTTTCCTCCAGATTCTATCATATCTAGAAACTTTTATGATAGTAATTGTTTCATCTAAACTTAGTTATGTGATGAAAATCTGAAGCTGTGAAAGCACCCATATCAGCACCTCTTTCTAAAGTATAGATGAGAAACAGTCAGGAGATACGTAGCACGACTCAGGAGCATGGTAGCAGCAGGGTGAAAATGTGGCCTACCACGTTTGATTTGGAGTAATATACTGTATATTTGTGAAAGCCTCAATCTCAACTGTGTAATAACGATACTACATACGGAAGACACAACCTTGCGTAAATAAAATACTGTGCCACATACACACATCACATACTTCTGAATCCATACAAATCAATATTAGAACGTGAAAGTTAGAGGGAGAGAGAGAGAGAGAGAGAGAGAGAGAGAGAGAGAGAGAGAGAGAGAGAGAGAGAGTTTCATTGAACATCTAGGCCACAAGAGTATGTCGGCAGTAATCTGTGTTTGAACTCAGTCCTTTACGAGATATATGGAGAACCTAATTAGCACACAACGACACACTATCAATAAGAGTCGGTTTGCAATTCCACGGCGTTATAGCATAGACCTTTTGCGTGTAGGCGGTAGCAGCCATACTAATTTAGACTGTGGGAACTGAAGGTATACGTACCAGTTTGAATGACGGAAAGGGCAGACCAAAAATTTCCTTTCGCCTCTAGATTTGAGTATGGCATTGTTATGAAGACACAAATATTACCACACTTACAGACAGTACATCGAAAACACGATTGTTTCACCTAGAGAATATCTTCTCATTAGACCATTTGATATTGTGCTGCGTGATGCTGCAGACTGCATAAAATATTTTATCATGCACATTGAACGGCCCTTACATAATTTTCACAACCCGTTTTATGGTAAAAATTATTTTCGATGCTTAACATTGCAAAAAACTAACTTATAGGTAGGCCGTAATTGTTACTACAACTGCAGGTAATTTCTGTTTCATTTCATCGCTAGTGATAACTTCCCATTCATGCATTTTCTCTGGAAATATTAAACTCATTCAGTCAATGTTCTTGAAAATGCGTGATACTTCCTAAGCTTGCAAGTGTGAAGCGACTCTTACGTCAGTCGTTAGTATTTAATGGTTCAAATGGCTCTGAGCACTATGGGACTTAACGTCTGAGCTCATCAGTCCGCTAGACTTAGAACTGCTTAAACCTAATTAACCTAAGGACATCACACACATCCATGCCCGAGGCAGGATTCGAACCTGCGACCGTAGCAGTCGCGCGGTTCCAGACTGTAGCGCCTAGAACCGCTCGGCCACTCCGGTCGGCCGTTAGTATTTACACAAGAAATGTACACCGCCGTCTGATGCTGGGTTAAAATGCCACGCTGATGATAAGAAAAGAAATGGTTCATTTGAAGGAATTTTGGCTTCTCGCCATATCATAAACTCATATACGAATCGCCAAAACACGCTGGGGCCAAAAACCTGTACCGAAATGTTCTGACATCCTTAGATTCAGCAATGAAATCAGATCATTAGAAGTTTCTTATCAAATTTTCGCAAGATATATGGCGTCTCTTTTCTGTGACCATAGTCGGAAATCATTTGACGTGCCGTCTTCGTTGGCCTTACAGGTAACGGAAAGTCAAATAAAAAGAAAGGAATAAAAGGAAGGGAAAAGATGTCGGTGTTACCAGAGAAGCAGCTATCTTGTTTGTATCACAGAGTTCGTGACAGTTGTACGAGAGGATTTGAGTATCGGTACATAGGCAGCCAAATGAACAGGATCAAAACCGCGACTACACAACCTTCTTCAGATTTCTCTAGTTAGCCTTAGTTCTACTAGAACTATTCACGATGAGTTTACCATGCTCGGAAGCCGGTGCGGCGCTTTACAGTGACTGTCAGCCACCGCTGTGGGTTTGCATCGAGATACTGAACATCGTGACTCAGGAAGATGTTCTTACATGAATCCCGATTCAGTGCAACGACCGATTCTGGACACCAGTTGCTATGGAGAAAACGAGGAACTAGTACGATTCACAAATTATATTAGAATGTAATGACTACTGCGGGCATGTACTAATGGTCCGAGCAGGTATCTTAGCCAACTTATATGATGGTACGTTTTCAGGATTCCATGCGAGCTAATTATTCCATCGTCATCCGCAGACCCGGACAACCGAACCAGTAGTGCTCCTCAGCTGCTGAAAGCAGCGGTCCTATACATTATCGCTGTCCTGTCTCCAAGCGCACTGTGAGCTATTGTGTCGTACATCTACTCATAGCGAGCCCAACTCTTTGTACTCGCTGATAACATTCGCGGGACATAGAAGATAAAAAAGAAAATGGTTTTCTTAAACACTGAATTTCACAAATTATGTTTCTGTTAGCGGATACTGGGGTAATGAACCGATAACTAAGAATAAACATTATCAACACACATTTCTAAGTCATTAACACTGCATAATATCGCACCAGCACCAGGCACTGTAGACGTGAGAGCTGTTTTTCTTTCGTCAGCTTTACGAGAGCGAATCAGCAGTGTTTGGATAATGTCTACGTGGAGACAAAGGTAGATGACCACCTGTGACCAGAAGAAATGCGCAGGTCCATTACGATTTCAGTCTTTGGAAACTAAACAAACAGGACCACAAGAATACTAAACTGCTATAACACTGCCTTTATGTAGAACTGGCTGATAGAATGGTCCAGAAAACAGTTTAGTTACGAAATTTCGATTTGATCTCTTCCATAGAATAAACGAAACGTTGTGCACAGTTTCATATCAACTGCAACACATCATCTTGATAAGCAAAGCCGGCCGCTGTGGCTGAGCGGTTCTAGGCGCTTCAGTCCGGAACCGCGCTGCTGCTACGGTCGCAGGTTCCAATCCTGCCTCGGGCATGAATGTATGTGGTGTCCTTAGGTTAGTTAGGTTTAAGTAGTTCTAAGTCTACCGGACTGATGACCTCAGATGTTAAGTCCCATAGTGCTTAGAGCCATTTGAGTCATTTAGTTAAGCAAAAAGTGGAAGAGGCATATGAATATTTTACCCACAGAATATATAACTGTCAATTTGGTAAAGCAGTGAGCGGTTATCTTCATAGTTTCCTACAATCGAGACAGCAGACGTTTAGGAAATGACGAGATTGATGTATAGAACTTACAGCTCTATTTTTTTCGAATTACAACTGCAATGCATCAAGTTACGAAACATAACACCGTCTGTGTGTGATTCTGTGCCACCATCTGTCACTAGCGACTATCACTCCAATGATCCACATTCGTGAGACCATGAGCAAATGTACAAAATAAACACAGCTATTATTAACACAATTTTTTTCTCCAATTTTATCGACATTCTCTCTGATCTGAGGATAATGGACAATGACGATTGGTCAGTGAATCATATGACACGCGGATCGTTTTTGTTCTGCGGTAACGATCTGTGGATGGCAGAGCACGGCCAGTGAGAAGTTCCTTGCGCCGCAAACAGCGAAATCGCTACGAATGGTGATTTAGATTTTAGGAGATAAAGGATGGGATCGACTGTGGCCTTGCACCTCGATATGCATGTGGAGTAATTTATGCTAAAAACAAGAAACTTCAGAGCAGTCTGAATGATAACCAAACACTAAACCTTCGGTCTGAATGCATCGTACGGTGACGACGGACGAAGGTAAGCGGATATGAGGCCTAGTGCCTATTTAATCTAGTAGTTCCTCAAGAGAATACGGCTACATTTTATGTGGTCTTGCGTGAAGCTGAAAGGTAAAAGGAGAAGGGTTTAGTCTCTCTAGAAGGCTTTGGCAAAGCTGATCATCGACTAAAGATAGAAACAAAAGTAGCTGGCTCATTTTGTAACACTAGGTGATCTCATTCTCAATGTACCAATGATTATAATCACAGTGATCTATTTAAAACTCCTTTCAAACGTAGAACGTCATCTAACAAAATAAGAAACACGATAAGACTATGCTGCCCCGTAAGATAAGCAGCTGAGCTATGCGGTATAGATAAAGAAGAAATTATCTTTCATTTCAGATCTGGCGTCACACATGGAAGAGTGGTACATCGTTTCTTCGCTCGATATACCGTTAGATTCATTAATGAGTAACCCTGACTTGCTCGTACATGTAATATCATTTCTATAACGATCTTCAAAGGTTGTGTCCATCTGCAGTGGCAATATTTGCCGTGGCAAACTAGGTCTGGGAGAAGCAAATGCTACTGTGTTCCCTGTCTTCTAGGTATACATACAGTACAGACTTTTCGTTATCGCGCTGTTGATTAATTGTCTAAGTAATTGGTTGCAGAAAAGTAGTGTTCACACATTACATTTCGTCTCGTGCTCCTGTCTGTCCAGCAGGCGGGACCCCGTATCGCTTGTATACTCTGTCTTCTGGAAAGCGTCGTAGCCACAGTAGCGACTTTTTTAATTTATAAGTGTGAGTGGTACTTATTCTGTCGTACATTTCCAACAGAACAGACACCGCTCAAATACACTCCTGGAAATGGAAAAAAGAACACATTGACACCGGTGTGTCAGACCCACCATACTTGCTCCGGACACTGCGAGAGGGCTGTACAAGCAATGATCACACGCACGGCACAGCGGACACACCAGGAACCGCGGTGTTGGCCGTCGAATGGCGCTAGCTGCGCAGCATTTGTGCACCGCCGCCGTCAGTGTCAGCCAGTTTGCCGTGGCATACGGAGCTCCATCGCAGTCTTTAACACTGGTAGCATGCCGCGACAGCGTGGACGTGAACCGTATGTGCAGTTGACGGACTTTGAGCGAGGGCGTATAGTGGGCATGCGGGAGGCCGGGTGGACGTACCGCCGAATTGCTCAACACGTGGGGCGTGAGATCTCCACAGTACATCGATGTTGTCGCCAGTGGTCGGCGGAAGGTGCACGTGCCCGTCGACCTGGGACCGGACCGCAGCGACGCACGGATGCACGCCACGACCGTAGGATCCTACGCAGTGCCGTAGGGGACCGCACCGCCACTTCCCAGCAAATTAGGGACACTGTTGCTCCTGGGGTATCGGCGAGGACCATTCGCAACCGTCTCCACGAAGCTGGGCTACGGTCCCGCACACCGTTAGGCCGTCTTCCGCTCACGCCCCAACATCGTGCAGCCCGCCTCCAGTGGTGTCGCGACAGGCGTGAATGGAGGGACGAATGGAGACGTGTCGTCTTCAGCGATGAGAGTCGCTTCTGCCTTGGTGCCAATGATGGTCGTATGCGTGTTTGGCGCCGTGCAGGTGAGCGCCACAATCAGGACTGCATACGACCGAGGCACACAGGGCCAACACCCGGCATCATGGTGTGGGGAGCGATCTCCTACACTGGCCGTACACCACTGGTGATCGTCGAGGGGACACTGAATAGTGCACGGTACATCCAAACCGTCATCGAACCCATCGTTCTACCATTCCTAGACCGGCAAGGGAACTTGCTGTTCCAACAGGACAATGCACGTCCGCATGTATCCCGTGCCACCCAACGTGCTCTAGAAGGTGTAAGTCAACTACCCTGGCCAGCAAGATCTCCGGATCTGTCCCCCATTGAGCAT